>NW_004567119.1:26181610-26557841 GCF_000260355.1 Condylura cristata
CGTTGCATATATATGCAAACAACGTTGCATATATATATGCAAACAACGTTGCATATATATATATATGCAAACAACGTTGCATATATATGCAAACATTGCATATATAAGTGCAAACATTGCATATATATGCAAACATTGCATATATATGTGTGTGTGTGTGCAATGTTCTTTTTATTTAAAGATCTTTCTCAAAGTACAATTTCTTTCTCATAGTCTATGCTTGATGCATGGTAAATGCCTCTCTTTTTATCATTTGCAAAAAGTGATTAATAACTAATTATCCCTTGTGAAATTCACATAGTCCATATTTTTTGCAGAAAAACTACAAAATACAAATAGGCAAAAACAAAGAACGGCAATGTGTGTGCAAGCAGATGTGTGTGTGTGAATAATCCTCCCGTTTTGAAGCCATGTCCATCCTAGTTACTGTTACTTCTACTTCATTTGTATTTTCCTCAGCTCACAAGTGCTACCATAAAACTGTTCACTGATCTCCTTGCTTCACTTTCTTTCAATCCATTCAACTTAAATTTCCTAAATTAGCAGTTTCAGGGTCAATCCTTTAGACAAAAATTTTTTGTGTCTTGTCTTATAAAATACTGCCCAAGACCCTTAACATATTCTAACAAGTTAATTCCAGCAGCATTTCCCCCATTCCCCTCACACATGCTTATGCATTCCATAGGCTCCTCCCTTTAGGTAGAGGATGGGCCTGAGAGACATTGTGGTTTGGTTGCAAATTCTGGCTCAATCACTAACATCTGGGAATCTTAGCCACGTATCCTTATTTCTATGCCTTCAGCTTATTAGTCAGTAGAACAGAGAGAATATTATCTGCTTTTCAGGACTGAGATGGAAGATAGATGATGAGTTCACTAAACCTAGGCCCATTCAGTATTTCTCAGTGCCTCACACAATGCAGGAGGCATAGATAGTGCTTGACTATGCCTTGACTGAATTTATTTTAACATCTTCCTAGATCTGTCCCTGAGTCCTTATCTACAGGGGAGAATGAGTGAACTTTCATTCATTCAAGCCTACATTTTCCACACCAATGTACTGAGCATCTACAACGTGCCTGATCCTGATCTAGTCACTCTTGATTTGACTATGACAAGGGACAATCTCTGTTTTCATGGGTCTTGTTGGGGAAAACACTCAATTCAAAAGTAAACAGATTGTTGAAGACATAAAGAGAACAGGAGATATACTAAGAGATAGTAACAGAGAAACAGGACTGTGTTGAAGTCTCAGAATCCTGCTTAATTTTCTGCCACAGGCTAAATAACCATGAGACTACCAACTTCGATGCTTTCCAAGTAGAGATTATTCAACACCCTGGCTGGAGGGAGAGTTCTTGTGTCTCAAGTTCCTCAAGGGATAATTACCTGTGACACCTGTCAAATCTCGTCATTTGGTATTCCTGGACTTCTAACATTTTCTTGTGTAACCTCTCTTTATAAGGCATGCACCTCTCATTACATGTCAGAAATCCTGTCCCTTCCTATTCCTAGTGTATTGAGTCAAGTCCACATTCAGAACAAACCATTTCCCCTCTGTGACATGGCGCAAATCAGCCTTATAGTTTATGGGATATGCAGAACTAGTGAGTATTATCTGGAAGTACTTGCTTCAGGTTCTTCTGTTCAAGGATAAGTCCTCAGAATAAGTCCTTCAGGAGCCACATCCAACTGGAATTTCTCAAACTTGCAGTTCTGCATCAAGTTAAGCCTCTTTCCTGATAGGAAAACTGAAGGTTAGTTCTGTTTTCTATTCTTCTGACTGGCCCATTGTGTTGGAACTGTGTAGATCAGTCTTCTAACCCCTCTGGGTCTACTAGGTGACCTGGCACCTGCATGTCATGTTTGGTGCTTTATCAAGGCTCTGTGCTTCCTCACTCACTTAATGATGGCCCCTGGGGTTTCTAGCTCACCTACTTCACTACACAATTTAGAATTTAATTAGTTATGAATTTATATCTTGGGGCTCTTTTTTTCTTCCAGTTAGGTAGCTGGAGTTACTCAAAAATACATAGCATCATTGGAATAAGAGCAGAGGTGATAATGCTGAAGGATGGCTCAGACGAATTGGTAACTTATGGGACTGTATTTAAAATAACCACTTCAGAATGTCAGAATTCCACCTGAGCTTATCAGAATCTAGTTACTCCCATTTATTGCTCATCATGTAGATAAGAAATTAGGACCCTATGTACACACACACAAACACATTGAATATATATATATATATATATATATATATATATATATATATATATGTGTGTGTGTGTGTGTATATATATATATTCTACATATATGTATGTGTATATCTATATATTCAAAATATATATAAATTATCCTACTAACACTGAAATAATTACACTGCCTGATTAATTCAAGCAACATTTAATTTTTAAGTAGTGTTTATAGTATACTCTCTGGGAAAGAGCATCGTTTGGGGTCAGAACACCTAAATTTGAACCCACGTCTTACCACTTACTGTGTAGTCACCTCATCTTTGAGCACTACACTGGGGTTATAACTCCCTTTACTGCATGGGGAGACTGGGTGCTGCCCTCTGGAAGGTCCTGCCCTCTGAAAGGGAGTCTGTTGTTAAGGTATCACTGGTGTATTTGGGGGTGCTATTAATTTCAGCTACTGCTTCTCTGTTTTCTTGGGAAAGTGAGTGAACTTTTACTCATTAAAAGCCTCATTAAGGCCCTCCCTGGTGGCACAGTGGGTTAATGCACTGCAAAAGAAGCTTAAGCAACTTCCACATGAGTTCGATCCCCGCCTGCCCCAGAGGAGATCCACATGGCATGGCAGACCTCTCCTGACCCGCCCGCTGCTCCCCTCAGCAGTGTACTTCGTCGATCTGCCTGTTCTGCTCCCCACTCTGTCCCTGGTGAATTCTCTCAACCTTCGCATCTCTGGTCTGTACCCCAGTCCCCAGTTCTGTATGAATAAAGAAATAAATCTTTAAAAAAAAAGATTTAAAAAAAGCCTCATTAAATATAAAATAATAATCCCCGTGTCTAAAGTGTGAGAAATAGATGTATGGTCCCTGGCACATGGTGAGAGATATTAAATATGAGCTGTAATTGTTTTGGATTATCCTTTAAGTTCATAAGGTCATTTTGATTTATCCATTATATCTTATGCATCAGATCAAATTATTGAAGACAATGCATTTCCTTAGCTTTTTTTTGGGGGGGGAGGGCTAGAGGGGTTCCTTTTCCCTGGACAAGGTCATGAAGTTGCTATTTAGACTTTTGTGCTTGACCACAATATTTTTCTGTCACAAAATGGAGGAGAAGGAAGAGAAATCTATTCTCTAGAATTTAAAATATTGTGAAAGAGAACATTGCCACTTGAAAAGTATGGTAAAGTATAAACACATATGATTATAGATTCCCAGACTGACTGGGATTATCTATTATTGTGGAACATCCTTTAGAAGCACTAGGTTCTATGAAGAACTAGGAGTCTGGTGCATTCCAAATTCAACCCACTATCGGCATTCCTGCCCTCCTACCACGCCAACTCTCATCTCTGGCACATATACACAATGTTGTGGGTACGTGATTGCCCTGCTAGGCCATGGGTCTTTCGACTCAGAACCTAGCAGCATTTGGAGCTGGTAGACACAATACAAATTTTAAATGAAATGAAAGGCATACACATTGTTGTAAAGCCATGAGATATTAATGGGAGAGTTTGAACAAGAAGACTACTCTACACACATTTCTTGAACACTTAATTTGTGCCTGGTCCTTTTACATATGCAACCTATCCCACCACTAAACAAAAATTAGATAAATATATATTTAATAATAGGCCATTTTACTGCTCAGAAACTTCCTCCAACAATATTTTGAATTCTGTACAATCAAAATATATATTCTGTGAGCAGGAAGACATCTTAGAATGTGATAATAGAATCATTTATTGTTCTTTCTGAAGTGCAACTTACTCCAATAATTTTGATTATTGAATATTCACTGAGCTGCTGTAAAAGAACTTTATGAGGAGACAGAAAAGGAAGAATGAATGGTGGTGTATTGTAAGGTTTGGGAAAGGTGCTTTCCCAGGTCTGGTGCCTTAGGGAGTTGAGGGAAAGGACACATCATAGTGGTTCAAGGAGTATCAGGCCTCTAAGTTTTGGGGGCATGGGAGAGCAGAAAAGGTGAGAGGTGAAAAAGTATCAATACTTTCACGAAGTGAGCAGGAGGAAAGTATAATAATCTTCACTTTGAAATCTGGCCAAGGACCCAAAGTCTTCACTACTTCTCTAGAACCCTACATCCCAGGCTATGCTTGCTCCAACTTTCCTCTTCCCACTTCAAAAGAAATACAAAACAACTGGTACTTCACTTTTAGAGGGGGGTCAGGAGGATGTCTAAGTCCAAGTTTTTCCCAATGAACATTTACCAAGTGACTAGCAGACAGCCTCCTCTCCTAGGGAAGGAACCCCTACCCCCGGGGAGACTCAGGCCATGTAAATCTTCCAAAAACTGGATTTAAAGAACAGTCACCCATCCCTGGTCTTGCTCTTCTCTTTTTGTATCTCTTCTACTATTAAGTATTGCAGGTTACTGTGGTCAGGCATCATTTTGCCTGTCACAAATTTCTGGAAGACAGACTTCATTGCCCTGTCTCATTCATTTCATAGTATTGAGTGCAACTCCTTGTACTCTGACCCTAGTAAATGGTGAAATACAAAAAGTGTAAGTGAAAGAACATGCACTTCAGGTAAAATGGAAAGGAAGAAGGAGTTTAAGTTGTAGCTCCATAACTAAGTTGTGGGTAACCAAGGTCAAACTATCTTAGCATATTAGTATTGCATTGGGTTTATCTTAAAGAATTTTATTCTCTTCATGTGACAAAAGTCATTCTTCAAGTGTGACTTCTGTCCTTTCACATCGGTTTAGTGTAGTAATGAGATGGTGACACTAATTCCAAACTCAAGCAAGAAAGTGAAGAGCTCATTGAGGTTATAACTAAAGAGAAATGCCTTCCCTTACAGTCAACTTTCTCAGAAACCCAACCCATGATCTCATTACAGCCATGACCAAATTGCCCAGACATGTGTAAAAGAGGCATGAAGACCAATGAAGAAGATGAGGAGTATTGCTGTTGTAAGAGGTACACCACCATCTCAGAGAAATTCTATACTCTGTTAATCAAGCAGAAGCAGAGTAGCAATATTGAGTAGGTCAACGGCTCTCTTTTCCACTCTTAAAAATGGAAAAAAGTAATACCTACCCTATAATGATATTGAAAAATGATAGTATATTTGTGCAATGTCCGGTTTACAACACACACTTAGTAACATTTGTTTTCTCTATTTTTTTATATATAGTAGATACTCAACAAATGTTAGTGCTAGCATAAGGGCTAGCACCTTATGGTTTTCATGTTCATTATTTTACTTGATAATGTATTTGCAAGCTTGACCTAGCATAGCTAATGGATCCATTAAAGCAGAGATGTTGACTTGGCAGGACTGGAAAGAGCTTTTAATAAAATGTAGGTACTGACTCACTTAAGTACGCAGTTACTAGAAAGAATGGTTACCATTTTTTTTTCTGATAACTGTGTTCTTTGGTCTTTGTCTTCTAAAAGCGTAGATCCTATGAGATTTGACTATTGTATCATAAAAAAATCTTCATAAGGATCAAAAATACAGGAAATTTTAAGAATATTGATAATATAAAACTATGAATAGTATTTCTCTTCAAAAAGTATGACAATATTATAGAAATTAGTACCTGCCAAGAACCAAGAAAAAATATTAATGTTAGCATCACCAAAATTCACATAATTTTAACAAGTAAAAATTTTGTATGAAATTCAGGTCTTTGACTGATTAGAAAATTGTAGGCAGCACAAAATGCACTTAAGTCAATCTTTACCTAATAGAGTTGACTTCCTTGCTCAAGGAAAAAAAAATTCTCTTAAGAAAATGTCATAAAATAGCTCCCAAGGCTCTTTGCACATCAAATAGCCCTTACAAAATCAAATTTTCATGAGGTAAGTGTAGGGAATTCAGTAACATATGGATTAAATTTCCCCTAAAGTAGACATTATTTTAAAACTGAGGAGAAAAAAGATTCCTGGTAAAATGTGAAAATATGTTTTGGGTTTCTTGAACCCCAAAGACAATTTGGAAAATAGTTCAAGATGTCCACTGAACCCCCAAATACACCTGTGCTTCCAGGATATGGACCATGTCTTGAGAGTTTTGGTAATTGCAAATATCACAATAATATTAGCCGGTATTGATAAATATGCTAATTTGTCAGAAAGGAATAAGAAAAGAACAAAAATTATTTAAATAAGCAAATTCAAAGTTAGGGTTTCTATACTCAAAAGTGTAGGGATGGATAATCTGATCCCTGAAAGTGGATAAAATAATTTAAATTTCTTAATATATTTCAGATGAAAATGAATAACAAATATAAATGGATAAATATTTTAAGAAAACTTCCAATAATAACATTAAAAAGGGGTGGGGAGCTCTAGTACAAGAGACAACCTGTGACAAGTTATATTCAGAGTACCCACAGACAGAGGCTATCTCAAAGACCCCTGAGTGACTTCCTTAGGGATGATGCTCTTATAAATGTTGATCATCACAGGTGGTTCCGTTGATGAAGACTTCCATTAACCAAATTAAGGTCGTGACTCACTTTTGGATCATTTTTATAGACTTGTTCTCTACAACCAGACCTCTTCATTAGGGCTAGAAAAGCTTTCTAAAATTCAAATACTTTGTCACTTCCTTTAAATCCCTCATGGATTTTCCACTGCCCTCAGAGATAAGTCCAAATCTCTTAGCATAGCATCAAGGGTCTTCTTGAGCACCTAAGCTGCATCATGTCGTGTTTGATATTCCCCTACCTCCACAAAACCTCCATAAGCTATTCACGTGAACATTTTTCAGTCACAGTAGTGCTCTTTAGTGGGAGGTCCTGCTGAGCCTTAAACTTGGAGCTTTTTGTTTCTCTGCTGAAATGATACCAGGAAGTCAGTGGACTCATCTTTAGAAAAGTAAAAAATCTGTATGCACTGAATGTCATACTTACATTTCTAAGAAGGGGTTTATGTAACTATCTGTGCACATATTCTGGAGAAGTACATAACCATCTGATTGTTCATGGAGGACTGGGTAAAAGAACCTTTGTATTTCCAGGGCTGAAAATGAAAAGCTGCTGTACTCCAGGTGCTATGAGTCCTTAGAGAAGCAAAGAGAAGGAAAATTCAGGTGTGTAGGGGCTGTCTCCTAAGAGGATGGCTCTGCATGGGGACCCAAGACCAAAGATGAAGAGTGCTGAGCCAGGGTCCCCTCATGCTGCTCAGGTGGATCCTCTGAATCCGAGACCCAGAAGAGCAGAGCATGTAGGACCTGGGAGCTGCACTGCCAACCGTGGCTGCAAGAAGTTAAAGCAATGATGCACTGATCAGAGGCTGACTCTGCAGTCTTGGGTGTTAGAGTCAGAGCAGAGACCTCCTATTCAGCTAAACTAAAAAAATGAAGGGAAAAAAAAAAGACGAACAGATGTAATAGAGTAAAACTGAAACAATGAACAACTATAAACCAGAGACATCTTATGGGGGTGAGAGGGGAATGGGATCGGAACTGGGGTGGGGAGAGTACACTGGACTGTGGTGATGGCACATGGGTGAAATGGTGGTGAGAAGCCCATGGAGATTACAACTGAGATGGAAAATGCACCAAATGAAGAATGATGTAAAAAATAAATTAAAAATACTAGAAACTATAAAATAAAAATTGCAGATGGCAAAAAAGAAAATGAGGAACTTCAAACTGGAGACAGTGAATGTTCTGCTAATCTGAGTGGAAAGACTGAGCTGGTTTTCTTTGGCGTTAAAAAGAAAAAAAAAAAAAAAGTAGATCCCTCTCCCTTTTTCCTCTTTGATGGAGCAATTAACACTTGTCATAGTTCTCTGACTTCCCTCCTCTGGTCTCTCAAATGTCCCTCATCCCCAATTATCTTATTGCCAGCTGAGTATCACTTCACAGCAAAGTCTTCCCTGCCTTACTGAGACTAAAGCATCCCCTTAGAAGCCCACACAGTCATCACGGTTACCTCTCCACCCCCCAAGTAGAGGGTCTTTTCTTCATGTTGCAACCAAAACCACCTAAACTAAAATGCCCAATGGCTCATTATCTCACTCAAAAGACTGTATGTTGCTGACTGATGAGTTTCAACTACCCAGATGCATATAATGCTTGATAATAATAAAAGAACCAAAGTCTTTGCTTAGGAAAGAGAAATGCCCATGTCAAATTTCAGACTCAAAGACTGACCCACAAGAGTTCTCATTTTACTTACTAGTCCTTGAATTGAGTGAATAAGAGATCAAAATTTGACCAACGTCATCAGGGAATTGTGTGTTTAGAGAAAGACAAATTTAATGAAGCAAAGTGGTGGAATTTCTCATTCCCCAATGAAATCACCATGTTCTCAAACACTGACCGAGAGGAAGTGGAAAACCCTGAATGCAGCCCTGACAAAGTGAGCAGAGAAGTATCCCTGGAGGTCAGATCTCAGGAAAGACAGGCAGGACCAAGGAAACTCACTTCCAAGCCAGTGTGAGGAGCATCAGTTTCCTTCCTCGGGTATGACCCCCAAACTGGCTTTTCATACTGCCCTGTTTTCAAATAGAGAACTTTATATAAGATAACTTTTTTTTTCCTTTTTGTCCAATTAGAGTTCAGTCACAAGCCACATCTCAGCAGAGATAATACAATCAAGGAGCTGGTTAACAGCACATAAGAACGTTGAGGTAAAGTGGTGATTCTGACAAAAGTAGGGCCTGGGCAAGGCTTGGAGAGAGTTTCCAGTCCTCAGAGGATGTTTCACATAGCTGGGGCTCATATGGCTCCTGAGAGAAGGAGGAATATCTGTATACATTGCTCAAGAAGATTCAACCAACCTTCATACAAGTGAAAATGCAGCAACCCCCACAGCCCATGTCTCCATCCCTAAGCAACAGGCACAGCTCCACATCTGAGTGACATTATCTATACTGGTGAGCCAGCACATCCCCGCCAGGAACACAATAACCTTAACAGTAAGCTCTGAAAACCTAAGAGGAAAAGGCACGGAAGAGAATAGCCAGCACGCACAGCACACAATACAAAAAGGCAGGAAGAAACACACATGGCTGCTAGAGCCTTGATTTTGAAGGTGGTGGTGTGGCCACAGTCAAAGTTCATAATTTTTTTCCTCTTCACTCCCATTCTGTACTTTCTTTTCCCTCAGCTTCTTGGTTAATTTTGTCCTTTACTTACTCAGGTAACACTGATGCTGCCTTCTTTTGATTTCTCTCGTTGTCCATTTAACTTTTACTGCGGACTATGAGAGCAAGGAAAGGCGCCCCAAGACCCCCTAAAACCTAGAAGTATGTGTCCTGTCACCGCTACACCATGGTGATCTGGGTCTTCTGAGGCATCAAGATCAATCACCCAGGAAAATGGCAAGCTCTTTTTTTGCATGTGAGTCTTTAGTGTTAGGAACCCAAAATGTCAACGGTCCCATCAAAATTCCAAAGTAGTGAGAAGACAGACACATTCAATGAAGTTCTGGAGATTAATTTTCCTTGGAGTTTTAGGCACGGAAGGGTGGTAAAAGTTAGCATTCACTTCAAGAGATGAGGAAGAGGGGGAAGAAAACAGTAGGTTGTAATGTGAAGTGAGCCTGGCAGACTGGCAGCAAACAATCACTGGGTAATACACCCCTGACCAAAGCAGTGATTCTCAAACTATTTGAAATTTGGAGATTTAGAAGCATCGTGGTTGCCAAACTGGAGATCCAATGCCTTGGATAAAATTGGATAGAATCTGGAAGCATAAAAGAAACAGTTCAATCTATTCAGCACCCCCAAGCTGTGTCTAATGGATTATCAGAGAGAGGCCTAGAAATACTTTTGAAGAAGACATTTTCCTGTGTTCCTCACTTTAGCATTGAGGCTCAGATTCACTCTGTAGGATGACTCTCCTTGGTACTTTCTGGTCAAATTTACCCGCCCTCCTATTCATTCCACTGAACACCTCACACAGCCTTGAGACTACAGGAGCGACTTGCAATCTTTTATACATGTAAGCACATGTGCCTGGAGCCGAGTCCTTTAGTTCCCACATTCACTCGGGTGATAAATGGATTCAGGTGTGTTTAAGAGGGAGTAGGGGCTCTTTTGATCAGTGTGAGAGTTTGACAGATCAACAGACTTATCAATAGCCTGCTCTGATAGATCAAAAAAGCTTTCTCATAAGCAAAATCAAAGACACCCTTGAAAATAATGAAAAGACAAGGAGGGGAATAACAGTGGATGATGAACACTCCAGGCAATGATATTGGAATCAGGTACCATTAAAATATAAAAGGGGATGTACTTTTTTCTTTCCTAGGATTTATTTTTCTGCCTTTCATACATTCAAACATTTCCCAAAAGTCAGGCAAAACAGTGAGTTTTGTTTACTTGAAACTTCTGAGAAACGAAGAAGATGATGTAGCTCTGAGTTTGTCTCCAAGCTGAAATTGAATTCTATCTGAGAAAAAACAAAATCTGGCACTTTCGAGCGCCTATGTGTTATTTTTCACTCTTCGATTAGCCTGTTTTCTGTCCCAAATTTTCAAAACTGTTATTTTGGATCTTTTATGAGCATGGATGGTATGTTGAAAATAAAAATCAAATGCATACATACTGCATCAAGGGAAAAAAAGAAAATCAATTTTAGATTTAAATGCCACATGCTAAATGCTAATTTGTTGAAGTCATGCCTCTTCCTTTGATCGTAGGTGTTAAAATAGGAAAGTTCTGCATGAAATTGGCTTCCTGGTGTGAAATGCAAGACTTAAAGTTCAAAGATATTTGTGAAATCCAGACCTTGTTTTAGTCATTAATTCCTATAACCAAGCACAACTATTTAGCCAAACAATCCAAAACCTAGCTTGACTGATTCATATATAGACAGATGGAAGACCATAGGAAGTGGCTGATTGTGCTTTCCCAAGGGACTCAACATTTAGGAAAGTTGCCAAGTACAGTGTCAAAGGTTCAGGTGAAAAACACAGGGACTGAGGTTAGTCCAGTCCTGACATTGTAGGGGCACTGAAAAACAGCACAACATAGAACAAAGAGTGTATGATTTCACTTGTATAGAGAACACAGAAAAATTGAAGGGCCAGTCAAAACTAAGCCCATAGCCAACCCTAGAAATCTGACTGTAGAATGGGGGATCCCAGAAGGAGGGCAAAGGTGGAGAGTAGAGTGTGGAGGGGCCCCAAGGACTTGGGTCAGGATTGGGATGTATTGGTGGTGGGTGTAGTGAGGTAACACACCTGATAGGCAAGACCCTATATCTTTCCATCACTTATAGAGGGTAAACCAATGTTACCTGAATATTAAAACAAAACAAAACAAAACAAAAACAGAAGCTATGAACAAAAGGAAAAGTAAAACCAAAGCAAGACCTCGAGGGAGAAGGAAATAGGGGAGGTGAGAGGCCTCAGACCCCTATGCTGCCTGTCAACAGACTCTCTCCAGAAGCTTTATTCACTTCTACTAAGTAGGTGGAGTTGGAAAAGGTGAGGGAGGGAGGGACTGAGCCCTCCATCTAAGCAGAGGTGCATCCCTTTCCATCTGTCTGTGCCCCATGAGACTGGTGATTGTCATGGAGACAGATGCCCTGCCAGTAACACATGGCAAGAATGCCCCCCTCTCATGAGTCCTCTACTATGACCTCAAACAGGGACAATGGGGGTTCTCATAGCACTGGTCCTCTTTCAACAATATATGATATGAGCCGAGCTAACAATTCAGGTAATTTAGAAAAGATGAGAGCAAAGGTAAAATCAACACTAAGAACCCTAGAGACAAGTACAACAGATTGTTTCAGTTACTTTTCAGTCTCTCCTGTAACAATGTATATGGAGATTTGCATTCAACTTTTGGTAAGAAATAGACACAGGCACATACACACACAAGCACACACCCACATACATTCACATAGCAATTTTGTAAAGGCTGTGACTTGAACTTCCTCGCCATTCTAACATTGGTCAGATGTTGACAAACCAGCAGAATTCCCAAGAACACTGGCCCATGGAACCACTCTAAGTATGTGTTTCTCCAGGAATACACAATCATTCTTTAGCCTGTAAGAAGACAGGATATTAACATATGTTACTAGGAAATAATCATCCTGGAAGGGAAGTAAATGATAACTGCTAATATTCCATCCTCTTCTGTAAGTTGTGGGTTAGAGGCTCTGAAGTCTAGGCTCCTGTCTCTCCAGGAGGGTAGAATATGTCACCACTTTCTTAAGACAAACCTACAGCACTTTGATGGACTGCTCTGAGATACCACTAACTGGGTCATCTCATCAAACAGATTCTACAGTTGTTTCATTCTGCAGAAATCTGTCTGATGTTACCAATTCTACATCTACTGGAATAAGAATAAGAGGTGAAGATTCAGGCCCTCTTTTCACCCCTCCTCCCTCCCCGCTTAAATGTTTATTGTGTTTAATAAAGGCAGCAGCTAAAATTTAATAGCATTTGGAAAAACATGAAGCCATCTCCTGGAGTTCCATGGCATGTTTTATATTATAGGGCTTGGGTTAAGAGGGAGACCAGAACCTCCCTTCTCCCCCAGAAACTTGCTTTCAACATCAGGCTGGTATAGATGGTGAACCACAGGAAGACCTTAAAAGGGTGTATTGTGTGTGCGCGTGTGTGTGTATGTGCAGAAGACAGGCTGAAGAGCTACAAAAAATTCAGCACATATGATTTTTATTGTGGCAAAATCTTGACTTAACTAACACTTTACTGAGTTATCTAGAGGTAGATATAATAACCTCCCTAAGTGGGAAAGACTTCATTGCAGCAAAAGCACTTTAGAGCAAAGCACCTTGACTTTTTTTAAATGAGGTGTTTTCAGGCTGACGTGCTGTTCATGCGCTTGGTTGGTGCACACATGAGATCTGTTTCGAAATACACCAAACTTATTAACCATCACTGGATTCCGGCTGTTTCCTATGGGAAATACATTTTTTTGTTTGTTTTCAGTAAAACATATGGGCCAAATTAGAAAGTAAATAAATGAATATTTCTCAAGAATCCATGATAACACTTGCCGAGCAGTGGGTCAGGCCAGATTTAATCTAAAATCTTTCTGCTGTGTGTAAATGATTATGTCATAGCATTTGTCTTTAATTACTCACCTCTTTCCAAAGACTTGACTCATAATGTGTTTCTCGGTTAACCACAAACACTTGTACTACAAGATTTGTCATATAGATTCCCTCACCCCCTACTCCAACCCCCCTTTTTTCTCTTTGCAGCATTGTTAAGTCATCGATCCAGAAAAAGAAGTTTTGAGACATTGTCTAAACCACCTTCTCCATATTTTCAAGATTTCCACGCTAAGAAAAATAGCACCATTTCTCTTGACTCATGAAGGCCATGAGAACAGGCTCCAGAGTAAGGAAATGGCAGTGACTTTGGATTTATAAGGCAGTGGTCCTTTGAGGAGCACTAAGAGTTCAACATATGAAAAGAATAAAAACAATGGGTTGTAGCTTGTAAATGAGTACAAGTCAATTAAGCAACCACATACATATTCTTTCCTTCATCACTTCCCGTCTCACCTCACCTTCCCTTATGAGGAACAGGAGGAATCTGATTTAATTTGGAATTAATTTGGAATGAATTAAGTCTGCCATCTCCTCTGCTCACTTAGCAGGAATTGTTAATCCACCCTATTTTAGCAGAAGAGGTGGTGGCCAGAGCTAGCGCTTGCTGGGCACTGCCTTTGAATGCCAGATTGTAGAATTTGGGAGAAAAGAGCTGATTCATCCCTATGGGTATGTCCACACAGTGTTGTCATTTAGGGGGGTAGATATAGTAAGAAGGAAAAAATGGTGCAATTTGGGAGTTTAAATGCTTTCTGCACTCCCAAATTTCAATTTTACTAACCTGAAGTCGTGACTTTGTGTTTTTCTTTGGTTTTGCTTCATTTGTTGGGAGGATGAGTGCTGGATGAGGTGTTAAAATGAAAAGACCTCTGTTAAAGAGTGAAGAAATAGGCATGTAGGTTTTTTCTTTGGGTTAAAATGAAAATTTCCCAGCTAAAATGTCAATTCTTCAAGGATTAATGTATTTATTATGCCTCCCAGAAGAAAGTAGGCAGTGACTGGTTCTCTGAATATTCAAATTCTCTATCAATTGCCCATTGTAATCTGAGTATGGTGATGACTGTAAAATCACTCTCCAACTTCTTTCCAGGATTCTTGACTCAAGTCAGTGGCCTAAGGCTCTTTGTTAACTAGAACATTCTTTTTGCCAATTAGATTCAAAGCAGATTATGTAGCTTCATCAGCCTCTTTCCTTTGGTCTAGGCCCTCAAGGTTTACAACTTTTACAGTGAGAAGAAGCATTAAAAAATGCAACAAATAATACATATCAAGGAGAAAGAGACCCCCTTGGCCTCCCCTGTCTTCATCTCCAGGTCTGCTTTCCTCTGGATACCATATAACTTCCCCATGGGGTTGCACAAAACATGTAAAAAATGAGCCAAGACCAAAAAGTGTAAAATGCTAAAAATCCCCAGGCAGGAAAACTTTGTAAATAAAAGCATGAGTCTTTAATAACCAAACACCTCTGTTGATGTGCCACCCATTAGCTGGTCTTACCTTCACCTCTGGCATGGCTTACTTTCCCCAGTCCTGGTTGGAAGGGGAGTCATGGTTGAGAGGTAAAGGTATTAACTCCTGCAGGAGGTAGAGAAAGCAACTGATAATGCAGCTCACTGTTATCAGCAGTTAGCTTTGGCTACAGTGAATTAAGGAACACTTAGTAGGCAAGCTGAGACAAGAAGGATTTGAATTGGTGAGGGAATTGAAGTTCTGAAGATCTCATGGTGTGTTGTTGATGTGAGTCCATGGGAGTTGGGCAGAGATGGTGAAACTCTTTAAATCTGGGGAAAATCTCAGGCCATGAAAAGGCAATATGGTGCCCTGGGAGGTCAGAGGGGGCTAAGGTATTGACAATCGCCTTTAATTAGGCTGACAGTTTCAATTGCAATGGTGTGACAAATGAGTCTGGAATCCCAAGCAAAGTAGGTCTTCCCTTCTTTTGATGACCTTATATCCATTACCTTAGAGGTAGGAAAATTTGCTCTAATCTAGGACTCTCAGGACCCTATCCTATATTGCCTCGGATCTGTCTCTATGGGTAATATTTTAATATTTTAAAGGTCTTTCTTTTCTTAACATGTTGTACCCTCTATATCTGTACTTATTTTTCTGTCCTTATAGGACATAAGGTCTTTCTTATGCTTTACATGTTGTACTCCTTATATCTGTCCTTATTTTTTTTTTTAAGATTATTTATTCATACAGAACTGGGGTATAAGCCAGAGGTGCAGGGGCAGTGAGAGGCTTCACCAGAGACAGAGTGAGGAGTAAGACAAGCAGATCGAGGAAGTACACTGCTGAGAGGAGCAGCAGGAGGGTCAGGAGAGGTCTGCCACGCCATGTGGTCACCTCTGGGGCTGGGGATTGAGCTCACACTCAAATGGCTGTGGCCAGCTTGTCTGTGTCCTAACCAGTTGCACCACCAGAGAGGACTCTGTCCTTATTTTTATATCCAGACCAGCTTGAGTCTTGCTGGGTACTTCCTTGGACAACCAAAACAGAGTTAGGACAAACTAACTCTGGCTGTTGGGTTCCTTCCTTCCGGTATTCACTCTAGTTTTTGACAGCTGGGCTGAGAACACATTTGGTTTCTCCCTCACATAAGTTTTTCTGATCCAGTCAGTCTTTTGTAGGTACATTCTGTCTGCTGGGAAAATTTCTCTAAGCCTTTATTTCCAGCTCCCTAGCTGCTCTCTCTCTGGTAAAACATTTTCTTTCTAGTTGATGATAGCTCTTTGGTCTGGACCTTCTCCTTTTACAATGTGCATTCCAAGTTTTCATTGCGTTCTCTTCTGTTTATGCCCACCATTTTCCTCACTCCTTGAGTCCATGCTGGAAGAATTGCCATTTTCTCCTCAGAAGTATTTCTGGTTTCTTTTTTTCTCTTCCCTAAGAAGGTCATCATTCAGACAAGGGACATTTTAAAAAACCTCTTATGATATGACATATATAATGTATTATATATTAGGTATAACTATATAATTATTTAAAATAATTATTATATAATTGATTATATATACCATATATGATATATGATGTGTTATCTATATCATAAGAGGTTTAAATAGCATACATATGACATATGATGTGATATCATATGCGATATAAATATTATATATCATATATGTGTGTGTATTTAGGTATCTCATCATAAATGAAACCAGCCAGAACTTGAGTAACAGTTCCTATGGAAATAATTCACATTAAGAAATCTGAATCAAAATTTCAGCCCACATGGACTGCTGGTACTAATGTCAACACCAAACATATCCTTTGTTGGTTACCTCTGTCTTATATCCCAAGTCCCAGCCTGGGAATGATCAGAGTTGAAACACCATTTCTATTATTTTATTCATCAATAAGCAACTTCTTTTCTATATTTTATTCTAACTGATATAAGTGTGTGGTTAATACATTTATTTTTAATGCTGTGCATTTTCACATGCCACCTTAAATCATTCTTGGAAGAAGGCAGAAGTCCCCTGGTAGATTTATTAGTGTATTTATTAGTGTATTCCTTTGTTCTTCTCTTTGCTCCTTTTTCTTTTCTATGATTCCACATTTCTCAGTCATTCTTGGTTTCCTTATCTGCCTATCACAGCCTGTAACTAGAGTAAGGAAATCCAGATATTGATGCCAATTCCAAACTTAACTGCTGTAATATCAGAAAGCTCCTTAACCATATACATATTTAAGTGAAGAATGTCCTTAGAAAAGATAGACAAAGGTGTATATTTAAAGTCATGGCTATTAAAGGTACTAGCATAATATCTGATTCATGCTATAAACTCAATAAATACTGTCTTGATTCATGAATTATAAAATATGTCACCATCATAATATGACTGTATCAAGCATATAGCAATGACAATGCATATCTTACAGAGAAAGATTTCTAGGAAATCTCTTTGTTCTGGCTTAAATATTCCCTCAACTCCAGCGTGATCCCATTAATCAAATAGGTAAGTTTAAAAAATGTAATGGGGACAAATGATGAGTTCATTAAAATAATTTTCTTCTGAGTAGATAAAGTATTCTAAGAAGTAACTTCTATTTTGCCTTTTTATTCGGTATTTCCCTAAGGACATGCTTTGGTTTTCTCTGGAATGCCCAGTCGACCTCCATTGCTAAGCTTACATGCCACCCATTTTTTCCCCAACCAACTCTGATAATACTTAAAGAGAGTAAGATGAAGGGAATGGTGTTAAAGGGAAATTCAGTCTCCATTCCCCCCGTCCCTTTAGTCACTCTATGATTGCTTATAATAAAAACTCGAGCTTCAAAGGTTTTAAGTGCCACAGGAAATGATAGGACTTGTGGTGTTCATGTAGGCTAACTGTCTCCCCCCAAAGCTTTCCAGTAATCTCCTCTTCACTCTCACACCCTCTGATTTATTACTGTATTTTTTGACCTTCCTTCTCTCTTCATAAAAAGCATTAAGTTGCCATTTACATAGCAGAGGCCAGCAGATAAATGTTCAAATTTACCGTAGTCCCCCACTTGGGAATGGGCTTACAGATCTCTCTGGCACAAAATGCCATGAAAGCATGTGAGTTTTGATATCTTTCAGTTGTGTGAGGAGGAATAATAAAAGAATCAAGTCCTCAGAGAAAAATTAAACTTTCCATAGACAGAACATAGCTGCATTTTAAGTAACCACTTTAAAGACATGACTGCTGTTTTGGCAAAAGCCAGTAAGCCACACAAAATTAATTTCATGTTTCATTGACATTACTTTCAGGAATTTCATGTTGACATAACCTATAGAGTAAGGGTGAGATACAGCAGACAATATATTTAATGCTGCTACACCAACATAAAATATTTCAAATCTGAACAGAGACCCAATTTCTGGAAATAAAACAAACAAAAAGAACCACACAACTCATATTCTGCATTAAAAAAAGAATAAAACTAATTTTTATATCCATTGTCTAAATGCTAATTGTTTCTAATGCAAAGGTACAAATCAGACTTTGAACTCTTCATGGCTGCTGTGTTGATCCTAAGCTTTATTTCAACCTCTTTGTCTTAGTAGGGATACTTTTATATGATGTGCAAAAAGTATCAACTTATGTGCCATTAAGTCATATGCCAAATTATCAATAAGGCACCAGTGAACACTTACACCTAACTGCATTCAAAATAGTTACCTTTCTACAAAACAAAATGATTCCATTTATTCATTATTTGAAAGCAAGAGAGGTTACTGTCTTTGGCCACTGATTTTCTGTGTGTTCTGTCACTCTTCTATCTATCCATACTTTTCGCTAGCACCTGTACCATGCTCCCATGGTCCATGTGAAGAACCAAGGCTCTTTCTGGCTTTAAGGCTACACCTAGGTATTGCTTTTATAATGTACAACATCTGTTTCTACCTCTTGGTTTCCAAAGCTGTTCAAAGTTACATATTAGCAATTGTAGAAATCATACCAGTCTTACTACTATTAGATAGGCCTCTCAGCTAGTTTCCATCAGCTAAGAATACACAGCAGCACAGCCATTAAGTATTACTCTCATTCTTTTGATTTGCAATTTGGCCCTTTTCAAATATAACAGAAAGACATGAATTATTTAGTTTGGCTAAATTTTGAGATCACTTGGTAATACTGAATCTCAGCACAGGCTATATGGTTGGATTTTTTTTTGACAGAGAAAGCCAAATTCACAGTGAGCAATGTTTCTTAAAGTCACGGGAAAATATTCCTCCTGTGACAGTCTGTTCCTATGTATTAGCCCATTACCAACAAAATAGTACTACATAATAAACTACCCCAAACTCAGTGTCTTTAAACAACAACAGTATTTCTCATTTACACATCTGCTGACCAGCCAGGGGTTAGGTGATCTAAACTAGGCAGGGCTCCATTCCTCAGGTTGGCTCTGGGTCTGCTTTATATGTTTCTCATCACCTTTGGACAGATGGCCCAGCTGGGACATGCTTCTCTCATGGCAGAAGCTTCAAGAAGGACAAATAGAAGAAGCACACAGGATCACTGAAGACCTTTTCTCAGAGCTAGCAACTGTCATTCTGCTCATATTCATTGATCAGATCCAGCCAACTGGCTGGACCCAAAGTCAAGGACTGGGAAAGTACATTACTCTTCTAGTGAGAAGAAATCCAAGGTCATATACTAAAGGACAGAACACAGGAATGGATTAGATATTGGGGCCAACAATTCAATCATCCAAGCTATCAACCATCAAAGTAGGTATATAAATAAGCATGTAGTCACAATTCAAGGAATTTATGGTGGCACATTTGAGAAAACAATTCCTTCAGCAATGAAGAAGACCACAAAACACCTTTCACTTGAATTTCAACTTAAGCTTGCAATTGTGTTGGACTTTGACATCCCTGAGGGTCTCCAGAGGGAGAACAACCCAGGACTCTAATTCCTTATTAGTTAGTGCAAGATTACAGAGAATGTTGACAGTTATTTCAGCGGTGTCCTAGCCCTCATTAACTAATATAGGAAAAAGATTTTTGTTGAGATTTGAGCATTTCTTAAGGGAAAGACTCAAAGACAGGAAAGATGAAAAATCAGCAGCTTCTGCCTGGGTCCCAGTTGTTTTTCAAGCCATCAAGTTATCTCACTTCTGGAGATCCTACACAGAAAGATCAGGAAAGGAAAAGTGGTGGGTGAGCTAGTGGATGAGGGAGAGGCTGCACTGATGACCCTCAAGAAACCCAGCCAACAAAAAGAGACTGACCCCTAGCTATCCAATTCCAGAAAGTTATCTTGGCCAGTTACCAGCTCTTTAAACACCCTGGTTGTGCCACCACATATATGAGTGAAGAAATTATCTTGGATGTTGCAGTCTTAGTAGAGACATCACAGGACACAGAGAAGCCATGCTGTGCCTTATCTGCATCCCTCAGGCACAGAATTAATTATCAGAGCTAGTTGACTAGTTATTATTGCATTTCTATGTTTGGGGGTAGTTTGCTGAGTAACAATCATTAAGTCACCTTCAGGATAATTTCTCCAAAAGGAAGAATTTTATTTGGTACTTATTAGTTTTCCATGTCAGCCATTTTTTTCTAGGGGAAACATGGTGTTTTTATCATAGAGAAAGGCAGCAGTGGTGCAAAGATTTACTTCTTGTTAGTGGTGGAGTTTGGAAAGAGTTTATTTTTGTAACTAAATGCCATTTAATTTTAAGGCCAAAAGCCTATGGCTGAACTATCTTAAGGAAAAGACTCAACTAGTTAATGTATTAGCTGGCTTTCTGCCAGAAATGTGAGTGAGGGCAAAGGACTACAATGTATGAGAAGTTCTAGGGGAGAATCCACTTCGTGCTCACTTGGGCTGTTGGCAGAATTCACTACCCTACTGTAGCAGGGTTGAGATCCAGACTGTCGTGCTGCTGTATATGCTGTTCTGTTGCTGCAGGTCATTTACATTCCTTGGTCTGTTGCACTTTCCCCCAGCAATGGCAGGCCATGTCCCTCTCGCACTTCAACTCTCTTCTCCTACTTAGGCCTCAGTTTCTGATCATCTTCCAGCCTCTCATTATATGTGTAAGAGCTCACATGACTAGATTAAACCCACCTGGGTAATCCATCTTACTCTCCCCATGTTAGGGTCAAACAACTAGTAACCTTACAGCCATCTGAAACTTTCATTTGCTCTATAATATAATAGGTCCCAGGGCCTCAACATACATGTCTATAAGGGTAATTATTCTGCACAATAAAAAAGTATACACCTTATGCAACTGTGACTCTGCATTCACATCATGGTTTATGTCAGGAACTGGGCAGGTTGAGACCTTCTGGATCCATGTGGAATCCTATTTGACAGAGGTGAAGATGACATGTCCAGGTTCCATTGCTCTGAGCTGGAATGTGCGTATCTCAAACTGATCTGTTACAACCTTCCATTCATTCCAAAGTGGGGCTTTCTTTTCACTACCCACCCATTATCTCAAGATCCAGACTTTTCTTAAACACATAAAAAGGAAGTTTTTAAAGGAAATATTTCTAATAGGGAAAACATTGTAATCACAAAAAGGAAAATGCCAGGCTAGGTTATCTGGCAACTATCTTAGATGCTCGACATTTATGTGGACTCTGTTGCTCATTATCAAGCCTGGCTGTTCTCAAATAGAACGCTTCTAGGTAGGTCTATTTACCAAATCTCTCTCCTTCTCCAAATGAGTCAGCCTTTCTCATGTCACCTAGCCCCTGGGATCACATTTTCTTGTCCTCTTGCAGTCTATAATAACATCATTATGACTACTAATCACCTCATAATCAAATTAGGAAACCCTGATACAGTGCCATGTTCCTCAACTTGATGAAGTAGAAAATAGTTTTTAAAAATATCTACTGCAAACAGTGGCGGGGAGGGGGAGGGAAGTGCACTGGACTACGGTGATGGCACACGGGTGATTTGGTGATGGGAAGCCCACAGGGATTACAACTGAGATGGAAAAAAAAAATGCACAAAATGATGTAAAAATAAACTATTATATAAACAAACAAACAAAAACAAAAAATAATCATAAAAATAGCTATTGCAAAAATCCCCACCATGGGGGAGACCATTCTAGGGTGCCAGATCTCTTCTGACCCCTTTTTGCTCCCCTCAGCAGTATACTTCTGTTCATCTGCCTGTTTTTCTCCCCACTCTATCTCTGGTAAAGCCTCTCACCCCTGTACCTCTGGCCTGTATCCCAGTTTTTGTATGTATAAATAAATCTTCAAAAAAACCTAGTGTAACATCCACTTATTTAAAAAAAATGCACATGAGGACCCTTGCTGGTGGTGCAGTGGGTTAAAGCACAGCACCAAGACACTAAAGCCACTTCAGCATGAATTCGATCCCTGTGCTGGAGGTGACCACATGGTGTAGCAGACCTCGCCCACTGATCTCCTCAGCAGTGTTCTTCAGCAGTTCTGCTCCCACTTTGTCTCTGGTAAATCCTCTCATCACTCCTGCACCTCTGGCCTGTATCTCAGCTCTATATGCATAACTAAATAAATCTTTAAAAAAATGAAATTTTCATGATTATTAATTTAGCTTCCCTTTTACCTGTCTTTGAACTACCTGAAACTACATCATGAAATGCTCATTTGAACACAGTTTTAAAGAGATTAGTATAGTGAAAAGAGCATTGGGAAGGGAGATAGTACATTGTATTTGAAGCAATTTTCTCAAGTCTGGGTTTCTATTTCCAGCAAAATGAGAATAATAGGTTATCCTACATATTTACAAGGCTGTTATAACCATTGGCCTCTCCTGCAATGTATTGCTTCCTTTCTACCCTAGTATTCTAATCCTGTAGGATTGTTTGATCCTCTCTAACACCTACCTGTTTTTATGACCCCTGTCCACTGACGAAGTTTTTCTTGGAAGAGACTGCTCTTCCCTAACACCTAACTATTTTATGACTCAAGGTTGTTGACCAGTTTTTCTTCCATAGCTAACATGAATTTTCCTTTTCTTTTTTCAGTGAAATTACTCTTTTGGCAAACACGACTACTTATTTGTAAAGCATTCTGGCCTCGTCCTAATGGAGAGCTTTTGCATGTGCGTGTATTCTTTATAATCTGTTGCTTACATAATATTTTGTATAAAATACCTATTAAGCTGTATTTGAGTTCACAGAAACTCAAATAAGTTTCAATTCAAATAATTCTCATATTCTAGTTTCTAATATAGTCTTTAAAAAGAAATAGGTTCCAAGTAATTGTCTTTTGAATGGTTGAGTCAGACTCAAGGTACTTATTATTATTATTATTATTATTATTATTATTATTATGGTGGCTATCTCTTTGAAGACATTTTTCCTTCCCCTGAACACCTTACCAGAGACACCCTATCCTTAAGCCACATCAAACAGCAAGTATTCTACTTACTGATGATAATACAAAAGGCATAGAACAGTCAATAAGAGGAAACACATTTTATAGCAAACTTTTAAAAATTCCCACACTATTTTTCTATCAAATTCCTTTCCCCCCATACTTTCACCAGTGGTTATTCTTTAAAATATCTTTTACCCAAACCCAAATGCTGATCAAAGTATTTTTCCATGTATGTAAAACTTTCATAAGTTTTACATAAGGACCTAGCATTCAAGTCCAATTTTCTTCATCAAATTACATAATTATATTAATAGAAAAAGTCACAAAGTATTTTATTAGTTTAGTTCTTATATTTTATTTCTTTTTAAGCTCTATTTTCTATTACCACTTATATTTGTGTCTGCATAACTTTTAGTATTCTGAGTCAATTATGCCATCCCAACCCACTCATGGCCACTGGCTAATGTAACCAGTCCTGAATAACCCTCAGGATTAGGCTAAATACTGCTGAACTACTTATTAAGGTTAACTGTAAAGGTGATGTAATCAAGGTGTGCTTCAGCAAAACACCATATTCCTTATCCCGTTCCATTTTTCATTTACAAATAAAAATGTTATAGGGTATCTTCACATATGTGAACTTTAGCTTTCATTTTAACTGATCTGGGAAAATCACCTGAATTTATAGGGAATATAAAATGTGATCTCTAATTGAAAACAGTAGCTTTGAAAAGAGAAATAACATAATTTGTATTTTATTCTTACTGACTTGTGGTTTCAAATTACACATTAATGTTCCTAATCATGCTTTGAACTCAGCTAAGTCATTTAGTATTTTGTGCTGCAACACAGAATTTTAGAATAAGCTGCATTAAATACTACAAACCCAGCTTGCCTCTTGAATGAGGATTCCCCTCCCTTCTTATAAAAATAATTCATTAATTTACTCATTTATTCACCTACTTGTACCTTTATCAATAAACATCCATTAAACATTCCAATGTGTCTGGAATTGTTCTGCCGCTAGATACTGAATTACCAAGAAGCAGGTTTCTTGTTACCAGTAAGGTTTCTTGTTATCCTAGTGTTAGAGACAGAAGTATGCCAACTAAGTTGTGGAACCCTCTACAAAAGAGTTTCAACATAGAGTAGGGATGTACAAGAGAGAACAATAAAGTCAGAAGTTGTGATATCAGAAGGGTTTCTCAAAGGAGGTGATACTTGGAACACAATTTTTCTTAGCAGAGGAAACAAAGTCACATAAACTCTTAGCCCATTTGTTAAATTAACAAATTTCCATGATGTCTCCTTTCATCAAGGATCCAAGTCAATTCTATCAGGAGTTCTATGTACTTCACTGATTAGTTTTAGAGACACAGAACTGAAAGCTTCAAAACTGAATTGTAAAATGCTTGATTTTTATTAATAAACACAGCAGGCTTACTAACCAGAATATATCTGGCTAGTTTTGTAACATCCCCACCTTTCACTAGGTATAGATCTGACTGCTATAACAGAATGCCACAAATGGGGTCACTTACAGAAAACATACTTATTCCTAACCTTTCCAGAGTTCAAGATCAAGGCAGCAGGATGTTTGGTGTCCAGTGAGAGCCTTCCTGTTTCATGACTGTCTTCTCTTTATGGCCTCACTTTGGTAGAAGAAACAAGAGAGCTTTCAGGGTCTTTGTTGTAAGGGCACTAATCCTATCCATAAGAGCACTATCCTCATAAACTAATCACCCAAAGGTCACATACCCTATTACCATTGGGATTTCAACATATGAAATGGGGGGAGGGGTGGATACTTCCCGTTCACTTTCATCATTCACAAATTGAGGATAATTATACCGTCTTCATTATATTATATGAAATAAGAATTTAGAGCCAGGTGACTTGAGTTCTAGGTCCTCTTCTGCCACAATATTCTGATATGATTTCTTTTTTGTAACATAAGGAAGGTTACTTCTCTGGGCCTTCTCTCCTCAAGTATATAATGGGGAAGGTGCAAAGTCATTTACGTTATAAGATTATGGAGAAATGCCAGCATGATAACCATGAGAAAGTTCTAGGACAATGTTGTTCTATGACTTATTAGGAATTGAATCCTTCTCCACGAATGACAGGGAAAAAAATCTTTCTGCATTCACAACTTACACAAATAACAGCTAATTGTTATTTCATTCTGAGTCAGCAGCTGAATGGTGTCCATTACACGCCAAGTCTAAAAATAGATGCTAGTCTTCTATTTAACACTGGGTTTAAGAAAATTTAGGTTTGGCAATGGGCACCACTTGTGTCTATTCCCATTTCTAGCTTAGAGATCTTCTTAAGACTGTTTGGAAATACTTTGGGAGGAGAATAGTCTTACAAAACAACATTTGATGAGTTGGAGTAAATGAATTAGAAACATATGGATCAAATTTCCCTGAAAATACATCAGGGTTGAAAAATTAGGAAGAAAAGAGAATTTAGTTTTTCCAAATATGTAAAGACTAGCTTGGGAAACTTGACCAACCCAAACCCCACTGCATTTTTGTGCCATATATTGGCACAATCTTGGGCTTCCTCTCTGACTCTTTGTTAACTAATTTCTCTTTTTCCAATGCAGAAGTTTGCAATGATAACATTTCTTTCTCCAAGATTGCAGATTCTCAAGAATCCTCATAAGAGTATACAAAAGAAATCTAATCCAATTATGAATATTATGTGTTGAGGAAAAATACATAGTCTGTAACCATTTGTCTTACAATTAAAATTTATGCAAGTCAGTGAACAAAACACAGTTTGCAGCAATTTTTACGGAAAATCCTGTAAGTAACAACTGTAGTTTGGATTATCAGCAAAGTGATGGAAAATAGCAAGAATATTGAGTTAAGCTAAGTTATGCTATGACAGCTTTAATATAATCGTTCTGTGACTTATTTGAACATCCTAGAAGAGGGTCAATTCAATATCCCAGGGTCAAAATCTCTTTCAAATTAACCCAAGACTCAAACTATTGTAAGATACTTTGGTTATCCCTTTGTTTATACACAGGAGTCAATATGCACTTTCCTAAATGTTTATTACCAATAGGAGTAGTGAACAAGCTGGTCAATTAAGTGGATGGGATGCCACTGGCTGTATATGTGTATGGGGGTTACATTACTACTAATGTAAAATCCAGTTTTCTTTTTCTAATCCTCTCCACTCAAACTCACAATGTCTTCCTTTCAGCTAAATTTTTACTTGCTCCTAGAGTTGAGTCAACGGCCTTAACCTCTCCAGCCCTTATTTATTCAGTTCAATAACATTAATGAATTTCCCATTACACCAAGAATAACACTGGGAGTCTGGGATGATTAAACTGCTATGAGGATATCAAAAAGATCTGCATTTGGTCTGAAAAGCATCAGTGAAACTATAACCAGAATCTTGGTCTTTCTGCATCTTTATTTATAGAGATGAGAAAATTTTGTTTTGTAACAGAATGGGCTAATGAGTTATCTGACTTTCTACCTGTTAACGTACTTTCACACCTTTTCAGACCTCAGGGCTTCCTCTCAACTCATAACATTGTCTGAGCTCATTTAGCACTAAATTGATCATTCATTATGGCCAAGTGGAATTTATTCCAGAGATACAAGACTGGTTCAAGCAGGTCAATCAATGTAATTCACCATATAAACATAAGGAAAGACAATAATCAGATGATTATATCAAAAGACACAGAGAAAGTATTTGACAAGATTCGGTATTATTTATGAGTACAAACCCTTAGTATAATGGGGATAAAAGGAAGGTATCAGTATATGTCATACCCATAACTAGTAACATACCAAATATTAAGATACCTAAAATTTTTCCTTTAAGATCAGGTACATGAAAAGAATGTCCATTCTCGCCACTACAGTTCATGGAAGTCCTAGCAATATACAGCTTTTAAAAATGTTTTATTCCTTTCATTTTTGTCTACTTAATATTAGTAGCTTGTCTGATCTATTTTTTACTGAAGAGACTCAAATATAAAATAGAAAGTGTAAAGTTAATAATGTGAGTATATAGTCCCAAATTCCTTTTCATTTAACAATATATGATACATGCTAATTCTAGAATGCATGTACTTGAGGTATGCTTATAATCAGAAATTTCTGCAACTCTGAACTTTTATAAATTTTCTTCCTGCTTAAATTGTATTGGTATGGGGTATCTCATAAATAACATGACTCTTTTTAGAAAAGGTCCAGTCATAATTCACTTTTTTCTCAAAGTAAGGTTTATTATTTTGGGTGAACTTGATAAATTATAATATTTAGTATTAGACAGTTGGATAATGTATGTTTTATTTTGTTTTAATGTGCTGCATTTTTTATACTCCTCTGTCCTGAACTAAGTGGCCTTTTTATTATTAAAAATCTAGTGAAAACAAAGTTCACAAGGAACCATTGTTACAGAATACACTCATCATTTCCTTTTTTTCTCTTAGGTGGACTTACAAGAAGCTGTTTTTATAGGTCCGAGCATGAATGACAGGCCATTTGCTTTAGATTTATGTAGAATTTATAATAAAAAATGAAACTTAAATTTATTTAAGAACAAAATCCAAATTAAGTGGATTCATAAGCCATTGCAATAAAAAGTTGATTGGAATCTGAACCTTGACAATTTCTCTACAAGGAACATTTGACATCTTTCTAATAGGTTTGTTTTACTGTAGCAGGATTTCAAATTAAGTCCAGTGCAGAGGGCAAATAATAGCACAATTTTCAATACTTTTACTTTGAAAGTTCTTTATAACTACATTATACCTAGGCTGGTAGTCATACAAGTGGAAGATCTGAGAACTAGAAATAAAGGTTAACTAGAAGCTAGATACCTAGTGTGTCAAACTGGAAGTGCCTGATTTGAAAGGAAGCAAGGAGCAACCAGAGCTTAAAAGAGCGTGAAAAGGGCGGCCCCTGCAGGGAGGGCAGTGGGAACACCTTAACAGACACTGGGCTCCTACCTGCTTCTTGTATTTGCGGGTTGGAAAGCTTGATTTTTGATCAGAAGTGTTCTTAAACTACAAAACACCTTGCTTCGATTTCGCTTCTTGTACGTTGTTTGCTTCTCTTTTGTCCTCTCATACATCTTTCTTTCCCATTTCTCTTCCATGACACCATCATTTTCATTCTTATTAACATGAGTTTTCACAAGCCCTTCTTGATGTGTAATACTGTTACCACTTTTCCTTTCCCTTTCTCTCATCTGATTTCTGTACGAGCTTGTATGCCCAGATTTTTCATGAATTCACTGTTTGGTCATTCTTAAAAGCAAAATAAGATTCAACACAGGTGTTGTTTGAGTAATTTGGCATCCTCAGCATGCCCCTCCTGGTCACCAACATCCTGGAAGATGTGAGAACTGATGTTCCTACTCCCCAAGGCCTTGCCCTGAGAAACTGACATAGGCTCAGTCTGCTTCTCATCAGAGCTACATAACTATCCACCCTCAGGATTCTGCCAGTTTTTGTTTCCCTTTGTTCACAATGAAAAAAAGCATCTGGCTGCCAATACATGTTGTGATCCACCAAATATTTGCACAGCATAATTTATGTTTTCTAAATAAGAGGTGTGGCTAAAATGATTCAAAGAACCCATTACCCATTCCTCTGGGATCTCCTGTCATCCCCACTAAGACATGAGTGAATTCAACTTTACACTTGAAGCCTAGTTCACTGGAGGAGAAAGGTCAATTAAGTGAATAAAGCATATTTTCCCTTTCTCTGTACCCCCCCACAAAAGCTTTCCCTTGATGCATAGTAAAAAAGTCACCAGCCCCTTGAACTTTCCCCCCGGGAGCAGCCAAAAGAAAGGGCTAAAATATGTCCTTTGGCAGAGAACTACTCTTATTCCCATGGAAAAGAAATAAATAAAATAAGAAATCTGGATTATTGTTCATCTGAGAGTCTTGCGGGTCTCCAAAGAGACTTTGTAACAAATATGTGCTTCCTGTGATCCTGGGGTGACCACTGATAAATTGGCCAAGTCAGCAAAGAGGGGAAAGCAAGTTTCAGGAGAGGCCTGGCTGGGAGACAGAGCTGGCTTGGCTCATGCTGTGTGCATTGCCCAGCTGCTGCCTTTACATTGGAGTTGGGCACATCCCACCTGCAGCAGCCAGACACTCCCTCCAGATGAAAGACCAGGGCTCACATCCAGCATCAGAGGCATGGGGGCAGGGCGGGGTTGGAAGGCTCCGGCACAGTGAATGGAACAAGCAGATTAGCCAAAATGGGGGAAAAGCAGCAGCCGAGGCTTGGTTGAGGTCAATTCATTCAAGTCTGTAAATCTCCTTCATGGATCATTAGTGCGGAAAGGAGTCCCCACCCTAGCGGCCCCTTAGTGCATCCTGCAGCTTCCCCTGGGTCACTACCACACATGGTTTTCCTTCCAGGTCTGATAGATTTTCAACAAAGATCATGCCTTTTGACTTCTTTTTTATTTTAATCTCCTACATTCTCTATTTCATTCTTCTAGACTCAGCTGATATATTCTACTAATCAAGACAAGAACTCAGAAATTTCAGGAATAAAATCATCAGCTTTAGTTCCTGTATATTCATGGTACTGGGTGAACCATCAATCAGCTGTCTTACAAATGTTCAGAAGAGCCAGAGAGTGTGCATGAAGCTTTAAGCCCATCATCACTTCTGGGAAAACAAATTCATGTATTTAGTCAAGAAATATTGACTGACCTCTTGCTATCTGTCAGGCACTTTCTCTATACTAGGCGTGGAAAAAGACAAATATCCTCATTTGGTGGAATGTACCTATGTTGCTGATAGAGAAAGCATCTTTAAAAATGAGTGATCGGGCCCTCCCTGGTGGCGCAGCGGGTTAAAGCACAGCACTGAAAAGCTAAAGCCACTTCCGCATGAGTTCGATTCCCACCTGCCCCGGAGGTGACCACATGGCGTGGCAGACCTCTCCTGACCCGCTCGCTGCTCCCCTCAGCAGTGTACTTCGTGGATCTGCCTGTTCTGCTCCCCACTCTGTCTCTGGTGAAGCCTCTCGCCGCCCCTGAGCCTCTGGCCTGTACCCCAGCTCTGTATGCACAAATAAATAAATCTTTAAAAAAAAAATGAGAGATCACTTCGATTACCATCTCAGCTCTTGGTGAGTGCCACTGTACTTTATATGAATCACGGCCTTTGAACCTTCAACAATTTATTTGGTAGGTAATATCAATATTTATATTTTATCAAAGAAAACTGGAGCTTAATGGGGTAAAGTGATTCCCAATGCTGCATAGGAGAGTAGAAGTCTGAATGCCCACTACAATGAGTACACAAAATTCGCTTCTTTAGAAAGGGTCTCCTGTTTTGACTTAGTTCTCTTGAAAGTATCCCCAGAGTAATTATTCCTAGAATGATTGTAGTTGAAACATTCATTCATTTCAGGATTTACTGAACATGGACTCTGCACTAGGAGCTAAGCTTGGAGTCAATAATGTGGTGAGAGACCCCTGCGTTCACTGGCTCTCGATATAGGGGGAAGAGATAGCATGGCCACAGCATGAAAGATGAGTGGCAATTGAATGAGGTAAACGGAGGTATGAGTGGAAGGCTGATGAATCAGAAATTAGGGCAGTTCATTTCCTGCAGTGATAGTGAGAGTCAGGGACAGCTCCTCAGAGAAGGCAGCACATAGAAAAGGCCAAGGGACTAAGGTGATATTTATGTGTGATGTGAGGGTGGGAGATTTATGGTGACCACCCCTGAGGGGAGAAATCAAATACTGTACAAAAATGAACAATGGTGTCATAAAATTAAAAAGTTTAATCTAATTAATTAAAATGTGAAAAAAGAAGGCAGGGAAGCATCAGTGATGAAGAAAAGTGTGTGGGGGGTGAAACAACATGACAAGGGAGTAGAAAGAATGCTTAATATTCTAGAAGAATATGGTCTATTCTGTGTGTGAATTTTGTGTGACATCTCTTAAACTTAGATGTGGATACCTCCGTATATGATCTTACTCTTTTCATTTAAACTTCTCACTGTATAAATATTTTTTTCCATTTGACTTGACATAGTACCAACAACAAATGGCAATATGCTCTTAGGAACACTATTCCCTCTGTTCTTCTCATACTTTGACTGGATTTTCAGGGGAAAAGAATAAAATTGGTCATAACATCATCCAGTGATGGCTTCAGTGTTGTCACAAGAACCCCAGACCAGAGTCAGAGTGGGGGACCATCATATATCAAAAATAGATTGTTTTCCATAGCAGAACTGCATGGAAGCTGATCATCCTTAAAACTAAATTTTGTGGCTAGAGTCAACTTCTTCATACTACCATGGTGGCATTTAAAAAGGTGTCTGTTTTTTAAGCACTTTTTTTTTTTTTTTGCAACACCAGATGTTGATGCTTTCTGTTTGAATCAGTAAGCCACAGGCTGAGGTTCACATGCATGCCCTGCCACACTGTATATGTTTTCAATCAGTTCTACAAGGTTGTTATTTTTTTTCCAATGTCAGAACTTAACCCACACGTGGTCTCATGAGGCACAGAGATGCCTAAGCCACAATGCTGGGTTGTAGGACCTAATATCCATGTAATGATGGGATTGGCTGCAGGGCACATTTGGAAATAATCTTCAGCCTTTGGGACTGAGAATGAATGCAGGAAATAATAAAACTGTGTGAAGCTACACTGCCTCCTCCTTCTGCTCCCAACGTTCTGCACTTTGGGTAGAGGATATTGACATGCCACTGGACACAAAGAAATGTTAAGTTGCCAAAAGAGAATAAAGTGGATAGCTGATCAGAGCAAGTAAGCATCTTGGAGAATGACAGTGAACCAAGAGAAGGGCATTTGGTGACAGTGGAACCAGGAATACAGGCAGTGACCAAAATGCAGATGTTGGAGGTCTCTAAGCATCTCATCAAACAAATAGACAAAGGGAAATGCTTTTCTAAGTAGCATGCACTTAACCCAGGGAACTTGATGACACATGATTTTTATTGAGCCAAGGAACTCTGTAACGTTTGTCAAAGGGCTGGACATTGTGATGAATATGAATAACATCTGTAGCTCAGCTAAGTGGGGTCACAGGGATGAGCCTGACCCATCTTTTGGCTTTTGCTGTGGAAACTGACTTTTGGCTCTGTTTTTCAACACACTGAAGAGCCCACTGGGTCAGGGGCCATTTTCTAAAGGATTTATTCAACTTTCTCTGAAATATCACAACAAACCATAATTAGAAGAGAAAAAGATCAGGAACCTTGTATCTACCTAAAGCCCTCAGCCTCTCCCTAGTTTATCTGTTAGAAAAGATTCTGTAATATCATAACCACTGCTTTGTTGTTCTCTGAGATTAACCAACTCCCTTTCTCGAAGTTTACAAATAATTTGACTATTGTTACTTTAGATAATACCTGTAAATACATGGGCATGCTCTCTCAGGGCCCTATTGTTTACATATCTGCAGCTGAACATTTGAATTATCAAACCTTAATTGCTGGGATTAGAAGTCCTATTATGACTAGGTAATATAAGTAGTATAGAAAAAAGGAAATAATAAAAAAAAGAGGGAGTAAATTAATCACTAAGGATATATCAGAGAAGTCTCAAAAATACAGTATATACTATGTGACTCTGGAGAGGATCAAGATAATTACTGGTTCAGTATTAATATGTCAGGGTCTATGCTATAAGAGTGGTCATTATGGCTAATGATAATCAATTAATTATTGGAGTATGCCCAATCTGGGCTCTTTATCCTCAATCTACCCATTTCATCGATGGTTAATATTCCTGTAAAGAAATCTAAATATGTCAAACAGTTGTTGATAAGTTGGGCAATAAGACAAACCTCATGCTTCCATTTTCTCTTTCATTCCCTAAGTCATTCTGAGGCTTTTAAAACAAAACATAAGATGGATTTGGCATTTAAAGATATTTAGTAAAAGCACAGACCATCAAACCAATTATACAAACAGAAAATTGAATAAATAAACCTTAGACACATTATCTGTGAATGTGCCATTGGCCATGAGATATTATCTGGTAGGTGGAATTAAGCCATATCTATAAAGAACCAATCTCTCATACAGATGGCAAAGAGTCACCTCCAAATTCCACTTGGGTGGAGCTTTGTAGAAAAGTTCAGACTTTTATAACTTCTAATTCTACTGGAATAAAGTGTTTTAGGTTTTAGTAAATTACAATACTATTCTTGCCAACATTTCCCCATTAAAATGAACACAGCTTCTAGGACACACATCCACATGTCTCCTACAGAGACATGTGGCTGAGGAAAGAGCCTGGCCTCTACAAAAAATCAGATCTGAAGTTGCAGGTGGGTACTATAAATGATGGTACTAACATTTCCAGCTGATTTGACTTACCCCAGGTACTCTCTGAACCTCAGACACTTCACCTATAGTTGAAAATGTAACAGGTGTGTACACCTCCCAACTTCAATCCCCGCTGAATGATAACCATCCAGAACCTGTCTGTACCCAGGTGTTCACTGTCATCACCATTAGCCCAGATCAGTCTCTCTTCATCTTGTGTTTCATTTACTTATCCCAGTTTTTCCATCATATAATTCATTTGTCTTTCTCAAGAATTATACTTCTCATGTACAGCATTTATCATAGCACAGGTTTTAGAAAAAAATTTAGTTTTTCTTTAGTTTAGTTCAAACAATAAATTTTGACTTCTGATTCTGACCATGATGGAGTACATGATACCAACTTGTCCCCCTGTTCTAAGCAACTAGAAAACTGGACCAAATAATATGAATAAACAGTGTTAAGACACTGAAAAATCTTCAACGTGACAATATACTATATAAGAGGAGTGAAACAATTAAGCCTTTCTGTTGCCCTCGATTTGTACTTGGAGTCATGTACTACATGCTGGCACACAGCTTTTTAAACAAGCCCATACTGAGATAACATGTAACCAGTAGGAGGAGACAACAGAAAATGTTAAAAGATAGTCTTAACCCAATGGCAGATAGAACTCAAACTTACACCAAAAAAGAAAAATACTATATATGGCAAATAGCACATAAAAATATTTTTTCTTATACATTTTTAAAGAAAATGTTTGACTATTAAAATAAAAATAATAATGTGTTGTAGGGATTAAAACATGCAGAAGTAAAATATATAACAAGGACACAAAAGAAAGGCATGCAAAAATAGGTGAATTAGCTTGAAGGTCTTTAGATTAAAGGTAAATGGGGTATGGTGTTATTTCAATGCAGGCTAGGAAAAGGTAAAGATGAATAATATTAACCCTAGAATAGGGCTATTTGCCAAATCTTATTGGAAATGGTGGAAATGTTCTGTTATCTGAGCTACCCAATATGGTTCCCTAGTCACACTGGGCTAATGAATACCGGGAAGGGAGGTATTGCGACTATGGAGGTATTGGCCTCTGAAGCCAAGAGGGCTAGCAGCTACTGAACTGGACAGCACAACACATGATAACCATTCAAAACAAAACAACAATACAAAGGTCTGTCCGATAATGAGCTGATAAAGCAGATAAAAAGGAAGGCCAAAAGTAATAGAGGGAAAAGAACAATAAACAGTTGGGATAATTAGAAATCAAATAGACCAATCTTGTCAGCAGTTATTTAAGTATAAATGGATTAAACACACCACTAAAAAGGGAGAGACTGTTGGACTACAAAATAAAAAATAAATTCAACTGAATTGGCTATGTTGTTTTAGAAAAAGTAGATGTCAAAGCAAGGAATAATACCAAAATGAAGGCCATTAAATAATGATAAAAATGGTCAATCCAGAAGGTGTGTAGAATACTAGAAACAGAACGGCAACACTTAACTTCTTACAATAGCACATAGAACATTTACCAAGATACACCATATGGTGGACCATAAAATATGTCTCAATAAATTTAAAAGGATTGAAACCAGAGTATGTTTTCTGACCACAATAGCATTAAGTAAGAAATAAAAAACAGAAAGATATCTGGAAAATGTCTGGGTATTTGGAAGTCCAATTGCATACTTCTAAATAACCATAGCACAAAGAAGAATTAGGCAGAAACTTAGAAAACACATTGAGCTAAATGAAAATGAAAATTGAAATATATTCACATTCATGGGATAATGTTAAAGTAGTACTTAGACCAATTCTCAAACATTCTCATCTCAAGACCGTCTGACAGTCTTACAAATGACTGACAAGTGTAATAGGCTTTTGCTTACATGTATGTACCTAATACTATCATAAAGCAATTAAAAGAGATTTTTAAATTTTGAAATAATTTCACTGCCTAATAACATAACTGAAATGTTTCCAGAAAGATTGTTTTAGTCCCCCCAAATTAATGAAATGTTTTTTACTTTCCATAAATCCTTAATATCTTGTTTATTGAAAGAGTGCTCAATTCTCATAATTATTTCTGAATTTTAATCTATTACCTTAGGTTGTTTCAATTAATCCATAGGAAGAAAATTTAGCCTACAAAAACTTGTAGCTAGACTCAAATGAAGCATTTAATAGCCATTACAGATAATTATGGATAGTTTTCTTTCAGTCTGCCAGAACTTAAAAAGAAGTTTAAAAGGGGGGATACAAATGCAAAATTTGAAGCGATATCATGATTTTTTCTTACACCCATTAGACTAAATTCCATTGTACTATTTTTGTTTTTTCAATGTATACACATACTTGTTAAAATTACACATTGATCACTTGGAACATCTTCATGTATTAATTCTGAATGCTCAACATTCAGCAGTTATGAATATTGAGGTATTATATTATAGGCAATCAAAAACTACATATGTTAGCATTACTACCAATATCAGTTTAAGAGAGTTTTCAAGTCTACTGTGGTAGATAAAGTTTTCAAAAATTCAAATTTTCACTGAAAGTCCAAATAGAATCACTGGCAACAAAAGCACAAAAGCTGTTAGTTGATGTCTTGAAGTTTCATTTCCTCTTCATTCATTGTTGAGAAAATTGCCAGCAACTAAGCAAGTATCCTTTTTTCCCTCAAGTGATACTAGCATTTTCCTAACAAGGCAGCTAATTCAACTTGCAATTGAAATAAATGCACAAGTGCTTTGCCTTGAAGCAAACATCATACCTTACTATGCAGCAGCAGCATTTTAAGTACATTCTCCATTTTACCACAAAAAATAGGAAACTAACATGAACTCAAAAGCAATGCAATTAAACAATAACAAAATATTTGAGCTACAAGAAGAATCCCAGAGTGGAATGCAGAGTATAGCAAAAGCACTTAACTGTGTTATAACTATATTACAATGAAACAGCCCCCATGAAGGGAATCAAGGAGGAAAAAAATTCACTTAGTGATGGAGTGAAATCCACAAGACTGAAGTAAAAAGAAGCTCTTCACAAGCACTGTCCATAATTTCCCATAGTGGTACAGGTTAGCATGCACACTGTGCAGAAGAAATAATTATATTATATGCAGTATATAGTCCATAGTTATAATATACTCCCTGTTGTATATGATAATCAAAATAGGGTACTATATGTGGGTTACATGGAAAATTGAATAATTTAGTCGGGTTTATATGGCATTGTTAAAGTATTTAAAAAATTTTTTTTAGGCCCTCCCTGGTGGCGCAGCGGGTTAAAGCACAGCACTGAGAATCTGAAGCCACTTCCGCATGAGTTCGATTCCCGCCTGCCGCCTGCCCCGGAAGAGACCACATGGCGAGCCAGACCTCTCCTGACCCGCCCGCTGCTCCCCTCAGCAGTGTACTTCGTCGATCTGCCTGTTCTGTTCCCCACTCTGTCTCTGGTGAAGCCTCTCACCGCCCCTGAGCCTCTGGCCTGTACCCCAGTTCTGTATGAATAAATAAATAAATCTTTAAAAAAAAAAAAAAAAAAAAAAAAAAAAAAAAATTTTTTTTAAAAAGACATGTACTCAAAGGTCCATATTTACTGAAATTATTAATTGTTTCTACTTCGCCAAAAGCACTTTAAAATTAAACTGGCATATTGTTTTTATTATTAATATAATATGAAGGCTGTGTCTACTCTTATTTTATTATTACTATCAAGGTTGTGTCTACTCTTACAGCCCATACATTCATCCATCATTCCTGGTCCCTCTCTGAGACTGCCTTGGGCTGAGAAGCTAATCTTGCCAAGGTCAGGCCCCTTTATTGAGATGAGCTGCCATGAATGAATAGCTGATTAGCAGCTATGAAGTGTGACTACTCTCACCCCACATGATAACATGACCTTAACTCCCCAGCTCCAGAGCTCTCCAAGGGTTTGCTGCAACTCACGGCAGGTCACCCCCTCCCTGTAGTTCTCAGCCTGGTCCCTCACTCCTGGGATTTCAAGTAGAGTTGAGGGTAGAGATCCATAATTTTGTGGCTTCTAGGATCCTTATAATCCACACAAACACAAACACCCACACACAAACACACAAAACACTTGTTATCATTGCTGAGAGCCCTGAGCAGAAAGCACATGGGCTGAGTATTCCCTGGACCAGGCACAGTGCCGATGCTCCCTGGGAGACCTCTCCCCACCTCACCACACACAGGCTGTCCTGCTCTGGGCAAAGTCTGGGTGGACTGTCTGTCTGCACTATCCCTGGAGAGGTCGCGCTATCCTTTCAGAGACTGAAATTTTCAGCAGCAATTAGAAGGTGGTTTTTACTTCCCTCTCCTCTCTTCTTGCCCACTGCACTACTGACCTGGCCTGCTCTGGTCTTCTGTTTGTTGCATTCACACTTGTATGTCTTCCACTTGAAGGGGACTGTAAGGTTTGCTTGTTAGTTTGGCGTTTCTCTTTACACATGTGTACACATGTGTAGCTTCCAAACACCATGGCATTTTCTAAATGTTGTATTGCACAAGGCAACTCCTGAATGGGAATGTCAGGGCACTGGGGATTCTTCTGGGCACCTCAAAAACAAACTTCACTGTATAAGCATAGGGATGTGCTTGTTTTTAAAAATCAGAAACAGTATGTTTCCCTTTCTGAGAATCTATGATCAATCAAGACTATATATACCTAGCAAAGTACTAATCTGCTGACTTTTCCAAATAAAACCATAATTTTAACTGAAGAGGACGGGCTTGCTTGGTTGAAAATGGGGTTTCCAGGAGGTACAACTTTTATCCAGATATCCGACAAGTTCTGGTAGTTTTAATTTTTAAATAAACTTTTACTAGCCCTACCTGTATATGCTATATGAAACCAGGTCTGGGGTGAAATAACCTCTCAGAGGTTTATTATAAGTAGGGAAGGGAAGTTAAGGATGTCTATACAGACACAAGCAGGCAGAAATCGCTGAATCTAGAAGGGATGGATTTGTTAGAAGAGACACCTGCATGGTCACAGGCAAGCAGGGGAACCACTGCCCTATTAAATCTTATTCCAAAACAGCAACTATAATATAGTATATTCCAGTTGCTCATAAGAACAGAAGAGAACATGAAGGTCAGTGACTTAATTCTATGTGTTCTGTGTGATGTTGCCCATCATCTGTGTCATCCCACTTCCTGCCCCAGTTGACTAGAGGTGAAGCTTCCAGAGCATTCCAGCAAGATTAGAAGTGGCCACTTATACACATGCCAGCAAGATTGGGCAGCTGCGTCAGCCACGCCATGCTAGGTCTAACAGTGACTACAAGAAGAGAATTTTATTGACTCAGTCAGATTTACCACGGGCAGAAACAAAATCCACAGCTCAGAGCACATTACACCCTCCACAGAAGTCAGCAAGCGAGGGATTTTCCAGCTGGAGAAATTCACATCATACCTAAGAAAGCGAAAAATCAAAACAAAGTCCTGGCAATTAAACTCACTTTTAATATAATAAAGAGATTTGCTGAGCTACCATTGACATCTCAGGCTAATTGCTAATCACGCTGTGGAGTCGCAAGGTCATCTGCAAGTAGTGCGCTTACCTCAGCAGTACAGCAAATGCCGGTGAGCACCACTGTGGTCTTAAACTCTTAAAAGATATACAAAGCGAACTGTGTTTTCTCCCATTAGGGATTTATCCCCTTTGACTAGCCCTGGCGTTACATCAGCCTCTTTATTTGGGAGCTTGAGCTCTTGTAGAGCATAAAACAACCATGACTTCGGAGATCAGAAAAGCACTTTTCCTGTGAACAATGGACAGAACAGGAGCAGATACTGCACAACTCACCCACTCTGGTCTTTCACAAAGCTTTCCTTTCTTCTTAAAAATAACAACCCTCACCTCATTTTATACATGAGGGTCATTTGCTAAAACATGGGATGTGGATTTAATGATCCGATTTCTTAAAATAAACATGGGGGGCATAACAAATAACATCCTGTGTACTTACGCAGGGGGAAAAATCTACAAACAGACACACAAAAGTCATGAAAATGTCACTAAAGGGATATAAACTGATTGTAAAGAAAAAATGCAAGTCCAAAATTTTCTACGCACCTGAAAGCAAAGCCCTCATTTCTGCAGTGCGGTGGTCAAAGACGGCTTTATGTCAAGCACATAAAAGGGCTGGTTATGAAAAGCCTTGAGCCTGGAACTGGACATGACATCTGGCGATTAATGCATAGAATAGTGAGTATATGGGTATCTACCAGGAGCAGCTGCATCAAAATTTCCTCCCCCTGAGCATCAGCCATCTTGATTTAACCACAAAGGTATAGGTCTCCTTTTAGCATCCTAAAAGGCCAAACAAAAAACTTGAAAAATATCACTAGGATTGTCGACCTGTCTCTCCACATGGAAGACATTCCAAGAGAGCTTTGTTGATAATGGACTATAGCCAGCAAGAGCTTTTCAGAGCAATAGGGGAACTGTAAACCATTCCAGGTTCAAGTTTAAAGTCCTCCCAAAACACAGTGAACCCTAAGAATCGAACTGGAAGACTTGTATGACAAGACTTTCTTGATGATATATTTTCACCTTGCCTGCTTCTTCTTAGTGTGGAATTTATTGATTACACCACATCTTCTAAGAGTTTGCTTTTTTTTTTTTTCCAGGCTCATAGCATACACCAAAGTTTGCTTCCAAAACATCTCCTGCAGTTGGTATGCAGTCACTTCACTAACATCTGTCCCAGTATGAAAACATAAGTTTCATGAGAGACACCATAATTTTCTTTACTTTGCTTCCTATTCTAAAAAAGAAAAAGATTTGTAAAGCACATTCATAAGTGCATATGTATACATGTGTTTATGCAATATATATTTCAAGGGTAGAAAGGGAAAGACGAGAGGACATGTTCAGCACATGTTCATATCACTTCTTTTAGAACCAGATCATGGATTCCTTATCTTCACTCAAGGGTAGAATAAAGCTAGTTTTAAAAACATGTTCCATGATGGCTTTTAGGACAGAACACCCCAACCCAATGTCTTGTAATGAGTATTACCCCTCCCTTCTAAAAGAAAAGGGAAATCTTCCAATGATGATGACTCAAATGCTGCCCAAGGGTCCCTGAGTCATTCATTCAGTTTGAAGTCTCGACTTTGTAATAATGTATAGTCATATATAACATATTCCCTAGAAAACAGACTTCAGAACTTGAATTTGAGCTTCCCGCAGCCTGGTGATATGTGGTATGATAGTCTATTTTGCTGCTACACAATGAACACAGATCCCAGCCAGTCCCATGGTAAAGAAACTGTATCCACAGTGTAACTGTCCAGTCTGTCACTGTGGATTCCCAACAAACAACAATTAAAATTTAGCACAATGCTTAACCATTAGGCCTAGTCTGCTTTGAGTTATGTATGTCTATAGTGAAAAACACATACTCACACTGTCTTTCACTCTCAGAACAGCAGTCTGAGTGAATTTGCACTCTAAGTGCATATGTATACAATATGTATGATTGCAAGACAGCACTTTGTTGCACAATAGACTTTATGTTGGATGGTTTTGCTTAACTGCAGACTAATGTAATTGTTCTGAGCACCTAATAGGTAGACTAGACTTTGTGATAGTCAGTAGGTTATTTGCAACTTATGATGTGCTTGTTGGAATTGTAGTCTCACCAAAATTTGAGGAAGATCTTTACTACAAAAGAAGTATTTCTTTTCTAACAGTTTAACTTGAGCTATATGCAAAGCCTGTGTGCACATTACATATGCACACATGTGCAATGTGCAAATGTCAGATGTGTGTGTGGGGGGGGCAAAGTGTATGTACATGTGTGATCACAAAGCAGGTGCATTATGTGTGCACTTGTAATCATAAGATGTGTTCATGTATATGCATGTGTGCATAATACACATTCTGTGCACACATGTGTAGTGTATGGGCAAGTGTATGAACAGTACAAAGGACAAGTGTATAAATATGTATAACTTTAAATGTGTTTATACATGTGTGCACATGTGTTTATGCAAATACATGTGTCTGTCATGTGTGTTTGTGTGTGTGCGTGAGGATACCTAACTCTCTGCTATATATGTAAATGATCTGCTATATATGTAAATTATCCACATACACAGGCTTTAGTTATGTAGTCATTTTAATCTGATCTCTAGGTTAGAAAACAGGCTGGTAGGCAACTAGCACCCTACTTTTTTAAAAACACAAGGACATATAAAAAGGTGGGAGAATGGATTACCTCTTCCGCTTTCTGAGAATATAATTTTTCTGTTTTTTTCTTTCACTACAAGAGCCTAACCCAATAGAGATTTGTTTAAGTTACTCTTATTTAAAAATAATTTTTGATATAACTACTGGTTTAGAACATTGTAAAGATTTCTGGTATACAGCACCATAATTGAGCATCTCTGTACAGGTATGTATATGATAGATGATATATTTGTGCATTATGAGCCTCAGAAAAGTCTAAGTTCCATCCATCACCAGTTCACTGTCTTCACCTAATTTGTCCATTTCCCCATGCCCATGCCCTTTTTGGGCTGCTATCTTGTTCTCTAAATTAAAGGGCTTGTTTGTTTGTTCTTGGTGAATGTTTCAGTTGTAAAGATTTATACTTTAATATCTGTCTGTTCTATATTGTGATTGCCACCAAAACTCTACTTTCCATCCACCACCATACAATTGCTTAAAAGCCCCAGCTCCATCCCTCAAACCCCTTCCCCTCCAGTCACCACCATTCTGCTGTCAAAACCTAAGGGTTTGTTTTTATTCTGTCTGTCATTTGCGTAGTTTCTTTATCTGCCACATAACAGTGAAATAAAAGGTGTTTGTGGGAATATATCCTAAAGTAGATCATCCTCTCAAAGGACCCATCAGCTTGTCTTGTTTGCTAGGGAGTGTGTCTCTCTATTACCCGTGGTGACATCTCCAGCTATTTCTCCGGGCTGCCAACTCAAGAGGGCAGGAATGTGCTTTACCAGGCACTTTCTCCTCCGCTTTTCAATCAGCTTTCAGCTCCTGCACACACAATTTAGAAACACACTTGCGAAATATATGCAGAATAAGAGTTGGTTTGATGTTCCAGGTCCAAGGAACTTTATAGCTTTGAAATAGGCAAAGTTGTTTTTCCAATAACATGCATTGGATCCAGAAGAAGGTGTTATTAGGAGGAAATTATTATTCACATTATTTATGACAACAGTGAGAGGGAAAGAGAACTTGAGTCTTAGAGGAATTGAGCTTGGCGAGAATTTTCTAATTTTAAAAGCATTCCACTTTGGCAAACATAGTCTTTTGGTGTCAACTTTTATATTTCAGAGAAGTAAATATCTTCCCAAAACAGTTAGTTTCTTCCTCATTTGGAGAGATAAGCACACATACTTTGTCCCTCTATTTTGGCCAGTTTTCTCAAACCAGTAACAGGCTGAGAGATACAAAAATGAAATGTTAATCCCTTTGAAACTTCTCGTCTTTGTTTTGATAGACTATTGTTATAGTAGGAAGAGGCATGGCGATTTTCTATTTCATTCTTGTCATTCTGACACCTAGACATGTGCAACTACGTGTCTAAAAATCACATAACAGTGTTTCCACACTCCTAATCCATGTCCCTTACTCTTTCCATCAAAATATGTCCCCACATAAATACCAGTTTTCCGTGCAACTGTCAAGAACTATACCACATATTAAAATAGACATGTACACAAGCAAAAGAAATTATACAAGTACTTTGGGTTCTAAGGGATACATATCAGTTATCTGGAAGATTAACTTATGCAGATAATTGATAGATCACCAGGGCTGGATAAATCTTTTTTTAAAGTATTTTTACATGTGTATTTAACATTTGAATTGATGAGTTTGCTTTTTAGTCTGTATAGCCTTTAACTTTTGAAAACAATTAAAAACTAAAAACTTGGAGTTCTGGAGCCAAAATCAGAATTTTATCAGGAAATTTGGGCAAAAGAATAAAATCCAATGCCACAATATAAATATGTCTTTGTGCTGTGGAATATTACCACAACACAGGATGAAATGCAGCCATTTTCAATAAAGTGTGATTTTTGAAAAAAAATCACATGCAGCAAAATAAGAGAGAACAATAAAAATAATCTTAGACATTCACATAACAGACAAAATGACATAAATCACTGCAAGTCCAGTATCCTGGGGCTCAGACATTAAAAAGGGAGGTCGGAAGAGAAAAGGACTTAATGGATGGCAGTGGAAATAAAAAGATTACTTGAAATTAAATGAAAAATAAACAAGCAAAATCAACATTTCTTTGGAACATCGCTGGCATCTATTCCATGCCTTTCCTGTCTCAACCAGGACAAGAATAATAGCCACTTAAGTCATTCTTCTGGGTCTTTGTTTCTTTCCTCTAGGCTCTCCTGAGCAACTCCACTGGTTGATGGTCCTTAAAGGTTACATTGCTCTCTGCTGAAAATAAGTGTTATCACTACTTGTACAATAAAGTTAACTTTTTTAGATAAGATGCCACATGTCCTCACCACATCACATTCAAGTTTATCTTTCCTTGTTCCTCTATATTCAACTTTCATTTGGTTCAAAATATTCAACTTTCATTTGGTTCAAATACAGCTATTTTCCATTTCTTCCCTGAACTTTGCGATTTGCTATCTTGGCATCTTCTCCTGGGATATTTACTTCCCTCATGTCTGCCTGTTACAAGTCTATGTACCCTTCAAGTCTCTTTAAATGTGACTTTCTCTAATTACTGTCTTTAAATCTACTCCCTGCCTCCTCTGAGGCCTAAGAGTTCTTGTTTATGCTACTTATAAGTCTTAAAGTGCTGAAGCTGTTCCAGGAACTCTGATAAGAGCTTTCCATAGATTAGCTCATCCCATTCTTTCAACTGTAGAAGAGTACTATATTCTCCCTACTTGACAAAAGGAGCAACCTGGTCCTCAAGAAGCTATTTTTCTAAAATCACACAGCTAATAAATGTAGAAATCATAGCAAGTCTAATTGCCTTTATGTTCAAAATGTGTATATATATCAAAGTTCCTGACTTCATATTCATTATATAGTGATGCCACTATACTTCAAAAACCCAGCATCTCTTCCCAGGACTGTTGCCAGAATTTTCTACTCCCTGCTTCCTCTCATGCTCTCCATAAGTCTTCATCCACACTTGTGCTGTCCAACACAGTAGCCACAAGCCACACAGCACTTTTGAGCATAAGAGACATAAGTATACTGTAGATGTTACAGACTTACTACCAAAAAAGTATGTAAAACAATATTTTGTTCTATGTTTATTTTTTTTTTCAGTTTGAGATTTGTTATATCGACACCTATTAGAATACATTTAGGTATGTTTGATAAAACTGCAAAATGTTTTAAGTGTGTTTTGTGGTAATTTCATACACATTGTGAATGCAGTCCATCAGCTAGCGTTCAGTTAGCTAAGATATCTCTCACCTTCCAGAGCTACTGGTTGCTTGTGAGGACATTTAAATTTTATTCTCTTGGCAGGATTCAATTATATAACAAGTGTCATAAACTATAATTGCTATATTTTAAATTACATCCTCAAAACTGATTTACCTTATAACTGGAAGTTGTTACCCTTTTACCTCCCCTAATTTCTCCCACCCCTAGTTCCTGGCACTTTTCTACTGTTTTTTGTTTGTTTTTTTTTAAGGATTTATTTATTTGTGCATACAGAATTGGGGTACAGGCCAGAGGCTCAGGGGTGGTGAGAGACTTCACCAGAGACAGAGTGGGGAGCAGAACAGGCAGATCGACGAAGTACACTGCTGAGGGGAGCAGCAGGCGGATCAGGAGAGGTCTGCCACACCGTGTGGTCACCTCCGGGGCAGGCGGGAATCGAACTCATGCGGAAGTGACTTTAGCTTCTCAGTGCTGTGCTTTAACCCGCTGCGCCACCAGGGAGGGCCTTTTCTACTGTTTTTCAGATTTGAATTTTTTTTTTTAAGATTCCACATATAAGTAATACAACACATTATGCATCATTCTCTGTTTAACTTATTTTGTTTAGCTTAATGCTCTTGAGGTTCATCCATTCACAATTGGCAGCATTTCCACTGATAAATTTTTATTTTATTACATGTTGAAATGATGATATTTGGGGTCTAGAGCTTAAACAAAACAAAATTATTTTACCCTTTTTATCTTTCTTAATGTATTTATTAAAATTTGAAAATTGCTAATCTGATCCACTTTATGTTTGTAGAAATGATCCTCACAGAAGCTTTTAAAAAATGTAAACCTAATTATGTTATTCCCATTCAACAGCTTCCATTTCCGTTAGAGACATGCAACTTTTTCTTCTGAAAACTGATCTCTCTCATCACTCCAGTCTCAGATTGACCCACTCTTTCTCATTCTGGGCACACTGACCTGTTGAGTTTAACAAAGATGTGCCAGTATCCACTGTGCCCATCTTTCTTTATTGGCATACTACATTTTAAAATACTGTTCAGTGAAGGTAGCATCTGGAAGTACATAGTTGAGGGTGAGAGGAAATTGAACTGCTCAAAACCCACCATGGTAAACTCAATTTCCAGGACAATAGTTGTGTTAGATCCTAATACTTGGTATGACTCTATTCAGTGTCTGGACCTATACAAAGAAAACCATAAGACACTGTTAAAAGAAATAGAGGAAAACACAAAGAAATGGAAAGACATCTTTTGCTCATGGATTGGAAGAATTAACATTATCAAAATTTCAGTCCCACTGAAAGCATATTATAGATTCAATACCATTCCAATAAAAATTTCAATAACAATCTTCAAAGAAATATAACAAATATTGATGATGTTTATGTGGAATCACAAGAAAACCTTGAATAGCAAAAGCTATCCTGACTTAAAAAGGAGAATGGAGGCCATTACCCATCCTGATTTTGAACTATATCACAAAGCTATAATAATTAAAATAGTATGGTACTGGAACTAAAATAGATACAGACTAATGGAATTGAATAGAACACCCAAAACCATATATTTAAGGACAATAAAACTTTTCACAAAGGATCAAGGAATTTTCAATGAAACAAGGACAATTTTTTCAATAAACAGTGCTATGAAAACCATTCTGTTACTTGCAAAAGAATGGAGCTAGACTGTTACCTCACACCATGCACAAAAAGCAACTCAAAATGGACAAAAGTCCTGAATATAAGGCTTGAAGCCATAAAACATACAGAAGGAAATATAGGCAAGACAATACACAAAATACATCTCAGTAAGATCTTTAAGGACACATCCTCCAAAGCAAAGAAAGTGAAGGAAAAGATAAGTAGCTAGGATTACATCAAATATAAATGCTTCTATACAGCAAAAGAGACACTAACCAAAACAAAGAGATACCCTACTCATAGGGAGAAAAATTTTACACACAATACAACTTATAAGGGACTGATCACAAAAATATACAAAAAGCTTACATGACTCAACTAAAACAAAGTAAACAGTACAGTCAAAAAAATGGACAGAAGAGCTAAAAAGACACTTCTCCAAAGAGGAACTGCAAATGGCCAACAGGAATATGAAAAAAAAAATGTTTAACATCATTTATAATCAGGGAAATGCAAATCAAAACTGCAATGAGATACCATCTTACACCAGTGTAAATGGCACTAACATTAAAGAAGTAGGCAACAACAAATGCTGGTGAGGATGTGGAGATAAGGAACTCTCCTCCACTACTGCTGGGAATGCAAAGTGGTCCAACCACTATGGAAAGCTTTGGAAGCTCTTCAAACTACTAAAATGGAGCTACCATATGACCCAGCAATTCACTTGGATCTATCCAAAGGACACAAAAGCATTAATTCCAAATGTACCCCTCTGTTTATTGCAGCACTCTTCACAATAAGGAAACAAACCAAATGCCAGAAAGTAGGCAGCTGGATCAAGAAGATGTGATATTATTCACAATGGAAGACTATTCAGCAGTCAAAAAGATAAAATCGTGTTATTTGCAGCAACATGGATAGAAGGTGAAGGGGTCATGGTCAGTGAAATAAGCCAGAAGTAAAGAGAAAAATATAGAATGGTTTCACTTACAGGAAGAATAAATATAGGGGAGCTAAATAAGGGATCAGGAAAAAAATTAAATAATAATAGATAAAACAAAACTAACAGTTAACAATAAATAAAAGATATTCTGCAAGGAAAGAGGGGAAGGTAAAGGTATCAAAACAGGGAAAAGAAGTTCTAAGGGACTATAGTGTTCATTCATGGGTGAACTGGTGGTGGAAATTTTATGGGGAATACGCAACGATATAAAATATATAAATAAAATAAATTAGAAAAAAGAGAATGAGTAAGTGAACCTTAGCTAGATAAGGGGAAAGGAGGTCATTTGGGTCTCTATGAAAATGATTTGGAGCCAATTCTTACTAAGCAACACATTTTCATGAAATTTATTTTGTCAAATAGCAATGATTTAGCCTCAAGTATGCAAATCTAGTGCCTCAGCTACTTAACAAAATTGAGCATGCATTTTTTGTTTTCTGGTAGAATTACCCTTATCACTAACTATCTGCACTATTCTGGTAGCAAAAGGCAAAATGATACAAGGGGTGGTTTTAAGAAAGATGAAGAGAGAAACTGAGTTGCCTGGGACTTGAGTAAACAGCCTTGGATCAGCAGAATTTGACCTATTTCGTTTGAATGTCAATGTCGATTAATAACAGCTCTTCCCTAGAAATCTCCAAGAAACTTAAATCTGGGAATAGTGCCAGAATAGACCCCCTTTTTCTCTTTTCTTGACAGTATTCTGCAAAACCAAAATTCCTTTTATGTTCAGTCATGAAAGAAGGACTATCAACCAAGTCAGAAACACAGATGTGATGATGATAAATGAGAATCAAGGCCAGTAACTCCCAGGACACCAGTAAAATTTTGACTTAAATTTTCTCCCTATTCTTAGAAAAGTGTTATCTTTGTCTTGATGACCTCTCTGGGAGCCTCAGCAGTGATCTAGAAAAGCCATAAACTTTCAGCCACTATGGCTAAAACCATCCATGATGAAAACTTTAAACTTCATATCTGGAGATTGGGTGTGTTGACGATAAAAAATATCAAGATGATTGAATATGTTCTAAATTTTAATCCAGATTTTCTATTTTATGCATATGGTCTTGTCTCAATTTGGGTTAGTTAAGTCTCTACCTAAAATGGGTTTACCTAGACATTTGGTCTCAGGCTGAGTGCATCATATTGTGATAGTAGAAGTGACCTGTTCAACCATCTAGTCAATTTCCCACTTACATCTTGTCTGAAAAGATAATAGCTGCACAATGTGTGAATCTGCCGAAAAGAAATTCTTACAAACACACTGCAAACAAAAATTAATGTTTCAATGTTCTGCATTTGAGAAACAATAAATCGGATATAAAATGAAGTTAGAACTATGCAAAGATTACATGGTAGAAGAAGAGAAAGTGATAGTAGAGCAATAAAAAAGCACCCACATCAATGTTGGCTAGTATTTCTCATTTTTCACTAAGTTTTGGTGGAGATAATTAACAACCTCCTAATCTAAGTGATTTACAACTACAAAGGCACATTTTTATGTCCTCTGTGGATCAATTTCTGTGCCTGTGTCTCCATCATCCTGGGATCCCCCCTAGAGGGGTGACCCTTCTCTGATCCATCACATTTTCATGATAGAGGGGAAAGAGTGATGGTGAATGACAATGCTTGCTCTAAAGTGTCCTCTTGGAAGTAGTACATATAGGTCTATTCACTTCCTCCTGGTCAAATCAAGTCAAGTGGCTGAGGTCGGTGTTGTTGAAGAAGGTGGCATAAGCCTTCCACAGACAGGATACCAGGGAATTAGTCCACCTGGCTGGACCTCACAAGTGGAATAAAAGAGAAAGCTTATTCTTGTCACAAATAGCTCACTTGGCTACAGAGCTCCTTCAGTTACAGTAGAAGGCAGAACCCTTATTTTGTTTGTGAAAGTATTTATTTCCAGAAAATGGGAAATATATTAAGAATAATTCCTTACCCCTTGGTGATGATTTTGGTTCCATGTGTGTAGGAAAACCTTTTAACTAAATTTAGCTTATTTCTAGCCAGAAAGAAAAGGAAAAATACCGGATGGTTTCATTCATAGCAGGAGTGTAAAGGACCAGGGGATAGAATAATAATGATAATAATGAACAACTATATACCAGAGACATTTTTACAGGGGTGGAATGGGATCAAAAATGGTGGTGGTGGGGAGGGAAGTGCACTGGGCTATGGCGATGGCACATGGGTGATTTGGTGATGGGAAGCCCACAGGGATTACAACTGAGTTGGCAAAAAAGGTGCAAAATATGTAAAAATAAACATATTATTTAAAAAATATATACATAAAAATTTAGCTTATTTCTAAGTTGAATTTATTATAACATTGTTTGCAGCACAATATAAATGGTTTATAAGTGAACTATTCACTTTTTAGCCATTGATCAAGTTTACACTGCACTTGAGTCCATAAGTCATGCTAATTTGAGAGCTTGGCTTCATAATTAAAAATGTTTTGTGTCATATTTAATGACTCATTATTCTAGGGTTCTTCTGGGGAACATTTTAGACTCATGTGTGTATGTGTGTGTATATGTGTGTAAGCAAGAGAGCACACCTGCCTATTTTATTTATTTGGAAATATTTATCTGAGGAGGAAGCCACAGTTATTACCAGGATGGTCAAGTGTTTAGATGGACAAAACACTATGACTTTATGCCTAAATCCTAACATCATCATGAATTTTCATTCATTTACGATGTGGACTTAACCTCCTTATATTAAAAGCTGAAATAATGTTTCAGATGTTTTTCTACTCCTCCTAGATCAGTTAACTTATCTTTAGCAGAAAATAATGAAAAAATAAAAGCCTATCTCATCTTAGACAATGAGTTATATTCATTATATTCATCATTTCACGCAGCATTTAATGTTAAAGTGGGCTGATTCCCAGGAATGCAGTTAATATTTGGGGTTCAAACCCAATAACCAGGACATAGTACTTTCCCTCCCCCACCTTTTCATCTGTTATCTTCGGCACATTAGCTATATTTCTTTGTTCCAAACAGCAAAACTTTTACTGCATTACATACACATTATTTTTTTCCTTTGTCACCTTTAACTTAGGAGTAAACTATCCCTGGATCTCCTTGGTTACAATCACCTCAGATCTATGCTGAAGCCAATTATTATCAGTACATACAATTTTGGTTTTCTGCTGGACCTGGGGAGAGTGACTCCTGATTTACATGGGAAGGGAGTGAATTTCCAAGCAAAAACATGGGGGACTGAAGGGCCCTGTCAGCAAGGAAAAATGGGATTAAGGCTGCTAGTGAGGCTGCCAGCACTGCAGCTGTCATCCCAAGGCATGGTTTTTAATCATCCAACATCAAGACTAGAATTGGAGCAACCATGTGTATAATGCAAACTGAAACAATCCAGAATAGCTGCATCATTAAAGACTTTGCATAATAGAACATATTGAGACCTGTGATTCATTTCAATTTGCTATCACAAACCTGGCACCACACAAGTTCTTTTCCCAGCAAGAACAGACAGTATATTCCTCCTTTATTTATATCCACTGAAGCCCAAAAAGGATTTGTGTGGGCTCCTTTACTTTGAAACAAGTGAAGATACAAATCTCTTTAATAACGTAACCGAACAAAATGGGCAAAATGAAATGTTTAAATATGCTTTTTTTCCCTTTACATAGCCTTCCCAAATAACAGACTCAGATAAAGGTGTTACTGAGACAGAGAGAAAAAAAAAACAAACAAAAAAAACACTTCAGATTTATACATTGTCACAGCAGCAGTCTGTGTATGTAGAATTCTGTCACTCTATACTCCAGTTGAACAAAGTATTTCCACACTTGTGTGTTAGTTCATCAAGACCAGTCTACAGTACAGTGAGTATTTGGATTGATTAGGACCAGACTGAATCTGGATTTACTCAACTGCATGCACTATTCCTGGTCACACACAACGGGCAACGGGCAAGGCGCCTTGGGAAGTGCTAGGGATACAAACCTGGTCAAGTCAAAGTATAAGACAAATGTTTCCTCAGATGGAATGTGCCAGACTGCATTAAGAGCAACCATTGAGGTCGTTTTTAAAGTGCTGCTGAGCTGCTCAGGGAGGACCAGTTGCTGGGCTGAGAAAGAGTGGTACAGTGTGAGCTACTGTGAGGAAATAACATTTGAGCTTGCCTTTTGGGGGGAAGCAAACTGTTGCCTGGCAGAAAGACAGTATTTCCTGCAGAGCAAAAGCATAATCTAGTGGCCCTCCCTTCCATGAGCCACATTCAGAGATCTATGTTGGGAGTAGAGATTTTCCCCTTGACCCTTTAATGAACATTAAAGAGGCTCTAAAAGCATTGCCCATAGCAATTGTCAAAAACCCTATGGGCTGCTCAATGCTCCAGCTCTTTGCAACTGATGAGAGCACCCATCCTCTCACCTGAGAAGACCCCTTTTCCCTTCTCCACTTTCCCCCCTATTCTATCCACTCAATTTCTTTTGGTCCTTGATCCCATGAGAGCTGTCACTTCTCAGCTCCCTTTCTTCTGGGGCCTCATTTGGACATTTCTTTCCATCCCCCTTCCTTTTGACCACTCTGCTGCATTTACTAACTTCCCTGTATCCCAGTTCCCCATCCCCAAATCTAGACCCTCTACAGCAGGAGAAGGAAGTGAGAGTAAGTCTCCCCTCTGCAGGAAGACCATGAATCCCCACAGACCAAATCTTTTTGTCCCATGACATAAGGAATCATAAAAACATCCACTTTGTCAATTACTCCAATCAATACCAGGGGAGGAAAGGTAGGAGATGGGGTTTGGAAACTGCATAGGGGCCAGATTGAGAAGAGCTTTGACTCTGATGCCAGAGTCCTGAGAATGTGAATAAGCAGTTAGACCCATGTTTAAAGAAGAGGAAAAGATCGTGAAGCTTAGGGAAGAAGTGTAATTTCAATTACTCACCTTTCTGTGCTTCTTCACAGGATGTGAGTACCCCAAAGAAAGAGCAGTGAGGAAACCAGGTTCCAAGTAGACAGGGGGCCAGGGAACCAGGAGGTTGGCAGGCCTCCTAACCATCGCCCAATCTGTACCAGCTCTGGTGGTCCCTCCAAGCCATTCTCCATCCCTATCCGCTGCCGCACAACGCTCTCTCTGTGATGCCGCCAGTATTGTCTCCGCCTCCGAGGGCAGGTGTGCCCACTTATGCATGCCCACACTCCAGGTGTCCGCCATCAGGCATGCATACCCCGAGCCGTGCTCCCAAGAGCCTCCTGCATTCAGGGCCACAGGTTATAGCCATAGAGGCCAATGGAGTGAAAGCCTAAGCATCACTTACCCTACAGACAGGCTTCTGCCCTTAGGAAGGATGCATCATTTACTTTTCCAAACAAGAACTTGAGATAAAAAAGGACCAGCAAATGTGCAACATTCTATTTTTGATGCTATAAAATTCACAAACAAGTTCATAATAAGGAATGGAGGAAGAGATAAAGAAGGAGAAGAAATAATCTTGGTACTTCCTCTCTCCCAGACTCTTAGGTGCCATTCTCTAAAGACAGATATCTGATCTTCACATCTAATTTCCTTCTTCTTTCAACACCACTGTTTCTTTGGTTACTTTGGAGATCTAGTTCCATAATAATATAGGAGCAGGTGATAAAGATTTCATACCCACGCCTCCCCCCCAACCACACAGCATAATTGCTTTTTCAGTTATATCTTCGGAAGACCTATCCTATTCCAAAGGACTACTCTCTTTTAGGCAGCCAAGAGGTGAGGTGATGAGAACTTAAAGATCTGGGCCAGAGAAATCTTGTATTCCTGTTAATAATAATATAAAAATACACCTCTTCCAATGAAGAATCTGTTTTGACTTGAGGATTGGGGAAATATAAAATACCAGAATCAAAAAAAGACTAGAATTTTTCTCCAACTTCTTAATTGTCTAAATCATGAAATCAAGATCTCCAAGGGAAAGTAATTGAGATCGCAACAGAAACGCTCAATTCAGAAAGCTCCATTTTTGTCATTATTTTTATTACAGTTAAGTCAGTTTACACACATCTATAATTTAGAAGTATGGGCTAACACCCCTTCAAATGTACCTAACCACCAAATCTCCCATAAGCCATGCTGTCCCCTGAAAAGACCATCTTTTCCACCTTGAGCAGCTTCTTGCCTCTCTAGTCTCCAATGAGAATGCTCAATTCTGAGAGATCCACAGTAATTTCACATCCAGTGTGGATGTATAATGCTCTTAAATCTAAATGCCTTTGACGAGGCCTAAAAGCAGTCACCTGAACATTCACAGGCTGTCACTAAGAATTTATAAGCAGTACTCCAACTTTGTCCTAGACACAAGAGTGGTCCATTGGGCCCATGCAAGCATTTACACTGATTCTACCTGGAATAAGTCTACTGTTTAACCATCAGGCTGAAAACGTGAGTCACTTACTTTGATATGACAGTTGGGTGTTGGTACATATTGGAGTGTGTGAGTGTGTGTGTATAATGACCACAGAATATGTAGATGAACCCAGGGAGTGCCTATATACCAGCAATACAATTAATGGTCTGAGAGCTCCCCTGGCCACATGTACAATATGTTGGCAACAATAGGAACCCTCCTTTGTCACTCTATTGCAAAGTAAAGATAAGTTACAGTAGCTGACACAGTGTTCAGTTGTGGGGGCTCAGTTTCACCTTATAATGGGAATTCCCTTCAAATTACATGAGAGGAGAAACCAGGCTCTTGTTTGCTGAATTATTGCACCAGTCTTGAAAGGAGCCTCCTGGTCTCGTTGGCTGTTAATTACATATGCTCTGCAGCAGCTTAATCTAATTAAGCTTCTCTCAGGTGATTGCTTGATAAGACATTCCCAGGCCCATATTTTTTAGTTCCCCTTTCCTAGGCTTTCTGTGCTTCAATTCTCCTTCAGAAGTTACACTCAAAAAGCCTAGTAACAATTGGAATCTAACTACATTTTAACATAACACTCACATTCATGCTTCTGTTCACACTGTAAAAGGTAATCTTTGAATGGTTTAAGCATCTGGATTCTATTAGACAAAGTATAGCATTTAAAATGGAAGAGACTTTTACATTTGCGTGGAATTCAGGCAGCTGCCTGAGCCACCCTTGGGCCCAGTTGTTTCAAAGAGATTTGCAACAGGCTTAAGTCAGAAATGATAAAATTGTCAAAAAAACCTTGGAATTCCTTTTGGAAGACAGCTAAAAAAATAAAACCAAACCAAACCTCCAAAAGGAAAAAGGAAGAGATTTCTGCCTGCAAATTTTTAATAATACAGTTTATTGGGTCAAATACTAAAACTCCAAATAGTGTCTGCTGTACATATCCAAGAAATGGTTATACTTTTTCCTCTCAAATATAACTTTGGTTTTATAGTCCTACAGATTACAAATCACATAGTAGTGTGTGTCTTTTTTTTTTTTTTTTTGCAGGGATATTGGATTTTTCTTCCATTTGTCCTTTTATGTAAATAGTCCAAACCTCTGTGGTTTGGTCATTAAAATCCAGTTGGCAGAAAAAGGCTGAATCTTTATGTTTTCCAGCTGTGCTCCTACCAGCTACACAGAAGCATTCTTAGCCATACTGCCATGTTTACATCAGTTGTGACTGAGAGCTTCTCGTGATCCATTAAGAGCACACAGAGAGGTGGGGTCACTGAGGCTCAAGAGGTCTCTGCACAGAGACAAGGAAAGAACCCATTGGTGGCACAATGGGTTAAAGTGCAGCACTATGAAGCTGTCCACAGCCCCTGCAGCAGAAGTCCATGGGAGGTGACTCCCATGGCGCAGCAGACCTCTCCTGACCTGCCCACTGCTCCCCTCAGCAGTGTGTTTCAGTACATCTGCTGGTTCTGCTTCCCACTCTGTCTCTGGTGAATCCTCTCACCCCCCACAGCTCTAGCCTGCACCCCAGTTCTTGTACAGATAAATAAGTAAATCCTTTAAAAGGGAGGAACTTCCAAAGAGTGAGAGCAACCAGCTGAAAGGGAGGTGCTGGTGCTCTTACCTCTAATGCCCACCACTCTGATTTAGACAGGACAAAGCTCAGGAAATACACTGTAGGCAAATTAAAATATCTTTGGTAGGATAAAAGAGGTACAGAACAAAAGAAAATCCTCAAATGTTCTTTTTGAGAGGCAAATTTTGATCCATGTAATAGATGCTCTCTCAAAAAAGTATAGTTGACCCAAAGATTTTTTTGTTTGTTTGTTTTTTGGTAGAAACAGAATAATCTATCACCAAATTCATGCAGAATCTTCAGGTTCCTAGATAGTCAAAACAATCTTGAAATAAAAGGGCCCAATTAGAGCTATAGCATTTTCTAATTTCAATACTTAACTAAAAACTACGGTAATAAAAACAGTGAAATGATAGTATAGAGACATGTGGAGAAACATACAGGAAGTCCAGAAATAAACTCATAGATACATGATCATATGACTTTTTACTAAGGTGTCAAGACCATTCAATGAGGAAAGAATGTTATTTTCAAAAAATTTTGCTGGGAAAACTGATGATCCACATGTAATCAAATGAACTCTAGACTTTATCTTACACTATGTACAAAATTCAGAGTGGGTCAAAGGCCTAAATGGTAAGAGTGAAAACTATAAAATCATAAAAGAAACCATGCATGGAAGCTTCATATGACATTGGATTTGACAACGACTTACAAGAGCTGACACCAAAAACACATAGAATAAAATAAATTTATCACTTAATATATGATTAAATATATCAAAATTAAAACCTTCTAATCATCAATGGAGGCTATCAACAGAGTGAAAATGCATCTCACTGAAGAAAATATTTGTCAACCACACATCTAATAAAGGACTATTATCCTGAAAAATTATTTAGATATGTACCTACATATATATATAAGCTCCTAAAACTCCACAACACAATGAGGCAAACAAACTGATTACAAAGTGACAAAACTTGAATATATATTTGCCCAAAGAAGCTACATAAAATGGCCTGAAAAGATGTTCAATGTTATTAACCATTAAAGAGATGAAAATATTAACCATTAAAGAGATGAAAATAAAAGCCACAATAATCTCATACCACATCACACCTACAAAATAGTTATTTTCAAAAATTTAGAAGGCAACTGTGAGTAAAGACATGGAGAAACGGGCATACTTATGTCCTGCTGGTGGGAATGTAAATGTTACAGCCACTATGGAAAATGATATGGATGGTCCACAAAAAGATTAAAAAATCAACTTAACATAGGAGCCAGCAATTCTACTACTGCTGAATATATACTCAAAAGAATTGGAAGCAATTCTTGGAATTGGAAGAAGCTTGAGTAAACATTTTCAAAGCCATCCTTAGCAGCATAATTCACAATAGTGAAAAGTGGAAACATCCCAAGTGTTCACCCATGGAGAATGGATGAACACAATGTGGTATATACACTTGTGTTACAATAGCATTCAGACTTAAAAAAGGAACTTCGAGCACATACCACGGCATTAAGGACACTGTGTTAAATGAAATAGGTCAGCCATAAAGGACATGCATTATATGACTATGCTTACAAGAGGTACCTAGGATAGTTAAATTCAAAGTCAGAAAGTATAATGGTGGTTAGCAGGAACTGCTGGGGGAGGGGCAACAACGAGTTGTTGTTCATGGATCTGGAGTTTCAGTTTTGAAGAAGGTTCTGAAAACTGATGGTGAGTATTGTACAGAAAAATGTGAAAATACTAAAGTCACTGAACCATATACTGCAAAATGGTTAAATTGGTAAATTTTGTATTGCTATGTATATTTTACCACAATAAAAAAGAATATTTCTACAATTTTTAAATATCCCCAGATATACTCAATTTAGTAATGATATTTGTCTGTAGAAGTAAAGCGAGTTGTCTGTAGACTCTTTCTTCTTTATTTCTATACAACATATTCTAATAGCAAATACCACCGTGAAATAGTAATTATAAATTAATTTCTTATAATCATATTTTAAAGTAGAGATTATCATTTTTTGTTAAAAACCCACGAAATTCAAAAATATCATGACCCAATCCTCATCCATTTGTCTCCACTACAGAGTGGTATTTTTGCATTTGAGAATGCCAATCTCAGATCCAAAGGGTATGGATCACAAGTTAGCAAACATTTTTTGTGAAGGGTCAGGGAGGAAAAAACTTCAGCTTTGCTCAACATATGTTCTCTGTCCCAAGTATTCAATTCTGCCATTTCTGCAAAGAAGCAGAACTGAATGACACGTAAGTGGATGCAGGTAATGTGTTCCAATAAAACTTTCTTTACAAAAACAGGCAGTAGGCAGCATTTGGCCTAGTTTGATGATCAAATGTGGTCATTTCTAACAGGTGGTCTGTTAGAAGCATCTAATAAAGTTGCTCAAGAGAAGTGATAACTGAGAAGACTTGGGAAGGGACGAGAAAATAAGAAAATATTATGAAGGCAGGGGTAGGAAAGGATAAGATAAAGTTTAAGAGAATGGGGGAGAGGGAGAAGAGGGTTCTCCCAAGGAGCTTAACCCACAAAAGATGCAGATGCTAAATGATGCCCAGTGTGTGGGTGAAGACGCTGCTGTTACTGGAGCTCAAGAGAGCGCATGAGTGGTGAGGTGGTGGGACACTAAAGTGTGTGTGTTATGAACTTGCAGTTCACTGAGGACCAGAGCTGAGAGGAGGCAAGGGACGTGAAGCTGGAAAGACTTCATTGAATTAGAACCTTAACTAGAACTTTGGTGGTGGGTGAGTGAAGCAAGGTCACGTGTTGAGACATGAAGCTACACTCCTGAAATTAGGTAGTTTTGTAAACAGATGCTAAATCAATAAAATTGTATTTAAAAAAGAGGACTTCTGATATTTATGTAAGTGCAACAACAGTTTTGACAAACCAATGCTCATGAACCATCTTACCAAGGTGATTTCAGCTTCACCACCATTAAACAGTGATCTGTTAAACAGAAAGACAAATTCTTAATTCAAACCATTTCCATTTTGATTAGAAGCCAACTAGATTAGAACACCTTTGATATTTAAGTATGTCAAAATAGATAGGATATATATGCCCTAAACTCTGAGCCATTTACATTATTTGAGTAAATGACATAAATGTCATGAAGGCTATTTTGGTGACTCCTTTTAACCTCTAATTCACTATTCTTCGAGTTTCTGGTCTACTCTGAGCAAGGTTCCTATTTCACGTCACTTGCTAATTCACCCAAGACCAGTGAGAGAGTGACAGTGCATGGAGGAGGTTTCTCTTCCAGCTCGAGCAGTGGGGGAGGCAAGAAGCCCCTGGGCAGCACTGCTTCAGAGGCCACATGAGGGTCAGCACATGAGGGTGTTGAAGCACAGAACAGCACAGAAAAGGGAGCAGCTCTCCTCCATCACAGTTGAGCTCCTTGGACGGTCATTGTGCTCCTGAATTCTGCTACATCGCTGTACCACTGTTGGTCAGTATACTTTAGGTACTGTTCTCAACTCATAAAAATGCACAGGACACATCTCTGATGGAGTTCTTGGCAAATCACTTGATTACATTCCCTGATATTCAGCAGATGCCTGTAACGCACATGGCAAACAGATCTGCTCAATCAGTCGTACACCAGAACATTAAAATTGGAGCCACCATAAATACCCACATATAAAGTTTAATAAAAACACAAAGAATTATAAAAGCTATAACTCCAGTGTTTATTACTACCCAACCTTCAATTTCTGTGGTAGCTATATTACACTGATCACACCAATGCCGATTTATTGTCAGATTCTCTTCGGCACAGAAAGTCAATGAAAAATTCCACATAAGGGTGATTGTGAATAGATACAGCAACATGTACACCCTGTGGCTTTGGATATTAGTAGAAAGATAAATGATTTATGATGTCATTCCTATTTACATGATTCATTTTCTGTTAAAGCTACAGCATTTTCTTCAAGTGGAAATACTTCTTGGATTAGTATCTCACCAATCCTGCCTTTTCTCTGCCAACTTTCTTTCTCTCTCCTTCACAGCCTGAACAGCTTACATGAACAAGTTTCATTTGAAAACTAACAAAAACTATGAAGAAGCAAGACCAGTTAGAAATGGAAGCATCCATCTTCATCTTTACCAATGATCCAAAGCTTTATTGTGATGAATTCATGTGAAAGCTAGAAGAAGGTAAAACAGATGGGAAAGTTCAAAAAAATCTTTCTTAGCATTCCATTATCCCAATAGCAAAGATTTTAATGAGTAAAGGAAAGTTTTGAGAAATGGTGTTCTTTCCAATTTTTTAAATGATTTATATATTCATGCCTATAGAACTGGGATATAAGCCAGTCGTGCAGGGGTGATGAGAGGTTTCACCAGAGACATAGTGGGGAGCAGAACAGGCAGATCTACTGAAACGCACTGCTGAGTGAAGCAGTGGGCGAGACAGGAGAGGTCTGCTGCCCCATGTGGTTCATCTCTCAGCCTGGGATGGAACTCGTGCTGAAGCAGCTGCACTTAACTTAACTTCTCAGTGCTGCCATTTTAACCCGTTGCACCACCAGGGAGGACCCATTCTTGCCAATTTTTAAAATTCTGTATTTGTACCATACTTAGCAAGAGCTATCCACCTGCTGCAAGGTCAGAAAATAGACAAAAGCCTAGGATGTGAGCTACTTTACTTTAACCTGAACATTTTTTTATTTGAATTTAACAGCAAAAGAAACAAAAGTAAAAATAAATAAATGGAAATACATCAAACTGAAAATCAGAATCACAGCAAAAGAAAACATCAGCAAAACAAAAAGGCATCCTAGTGAATGGGAGAAGGTGTTTGCAAATCACATATACAACAAGGGGTTTAATATCCAAAATATATAATGTTTGCTTGAAACATGGTATAAGGCAATGCCACCTCAGTAAACATGTATTTAAAAAAAAGCAAATGTATAGAAAAAATGTCCACAACTAAGGTGAACTGTCTAAATAAGATCCTTAGTCAAAAAGGAATTTGAAACACATTTTGTGATTTTTTAAAAGATGGCAACAAATACAGTGTAATGCCACAATTAGCATGGAGTATAATAAACATGAATCAGCTCAAGACCTTTAATTTATTCATTCTTATTTTATGATTTATTTTGGTACTCTAAAATATATATAGAATTAACATATAATGAAGTCCTAAATGGCATTCTCAAATAACTGGGCATTGATAAAATAAGGAAAAATCCACTAGACAGAAATATATGTAGCTTATTCACAGAGCAGATAGCTGTCTGGTATGAGTGTGATTTTGTTTCCTCACAAAGAGATGAGAAGGATGTAACTTAGTGATTCTCTAAGCCCACACACCAATACCTATGTCCAAGGAAGAGTCTACTTATCCTGGAATGTTCTGGCCATATAACCTCGCTGCCAACTTCTGTGGTGGTCTTGCTCTTTCCCATAATTCCCATAAAAGAAGGGGCTTAGTGAAGCTGTCAGTTAACAGTAAGTATACCTTCCAGAGATTTGGGGGATTTTAGATAGTCCAGATCTCATGTAGAACCAACTCATTTTGAAAAGCACTAAAAGGTGATATCTTGGGCCCTCCCTGGTGGCGCAATGGGTTAAGCCCAGCATTATGAAGCTATCACAGCCACTGCAGCATGAGTTCAATATCCAGCCAGGGAGGTGACCCACATGGCATAGCAGACCTCTCCTGACCTACCCGCTGTTCCCCTCAGCAGTGTATTTCAGTCCATCTGCCTGTTCTGTTCCCCACTCTGTCTCTGGTGAGTCCTCTCACCTCCCATACCTCTGTTCTGTCCCTCAGTTCTATATGCATAAATAAATAAATATTGTTAAGTTAATAAATAAAAAAAAAGTTGATATCTCACTCTCTGCCTAGAAGACCTTTCTTAGAGCAAAGAGGTGTTTGCAGCAGAATCAGACTTTTATATCCAGGAACCCCATGGTAACAGTGGAATAGTTGCACCCCAGAAATGGAGTGGAATAAACTATTTGGCTGCCTCTCACATTTCCTCCAGCCCCATGTTGTAGTCTGTGTGTACCAAGGTCACTCAAAAAATTGCTTAAAAGACTGCAAGAGACAGGGACCAGATCTAATACTGGCTTACCCTGAAGAATTTAGGGGCAATATACGGTGACAGCATATCACCTTGGTAGAGCATGAGTCCATATTTGGAACTCTGAAAATGACTTTACATGGTGTTTACATTATTAACCTTTAGGAAAGCATACTAAACTAGCAGGACAATGGTAGAAAAGAACAGAGCTTCCTATATTTCCTTTTACTTTAATTCTTTTTCTCTTTGCAAGCTCCATGAAGAAGGAAAGAAGGATGAAATTGTTCACAGGAACAAGAGGGTAAAGAAACAAAGACAAACAAAGTTAAGAAGTAATCGTATACTATAATTTGTGAACAAAGAATTTTGTAGGTTGCCAACCTGTGTAAATTATATGCAATTGGGAAAAGACCTCCAAGCAGAGGGAAATATAATCACTTCATCTATTTTTTCTCAGCCAGTGTGTCTAACACTAACTCTATTGTATGACTGAAATGTATAAAAATACATTAGAATTACAGATAGCCTTTGAAGTCTACCATGGTAAGCCCTGGGAACTCTATCTGTGTGGTTGGAGCCCTCTAGAGGCCAGGCGGACTCTAGTAACACATTCCTGGACGAATGGAATTGCCTCCCATTCCCCCATTCCTGTATGGGTAGCAATGGGGAAATGGAGATGACCTTCTGGACATAAAGTCCAAACATAAATAGGGAATTCTGAACCTATCTCCCCTGTCAATTGCCATTTAAAATAAGTCCATTCAGTGTTCTGCACTTTCTAACACAGCTTTGAATGGAACTACTAAAGAATGCCTATTATTTAAAAGGCTCCAAGGCAGTTCAGACCTGTATTCTATCACACCTCTTCACAGAATCACTGAGTGAAAGACTGGCGGCTGATTGGACACCATCAATGTATTTCCCTGTAATTTTAAGAGAGATTTTATACTCCACAAAAGTTCGCAGGAATTATGCAGAAATATGTCCCAAGAAGAATATTTTGGCACAACAGAATTCTCCCCAAGTTTCTTTTCTGATTCCTTTAATGCTTTCTTCTCTATGGTGAATTTTTAAAACTTCTATCAACTGGGGACACTCTCCTGAGACTCCTCTCTTCTGATGCTGAATAATCTTAAGCAATGTCTAATATATCCATTGCTTCAAACATCATCTACATACCAATGAAGATTACATTTAAAAATTGTACCTAGATATGCTTTTTAAGCATGAGACCTACCTACTTGACCTATCCCTTTAGATATCTCACAAGAGCTTCTGGCTTAACATGGTTAAAAGAATAAAAGTGAACTTGACCTAAATCTACTCCCGCTTCAAGTTTCTGATTATTACAAATGGCACAACCTACAAACATAACCATTCTTTTTGAATTTTCTCTCTTCTTGAGACATATTAATTACCAATTTAGTAAATTCTACTTTCTCAATCTCTTTTAAGTCCATTCCCCTTCATCTATTTTAGCCAGCATGACTAGCCTCGTCCAAGCCATACAAATTTATGCAACAACTTTCTAACAAAAAATTCCTTTATCCACTTCTTCTAATCCATTGTCTTAAAATGTACATCTGATCATATCATTTCTCTGCTTTAAACCTTTTGACAGTTTTTATGATAAATTTCCAAATTTTTACTATGGCCTCAAAACCCCGCATAATCTGGCCCCTGCTTATCTTTCCAGTCTCTCTTCCCTCTCTCCCTCTCATGCTTCTCTGTCCAAACACAACAACCCTTCACATTCCTTCCTGCTTGGGACCTTCCCTGAACTATTCCTGCGTGACATGCTCTCTGCCTGTGTTTACCTAGGTAATTATTAATACTAATCTAGCATTTTAAAACTGTGTCATGTCTCTTTAAAAAAAATGAAGATACAAAAATATTATGTGTAAGTGTCCTTTAGCTGAGCCATAATTAAAGGAAAGAAATTAAGCAAGGATCTTGCATAGAAAGGAAACACTTTCCCCTCACCTATAATTGCCATGTTTACACAGATGGTGTGCTCTGAAAGGTCTTGCTTTGGGTTGATAAGGGAACTAAAATTAAACAAAGAAATTTGATTAGCTGATTAATCAAGCTGAAGCTAGTTTCCCCTAAAGATGAAATACATCTAATTCTTGCTTTTCATTCCATGTGGCAAGCTTCAGTTTCCAGCAGTTTACTTTTATCCAACATAAAGAGATAATACCACGATTGATGTCAAATTGGTTTTACCTAGTAAAGTTGTCTTAAACATCTTAAATGTTACTTTAGCCTCCAGGTTTGAAAGAAATTCTTCGAACCTTAAAATCATCAATCTCTGGGAGTTGGGAAGGGGAAAATAGGAGAAAAGTATCCATTGCTCTTTACTTTCATTTTAAATAATATTCCCACATTTGGTGTTCTTTCTTTGTTCTTGCAACTATACAGATTCCTTAAGAATTTCTAAGTACAGATAAATAGCTCCTTATGCTTCCTTCTCAGAAGTGTTTGATATCTTAACTGGGAAGCTAGTTTGGCTGGATTCTGGTCACAAACAGATGAAACTTGTTACTCCCACACCTTTAAGCCAAAACATTGCTTCTTTCTAGAACATGTCCCCAGTATCTTTGTATATATGTCCACAAGTGTGCATTCCCTTCTAATCACTTATCAATTTCTTTTAGATTATAAACTCAATATAATCTCTATTTTGCTCATTTGCCCATACCCTGCACAGCACACAACTGTCTGAACACACTCAGCATTCAGGAAGTACTTGTCAAAAAATGCAGCTTCTTCATTTGGACAGTGGCTTCCTGACAAAATCATGCAATACAAGAAGGAAATTACTCTAAGAATACAGTGTTTCTCACAGGTCCCAAAAGCAAGAAAGTGCAGTTCAACTAGGGAGAGAACTGGAAAGGCAACAGAAATACAACCAGGGGTCACAGCAAACTCACTCTTCAACTATTTTTCTGTCTCTTGTTTGGCTTCTCAATACTCCTACTTTGTCATGGGTAGATTATTCCTCTGCCCTTCCCAACCATAAGTTAGAGAATGTTATCTTATAAATTTGGAGTTTATGTGATCTCAGTTCAAAGGAACAGTAGAGTCTAGTACTCTTCATACCAATTCCAAATTCCAAAGAGACAGTCTCTACAGTGGTTCAGGACCAGTGAGACTCCCACTGCAATCAACTGTGGCTGGAATAACATGATTTCCATGTATAGGTGGGAGCGTAATTGAACATGTCAAACATCAAAATTTTTCTCCTACACCATTTATCTCTTTGAGTACTTCTGGAACATCAGATCATAGATGACATTATAAAAGAAAATACAAAAGTGTGAAATGTCATTAGTGCCTCTACCAGTGTCGGTGAATATTTAGGGAACACCTGGAGTTTATAGCTGTATTAACAAATGTTTCTTTTCTATCACATAAAAAGTATGCTCCTTATTACTTGCTATGACTCTGTTGAAACATCTTTGTTGTTTTACTTTTCCCCCAGGACTCATTAAGTGACCTGTTGCAGGTTGATGATATATTCCAGCATCTCTATTTACAAAGTGCCTTGCATAACACTGCAGCCTTTCAAGATAAGTAGATATTAATTTAAATTCATCAAACTAATTTTTCTGTATGCCTTTCAGTGGTCAGGTTACAGATAACTTAGAAATGGAAGAGGGGTATCTTCTTTCATAAGTAGAGTTTATTCAACAAATGTTAACAATTTGGTTTCAATGTACCCCCATCCATATAGTGGTAGAACTGATCTTCCTCTACCTTGCCCAATTGAATATAGGATTCATGTCTATCTTTTTCTCCTCAATGATTCTTTTAAAATTATCCAAAAGCAAGGATATCTTTATAATTCTTAATGATTTGAAAACATTGAGTTGTGCTTATTTTCTTTAATTCTGACTAATATCTTCTCTATTAACTCAGATTTGTTTAAGATAAACAAGGGCCTTAATGTCACTGTAGACATAGAATTTGTTAAACAGTACTAAAAACTCAGTTATACTTGCTGAAATTTTATCAAAATAATTCAAATTTGGTGCAAATATTCCATGAGATTATGTATTTTAAAACTTCAATAAAGCTTAGGATAAACACACTGAATAATTTTGGGACCAGAACTGCTCAATGTCTTTGCAAAGTGACTATGGCATAATTCTTATAATGTCACCTCTACATCTTAATAATTCACATGAATAGAAATGAAAAATAGCATGAATTACTTAGAAGTTTGAAATTTCAAGAGAACCTACAAAATAAATATATTTTTTTAAAATTTTTAACATTTAATGCTTTAAAAATAAATTTAGGAGTATTTTTTCTCAAAAAGTGGAGATATATTACTAACTCTTAGGTTATATAGCTTAATTCATTGTCATAGGAAAAGACTATTAGAAAATATAACATAAATTATATTATAATTATTGTTAAAATTAATTCTCTGAAATACATGTTGAGAAGTTTATGACTCTCAAATGACATGCCTTAAACATAATGTCAATATAATCATTTCATAATTTTAATGTGAAAATATTTTTTTGAATCTTCAAAATGTTGGTGCCCAGTTTCATTTGTCAAAAAGCATTTAGTTCATTTTCAAAAACACTTCATGGATTCATTTATATATCTTTCCTTGAAGACTGGCATAACCACTAGTCTATGACCTTTATACCTGTTTGCCTGGTTTTTGAGACCCATGTTGAGTCCATCATAAAATAATCAAATGCATATACAGCAGTAGAGGACACTTATCTATTAGAAAATAAGCAGCAAATCAGCGGAATCTTTCAGACTTGTTTCCTTCAGAGGTATACTGTGTTTTGAGACAAGGACTCTGAAGAACATTAGTTAATTATTCAGTAGCTAATTAGGATTCTCGGGCATTTTTAGACCTCGTTACTGGCAGACTCAAGAGCTTATGCAAATAAGAACTGAAGCCACTTCTCACACCTGATATTAAATCAGGAAGTTAAAATTAAGACAATGAGTATTACCACTCACTTCTCTATGATGACCCATCTCAGTGTTTTCTTTACTTTTCTCTTTAGAATAGTACACACATTATTTGGATCCATTAAAACCTTATTCTTTGCCTCACCTCTCTGGTTAACACACTAACTTTCTTGTTAGGACACTGTATTCACATCTTCTGGATAGAACTGCTTGGTCTGGAATGAGTTCTAGCACTTTTAACAAGTTCTTCCCTGAATATGGTCTTTCGAGCTAGTAGAGACTCCGTTGTTCTGAAGTGAGTGGCATTCATTGCAATGCTCTGGGGAAATCTTGTGGCTGGACTTCATTTACTTGTCAGATTCTATGACAAAACAAGTTCTACCATTAAGTTCTTTTTTTTTTTTTATTTAAGTCAGACAGATTTGTTCCTGTCAAAGGCAAGCAAAATCCTTTTTTTCTAAAGATGTATTTACTTATGCATACAGAACTGGGGTACAAGCCAGAGGTGCAGCGGTGGTGAGAGGATTCACCAGAGACAGAGTGGGGAGCAGAGCAGGCAGATCAATGAAGTACACTGCTGAGGGGAGCAGTGGGCAGGTCAGGAGAGGTCTGCTACGCTAAGTGGATACCTCCAGCCGGGCTGTGGCCAGCTTGCAGTGCTGCGTCATAACCCGTTGTGCCACCAGGGAGGGACGGGCAAACAAAATACTTTAAGTAGTCATTATGTAGATAGACATTTCTAGAAACAAAGAACACAGTCTGGCAAAGTATGCTTATCTTACATAGACTGAGTTTAAAATTTAGCTCTGTGCAGGTGAATACAGCAAGAAAGGAGTGCTTAAATGGATATTTTGTGACCCATCATTTGAAGAGTGTGCTGGGTAATGAGAGAAAGGTATAATCATTAACTATCATACTCGGAGACTATAGGAGAGGTGAAAACTGTCTCTATTCTTGTGCAAAGAAAATGAGATTTTGTTCTATTTCCAGTGGAATGAAAATTACATGGATATAAAGGCAGAATCACACTTTAATAGTGGATTGGTTAAATTACAGTATATCTCTTTAAAAGAATGAGGTAGATCTGTATGTGTTAAAATGAAAAAAAAAATTGGGCTGAATAAACCAAGTAAAGAATAATTAGGACATGCTTGCATATTCATAGAATCAAGGTTCCTAGTGTTAAAATGAAAAAAAAAAATGTTTGAGTGAATAATCCATGTAAAGAATAATTAGGATGTGCTTGCATATTCAGAGAATCAGGGTTCTTAAAAGAATATATAAGAAAATATAAATGATATTTTTCTGTTGACAATACCTTTGTGTTATAGGAAGGGGTTGGGACAAAACTAGCCTTTTCTATTAGGTGTCACTTTGTACTATTTGACACTTTTTTTTTGGAAAGATTTATTTATTTATGCGTACAGAACTGGGGTACAGAATATTTTGTAATGCCATGTTTGTCATTTAAGAAATGAGAATAGAATCAGTAAGATTCATTTTAGCTTTACCACTTTGTAGTTATGTGCCCCTGGGTGAATTGCTTAGATTTTGTGAACCTGTTTTTTCTTCTAGGAAATAGTGATAATGATAATACTTGCCCTGCCTACAGTCTAGTAGAACTACAAGAACTCTTTAGAACTACAAGAGCAGAGACCCATAGTCCCAAGAACCTCTAGACTTGGCTTTGGTGAGGGAAATGTTCCTTGGACCATAGAAAGGTCCACAGGCAGAGTTAGTATACTTGATATACATTTTTTCTCAGATAACACCTGAGTCTCTGTAAGCCAAAAGATCCTAAATATGTACCATAAGTTCTTGGAATACAAGCTGTGTGATGGGTATCTTTGCATTCCCAGATGCTAAGATATCTATGACTTTTATAGAACACTTTGAAAATATCAACAAGGAAGTAGATAAAATGAAGTTTTATTGTGGAAACACATTAAACACTATTGATACAGTGCAAATATGATTGTAATTATTATTACAACTTTTTTATTTCCTGGAAAATTCAGTTTGTGAATTTAATTTGCTAAATTAAAGTCACACTACTGACAATTGTATTTAACTGTACCTTTTGAATCACCCTGGTGTATAAGTGGGTGAGAGAAGGAACTGAAAGCTACATGAAGGAAATGGGGGTATTTAGTAGGTAATAATATTAAGTCTGAGTCTAAACTCAAAGTCTGTTAGCTAGGTTAATATCAAATTAAAAAGAGGACTGTACAGAATCTACTTTTTGCTATATCCTCTCTATGGTAATAGATTATGTATCAGCAATGGAGAGAAAGACAACATCTGTAATAAAATGCATAGCAATCTTCTCCATATTTGCATAGATTGAAAAACATTAGACTAAAAATGGGAAGTTCCGTGTAATCCTTAGCATGTAATGTATTGATTTGCATTAATTCAATTCACTTCATTCTCCATTTCCTCATCAGTAAACTCTCAGTGTTGGGCTAGACCATTCCTAATGCCATTTCAAGCTCCAGGAGCTATAAAACACTGTAGCCTCCAGGAGTCATCTTATTCCATCAAGCCTGGACGATAAACAGGAAATATTGCTGTCTACACTTTATAAATGATAAAAGTAGGCTACAGGAAGCCTGAAGGATTTCCAAAAGCCATAGCAAGTGCTCATTTTTTTGACATTTATGGGCCAATACCCCTCTCTCCCAAGTTTAGCTGAACAGGAAATGTAGTCTGCCTGGGAAAAGGGGTTGGCTACCAGGAAACAGCAAAGATTATTTTTCTCAGAATAGACCTGGACTTGAATCTCAAATCCTTCAACAACCATTTGTGTGTCATTTTGCTTCAGTGATTAGTCACCTAAGTTTTCCATTTTCATGTTGATAAAATAACTTTTAAAAAAATCATGTGCCTCCCCACGGGTGACTTGGTGGTGGGAAACCCGCCGGGATTACAATTGAGATGGGGGGAAAAAATGTACAAAATGATGTAAAAATAAACTGTTAAAAAAAAATCATATGCCTCCCAAATTTACTGTGGCACTTAATGAGGAAATGTGTGCAGAGGCTTCCAGAACACTGTTCCTACCCCCACCATACTCCTGACCCCCCACCTTACCCCTCCACCCCCACCGGGCTGGCTGCTGGCTCACCACCTGCTGGGTACAAACTTAACCTCCTCCAGTAAGAGAAGAGTTTTGATGCTAGAGGGTGGATCTCTATTATACTTAAGCATAAAGTTTAGCTTATGCTTGATGTCAGTGTCATAGATTTCAGCAATCAACATCCTTTTTTATTTTTCATTTTAAAATTGTCCTAGTACCAATAAATAGCATCTGACATTGAAAGCCCTTTGAGAAATAATCACAGGATCAGACCCAGGAGTCTTAGCATAGAATGTGCAAGACAAGGTGTTAAGTAACACTGGAGTCAATTACACTCTCTTTGGATAACGTCAACACTAGCTTCCTATAAAAGGCAATGCACTTCACAGCACTTTAACTTTTATTAGTAGAAAACAGTAGAAAATTACTCTTTCATTGATACCTTATCTTTTCAAGCAAGTATCCCCTCCCTTCAAGTATGCCAAGTTTCCCTCTTAGTTTTTGTTTTGATGTGCTTCATTTGAAGTGTAGCTGCTGGCACTCCCTTGTAGAAACCCTGGACAAGGGCATTCCTAGTGACAGTAAGTATGCTTGAAGAAAAGAGGGTCTTTGCTGCCAAGGCATAAGGAAATTGATACCATAGGGTTTAGGGGAAGCTGATGCCACAGGGTTTACCTGCGAGGATTTTTGGTCAAGGACTTTGAAGTGGAACTACAAATTACTAGTAATTTTAAAAGATTCTAACATAATACTGTCTTGTACTGTGTTTCCATATGATTTCTCCACAGCCCTCTGTGTATATTCAGTTCTGTTCTTCCTTGAAGTAATGGGTAGGAAGGTGAGATGGAGGAGATGAGAACCACTGTCAAGGCACCCTCCCTCCTACATGGAACTTGGCTTCAGCAGCTTGGGGATAGGCCAAGATGTAACACACTGAAAGCAATGCAGTCTATCCTAAGGCTCTCTGTCCACAACAGGAGAGATCTAGAACTTGGAGGCTCCAGAATTGGTGGTTTCTTAGACCCAGTTGGCATTCAATTAAATTGTGCCTTTCACCTGCTGTGTGGACCAATACACTTTATTTGTACCCTGGGAGTCTAGAGAGACTTTCCAAGGAGATAAAAAGAGACGGCAGTGTAAAGGAGACAATTTGAGATATGAAAATTCCTTGTTTACACTTTTTTGAAATTGACGTCTGAAAACTCACCTGCATCCCAAGCATCTGCAGGTCCTCTAGTCCCCAGGTCGCTTGCGGACCCACTCCTTTCCTGGTATACTACAGGAAAGGGTAATTGTCCACCCTGACTCATGTCACGGCACAGTCTACTGGGGTGCCAAGCTTTCCAGAAAATAAGGGACATTATGAAATATTTGTATCTCACAACATACCTTCAAATATGTACCATGAGCGCACACTAGAAGTTCCTCTCTTTCTTGTCTTATTTCAGCTAAGGCAGTTCACGTGCTTAAAACTGGGGTTGCACAACAAATGTTGGCGAGGATGGGGAGAAAAAGGAACTCTCCTGCATTGCTGGTGGGAATGCAAACTAGTACAACCACTATGGAAAACTGTTTGGAGGTTCCTCAAACTGCTAAACATGGAGCTTCCCTATGACCCAGCAATCCCACTCCTAGGTATCTACCCAAAAGACACAAAAACACTGATTGAAAAAGATACTTGTACCCCCATGTTTATTGCTGCTTTATTTACAATTGGAAAAACATGGAAGCAGCCCAAATGCCCAAAAGTAGATGACTGGATTAGAAAGATGTGATACATATATACAATGGAATATTACTCAGCAACCAAAAAAGAGAAACACATGTCTTTTGCAGCAACTTGGATGGAGCTGGAAAAAATCATGCTTAGTGAGATAAGCCAGAAAGAGAAAGAAAAATACCGGATGGTTTCACTCATAGCAGGAGTATAATGGACCAGGCGAGAAAATAACAAAAATAATGAACAACCATGGACCAGAGACATTCTGTGGGGGTGGAGTGGGGAATGGGATCAAAAACGGGGGGGGGGGGGGGAAATGCACGGGACTATGGTGGTGGCACAGGGGTGATTTGGTGATGGGAAACCTGTGGGGATTACAATTGAGATGAAAAAAAAATGTGCAAAATGATGTAAAAATAAACTTTTTAATAAAAAAAAAAAAAAAACTGGGGTTGCAGAAGCCCCTGTTGAAATCTTCTGAATTCAGAATATGTGTGGAGCTCTATACTAGGATCACAATAATGATTGCATTTGCTTAAAATCTCCTTCTTTGATTTCATAAGTATGTGTAAAGAATGAATCTCAAGCAAAGCAAGTATTATTAATAGGAAATACTGATGTCAACCTGGCTGAGAACTCATATGTTGCCAGATTGTGTGCCTCTGTCTGTCTGTCACCTCTCTATATATATATCGACATATCAGTCATCTATCTATCTAACTACCTACCATTTTATTTTAGAATTAGAACAGTCAAAATTAATTTAAAAAGCATGCTAGAAATTCCTTTCTACTGCAAACTACATGCTCTTTGCATTTTCACTATCCCCAATCAAAAGAAAAGAGCTTAGTAAATATTTTCAATAGTTCGTGTCCTTTTACTTTTTCTTTTCTTTTCTTTTCTTTTTTTTTTTTTACAGATTTATTTATTCATACAGAACTGGGATACAAGCCAAAGGTGCAGGAGTGGTGGGAGGCTTCACCAGACACAGAGTGGGGAGCAGAACAGGCAGATGGATGAAGCACACTGCTGAGGGGAGCAGCGGGCTATCAGGAGAGGTCTGCCACGTCATGTGGATTCCTCCCTGCCAGGGGCGGAGGATGGAACTCACACTGAAGTGGTTGCAGTGCTGTGTCGTAACCCATTGTGCCACCAGGGAGGACTCCCATGTTCTTTTTCATATCTCAGCTTTGTACTGAGGAGATGATTTTATAATTGTTTCTTACCAATCAGTGTTATATTTGAAAATAAATATATATCGAAATTACATAACATTTTATCTCCTTTTGCCATCATTCAATTATATAAGAGAATTATTTTCATTGACTTCTTTCCAAGGAGTGTTCCAGTTTACCAATTTTTAATTTGCCTAATTATTTATCAGGGTTTCCATACCTTAATAAGAATATATTAGAATTCTCCAATGATGCTATAGCAATAATTAATAAGCTCTTACAAACCCCACATTTCAGTGCCTCTTTTTTTTTGTTATTAATTTCTACTTTACCCTGACTCCTTATGATAAATCACATTAATCCTTATATCTATTAAACAACTAAGTGAGAGGAATCCCTAAACATCTGTAAAGAGTGAGTTCTCAGTAATTTTTTTTTCCCTCTCTATGTTTGATATTAATTTCTAAAGATGTATGTGTTTGGTCATCAGTTCTACAGAATTATAGATTGTACATATAGTGCATATTCACAATGAGTAGTTTCTTGATAACAATATTAAATTACAGTGAAATATTTTTCTCTAGCAAAAATGCACAAGAGGAACAGTAGTTTTTCAAAATTCTTTTGGAAGATATTTCAGCAAATATTTAAGGTTCACAGTCCTAGTCCCATAAGTATAATGATTGAGAATAACTAAGTAGCAGTACTAAATGTTTACTATATAGCTATAGTATACTCAGATAATATCATTAACAGTACTGCTGTTAGGATATGTGTTTGGATTTGAAACTGCTTCTTTATAACTAGGGATGGACCTGCATAGAACAATTTGTGTTTTCAAGCTGCTGGTGACCAGGGGCCTCCCTGTATTTACATATTTGACAAGTGCCTGGGGTGGTCAGTTGTTCAGCAGAAAGGAAAATCTTACATGACTGTATAAGCATGCTGCCCTAGAACTTGGCCTCCTATTGCACAGAGAGACTTATTTCTAAGAGAAATGTACCCACTGGGTCTTTCCTGGATAATTCATCATATATTATTATGCAAAGTAAAGCTGGCAATAAAAAACTTGGTTAGAAAAAATGGAAAGAAAAATAGAGAATTGGATAGGTTTCAACTTTTCTTATTTAACTTGTATTCTGTTATTTCCAAGTTTCTGTTTGGAAAATATGAAATGCCAACATTTTATATAATGATGTCATTGCTGTAAAAATCATCTTTAAAAATTTTCCTTTGAGTTCTCATTTAGTCAGCTCTGTAATAAGCTGAATCGAGGCATTTGAATCAGATTACAGATGAAAAGAAAGCAAATTGCCCATATCTTAAATAAAAATAGAGTGTTTTAATTTGTTTCACTTTTTAGAACCATATTTGAAACTAGAGCTAGTTTGACTAAACCTGAGCAGTTTTTAGAAAAGTGTATTTTCCCCTAAGAGAAACTTTCGCATCAAACACAAATTATAAAATTTCGTGAACACTAAAGCCAACTTGTCAATCAGCCTTGGCCAACTAAGTTGACTTCCAGGGAGTTTCTACTGATAGAGTTTTAAAAACAGCTTGATTCTTTTAACCGTCACAGCACCATCTAAAGGAAAGCTCTTGCAAAAATCAATAGAAAAGGCCAAAGGAGTTATTTGCAACGGTTCAGTGTAAAGTTACATCATTTGGTCAGGTGGACAAGTACTGAATTCTGTTTGCTACCATCTAATAGTTGGGATTAATATTAAGCTATGATGTTCATTCATATTAATCTAATTATTATGAGGAGAAAAAAGAGAAACCTAAAAAAGGCTTCTGTTTGGGGAACAAAGGATAGAATCTGAAGTACTGAGACATTCCCTGCAGTCTACTGCTTTGCTGTCTCTAATTTCTATGTCAGAGTAAGTGCTTATACCTGAAAGATGGCAAATGGAATTTGGATGAGGAGAGCAAAGGCAGATTGAAATTTCTTTCTTGAAAATTTGACAGTTCCTGTCCTCAGTGAGGGGCCAATCTTGGACTTGTGACCATGAGTGCCAGTAACACTAGACCAAAAGTAAAGAGCTTGTTCAATCATTTTTTTTTTTTTTCAATGAAAAGTTCAGTGCGCACACTTGCCCATTATTGGGGTCAGCTTCACGTTCGCAACAAGGGGAAGAAAGAGTCCTTTCTCGGAGATGATAACACAGTGCTAGAATCAGAACAGTAAATAGTCCTATACAATGTATGGGCCTAAAAAGATGTGTATAATGAATTAGGATAACAGGAGGAACCAAGGAAAGTTTCCCAAAGATGTAATGATGTTCTGATTGATTTCTAACGGTTCAGTAGCATTTAGTTATTAAAAATTCTGGAGGAGAGAAGGGAGGAGCAGCAAGTTGAAGATGACAAGAGACTGAACAGCCCACACAATATGTCAGAAGGGAAAGAGACTATTGCAGGCGAATCGACAGTAGTAGCAGGCTGCGCTTTAGGCCAGTGAAGGTTTTAATAGAATAAGAATAAACCTAACTGGTTCATTTTTTTCTTTCATGCTCCTGGATTCAGTGCATGGAAAGTAGTTAAGCTAACAAGATGAGGACCTTCCCTTGTGACACAGTGAATTAAAGCACAGTACTATGCAGCTAGCCGTGGCCGCTTCAGTGTGATTTTGATCATGGGCCCAGGTGAATGTGACCCACATGGCGCAACAGACCTCTCCTGCCTCACCTGCCTTACCTGCTGCTCCCCTCAGTAGTGTAATTCATCGATCTGCCTGTTCTGCTCCCCACTTTGTCTCTGGTAAATCTTCTCTCCACCACTGCACCTCTAGCCTGTACCCCAGTTCTGTATGCATAAATAAATAAATATTTTTAAAAATTTTAAAAATAAAGCTAACAAGATGGAAGGTAGAAAAATGTTAAGGGATTGATGAATTAATTCCTTTGTTTCAATACAGTGAAAAGTTTCAATCACCCATTTAAAATATAACCTTCCTGCCCATCATCCTTAATGGGCATTAAAGACACCTGTAGTAATGTTTTGGTGAACTCAGGCAGCCATAACAAAAATACCACAGTTCAGGTAGCTTAAACAGAAACATATTTTCTCACAGTTCCAGGTGCTAGAAGGTCAAGATTGAGATACCAACATGGTAGCTTCTGATGAGAGCTCTCTTCCTCCCTTGTAGTCATCCACCTTCTCCCTTTGTGCATGCATGGCAGAGAGAGAGAAAGAGAAAGCAACCTCTGCTGTCTCTTCTTGTAAGGGCACAAATTCCATCATGGGGACCCACCATCATGACCTTCTCTAACCTAATTATCTGCCAGACGCCCCGTCTCCACAACAACCACATTGGGGTGAGGGCTCAGTGTGCTGGTAAACTGATACATCTCTGCTCACACACTGCAGTTGAGATAGTTTGTAACTAGTGTACTTAACTAGAACTCCCTTTTGGGGGTGGGGGCAGGGAGGAGTTCTATGTAACATAGATAGACCTTTCACCAATGTCATTTTGTAAACAAGGACAACATTGTCTTATTCCTTGCCATCTTTAAATATGTTGATTGACTTTTTCTTAGGATGGCATATAAGTAATAATACACAAAACACTATAGTAATAACTTGCCTAGCGCTTGACAACGTGCTGATGCTGGGTAGATATCTAGAGGGCACTAAAGAAACATATTAAAAAGATTGGGGGCCCTCCCTGTGGCTCAACAGGTTAGGGTGCAGCACTGCAAGCTAGCCACAGCCGCTTTAGTGTGAGTTCCACCCCTTGCCCAAGAGGTGATCCACATAGTGCAGCAGACCTCTTCTGCCTTACCCACTGCTCCCTGCAGCAGTGTACTTCATCGATCTGCTTGTTCTGCTCCCCACTCTCTCTCTGGTGAAACCTCTCACTGTCCCTGTACCTCTGGCGTATACTCTGGTTCTGTATGCATAAATAAATTTAAATATATATATTTAAAAAAAAAAGATTGGAAGTCTGATGAAAATCAAAGCTGGGAGATGTGATCTCAAGAACAACTGAGAATCTGGAACTAGGGAGGTCCAGCAGTGGAGGGAAATGAAGAGGAGGCAGATGGGGCAGAGGCAGGTTTAGCTTGAGGTGGGAGAGAAAACAGAACAGGGGTGCACATAAATTAGCAGAGAATGGGGATCAGTTGCCCAGGGAGAGACTGCTAGTGTCACACCTGGAAGCTAAGTTGGGCTGGCTTCCCACAGGACTGGACACGTTCCCTTTAGTTCTCTGTTTTCTTGTCTCCCCAGCTCCACTCAGTCCTCTTGACCTCTGGAAGTACATCCTCCACATCAAGCTCATCACTTCATCCTGCACAGGGATCTATAAATACTTGATGAAAAACAACTGCGTGTCATTTGGTAAAGTCTCTTAACATCAAACAGGCAGCAAACAGATTAACAGTACTGTCTTGTTCATCTGGTTAATCATCATCTGTGCAATATATAAACGTGTCCTCGGTACCTTCCTCAATAAGGTATTTCTCCAGACATGGTGGGAAACGGAACAAGACCCAGGGTAGCCATAATAAGCTGTCACAGTGCACATTTCCATAGTGCTGATCAAGGATGGAGTTGTCTCCCTTCTTGATACAGGCAAACAAAATCTGTGCAGCATTCATATTGGACTATTTTCTTAGGAACCAGAGAAGTTTGAGCTTGATTGAGGAGATGGCAATACCAAATCAATTCTCTTGGGGACTAAGTGTGTGTCAGGTCATTGATGTAGCATAAATATCGGCAAGTAATATGTCCAGGCAAACAGCGTATCTGAATATTTGCTATCTGAGCACACTCCCTGAATAGTCCAAGGAGGAGCTACCTTAAGAATAGATGTTTTGGCCCTCCCTGGTGGCGCAGCGGGCTAAAGCACAGCACTAAGAAGCTTAAGCCACTTCCACAAGAGTTCGATCCCCGCCTGCCCCGGAGGAGAGTTCCACATGGCGAGGCAGACCTCTCCTGACCCGCCCGCTGCTCCCCTCAGCAGTGTACTTTCTCGATCTGCCTGTTCTGCTCCCTGCTCTGTCTCTGATGAATCCTCTCACCCTCCGCATCTCTGGCCTGTACCCCAGTTCTGTACGAATAAATAAATAAATCTTTAAAAAAAAAAGAATAGATGTTTTGCAAGAAAGAAAAATGGCACATCTCTACCAAGTAATCAAAAAACACACGAGTATATATAAATACACATATATGTAAACATGCATCTACACACACATATATGTATATATAGTGTCATTACCTCTCATTTCTAAAACAGAGCAATTCTCAGAGGACCATTTTCTAAAACACTAAAATTCTCAAAAAGGTTCCCGGAACAGCACATTACTATAACTTGACACCACGTTTTAGATACGACCCAATAAAAGTGTGCAAGTCAGCAATAAACCTTGCTTCTAATAGCAGGCTTCATGCTGTGCTTCCCAAGTGCAGAGGAAATGACTGAGCCGAAGCTCATACACAGAACGCAGGGCAGCATCAAAGCCCTTCCGAGGCCAGTTCATTACTGTACCGCAGAAGAGCTTCAGGCTGCAGGTTCCTTCCTCGTTACAGCTCACTTGCTTCAATCCCGTCTAATAACCCCTAAATGTGGAGGTCCTCGGCAAGGCCACGTTTGAGGGAGTCAGGAGGCTTGGTCCAATGGGTTAAGGAGTTGAAACTGGAAAGTCTTGTAAGTCTATAATAAAATCCTGACCCTTCAGACTGTTTTTTCCTGACGATCTTCTAGCTGCTGACATTAACCAGCTCTGTGTGTGCCCCTAACTTCGAGTGCCAGCTGCAATCCAATAAGCTTGAGATTTGAGAACTCCATTTTCTTAAAAGGTTCTCAAAGACGCATTGAGACATCAGGCAGAAGTCCACCTTTTAAAAGGGGAAATAGGTTGTTATGAAAACCATTTTCTCTGCATTGGGGCCAGGCATTCTTAACTGGTTTTAATTTGCTAAAAATTAAAACGACAGTCTGTCTGCTACCCAAGAAAAGGAAGCTTTGAAGTGAAACAGAAACTTGAGCCATCCTGTTCAGCACTAATGCCTAGAAAAACATATCACACAGGACTTGAAACAGTTTATCTCTGGATGCAGGTATAGCCATTGGAGTCAAACAATGCCATTGTTCTTGTTAATTCTTGGTAGTCTGCATATCACCAACCAGCTTAGTAAGTTTAGCACCTAAACATACACATAGTTTTTTTTTTTCCTCATGAGGTTTTCCTTACTTCTTAGCAATACTCAGTTTGTCATTCCTTAAAGATCATGCTTTTCTAAAGTCAGGCTGAGATGATTATTGTGATACTTTAGATTGACACTATGTGAAAAGGAAGGAAAACAAAATTTAAAGAAAAACATTTGATCGTGATGAAGCTATACTAAATATAGATCATGTAATTCATGCTTGCAGGAATTGTGTCTATTTTGTGGTTATTCCTAAAAAGGGGTACAATGGAAAGGACATAGTAAATGTATATAGCTATCTTAAATGAAAAAAAAAAAAAGACTATGACACAACTTTTCAAAAGCATGCTTTCTCATCAGTGAAAGTTAATAATGACATTCAACTTGTAAGTTTTCATTTGCGTGTAGCAGAAAGCACAAATGCTTAGCTGTAAGAGTTTCTCAAGTCCAACTGAGTTGAGTTAGATGCTATCTGCATAAACTCAGTAGTATAATATTTAATAACTTTGATTATTTTGATGCTTCTTTAGTGATGTGGCTTCCCCTTATAAAATAACTACTATAACTCCAGATGCCACAGTCCCCGCAAGGTGACCAAAAACAAAAAGGGAAGCAATATGTGTTTGTGTCCCTTTATCACTAACTCAAAACCTTTTTCCAGAAACACTCAATGTATTCCACTGTTGTCTTCTCAGTCAGAATACAGCCACCTCTGGATATAAGGAAGGCTATGTAAGCAAGAATCTCACTGGATAGTTCAGAACAATACTCTAAATCTGGCCACATTTTTATCCTCAAATATTTCTGGAATTATATCAGCAAGAAAAGGTGAGTTAGAAAATGTCTATTGTTTAAACTTCTAATAGTGCTGCTCTCTGCGTTTATAATAAAGATTAGAAAACAATTATTTAAATGTCATAACAATCCCTAGGACACAAGTGTCCAGTAAGGTATGATTTATGAAGTAACAATAAATGTAAAGTAATAAGTAAATGGAAAACATGAAATCTAAATGAAAATGTGAGTATGTGTGTTAGAATCGTGTTGCTTTGTTTTTATTGGTGAAATTGTTAATTTCAAACATAGGACTTCTCTGGTGGCCTAGGGGTTAAATTTCAGTGCCACCACAGTGAAGACCCTCTCAATGCCCTGAGTTCCATCTCCAGCCAAGGAGCTGACCCATATAGCACAGCAAACTTCTCCTACCTTGCCACTGGTCCTTTTAGCAGTGCAGTTCAGTAGATCTACCTGTTCCGCTTCTCAGTCTCTGGTGAATCCTGTGACCCCCTGCATGTCTGGCCTGTACCCCAGTTGTTCTGCAGAAAAATAAATAAAATCTTTAAAACAAAATAAAATTAAAAAGAACTTAGTAGGTCCTATTTTTATAGGATGAAAGGGAAATTCACTTTTGGAACTGACATTAGTAATTTGGGGAAAACATAATGGATGAATTTACATATGTCAAATTCTTTACATCTTTTGTTCTGGAGAACCCTCAGACAGAATGAATTTTATTGTTATTCCAATATAGTAATGGGTATAATATCTTGCAGTTTGTTGAGGAAGGAACAAATTGACTTCAAATTAATGGAAGGGTCTATTAGTTCACTTGGGCTTAATGAAAAGACTTAATGAAATATATCAGGTTAACTATTATATCCTAGGTAGGTAGTTTAGATTCACTCCCCCAGACAAAGGTTATCTGAGAGAGAAGAAACTTTAGCCAAACCCTTCCTAAAGCAGCCATTTGGAAGCTGGTTGTGAGTACCTGGGAGGTAACAGCTACACTGTGAGTTGAAAGCACACATGTGTTTTAATAAAGGAGACACGCCATTAAAGAAGAAAGGCATGGGCCCTCCCTGGTGGCGCAGCAGGTTAAAGCCCAGCATTGAGAAGGTAAAACCACTTCCACATGAGTTCGATTCCCACCTGCCCCGGAGGTGACCACATGGTGTAGCAGACCTCTCCTGACCCGCCCGCTGCTCCCCTCAGCAGTGTACTTCATTGATCTACCTGTTCTACTCCTCACTCTGTCTCTGGTGAAGCCTCTCGCCGCCCCTGACCCTCTGGCCTGTACCCCAGTTCTGTATGCACAAATAAATCTTAAAAAAAAAAAAAAAAGAAGAAAGGCATGACCTTGAAGACTGAATCCTGTCTTCAAAAGAAGGAAGAGGTAATTAGCAAGCCAAGGGCATATAAACAATCAGTCTTTTAAGTGTTTGGAGAAGAAAAAAATAACTTTCCAGAAGGGGGAGCTTAATGGGCTCATGAAGAAGACTGAGTTGAAGATAGAATGTAAACAATAATTAAGACTTTATAAGGGAGAAAGGGAAAATAATATCCCAATTGGAGATAATAATTTTAACAAGCAAGGTTATGAGGAAGTGATTCTGTTATATGTGGAAAACAATGGCCAAATCAGAAGGATTCTACTAGGAACACAAGAGAAATGTTTGGAAAGGTAAGTAGCCTAGGAAGTAAGTTCTCCACTGAAGAATTGTCCTTTTGACAATAGAAAATCTTTTAAGACCTTGAAACTCACTGTGAAGTGATGAAAACAATAGTCAATGTATTGGTTAAATGATGCATACAGTAGATTAAAGAAATTTAAATCACAGAATGGCTAGGAAATATCCATTAGTACTTAAAATAGGATTGATCAAGGTTTGAACTTGGGGGTGAAAATGAGAAGTCAATGTAAGTAAAATGACAAAGAAAAAAATAAACTTAAGAGAAGTTAAAAATGACAGAGAATTGTTAAGTCGATGCCTGGAAATGGGTGAATTTGTATTTTATTACTTATAACTAACTGCTACCCCAGTGGAGTAGAGGCACAAAATGCCGTTTACTTCTTGCTTGTATGGCTCTGTTTAGAGAGTTGGATCTCTTCTAGATGGTTCTTCAAAGATGTAAGCTTCTCAACTCTATGACTCTTTTATTAAATCAGGCTTGAACTGCTTCCAGCCAGTAGAAGTTGAAAGGGCATGAGACTGATCAGGACAGGTTTCTGTGAGCCAGAATGGAAGTCTGTTCTCAGTCCTCTAACTAGAAATCAGTCAAGTTGGGATCCACCTGGAAGGGACTTGGGAGCAAACAATTCCACTCTGCCATGGTAGACAGTCACCAGGCCATCCCACATTCATTTTAAGAGTGGAATAGTTCTTCTATAAAATAATTTTCACATGAGATAATTCTATACTTCTATGATTTTTTTCTGATGAAATGCCTCCCCATGGGAAAAAAAAAACACTGTCCAATGTGACATTCATGGCTACTTTTTCATTAAAATATCTATTATATCAGTGAGAGGAGTCAACCTATTGTTTCAGTAACTCTTTGTAAGCTTAAGAGTGATACATAGAGAAAATGATTGGTGGGGAAAAAATTCCAAATAAGCTATATGTTCTCTTTCAAATCATGATTTGAATTAGGTCAGTTATTTATATCTTCTGCTAACTATCTTTCTATCAAGTCACACAACTTGATATTTAAACCTCTCTACACTGGCGCTGATTCATGTTCCTGACCTTCACCTGGTCCACTCCATCAGGTAGATGGAAAATGAAAAATCCAGCAGCCTTACTATTCTGTTACTAGTAAACCCTACAGAAAATCAAAAATCAAATGACAAACAGTTTAAACATTTTTTTTCTTTTTTTTACAAAACTTGGTTTAAAAAGTGGATGACATTTTTTTTTGTTATGATTTGCATGCAATGAAAGTGCTTTTCTGAATTGAGAGTTTGGTAACACTTCTTAGAAAACAATATTGAATTTGTGGCTTTTGTTTGATTAGATATTAAAGAATGTCTTGCTACAAATGATATTTGTTTAGGAATCAGAGAGGGGATGAATCAAAGAGAGAAAAATTGGAGGGAATGAATGAATGTTCCCCAAATACTAGAGTGAGACTTAGAAGAAAATTCTGGATGGAACAGGCTTATAAGAAATATAATGTTGTTAAATGCACGGGATTATGGGGATGGGAAACCCACAGGGATTACAATTGAGATGGGAAAAAAAATGTACAAAATGATGTAAAAATAAACTTTTGTAATAAAAAAAAGAAAAAGAAATATAATGTTGAGGGCATGAGCTCTAGAATTAAACTGTCTTATTTGATGCTTTTATTCTTGTTTTAATCTCAGCTTGTCACCTAACACCTAAATTTAACTCCATGAGTTTTGGCAATAACCCCTCCATACTATATATACTTTTACATTTTCCAAATTGTGAAAATAGTATATACCTCATACAATTCTTGTCAAAACTAAATGATAAATTGCAACTTTGAGCCACAGCCACAAACATGACATAGTAAAACCTCCATAACTATATGCTGTCTGTCATTGTTCAGAGGGAATGAAAGGGGTGCCTCAAAAATGCCTTTAAAAATATCACCAAGACTCTACGTCTTTTCTCAAATTCATACAGAAATGTGTCTAACTGAAAAGTCCTATCTGAAAGAAGGTGTTACTTATCACTCCTATGGTGATATGAAAGGACAAAGGTCCTTTAGAAGGCTGTCAGTTAGGTCCAGCATTATCAGGACAAGCAAGATGAACAATAAATACAAGTCCAAATGAAGTCTCCATGTTAAGAATTTACATTAAGCGCAACAAGGCAGATAAGCGCATTTTTGTGGCTTACTTCCTGAGACCTCTGGTATGATGAGTTGGCTCATTACATTTGTTTTTTAAAAGGAACCTCTTGAGACATTATCCAGAGAACTTTTCAATCCAATCTATTTGTGATTGCATCTTTGTTTTTAAAGAAACTATTTTGGGAATTGTTGGCTTTGAGTTCCAGCTCTTGGTGTTGTCAAAGTTAAGTTGATAGAGATACGCAGCAGGATGTAACTGAATCGGCTAATGGAACTCACGTGGTGAAGAAAAATTACTGGACAAAAAAGAATGGAAGTTTGTGAGGCTGGGAGTCAACAACCCTTGGGAATAATAACATGATTCCTTAATACACTGGAATCTGTAAGGACTCCATATCATCTTCTTTCTTGAAAGGAAATTAAGAGGTTATGCTATCCGAAAATAGTAGCCATCCTCTTGTTTATTTTTAATTAAATTCCACCCAGATAAGTGATCTTCATCTTCTTTCATATGGGCTTGCTGACTGCCACCGCTGGCCATGCCAGATAAACAAGACATCTTCCAAATTCAATCCATTTGGGAGAACTACTTTTAAAAGCAGTGTTTTAAGATAACGCATGATATCTTCTGGTAGAGAAAGAGAAGGCCCTATTTATTTTGGTAACTGAAATCACCTCAGAAGCCTGCAAGGAGTATTTAATCTCATTCGGCTGAGTACTGGCGCTAGGAGCAGCTAGCAGCTGCCTGCTTGTTTTGTAAAGGCCCTGAGTGCTCCCTGCCCTTTAAAATAAACAAACAAGGCAACAAAAACAAAGCTCACTTATATCCATTAGCTCTGCCAGAGTGGTCACAATTCTTACATTCATTCCTTCGGTAGATACCGTGTTTGGATGGTGCACTGAAACCTCTTTCCTGCTGTCTCACAAGTTTACATTCTAACTGCATTAGGCAACCCCTGGGTTGAAGGATACTTTCCCAATTCCGCTGTGAAACAGGCTTACTGTAGACTGTAGATTGCAATCTGTAAATAAGGTAGGGCGTTCTGGGAGCAAATAAACTTGGGAAAATACAGACTTCAATCCCACTTAGGTAGTTTTTCACTTCGCACGCACTTCCTAGTGACTATACCTTACTTCCATACACTGTTAAAAGGGGTGCATGCAGCTGGGTGTGGGGAGAGAGAACTTAAGTGGACTTTTCTATCAACCCTTTCTATTTCTCTACTATCATCGATCCTAAATCTTGCAGTTCTCTCATTACTCTTAACATTAAATGTCAGTATTCAATTTTATTTTTGGCTCTTCATACATACTCTGTGCAATATTAATTTATGCTCCATAATTTCCCATTGGTGCACAGCTTGAAGACAATAAGGCTGGGGGAAAGGGAATGAATTTAGGACCTAAAGCAGTCTCTGCATGCTGGTGGGCACAGCAGGAAGACTTGGCAAGTATTTGCGATGTAAACAAACAAATCAAAACACATAAGTCAGATCCCATATCTGCCATTTCTAGTTATGAGTTCAACCCTCTGAGTTCAGTTTCTTCTGTTGTAATTTGGGGTTATAATATTCTGATCAATCAGAATCAATCAGAATATTCCCTTCCAGCAGAATATGTTTCATATTTTGGAACTACTTTCTATAACCCTCCTCCTATTTTCTGCCTTCATTTTAGTACAGATACTAAGTCTGAACTTTGGTATTTGTTTGTTTGTATATTTAGCATCAGAGTTTCTAGGGAATCTAAAGGTATAAATCTAAAGTCAGGGTGTCAGGTTGCCCCTTGAATTTCTAAGGAAAAGCCTTCCCTGCCTGTTTTGAGCGTTGGAGGTGGCCAGCAATACCTGGCTTACAGCTGCATCACCCATCTCCTGCCCCTATATACATGACCACCTCTTTCTATGTCTCCACTTCACATCCTGTTTCCCTTTTTTTGAAGGACCCCAGTGACTTTGGAGTGAAACTCACCTTAATGACCTTATCTTGACTTGGTTACCACTGAGAAGATGTTATTTCCAAATCAGGTTACATTCTCGGGTACCAGGGTAAGGTCTTCAGCATGTCTTTATAAGAGACACAAATCAACTACTAACTATACTCTGATGGATTTACTAAAATCAGTACTAGAGATACTGAAAGAATAGAAAATGTGGTCCTGATAATGAATAAAATTTCCTAGCTCTCTTAACAAAATATTAGCAAATGATATCTAAAACATTTCAACCAGGAAATAGCAGAATAAATCTACTATTCAGCAATATGGAGGAAATTACTAGAAGGAAAAATCAACTACAAGAGTCCAGAATTATTATTTTCTTTCAGAAATGGCATGGGGAGGTAGGATGTGATAAAAGGGGACTGCTGTTTTGCTAGATAACTCTTTTGGTACTAGTTGAAATTTTCACTATCCATATGTATCCATTAATAAAAAAAAATCAAGAGTTAAAGGGTATAAGTAAGATGAAGAAACTAGAGATGAAAATATTTGGGTGTTACTTAAAAGACTTTCAGTATATTAAAGCATAGATGGGATCTTTTGTGATGATAAAGAGTATTAAAATAATTATCCAACTGTAATAACAATACCATTATAGCAAATAGAACAGAAAAGTGGAGGCTGGCTGATTTTAATTTTAGTTCTGGATTTTACTAGCTATGTGGCCTTGTATTCTCACAAGGATATACGATGATAAAAAAAATATTTTTTGTAAATAAAACATGTATAGTTCTAATAAGACATTAGAACAACTGAAAGAGATTATCTAAACCCAATTGTATATGGTCCTATGAAAAAAGAAAATATGGTGGAAGACTATGGGTAGCTTGCTGGTGGGTATGGTGTGGTAAAATCATCTGAGTGATGGGAGCCTAATTTTTCTGAAACATATACAGTGTTGTAAACCAATATTATCGCAATAAAATATATATTCAATAAATTGAATACACCTTTAATTTAAAAAGAAAAAGATAATATGGAATGCTTATAAACCTTACCCACCACAAAATCACATTCTGGAGTGCTAGAGCTTTTTGCTTAAAGAAAATGTAGCAGTTTATCTATAGAAATGATAAAGTGTTGAACTAGTAAGGATTTTTGTCTGCTATTAGGTGAGTCCATAGGCAGGGGCTGATTTGGCTCTGATTCAATCTGGTATTTTTGCAATAAACTCTCTGGGGGAAGAGTTTAGATTGACAGAAAAGTTGAGACAAAAAATAGTACAGAAGGCTACAACATTTAGTTTCCTTCATTAGTAACAAGTTATATTAATATGGTATGCTGTCAGGGCACACAAGAAATTATCCTTACCACTCTAGGGATTTTTAGCCTGGCAGATAACCAAACAATCATGACACAGACTGATAAGAAAAAAAAAAGGGCCAAAAAGGAAGATTAATAATAACATGTATTCCTCCTGTCCACGGGGGAGATACCCAATAACTGAGCAATTCATGGCTTTGTGCTTGCTCTTCAAAAGCTCAGCTAAGACAAAAGGACTTTGGAGAGAGAGATGGTCAGCTGAGAGGTTACTAGGGAATCTGGTGGAAAAGGTATGCAGATTAAAACTACCTTCTCTACTGAAAAAGGATAGTGTTCAGGCTGTCGAGCTGTGCCCTCATCGAGAAGTTTTCGTGTAAAACCTTTTCAAACACAGCCCCATTCAGCCTTCAGAGGCTCTCCCATGAAATCAACCTTCTGCCAAAAAGACATATTTGGGGGTGTCAGTTTTTTGTTCCCCTCCAGTATATTTGTCACAACAAATGAACCAATATTGACAAACAATATGTGTTAAATGAAGTTAATATTTCATCCAGATTTCTTTATTAGTTATCTAATGTCTTTTTTCTAGTTCTAAGATATCCCAGATCCACATTTAATCTAGTTATGTTATCTTATTTTTCTCTTGTCTGTGTCAGTTTATCAGATGTGGTTTCTTTATATTGACCTTTATATTTATATATTTTATATTGATAGCTTTAAGAAATATTCATCAGGTATTTTATAGAATGTTCCTTAGAACTAAAATGTCTGATGTTTTCCTTATGATGAGACAGTAGTGATCAGTTCTGGAGAGGAAGACAGGAGGAAAGTACCATTTTCAACACATGATGCCAAGGAGAGGTGTGATCAGTGTGAATTTTCATTATTATTCTTAAACTTACTCACCTGCCTGAAGTGGTACTTGTCAGGTTTCTCCACTATAAAGCTATGTTCTTTCCTCCTTTCCCAACTATATACTTTTTGGAAGGAAATCATATACACAGTGCACACTTAATGGTAGGTGATGCTTCATCTCCTTAAGGGCAATGATACTTTTACTCTGAAAATCCAAAAGTTCATTAAGAGGCAAACACATTTATTTGGAAGCATGTAATTGCAATTCTGCATACACAGATCCAGGTAGAAAACCTAAGGTATGCCCCAAGGGGGGACCCAACAAGGGGGTGGGATTATGAGAGGAAAAGAGAAACATGAAATAAATGGTTTAAGAAAATAGCTACTTTTTTCCCCTTGATCTCCTGTATGGTTCCCCTATAATTCTTGTATAAGTGAAACCATCCGGTATTTTTCTTTTTCTATCTTGAGGGAGGAAAGAGCACAAGGGACTATGGTGATGGTGCAGGGGTAAAATGGTGATGGGAATTTTACAGAAACTATACCTGAGGAAAGGAAGCAAACATTGTAAAAAAAAAAAAAGATATGTAAAATATATATATATTTAAAGAGCTAATTAGCCATATTCTTGGCTATGTCTGACTGGTTACTGATTCTTAGAAAGAGCAAATAAGGAACTGATTCTATTATTCCACTATAAGTCCATAATCCTCAATTCAAAAATAATTTTTCACCTGATGAAAAAATTTTCACCTGGTTTCTCAGAATAATTGCATTGGGCAATTGAAAAGAGAAAGGTAAGGTAATTTCTTTAAAAGAACATCCAGGTCCATTTTAAAATGGTTTCACAGATGCCAAGTTTTCTCAATATTAGTATCAGATATTGGGGTTTCTTTTTCATGGAAAATTTATATCTTGGATTTTTTTTTTCATGAGATAGTGGCTTTGTTAGCATAACCACACAATCAATTAAAAATATTTTTATGCAGTTGAGCTAACAACAAAAAATTCTGAATCTTTCTGAGAAAAAAAAAATTGGAAAAAAATTCCAACTTAAGGACGCAAGCAGTTTTCTTTTTAATTGCAAGCTATGGAGCCCTGGTCCTGGGTTCTCCTTTTCTTGGACAAGCTAGGAACTAGGCCTATTAGTTATATATGTTCATAGAAAACATTTGAAATAGAGATGTTTGAGTACTACAGTTCTCAATATGCCCTCTATCACACTGTGTGAAAGACTGACCATGAAAGGGGCTGCTCCTTCGGGCAAGAATTTGCAAAGAGAATTTCCAGTGTGCAAAAAAAAAAAAAAAAAGAAGTGTTCATTTTCTTGTAGTTAATATAAATATAATACTTTCTAAATCAAATTGATCTCGACCACTGACAAATGTCCTGGAGTTTTCATTACTCCTTTCTGGTCACTGCTAATGTGATTTCTTTGTCCTGAGAGTGTTCTCTGTGAGAGCTTGTCTGCTGCAGGCCCATACTGAGAAAAAGGCTCTAGGCCACTCTGCCATGCGATCCCGTACCACAATGCAGCTCTCTGAGGCTGCCATGCACCCTTTCCTGGGGAAGCTGCCAATGCATTCAAGGACCCTGGGGCAGAACTTGGTGACCCTGCATGTGACCACAGAGTAGGTGCTACAAACTTTGTCCTTTATCCAGAATCAGGAATCCCCAACTGGCTTCAGGAGGCTCTCCCCTAATTTCCCTCCTGCCCAGGACACTTAACACATTTCATTAAGCAGTTCAGTTGACAAAACAAATAAAACCATAACTTCTCCCCTGCAAAAGTACTTGGGTGATGGCAGTCCAAAATTCCTGATTATCTACAGGAATTCAGAAAACAAATCAACAGGAGCAAGTCACAAACTGAAACTTCTAATATTATTCTCCCATACCCTTTGCTTATAAAATCATCAGTTTCAGCCAAGAACAAGTACTCCCCATTCCAAAGGCCATCACTGAGAGGATGGACTTGTCTCTATCCAGGGTTGGACAACAACCCCTCCAATATACACACAACACAAAAGAAAGAAAAAGCAGAATCAATAACACCCATGCACAAAGCCTCCCCTTCTGTGTGGGAGACACTTACCTCAGGCTGCCGAGGTCCAAGAAAAACTCAACTGGAACTTCTCCATCCCTCCAGCACTAACTGTAGCCCAAGGCTGGATGGCAGGGGGAGTTCTGACATAGCCTTTGCATAAAACCTGTTAGAGGACTTTTTTTAAAAGCTTTATTTTTTAGGGAAATTTTAGGTTCACTGCAATATTGAGTAGCTAGTATAAGGATTTCCCACACCCCCTGCTCCTATTTATTCACAGTTGAAAAGTTCTCCACTGTTAACAGGCCCACCACCACCAGGATGGTTACATTTGTTATAATTTATGAGCTTACACTGATATATCATTATCACTCTAGACCATAATCAATACTGGAATCAGCGCCTTCCTGATGGTGTATCGTCTATAGTCTTCAGTAGAAATGTATAATGATATATATCCAAGATCGTAATGTCATATAGAAAAGTTTCATTGTCCTAAAAATGCCCTTTGTTCTAATTCATCCAAATTGCCCCAGTGATCCTGGCAATCGAGGATCTTTTTGCTCCCTCCATAGTTCTGATTTCTCTAGGGGAACTATACAGTATGTGCACTTTTCAGTGGACTTCTTTCACTTTCAAATATGCATTTAAGTTTTTCTACAGGTTTTCATGGCATAAGAGTTTTTTTCATTTTAGTGCTCAGTACTTGATTAGATGTACTATAGTTTATTTATTCATTCACCTAACAATGGACATCTTTGTTGCTTTCAAGATTGCATATTAATAAAGCTTCTATAAACATCTATGTGTAGGTTCTTGTGGGCATGTAAGTTCCGTGTCTTTTGGGCAACTACCAACGTGCATGATTGCTGGATTGTATCATAAGAGTATGTTTAGTTTTATAAGAAACTACTATCTCTCAATTATTTGAGCATCTTACTATTAACAGAAAATCCATATGGTCCTTAGTCAAATCTCCAGCCATCACTACCTGATTGGAGTACCTGTCTCGGAGATTGGGAGTCAAGTGTCAGTACTCAGAGCAGATAAGCAGCTGTCTTGGGAACAGCCAGTCAGGTATCATCATTTGACCACCAACCTTAAAATTGGAAACTATGGTTTAGTTCAGAGCAGCTTGATAAGCCTGCCAATCTCCTGAGTCACCTATGCAGAGCCTATCCTTTTTTTTTCTTCCAATGACTTGTCTTACAATTGCTACAATTGCATTTATGTGGGTAGGTTTGCCAATTAATATATTGCTGACTACCTGAAAAAGAAATATTGAAGTAGCATGAAAAAAAAAATCTAAACAGAAAAAACACCCACTATAATGAGAAGCATGTATTTTCATACAGACATCTTTCTTTTCTCACTATAAAACCTCACTAGAGTAAATTTTGGTTTCTGAGCTTTGAGAATTATTTCTAATGTTGGTCTTCATTTAAGTAGATATAACATGCTTGTTCAAAACAGTCAGTAAAATGTTGACCTTTGTAGGTTAGATTAGCTTTTTTTTTTTTTTTTTTAAACTTTAGAAATATACCAAGGATTTCCAAATGGAATCCACTTTGAGCAAATATGCTCTGGGGAATCTGAACTGGTTGTGAAATGTGGATTTTTAAATAAAAAATCAAGTGAGAAGTAAACAATTTGCTTGGCTATTTGACATGGCTCATAAACCAGAAATACCTCCTAATACAATCTGAAATATTTCACAATTTTGGTAAACAAAGTGGAACCTTTTAGTAATAATTTTTAAATAAAGGATTAACTCCTACTTATGAATTATTTGTGTTATCTAATCAATCCCATCACAGAATTCACAGAATGAAATAACATGAAAACAAAATGGATTTCCAGTGTCTCAACCCAACGCATGTCAGAGTGAAAGCTGGTGACATCACTGTAAGAAATTCAGAGCCTATGCAAATAACATGAGGACTCCACCTGAGGATGCGCCTTATGGAATTTGTAGAAGCAGTGTCACCTGGAGCTGCATTCACAGCCAATTCTATCATTAGTGAGCATTTGAAGAAATCACTCAGACGCCTAAATTCTCAGGTAGTTATGTCACCAGGTTGCGAGTTAAGATATATTCTCCAGAAAGTGCGCAATGCTTGAGCCAGGCTGAACTTGGTTATACAATATCCTGTGGATAAAACTGAGACATGGGATCTGTTTCCAAAGACTTGCATTCATACTAAAGGCCATCAAAAATGTTTAGATGGGCCCTCCCTGGTGCTGCAGCAGGTTGGAGCGCTGCATTGCAAAGCTAGGCCAAGCTGTGGCTTTTTCAGTGCAAGTTCCATCCCCTCCTTGGGAGGTGACCCGCATGGCATGGCAGACCTCTCCTGTCTCAATCGCTGTTTCCCTCAGCAGTGCACTTTGCCAATCTGCCTGTTCTGCTCCCCACTCTGTTTCTAGTGAATCCTCTCACTGCCCCTGTGCCTCTGGCCTGTACTGTGGTTCTAATGCATAAATAAATAAATCTTTAAAAATATATATCGAGACTCTATTGTTCTAATAGACATGTAAGTCATGCACAGCATGAGGGGGTACATAACAAAACAGAGGGTGAGGAGAAGAAAGAGGAAGAGAAGGAGGAGGGAAGTAGAGCTGGGAGGAATTTCAGGACAAATTCATTTATTGACACATAGATACAGAAGATGACTCAAAAAGATGTAAATAGAAGGGGAATTTACAAAGAACAGGAAACCCCTGGAAAGTTAAAGGACTTACTAATTTTATACAGGAACATTTTATTATTATTCATCAAAGAATTATTTGATTTAGGGTATTACTATTTCACCAACAAAGATTTGTCTGTGCCCTTTCAGGATGAAAGAAGGGTTGTGAGTTAGGCAGTCCTACAGTGATTAGTTAACACTGAGCTTTGAAGGAAACAGTAAGTCACCACAATCTGTCCTGTCTGCTTAGAAACACCCAAATACCACTCCCCCCCCCAAAAAAAGTGAGCAATCAGATTTTCTTTAAGGAAATGGTTTCATTCCCAAGGTCTAAAATAAGAGTCAGACGATTTTTTTATATATATATAAAAGAGAAAGGTCAAATTTTAGGACTTCTAGGACCTTATTGAAACTACCCATTCTGCCATTATACTGCCCAAGCACCTTTAGAGTAAATGTAAATGAATAGCTGTGTTGCAATAAAACTTTATTTACAAAACACACAGCTCTGTGGATTTGGTCCAGAATCAGAAACACTGTATTCTACTTTAGCATATCTGCTTCCTCTTTGGAAGGTGAAAAGACTTGCAAAAAGGTGTCAGAGTTAGTGAGTAACACTAATGCCAGTACAGGGCAGGAGAGGTCCATCATGGAAGCACACACATGACACATTGTTCCATCTATATCACCTATTGTGTTTGTTCAAGAGAAAGGAAGTTGGTGACAAGACACATAAGAAAATTTTGTAGTTGTTAAAATGGCAAAAGTCCAGTAGTTATGCAAGAATCAAACATAAAGCATGAATAAATTAAACAGTGATAATAAAGCAAATGCTGAGAATCAGGATCAACTTAAGACAACATTACACACTATTTCCACTATTAAATTTGTGGAGAAACTGAGGAGAGAAGGGAGACATCTAAAAGTATCTGCAAAGACAGCAGAAACTTGACTCTGACACTCAGACTTCTTCATAAGGCCAATTTTGGTATATGCATACCGAATATTAGTCATCTTTAGTCACACACTTATTCAGTCAGTAATAATTTGCTCTTAGTCATAAAAACAAAATTCTGTGAGCTTGCACATCATCCTTCCCACAAGAACCCAGAAGAAAAAATGCAAATTTTGCTCATCAGTTCCCAAATCAGGAAACCCCAAGATCCTACTTTGAGGAAGACCAGTCTATGATATTGCCACTTTCTCTGTTTGATCCGAGCTCATTTTACCTAGCACACCCTTCTCTTTTTGCTTCTTGCACTCTTCATGCCTAATCTCTAGTGCCCACATATCATACCACCATCTTCAGAGCCCAGACAAGTCCTCCTTCTTCACAAAGCATTGCAACCAACTGGAAGCCAGTACCCCCTCCCCACCCAAAATCTCCACAGAATTGTGCTTGACCTGTTACTTCCTGGCATTTTTGAAATTTGGCTTTGTGTTAATAGTTATGACTGTCCATACTTTTCATGTAAGCATCTAGAAAAAGTTGGCTGTATATTATTTGGCAGTGTGGGTCACTGTGTTTAAACATAGACAAAGATTAAATACATAAAGGAATGTCTTAGTAAAATATATGAAGTTGTTATAGCCTATTACACAAAGTTATATTCTCTAAGACTAAGATGGAAGATGACAGCATTCCATTTTATACAATTACTAGTCACGTATTAATAATAGTATCTCTTTATACAGTGACATAGACTTTATAAAGATAATTTAAAGTATATTATTTAATTGGAGCTTATAAGAAGCCTGAAAATATGGAATGATGTTAATGATGTAAAGTGGAAGCTGAGAGTTTAAATGTTCTCAACAAGACACCACCAAACTTAGGATTTGAATGTCAATAAATATGAGGTGCTGTGGAAAACAAACATTTAAGTAGAAGACAAACTATATCCTAACAATAACACAATGTGCTCTAAAATATGTTTACATTGACAACATGATCACTACTTAGATTTACTGGAAGAAATTATATAGATATATATAACTTCAAGGAAGTTAGGAATAAAGACAGACTCACATAAAATAATTTTACCCAGGTCATTTTTTGCTGCATTAATTTTCTCATTTAATGAAACTGAATTTAGCATTGAAAATTTAGATTGACCATCACATTACAACAAAAGTGATGTCATACATACTAGGAAACGTTCTGAGATAAATTTCAAACAGCACATGATCGTTTGATGCAGTCAACAAAGTAGGGACATCTAATAAATTTGGAGGACAGAGGAGCATATGACATTGGCTGTCCATCTGACCAATCGATTGCTCATGATCATAACAAACTGGCTGTCTTCTGTGCCCCAGATTGTTTCCTATGGGCTGGGCTGGAAGTAAGACAAGGGAGGGGGTAGCAGAGAATGGTGAAGAGCCAGAGGAAATTATCTAAACTAGAGTTCAGGTGACATTTGCATTCTGACATCACTACTTCCTCCATTCATAGCAGGAGACACCACAGCAAGAGAGCAGGGAACTCTGCCTATACTGCCTCTTCATCTTCTCATGGTGCCCACTTCCTGCTCTGACCAGAAGGACCACCCGTCCCCTGGTTAAAACCGACATCAGAGTAAACAACCAAAGTGGGCAGCTCTTGGAATCTGGCATAAAAAGTTTCAACCTTTCAAAGTCCTCCCTCCTATACACGAGTTGTGTGACCTTGGCAAAGATACTTGACTACAAAGTCCTAGTTTTCATTTGTATAAGAGAGGAATGGCAACATAGATAACATATACTGAGGACTTATTATAGGCCAGGTATTCTTATAAAAGCACTTAAAATACATTAATTCATTTGCTCTACACAATAACTGTTGCTACTGGTCTCTCATTTTATGAGTAAGAAAGATGAAGCCACGTTGTTGCCGACATCCACAGATGAGTGATAGAGCTAGGACTCAAGCCCAAGCAGCAAGAGGCCAGTGTCCTGACACTTGAACTCTCCATTTTATCAGTTCAAGCTGTGAAATTAGTACTATTTAAAACCATGTGTTTGTGTGATTATTAGCCTAATGTCTGTCTCCCCGGCTATATTCCTAAACTTGTTTAATCCTTAAGCCAACTCACTTGTAAAATGGGGACAATGATCCTTACACCTGCCCCCACTGAGTTATCTGTAGGATTCCAGGAGGAAGTTCCTACAAAACATATAGTGCTTGGCCACAGAGAGTCCTGAGTCCAAGTGGCTTATAGAGTCCATACTTGGGGCCCTCCATGGTGGCACAGCAAGCTCAAGCACAGCACTGCAAGTGATCCACAACCACTTTCGTGTGAGTCCAATCCCAGGCCCTAGAGGTGACCATATGGCACGGCAGACCTCTCCTGACCTGCCCATTGCTCTCCTCAGTAGGGTACTTCGTGCATCTGCTGTTCTGCTCCCCACTCTGTCTCTGGTGAGTCCTCTCACTGTCCCTGCACCTCTGTCTGGCTTTACCCTAGTTCTGTATGCATAAATAAATAAATTGTTAAAAAAAAAAAAAAGAAATCCATACTTGGAGTGAACAGATGCACTTAGCCCAAGAGGGTCCCACTGTCACTTTGATAATACATACTGAGATGCGATCTCTTTACTCAGTATCCATGCCTAAGCCATCTCGGTCACTGACTTTCCTCCACGCTGCTCACAGGAAGAAGGGAAAAGTTTCTAGTGCAGATAATTCAAGAAAAGTCTTACCATTTCAGGACATTTTCATAGCTCCTGAGGTTCCCAAGATTCGCTTTCTTCATGGAAGGGTTTTTCTCCCCTCTTAGTAATTACACTAAAATAAAAAAAAAATTTTTTTTTAGTCTATGTAGTTACAAGATTCATGTAGTAGAAACTTGCCTCAAGAAGTTGGCTCAGAATGGGAAAAGAAGATTAATGCACCTGAAACTCCAGGTCTCAAAGTGTGGATGCTGTTTTATTTGAATCACAGGTTCTTGGCTTATTTGAGAAGCTGAAGCAAATAAGAAAATATAATGATGTTCATCCACATGCAGCTATGCTTCTGATCAGGTCTGGATTTCTACCCTTAGTGGGAGATTGGAAAAGGATTGTGGCATCAGCCTGTTGATACCATAGTGTTTTTTTTTCTAGTGGAAACAACAACAATGAAATACCACTGTACATGACTGTTTAGTTTTTGGCTAGGGGATGGTGTGAACTAAAATATCTACACCTGCATAAGATGATGAATGGAGAGGGTAATTTGATAAGTAATAATGACAATGCATTATTGATAATGCATTATATACAGATTTTTCAATACTAGGTTACTGGAAAAGAAGTGTTCAAAAGCATTCGAGAATATAGTCATGCATTTGTATCCATTAATCATACAGTTCACTGCAAACTTTATTGAAGCAACAATTCAAATTCATAATCCACCAAGGGTAAAAATATCAAAACACATAGTGAAATAATCCAGAAAGTAAAAGAAAAATGCCAGATGGTTTCACTCATAGCAGGAGCATAAAGGACCAGGGGTGGAAAATAATAATGAACAACTATATACTAGAGACATTTTATGGGGGTGAAGTGGGTAATGGGATCAAAAATAGATGGGAGGGGGGGGCACAGGACTATGGTGATGGCACACGGGTGAACTAGTGATGGGAAGCCCATGGGGATTACAACTGATACGGAAAAAGACACTAAATGAAGTAAAAATAAACTGCTATAATTAAAAAAAAATCAAAACACATACTTATTTATCAGTTTCTACCTATTCTAAGTGCTTTGCTTTATAAAGTGCATTAAGTAATTCAATCTATCCTCACAAACACTTTATATGTTATAAGCTTAACAGATGGAAATAGGCATAGAGAGTGTCCTTTTAAATAGAAACTGCTCTGCTTATTGCTTCCTTAGAGTACACACCACTTTCAATCCTGTCTCTTTCAGTTATTACTCATACAGAGAAGCTTCAGAGAGAAAAATATTGCATGACATGGCTTTTACTTTTGTTACACAAAGGTAGAAGTTCTTTTCAGTAATAGCATCACTGCTGCAGTAACTGTTGACATCATAAGCAGCAAGGGCCAACATTTATTTACTAAGGCACATTTCTAAGAATCTTGAGTATTGTGCCTTTTTTTTTTTAAAGATTTATTTATTTGTGCATACAGAACTGGGGTACAGGCCAGAGGCTCAGGGGTGGTGAGAGGCTTCACCAGAGACAGAGTGGGGAACAGAACAGGCAGATGGATGAAGTACACTGCTGAGGGGAGCAGCGGGTGGGTCAGGAGAGGTCTGCCACACCATGTGGTCACCTCCGGGGCAGGCGGGAATCAAACTCATGCGGAAGTGGCTTTAGATTCTCAGTGCTGTGCTTTAACCCGCTGCGCCACCAGGGAGGGCCCAGTATTGTGCCTTTTTAATGAGCATGTCAACTCCATCGCATAGGTCTTATACAACCTTACTTTATGAATGAAGAAATAAACATTCAAACTGCTAACCTAACACTCTTGCCCAAGATAACATGGCTAGAAAGAGTAAAAGGAGGAATCTGATAGTTTCATCCTAATGCTTCCTGACCCCCATTCTCATACTTTGTATCATATTTTAAATAATCATTAAATGTTTAATGTAGTGAGTGCTGAACTTCCTTAAGTCTTTTAAGTTTTCTTACTTAGTGCTATAGATTTTCTTGATAGTCCCTGTCTAATCTTTAGCATTGCCAAAGATGATGGCATTTTGTAGCTTTTGCACCCATATATTACAGAACCCCAACAGGACGGTTTTCTTGCCTTTAGAACGGCAGGCGCTATCAGATTTGAAAGAAAGAATTGGGCTGTAGCACAAAAATGAACTCAGCAGTTATCTCTTTAGAAATGTCAGTCTGTGTTTGTGAGTTTTTGAATGTTATACAAAGACACTTTACAAAATATATATTTTCCTACAGACATTCCACATGTATAAATGAAAACATTTGCTTCCTGAAACATGAAATAACACATTTTTCACCAAGTTGCTCTTCAATTTAAGAAGGCAGAAATTAGAAGGTGCCCAGTTGAGACAGGGTAGCTTGTTTTCTGAAAAGTCACTACCACAAATTTGTGTGACTCATTGTTTCCATCAATAACCATTTTTGCACATGGCATCCTTGAACTATATAGCTCATCAAGTTGCAGGACCCTGTGCCCAACGTGATCAAAGCTGGGTTGCAAAGCATGAGCAGATATCAAAAGTGACCTATGGCAATCAAGGACTCATTATACTTCTAAAATTCCATAGATGGTATTTGGCTTCCATTTTCTAAACATACTAATATGATGAGGCATGGGCAGCAACCGTGCTGTCCAGAGAAACACCACTCAAATACAAACATGACCTGTAACAGTGCCTTACTTCCTTCTTATAAGAAGGTTCTGAGTCCATCTAAGCCAAACTAAGGCTTAGATTGGGGAGCCTCTATTTTTAGAAGGAGGTCTCCTTGGAGTTCTGTCTCCTACTCTGTTGAGTACAATAAACCCTGATGCACTCGTCTCTACTTGGTATCTTGAGTCATCATTGCAACTCGAGTGAGGTTTTCTAGAACCCAACCAGACGGAGCCAATGACACTGAATTATAAAATCTTCCCCAACCTCCCTGTGAAAGGATGACAGCAATTGCAGATGTCCATGTTAACCTTGCAGATGTCAGAAAGGAGTGGTGGGAGGGGACACTCATCAACCACCAAGCTATGCTTCATTCTTTTCCTTGATCATTACTTTTCTGAACTTGAAAAAAAAAAAAAACCATAACAATTGCAATTTGTATTTATGAGCTCAGAGTTTTTTGAGACTTACTTTCCATTTTAATTGTAGTTTAAATTTGTACGAAAATAAGAAATGGCCATCATTCCCATTAAGAGAACCCAGCAAGTTTGTAACTTGGAACAGTCTCTAGTCACAAATTACCCAAGTAGTTTTCTGTAACATTTGTCTTAGCCAGGTACCAGCATTAAGTGGCTTCAGCCATAATGGTTCTGTCTAAACTCATGCTATCAATATTTCCCAGATCTTCATCTTGCCATGACTATAGGAAGACTTTTGGCTTCACTCTGAAAGCCATAAAGCCATAAGCAGATCTGAGGAAAACCCACAGCTGCATACATCTGATGACAGTCTTAAACTGATTTTCCAAAGATAGGGAGCTCAGCAAAACCCAAACTCTGTGATGTCAACAACAGTGGACCTTTACTCTTTAAGCCAATGGGTATTCTGTGCATGATTTAATCCATGTGTTCCTGATCTACTTGCAGTTAACTCATCAAAATGCCATTTGCATAAGTTTTTCCAACGTTTCATGAGTTTTTGATTCAAGTGGATGCTGGTGGGAGTCAAGTTTTGCCAGGGAAACACAACGCCCAAGGTCTGCGTTATTTTCGAAACCAAGACTGTAAATTTCAAGTAGCAGTTTTAACAATCACTTATAGTACACATTATTTTCAGCAATAGTCCATCTCATTAAAAGTGTTAAAAGAAACCATTTGCCACCCTACCAGTGTGAATGGAACCAGTTTTTGCCACTCTTGCTCTTACTGTATTTTCTACCATGACCTAGAAAAACTGGACCTCCTTAAAGTCCAGGATTGAGAAGATATTGAGCACGGACACAAGCAACTACAATTTATGGCATAAATTTAGAGTAACTAAGGATTTTAGTTACATCAAAGTGAAAGTCATCAGCTTAATGCACAAAGTCTTCCAAACACTGGAACCTTCCCTCTTTCCTACACAGATAACTTTACAAACTCAAATTCAAATCCCAAACTTCAGGTGCCTTTTTAATCTCACCCCACCACCTGGCTTCCTGCTCTGCCCATCGTCCTACTGTGTTCTCTCTTCTTATGTATGTTTTGGTAGCTGGTAGAGATTAGACCACTAAATACTTTGGTAAAAGAAAGGAGCAAGTAAGAGATTTTTAGGAGTGAAAAGACCTAAAGAATGGAGGGCAGGGACCACTAAGGAAAAAGTAGAAGCCATGAACATATACCTGGATATGCCTTAGATCTCACCATCTAATCATGGATATGAGAACATATATGTCGATATGTAAGCATCAACACTGCACAACCGAAGAGGGGAACTCTTACAAACAGTGACGACTGAAATAAGAATCCCTTTGCTTATTTTGAGGTGGCTTTGAGGTATATTATGGATCTCTACTACACTGGTGCCAAGAAGTAGTAGAGATCCTTATACACATTTACTGTGAACTTGACCCATTCCCATAAATATGCATTGAGCAATACTAAAGATGAACACTGTACAGTTTAATCACAAAGTAGATTAGACCTGTAGATGACATATAATCTCCATCCTCAAGCAGTTAATAATCTGTCTTGTACTTTGAAGAATAAAATCCTTAGAACTAGAAAAAAAAATCGAAGCAACACACTAAATGAAGAAACTACGGTTGAATTGGTAAGGTGATATGCGTAAGTCAAATTTTGTCCAGGGCCCTCCCTGGTGGCACAGCGGGTTAAAGCAAAGCACTAAGAAGCTAAAGCCACCTCAGCATGAGTTTGATCCCTGGCCCCAGAGGTGACCCACATGGCGCAGCAGACCTCTCCTGACCTGCCTGCTGCTCCCCTCAGCAGTGTACTTCATCAGTCGGCCTCCTCTGTCCCCACTCTGTCTCTGGTGAAGCCTCTCACCGCCCTGCATCTCTGACCTGTACCCCAGTTCTGTATGCATAAATAAATAAAATCTTAAAAAAAAATTGTCCAAGCTCAGAGTTTCTGATTCAGTCCTCTAGTTTTCTGTGAGGTGATTCTTTGAGTACTTATTTCTTTGGAAATATGTCCTGCTCCCTGCTAGCTTTTGGGTTTCTTGAAGACTAATGTTTCCTATTTCTTTCACATTCATCCTACTTTCACATTCCCCCACGTAGGCATAACTAGACATACTTAGCCAAGTAGATTTAATTATCTATGCAGTGTTCAGTAAATGCTTTGGAATGAGCAAGTTAGTGAGTGAATGGGTAATATTAGCATGAATTGCTAAATAGTTGAGAAAGTCTAGAAAACCCACATTCCACCCTATCCCATGCCTCTGTAGGGATTGTCCTTTGGTTTGCACACCACTGGGGTGCAAAAGATTTAGAAGCTTAAGTTACTTAATGTAACTCAAAGCTAATGTAAGCTTTGGGCTCACATAAATTCTATAGTGTCCATGCAAGGAAAAGTCATCATTTTTGGCTCTTTCCGACCTTGAGATTTGCTAATGATAATGACCGTGGCTCTGTCACCGTGTACGTGTCACTTGGTCTTCCTGCGTGCTGCAGTGTCCTAACTGGCAAACTATCCCCTCTGCCAATTCCTTAGCCATCCATAATGGCAGCCACACTTGAGCAAATTATCTAAATGCTTCTTCATTTTTCCCCTCTTGTCCAGAAAATTGATTTTCCTGAGCACTGCATGCTCTCTATCTCCCTCTCCTCAACCCAGTTTGATTTTTAATTAAAAAGACAACATCACACTTTGCCCAATATGATCAACAGCATTTAAATCTTTGCTCCATCACTTAAAGTAGGAGCAATTTTCTTAATGACTTCACCCCTCATTTACCTGAACCAGTAATATCTGTCCTGCAACACAATGAGGATGAAGTGAATTAATGCCGTAAAATGCTTTAGCACTGAAATATGGTAGATGCTTCCCTAATGTTGTCAACTCTGTCCTCTTGGTAATAAAAGAGACAAATTCCCTGGAGCTACTTTGATTCAAGAAGACGATACCATTCCAGACATGACCTTCCTGGAGCTAGCTATATTAATATTCTGTCCTGACAGGAAGGAAGAGACATTATTGGCATAGACTAGCCAGATTAGAAGCAGGATGATATGAAGGGTGGCTGTGAGGTAAGCTGAAATGTTACCCCCTGCTGGCTTTTTGAAGTGGAGATGCATCCATCTCTTTGATGTCCCCAGCCACTTCCAATGAACATCTTTCAGCATATTATTTGCTTTCTTAACCACATCACTTTTCACTGAGTTCAACATTCCTATAGGATTCAAACGATCTTGGTACATTCTTCCAAAATGAATTCAGAAGTAAAGTCACAGAGAAGAAGAAACCTCTTTGAGAAGAACTCTGGGTTCAGACTGGGGGCAACAGGAGGTGGGGGTGCTTTGTGACTCAAGTTTAACCAGAAATGTAGCCGCAGGCTTCCCGTGTGCCAATCCACTCTGCCAGGGGCCGATGACTAACCACAGCCCAGAAACCCACCCTGTTCTTTTGCCCCAGTAAATGGGGCTGAGGGCACCATTGTCTCATGAAGGGGAAGGAGAGGGACCCACCAGGAAGCAGGGGCTCTCTGTGGGAGATAGGGATTGAAGGCAACACCTCTGGTAACCCTTCCTTAACCCTCTTTGCTGTGTTAAGGGCCCACATTAATAACGGTGTATTTTCTCTTTAAAGATAATCACTTTAACATATGTGTTTTCAAAGATACCATCAAAACTCAGATGCAATGAATTCTTCCTGCATGGCCCTATTGAAACCTGTTTCTAATCCTGCACTGGTGGCATTGAAGTATACCTCTCTGTGCATGTGTCTTTTCTATCCTCTAGTCTGGAAGTGCCTTAAGAATGGGGACTGGTTTTGTATCCCCAGCAGGGAAAGAATGTATATCAGATATTACACATTAGATTATACAGCTCTATTAGCTGTTTCTTACAGAAAACCATACTCACCGCTGGCAGCCACTGACTATAAGAGAGTCTTTCAGCAGACTCCCTGAGAGTCAATATCCAGCCTTGAACCAGTTTCCACCCAGCTGACTCAGCCAGGTGAGGTCTGACACTGCAGGCTCCTGGCTGGCACCATCACAAGTGCCTTAGGCTTTTACATGGCAGGTAGGTCTCAGTTTGGATTTCAGGCTTCAGATACACGAGCATTGGCCTAGAGCTTCCAGAAATTCCTATTCTGTAGCTCCTGATTGGCCAAATAACAAAAAGCTTTCTGATGAAATTATTTCAATAGGTTTCTGTTATGGGCAACTGAACTCTGGCTTGGTCCTCATGAACATCTGTAGAATTAATTCAGTTAGGAAACATTGGTTTCGTCTGCTGGGGCCACTTTAAATCCAGGTTACTCACACCTGGGCTTGTGAAATCACCTGTTGTTTCTCAAAGGGAATGATTCACTAACAAGTAAGAAACATTCCCAGAAATGCCTCTATTAGGATTCTGAAATGCAATAAAAAGAAATAAAAAACTTTTTACTGCAAATACCCCTCAGGACCTTGCTACTATCTAGAAAGCCATAAAGTGCCTTATTCTTGTCACTTAGTTCTAATTAAAATAAGATATGGCTGTATTTTCTAACTGACCACAAAGAAACAGGTGAGAAAAGATCATTCAGTCAAGTTTTACATTTTGAAATAAAGGATTGTAGACATATGAGAGCACTCAGAATAATTGGAACGAGCAATTCCTCCATCCTCAGATTTGGGCCCCAGGTTTAACCTTGGAGAACACATTTTCAAATGCTATTTATTCTTGGGAATTCCATGAGAGCTCTTCGGCACTCTTGCCCTCTCCTGGACACACTTGAGGACCCACTGGAACAAGTCTGACAAAGCCTGACTTCCAGACCAGTGGTGAGCAAGAGGCCGAAGAACCCTCCTTGGATGCGGTAAAGAAGGCGGGGAGCGGGGGACACCTCAGTAAATGGTTTTCTGTGAAAGGATGGTCTTCTGGTAACGGAGGCTTCTTAGCTTTTGCCTCTCTCACTAGCAGAAAGAAGATTGCCTCTCCTTCAGCGATGCTGTGCTTTTCAACTCCAAGGGCTGACTTATCTGCTCTCTCTCTGTTTAGTTGAGGATTACCTTGGCTTGCGCAGATGTTTCCATAGCAGATGGATGTGTTGACTGATTACAAGAGCTGTGGTCTAAGAGGATTTTGTAAGGGAGCTGACCTGCCTGGCCTGGGAAGGAAGGATGAGTGAACCCTTCCTGCAGGCATGAACTAATCAGCCTGCTGTCAGGACTCCCGGCCCTGCTGTAGCTGAATGGTGGCTGTGTGAGAAAAAATGACAAAGCAGAGCACTGGGCTTGAAGTGATGGTCCAGGTTATTTGGATCCCTTGTCTTACATGGGGAGGAAGGATTTTTTAGCTCTTTTTTCACTCTCGGCTACAACAGATATTTGCTGAGCACCTTAATGGCCCATGCTACAGGGAAAGCAATGGATATTCCTGAGTGGGCATTGTTGTCCTGGTGATTACAATCAAGGGGTGTGAAGCAGACACATGACAAATATTGGGAAGTGCTGACAGGAAAAAATAGGATCCTTTGGAAGAAAGAATGGAAGGGTGTGTGGAGCGAGCTCCTGTCCCTGGAGAGAGAACCTGAGTTCTAACTGTTGAGAGACAGCATTGGGGGAAGGAAGAAGGGTTTGTTCTGCTGCTGGATGAAGCTAAGAGAGAGGATGAGTAGGGATTAGGGATCATAGTTCATCCCTCTGTGAATAAAATCAAATGGTTGCAAATCTTCCCAAGACCTCCTGGCAGTGGTTCATAGAGCTGTGGCATGATTCTCTGATGCAAAAAAATAAAAATCCCAACTAAAAAATTCTTTCAACAGTGAAGGGAAATAAAAACCAAGACACATGGTAATTGGAAGAGTGGCCCAGTGACACTAGAGTTTTCCATCTTCCTGATCTCCATTGTATGTCAAACCTTTCTGCTTCCATGACTTTTTGAGTTACCTTCCTACACAAAGGCAATTCATTTCAAAAAAAGAAAGTTCAGTCATTTTTAGATAAAATTCATTAAAAAATATTGATTGACAACTTATCACCACTAACTTACAGCTCTTTGAGGGATTTAGCTTATAATACTATCTTCTTAAGCACAGTAAGAGAAAATCAATGACATTTCCTGCATATTATTGCACAGGTTTGCTCCCACCTTTCTGTCTGCATCTGTACCAGAGTGCAGAGTTTAGGAGCACAACCCCAGACCTTGTCTGCTCCTCTTTAAATTTCACCCCAACTCCATGCTCACAAGGACCCCCACATAGAGATGCAACTGCACGCTGGTCCACACATCCACATATTCTTTATCCCCTTTAAAAAATATTTATTTATTTATGCATATGAAACTGGGGTACAGGCCAGAAGTGTAGGGGAGGTGAGAGGATTCACCAGAGACAGAGTGTGGAGCAGAATAGGCAGATTGAGGAACTACACTGCTGAGGGAGGTAGGGGGTGGGACAGGAGAAGTCTGCCGCGACATGTGGGTCACCTCTGGGGCAGGGATCGAACCCATGCTGAAGTGGCTTTAGCTTCTTAGTGCTGTGCTTTAACCCACTGTGCCACCAGGAAGGACCCGTATTCTTTATTAAATTATTGAACATGTATATAACTTATAGGAAAACCCCAAGAGAGATGACTTCACTTTTTTTCGGCACTGTATCAAGAGGGGAAAATACTGACATGCCCTTGCCAAGTTATCAGTACCTATTTGGGAATTTCCCTGGGGATTCCCATGTATCAATTATAAACAGAATTCTGACTTTGCATCTACTATCTTCTTTGCAAACATAAACTAGAGGTTGGAATTACTCATATTACAAAATTATTCCTTGCAACACCAAAAGATCACAAGGACGTTTTGCTCATCATTGACTCCAATGTGTTGTGAGTGTTATTGCCAGATCACTAATTATCAACACAAGAACATAGAAGAGGTGTGGTCTAAGCCACTGTTGATTAAACATCTGTCAGAACGAAAGTCTAATGGTAAAAGCACATTTGTGAGCCAGTGGCTGTCGTTTGAATCAGTTCTGCCATATTTCTTTATTGTTTTGACAGAAGGCTCAGCACCTGCTAATCCTATTCCTATTGTTCGTGGCTCCCCTTACCAACCTGGCAATACAAATGCTCATGTTTTTTTAAATGTCATGTTAGCTACACCACACTTAGAGCAATACAGACACTAGTCAATGTAGACACCACTAAATGCTACTAGATAGCAGATAGTAATGAGAAAAAGAGGTGATGGGATAGAGGAAATAACAAGGTTCTGAAGCAGGAAGTTTCCCAAGTCTGCTTAGATTCTGCTACAGTCCGGGCCTGCTGCTTGGAGTGTCTGCTGCTTGGTTTCTGCCGCTTGCTGGAGCAGAAACTTCCTGCACTGTACTGCTTGTCCACAGTAGTTGTTATGGCTACCTTGACCCCCTTCCCAAACAAAAAGTATGCTTATGAGATGATGGATGAGATGGCAAATGTCCTCATACAACCTGTATAAAACCTTACCATTCCTGTAACTTGGGGTTCAGCCTTTTGGGGCTGATTCCACTTTGTCAGTGTGACAAGTAAATCTCTCTCTCTCCCCCCCTCTCTGAGTGTGGTCTGATTTCCCTGGGAAATTGCTGGAACAGTTCCGGTTGTGTACATATTTTTTTTAGATTTATTTTTATTTATTTATGCATACAAGAAGGAGGAGGAGCAGGAGGTGAAATGATTCGCCAGAGGCAGATTGGGGAGCAGAACAGGCAGATCCATTGAAGTAGACTGCTGAGGGGAGCAATTGGTGATTCAGGAAAGGTCTGTTGTGCTCCCTGGCTGGTGATCAAACTCATGTGTCAGTGACTGGCCATAGCGCTGAGACTTAACCCCTTGCTCCAGGTATTAGTTAAGGAATGCCAGGGAGACCTGTGAACAGACATTGTTTACACAGAATTCTTGCTATTGAGAGAAGCGTTCCCATTGTATCATACAGCCCTATGGCCTATGCATGTTTTACCCCATTACTTGATGCCACAAGTGGGCATGTGACCCACAGGCACTAAAGAGCTCTACTCCAAGGCCACATTGATCAGGTTCAAGGAAGGGTATGAGGTCTAAGTTGCATCACTCTGTCACACCTGACATGCCCCTAGAAGCTATATTATTCACTAACTTTGCTCCAGAATAGAAATCATAAGACATCAGAAAGTGTGGCCCTCCCTGGTGGCGCAGAAGGTAAAAGCACAGCAATGAGAAGCTTAAGCCACTTCCGCATGAGTTCGATCCCCACCTACCCCGGAAGAGACTCACCTGGCATGGCAGACCTTTCCTGGCCCCCCCGCTGCTCCCCTCAGCAGTGTACTTCATCGATCTGCCTGTTCTACTCCCCACTCTGTTTCTGGTGAATCCTCTCACCCTACACATCTCTGGCCTGTACTCCAGTTCTGTATGAATAAATAAATCTTAAAAAAAAGAAAAAGTGAAGCTGCTTGAGTTTTATTTTCAGCCACAATAGTAAGCACCATTTGACACAGAAACAAAAAGACCATGTGTGTGTTAGGGAGGTGGGGAGTAGGGGTGTTGCCTTTGCCTTAACTTTCCTTGCACACCTGGTTTTACAGGAAAAGAAAATGACATTTGGAAATACACATGGCCTTCAGTGAAGGTGGGCTGTGAAAGCTCTCCCTTGCGACCCTTTGATCAGTACGACGGCTGTGTTCATTGACCAATAAAGCAACGCACAGACTGTTTCCTTGAATTCAGGGCTTCTTCTAATAAAAATTTCCCTGGGATGAAACAGCCCTGCATCTCCAGCAGCCCCTGAGGGGCAGATGTCCCCTCAGCCCCAAGGCTGCAGGCTGCACTGACTCAGCAGCGGTGAGCAGACCTCATTCCTCTCTTCCTGCCTCCATTCAGCCCAGCAAGCAGGGGGACGGCCGTTTGTGTCATGAAGGGAACCGCAGTCGCGTCGGCCTCTCCCACTGCCAGCCAGCAAGGTAATATTAGGAGAGGGCCAGAATATATGACCTCATGACCATAAGAAAGTTCTGTCATTAAAGATGATTTTTATCTTTAGACTTCAAAGGTTGACTCACCCAGAGAAGGAGCCAATCGTAGGGTCACATAGCTTACATCCCGGCCATTTTCTTGCTTCGGGCAGGAATTTAGAAAACCAAACAGGACCAGCTGTAAAAGGCATCAGCAGAGAAGCCTGCTTAATGGGTTCCTAAGAGGAATTGTTTAAAGTCATGCTATGCCATTTTCCTGAGAGTTTGTGCTGAAAAATGAACAAATGGAAAATGTAACACCTCAGCAATCCGACCTTAATTCACAAAGCAAGGTCATTCTCTTGTATTTTTCTCAAATGGTTCAGGCATTTGGTAGCCACTTTCAAAATTGGTACCTTTTATTTAGTAATTGAGCAAATGTTTACTGAGGATTTTCCATGTGTGAGATACTGTGTATAGCCGCTGGCTGACAAGGAGAAAGGCTCTGACACCCCAGGGATTTTAATAACAATGATGTTAATGCTAGTAATAACCTCTGATATATCTGTTCACCTTTGTTTTTCACAGTGCCTCATTAAAATGTCACTGTTATAATGAAGTCATTTTAATAATTTTCATAACTCAACATGGTGAGTCTAATGTCTTCAGTTTACCACTTTAGTTCACCCTATCTTCCAGAACATACTCTTTGAGACACTGAGTCCATATGCTCAAGAGTCGTGGACACCCCCAACACCAGGCACTTCATTCAGCTAGATACAATGAACTTAAAACATCACTTGCCAGCTTCCCTCAGACAGTTGTTTTCTTTCTTTTAGCTAGGAGGCTAGTCCCACCAGCGCCCCTATTTTGCCTCCACCTGGGTTTCTGTTCCCACCAGTGTACAGGGGGAGAGGGCTGGAAGCTTGAAACACACCAGCTTTCCCTAACCATGAAACATATTTCCCCCTTCCCTTGTTCCACAATTCTCTAAGCAGCCCCCCCTTGACTTCACTCTCACACCTGTTCGTCATCCCAGGAACATAATAAAAGAAAATGCTACTTAAAATCCCTCTTCTCCCACAAGGTCTTCAAAATTTTGAATTTCTGAAACTGTCCCTGGCCCATTATCTCACCAGCTGTGGCCTTTTATCTCCTAAAAAGACTAGCTGACATCACACAAAGTAAAGCCATTGTGCTTATGAATGCCATAAATATCCCCCTCCCCAAATCCTACAGGATCATTTTTCCCTCTGATTACTAAAGCAGATACTGTAATGTGTGTGTAGGGGGAGGGAAGAGACTTTGATGCTGCTTAACTAAGTCTTTGGAGACACCCCATCTCTCTCTTCAGAATATCACTGGCACCAACTGGAATCCCCACCCCCACCCCCCGCAAAAAAAAAAAAAAAAAAAAAAAAAAAAAAAAAAAAAAAGCAAAGGCAGTGTGTAGTACCTATGCCTGTTGAATTTTTGAAAACAGGTTTCAAGATGGACAAACTAAAGTTTACTCATACAACATCCAAACAAGTTGAATGTGTTCAAGGTGGGAATAAGCCTCTTAAAAAGGGGAAGAACCCCTGGCCCTCCTGGTGGCGCAGCGGGTTAAAGCACAGCACTAAGAAGCTAACTCCACTTCAGCATGAGTTTGATCCCCACCCCGGGAGGTGATCACATGGTACTTCAGAGCTCTTCTCCGCAGTGGGCTTCGTCAGTCAGCCTGTCCTGCTCCCCACTCTGTCTCTGGTGAAGCCTCTCACCTCCCCTGCACCTCTGGCCTGTCACCCCAGTTCTATATGCATAAATAAATAAATCTTTAAAAAAAAAAGGGGGGGAGAACCCCAATCCTGTGCATGGAAAGTAAAACAAGAGCTTTCAGTTTTGTGCCTGAATTTGAAATGACTTTATCCCTGACTCACATTCTACTTTATTTTTGATTCTTGGGAAGACCTGTTCCTATACTATAATTTTTTTTTTAATAACAAGTTTCCATTTATAACTATTAGTTGGTCTTTCCACAAAATTAGGTTGCTGGAAGGACTGAGAAGGGAAAGAATATAATTGGATCAGATGGAATTGGTGAGTGTGGAAGTCCACAGACTTGGAAAGCTCTGTCCATTCTTATAGTCTGACCAAAGGAACTAGATCATTCTGTATTTGTATCCTGGTTTTCCTAATGTATGCTTATCCAAATTAAAAGAAAAAAAAAAGAGACTATAATCTGAAGAGAAAAGGTTTGGAGTGTTTTTACTACTTGATACTTCATGTGTTGTAAGATGAAATTTAAGAGAGATTTTTGTTTTCATTTTTTTAAATGATCTTTTATGATCTCTTAAAGAGGGAATACTGTAAACAAGAAAGTAACCAAAGGCAGGCAAGAGATCCCCACCAGGCATGCTTTGCTGTAGAGAGACAGCCAAGAAGCACCTAGAGAAAAGTGCACGCAGGAAGACTGGTAAGAGTGGGTAGCTTTGGAGCCCATTCAACAGAGAAGCAGAACCCCGCTCACTGAGCCCCTCCCTGGGCTGAGGGGTCTGTCTGCTTACAGTCCAGAGGCACAGTCAGCTCCACCCTCCCTCCCCACCCCATTGAACAGAATGGGACAGACAGGCTACTATATATTTTACTGAGACATTTGAGTGATTCAAAACCGCAGTTGGCTCAGATAAAGGGTTTGGGGTCTTGTGTCATCTCCTCACTGGGGGTGGGCAGCTTTACTCACTGTCCTCTGTGCTCCCTTTATGTCCTCTGTGTCAACTGGAAGTATTGCACTGGGGGGAAGCTTGCTGAGCTTTATTCACTGACTCCAGCCCTCTGAGCTACTTGGTGGAAATGCCCTATGTGTTGGATTTTAATATTCCAGTGATGAGGACTGAGGGAAGCAAAGTATAGGTAACTCCTGCCCAGCTCTGCCTCATGGCAGGGGGAGGAACTCCCTGCTGACCACTGCCCTCCACCTCCCGCTGATTCAGACTGCCCTCAGAGGTTACTGGCCGTAGGCTGGAAGTTACAGGAAAATTTTCAGCCTCTACTTGGTTATTTATAGAGGAGTTTATAGGATTCTTCCACAACTTGATGGAGGAAAATCAAACAAATGTCACCTCCCATTATCATGGCAACTAAGTTCCACTCTGAAAATAGAAACTGGAACCCAAACCCATTAACTGGTAAACCACTCCACTGCCTGGGTTAGTGGACTGGAGTTAGTGAATAAAGCTTTAGCAACACTTTTGCATTAAAAAAATAAATAAAAATCCTCTTCAATGTTACCCACTCTAAACAATTTTCCCTGATTAAGTCTACCCTCTTTTGCATGATAATATTTTTAGTAGTATACTTCAGTGCTCAAAATTGGGCTGTCCCTTCTTCCTCTCTCCCTTTCTCTTCCTTTCTTTCACAAAGCGTAACATAAAAGTGACTGTGTCTGCCCTCCCTGGTGGCGCAGCGGGTTAAAGCACAGCACTAAGAAGCTTCAGCCACTTCCGCATGAGTTTGATTCCCACCTGCCCCGGAGGAGATCCACATGGCGAGGCAGACCTCTCCTGGCCCGCCCGCTGCTCCCCTCAGCAGTGTACTTCGTCGATCTGCCTGCTCTGCTCCCTGCTATGTCTCTGGTGAATCCTCTCACCCTCCGCATCTCTGGCCTGTACCCCAGTTCTGTACGAATAAAATATTATTTACCCACTTTATAGGTATGATTTCTGATCCACCCATCACTATTAAATGCATGAGTCTTTATTTTTCTTCATTTAATCATTTTGATTCATTGACTGGTGACTGTTAATAATAAAAAAACAAATTAAACATGATCAATACTTATATCTATCACAATGATTCTCCTCTAGCCCACTACCCTGATTGCATTGTTCTGACCTGCCGAATTTGTATTTTATTATATTCTGGCTTGTTCATTAAAATGTTTGGCCCACATATAAATTTGTTCAAAATTATATTGCTAAGTTTTAGCTGTCTTTGAATATTATGAAAATGCCATGCAGTGGTTATCTGAAAACCTACATTAGTCCACATCATGTAGCTGTAGTCGAATCATTTCCATTCCTATAAAATGTCCCAAAGTACATTGTAATTTATTTATCTGCTTCCCTTGATATATCATCTGTTACCTGGTCTATTATTAACAGTGCTGATAGGTATATTAAGTCTTTCATGATGCAAAAATGTAAGCATTTACATTGATACCTACCTAGATGAGAATGTTCCACTTTAAAAGATAATGCCAAGCAGCCTTCCCAAATAAGTAGCCAGTTTAAACTTGCACAATATAATAAATCTGATTGATCCATAAGACATTTGATATGGTTTATATTTTTAATTCTTGCCAATAAAGACAGCACAAAATGGTACTCTTCATAGTCCTGATTTGCTGGTTTGTGCCTTGGCTTGCTGCCTCTATTGCCCTCAAGAGGCTGAGCTTCCTGCCATGTGTTTTTAACTCTCTCTTTGTCTTCTATGAAATGTCTATTCCTATAGCTGGTCTTTCGTTTTTAAACTTTTTTCTGTTGTGTGCTTGGCCTTTTCTTAGTATTTCACAGGAGTCTTGACATAGCCTTAATATGTAAGCTAGCAACTAAACTTTGCAAGTTGTATATGTTGCAAATAGATTTCTCTGTGTGTATAATCTTGCTTTTTGATTTTTTTCTATGATTTCTTCTGATGAACAGAATGTCTTAATTTTAATAAAGTTAGAGTCATAAATCTTTTCTTTTATGGCTTGCACTTTTTGTGCCTGTTTAAGAAATCCCTCCCTATCCCAAGTTCGGAAAGATATCCACCTATATTTTTCTACTGAGTGTTTTAAAATTTGCTTTTGACATTTAAGTCCCTAATCCATCTGGAGTTGATTTTTGGGTATGGTGTAAGGGTGGGATCCAATTCATTTTTTTCCGAATGGACAACCAAGTTTTCCAGCTCCTTTTATTGAATAATCCCTCTTTTCTCCACTGAAACGCTCGGCCACCTCTGCCCTCATTAAAGTCCTACAAATGCATGGACTATTTCTGGACTGTCTGTTCCATTCCCTTGGTTCACGTGTCTACACCTGCAGTGAGTGGCAAAAGATCTGATCACATATACAATTTGAACAGATTGCCTGCCTGTTCTGTTCAGTTTTCTCCTATATAATTCACCATGATCAATTCCTGCCTCTTAAGGGTGCTGGGAAGTTTAAAGAGACACATGTGAAAGTGTTTTGTGACCTAAACAATTCTATAACAGTCCACATTGTTACTCTGAAATTCTCAAAATATTTCTTTTTTCATCACTTTTTTTCTCTTAGGAATCTTTTGGTTGTTAGCATCAAAAAAAACCTCTATTACACTGGTTTTTTAAATAAAGTGTAATGGCCACATAACTTAACTCTTCCAAGTCAAGGCCAGCCTTGGTTGGATAAGCAAGTGACTCTGGAGACTCCCAGGAAGCATTTCCCATCTTTCCTCCCTGACTCTGACAAGAAAGTGTTGTCTTTCTTTTCAGGATTTAAGAGTCATTGTGTGGTGATTGTCAGTGGGTCCCAGGCTGAGGGCGCTGTATTCCCAACCAGCCTGATAGAAACTTCATGCTGGTGGCTTCCAAAAAAAGAATGGAAACTTCTTCCCCAGACAAGCTAGCAAAGTTCTCCCTTCCCCTATCCTGGATGCGTGAGCCATGCCCATCCAAGCCCTGGACCCAGGAGATGGGAGGGAAGATGAGGTCTCCTTCCCCTAAGGGCTAGAAATTGTGCAGAGGGAGTAATCTGTCTAGGATTACTAAAAGGAAGCCAAAAATGAATTCTTGGGACAGGGGACACTCATATCAATTGGTCATCACATTTTTATTTTCATCATTTTAACCAAATAACTTATGTATATGGTCACAGATCAAATAGTGAAGAAGCACCAAGAGAAGGATAAAAGAAAAGCACCCCCAACCCCTTGCCCAGCCAGGCCTTCTTCTAGGAGGGTTTTCTGTTCTTTTTTTAACCCTCTCTGCATTAAGTTCTCCTGGTCACTGCCTAAGCCCTAATTCTCTTTACACCTCTGCTTCTTCATGAAATCATCTTCACACATCACAGTACGTTTATACTTCTGCATCCTTTCTACTCACTCACTTCAAAATCTGATAGTAATATTCGGTTTAAATGTTATACTATTTCTCTCTGTAACCGTAAATACTTTCTTTGTCCATCAACTTTACCAGTAGCTCAGCATTCTTTTCTGATAACTTTTAACCACCTTTTCCCCCTCTTCCACCTATTTCTCCTTTCACTTGCCCTCTCTGCCAGACATATGTGATTTCATTGTTATCAAGATGATTAAAGCCCATATCCTGCCCTTCAACTAAAATACAAATTTCCTGCTCTAGACATATTACAAGTTGAATTTGCAGAAGTCATTCACTATCTAAGCTTTGTGCTAAAATAATAAGTCTCTGTGTGTTTATCCAGTGTTATTCAGAGTTGTACCATCTATCACTCAAAGCAAAACATGCCCCAGCAGCATGTTAAATAGACTCTGTTTTATTATATTTTTCAATTCTGCTTTTAATGTGCATATTGCTGGAGTCATAACTTTCTACAGCTTTTTTTTTCTACAGCTTTTTTTTTAATGGTTCTATATATCCTTGTTTTCTGTTGTTTTTCTTTTCATTCATAACTTCTATTGAATGGAATTCATTTATTTGTTTTCCCACAAGAAACCTCCTCCGAGGGTTTCTTTGTCTTCCTACTCCATGCTGGCACGCAGGCCTCCTTCATAGAGCTTCATATGAGGATCTTTCTCTTCCACCATGTATGGGATCCAGCGTTTACTGAGTCCCACAACTTTCATCTCATTTTTTTCCTACCCCTCCTGACTGAATTCACAAGTTCAAGCAACTTTCTATAAATCATTATGAAAAGCAAATTACTCTTCCTTACCCTCAAAAAATACCTTTATTCTGTTCTCATAACACATCGATATGTTAGCTCAGAACTTCAGGAAGACACTGCTTCATTATAGCTTGTGTTTTCCTCCCAGAAGTCTATGAAGATTCCTTTATCCTCCGCACACTATAGTTGAATCACAACATTGTCATGGTTCTTCTTAATTGACCCTGTTTAACAGTTGCTGAACCTCTTCAATCTGAATGTTATGATAAATCTTTTATGTAACATTTAGATGAAAAAAAACCCTCAAGTCAGAGGAAGAAAGATAAATATATGACTTCACTAATATGTGAGATATGAAGAAACAAAACATAGAACTAACAAAACTAAACCAAAACAAACCCTAGAAAAAAATGATTAGAATTGAGGCTGCCAGAGGGAGACAGCAAGGTGGGGAGACACAGGGAAGAGAACCAGTGGACTGGAGAGCCTTGTGATGGTAGGTGTTGTGTGGTAAAACATATAAAGAGATGTGATGCTAGACCTCTAAGTGATACACAGTGTTGTTAACTCAATTAAAAAATGTTAACTCAATTAAAAAAATCTATTTATAAAGCTCCTTTCCTCCCATTTTTTTAAATTCTAATTTATTCTAATTGGGTTGGGACCATCTGAACTGAATATTTGGACTTGTATTTTTTTAATGATTTATTTATTTAACCATACAAAACTGGGGTGCAGGCCAAAGATGCAGGGGCCATGAGAGGATTCACCAGAGACAGAGTGGGGAGCAGAACAGGAAGATTGATGTAGTACACTGCTGAGGGGAGCAGTGGGCGGGTCAGGAAAAGTCTGCTGTGCCTTGTGGGCCACCTCCAGGGCAGGGATCAAACTTGTATGAAGTAGCTTGTGACTGGCTTGCAGTGCTGAGCTTTAACCTGCTGTGCCAAAAGGGAGGGCCTGGTTTTGTATTTTTAATGCTTACTTTACTTAGTTATACATACATTAAGTAAAGTACACAAATCTTAAGTTCACAGGCATATGTTCGATTACACCACCACACCACCCAGATGGGCCTGCTGGGGATATACAATGCATTCAGAATCTCGCCATCAGTGCCCTCATAACTCAAACCCGCCTTATCTTTGACGACCTTCATATAAATGGATTCTCCTATGTATCTGACTGCTTTCACTTGAAATGTCTGTAAGATTCATCCATGTGATTTGAAATAACCATGGTTGGTTCTCTGTGTAATGCTAAAAAATATCCCTTATTCCACAATTTACACACACACACACACACACACACATATGTATTGTGAATATTAGCTTTCTTTTCTGTTACAATGTTCATATAATTATAGAAAAATACAAAGGCAGCCATTCTTTTTTTTTTTTTTTAAGGTAGCCATTCTTATACATGGCTTTTGATGGGCATATGTACTAACGTCTCTTAGGCATATATCTAGAAATAGAATTTTCAGAAAATGGAATAAACCTCATACAAATTATTCATTTATTATTTATAAGAAATTGTTAAACTTTTTTCCAAGTGGCTATCAATATACACTCCTACAGCATTGCATGAGAAGTGCAGTCTCTCCACAGCCCCAATATATGACATGGTCAGACTTGTCAGTGTAACCAAGCTGCTGGGTTTAAAATGATCCCTCATCATGGATTTAATTTGTAATTAATATATAATTTTAATTTGTAATTAATATGTAATTTGTAATTAATATGGATTTAATTTATAAATAATATAAAGTCATGATATCGAGTACTTCATTTGCTTGTGGCTTTTCAGATACCGTCTTTAATACAATATCTACTTAAGTGTTTTTCCATTTTAAAATTAAGTTGTATGTTGTCTCTCCATGATTTATAGGTTGTATATGTTCTGGACAAAAGCAGTATTGCTTTTGTATTGTGAATATTTCCTTGCCTTTTGTGACTTGCTTTTTGTGTCTCTTAATAATGTTTTTGTTAAAAACAGAGCTTCCAGGCTCTCCCTGGTGGCGCAACTGGTTAAAGCATGGCATTATGAAGCCCTCCAATGCCACTGCAGCATGAGTTTGATCCCCAGCCAGGGAGCTGACCCACATGGCGCAGCAGACCTCTCCTGACCCGCCTGCTGCTCCCCTTAGCAATATACTTCAGTAGATCTGCCTGTTCTGCTCCCCACTCTGTCTCTGGTGAATTCTCTCACTCACCATATCTCTGTCTTGTAGCCCAGTTCTGTAAGCATAAATAAATAAATCTTAAAAAAAAACACACACACAAAACAGAGCTTTCTCTTTCTGTTATATTCTGGTAAAAGGGGATCCCGAAGCAGGGTTGTGCACGTCACAAAGTAAAACAACTATTTTAGCATTTACTGTGTGTTATTTGCTTGCCACAGTCCCCACACTAAGCTTCATTGGAGTTAAGCTGGGAATATATTTCAGACTTGCTTTATTCAGAATCATTTTCCTCTTCCAGTGACTAAGACTTTTCACTGTTCATGTTACAAAGCAAACATACACTTTCAAATGTCTTAAAATTAGAACTAAGGTATTAACTTTCAAAAATAATATCAAGTGGAATCATTGTTAGGAGACAGTTCTCCCTGAATCTCACATGTCCTGCATATCACATCTGTCAGCCTTTGATTTAGGACTATCTTTAAAAAGTAATTTGTGGGCTCTCCCTGGTGGCTCAACAGGTTAAAGGACCGCATTGTGAAGCTCTCCAAAGCCACTGCAGCACAAGTTTAATCCCTGGTCAGGGAGCTGACCCACATGGCGTGGCAGACCTCTCTGACCTGCCCACTGCTCCCTTCTGCAGTGTGTTCTGCTCCCCACTCTGTCTCTAGTGAATCCTCTCACCGCCCCTGTACCTCTGGCCTGTACCCCAGTACTGTAAGCATAAATAAGTAATCTTTAAAAATAATAATAATAATAATAAGTAATTTGTGTGGTGCCTGTCTTCTGGACAAGTTTCTGTGATGTCCAAATAAATAAAGATAATAATACTTGCAGGTCAAATGTTAGCAGGTTCCACTAACAGACTTATAAAACTTGAGTTACTCAAATGTGATTTCTCAGCAGGGTGCAAACCTTCAGATGTGTATCAACTACCAGCCCAGGTCTCCACCCCCCTGTGGGACTTCCGGGGCTGGGAAAAGCACATAAATCTGAAGCACAATATTTGCTGCCTCATCTCTGACCCCGGAATCTGTGTTTTCTGCCTGAATCCATGAATCATAGCAATCTGACTTTACAGTTTGCAAATAGAGTAAAATTTTAAAACTACATAGGGCACAAGGTAGTTCTAAAATAGAGAATTCAAACTAACCCAGAGGTCAAGATTTAGTGCAGTACAGTTGAAGTCATTAATTCTACCTCCTAAAATTTGGTGGCTATTATATTTGATCATGAGAGTTTATAAGATTCATTTAAAATCCCACTTATAGTCATTTTAAAGGAACTTCTAGAAGAATTAAAACTATAGTATTTAATCTAGTAGGATTAACTAAACTCCTCCATAAATGCTATTAACAGATTAAGGATAAGAAAAACAGAAGTAGAGTATGTTAAAAAAAAAAAATTACGGTGTTGGGGCAGAAGCATCAATGCTTTGTCACATGCAGATATTTAGTCTCTATGTTGTGTAATAGTAATTTAAAAAAATTAATATAAGGGGAAAATATTTAAAACAAAATAAAAAACTAAATATATTGAAAAGGGTGGTTATGTCTGAATAGAGAGACTAATTTTGGGTAATGTTTTCCTATGTGCATGATTTTTAAATCATAAAAAGTTACCAACTTAATTCCAAGAGTCCAAGAGTGGATGGAAAAAAATCACCAAAAAAAAAAAATCAATCCAAGACTAAAGATTTGTCTAAATTGATATCCAGGTAGTTAATGTGCAGAAGGGCTAATTCAGGAGCAGGCCAGTTTTCTGCTCCAACTTGCCTTCCAACACATAAACGAGAATTTGTTTTTCTTATATTGACCTAAAGGCCTAAGAAATCCTCAGACATCAAAGAAAGATGCACCTATGTCACCTATGTTTACTACATGAGACACTGCTGTGGGCATTTTATAAGGATTATTCAAAAAGTGTTGAAATAAGAATAATTTTTCTGACTCACCTGCAATTAACAATAACATTAAGTTACCCAGTTGTTCCAAGCCCTTTAAAATTCTGTGTAATTACAACCCTCCCAGTGCTTCATGCTCACCTCCCTAAGACTCTGCCAATGTGTTTCTGGTCTACATGTTAATTCACCAAAAGTAGTGCAGTAATTCAAAGCTGAAGAAGAAAGGACAACTTCTCTGTCTTAATTAATACTCTAAGGTCTGTTTCTTTGGGGATTCTGGTAGGACATGTATACCAGTCTTCTGAACTCACTGAGCTGTTGTGGTCCAAGGAGATGTGCTCATTTAAAGACACCAGTAATATTTGGATAGCTCTATCCCAATCGTAACATAGCACGTGAGAAGCACTTTGCAAGGCTGACAGAAGACAGAAGAGAAGAAAAGAAGATCTATCTTTGGAAGGTAGCCACTCGGGAGAGACCACATATAAATGTCACACACTATATAAAAACCATCTTGACAAATTGGGCCCCTCACACGAGATGAGCTCAGTGGGAAGATAGAACAGCTTCAGATTCAAGGGAATCACAAAATACAGTCAGGAATTTTAACTATTCCCAGCTTTTTATGCAACTGTAATCAAGGCCTCAGCTTAAGACAAAAAGAGATTCAGATGTGTCTGGGGACATCTGGCAAAAGGGCAGTGTCAGCCTCTAGAAATCCTCTTGCATGAAGACTGAGAAGTCTCTTGAGAGCAAGCTAGTCCTGGGAGAGGATGGATCCAGACATAATGAAGTGACTCAGTGAAAAGCCTTAGTCACTGGAAGAGGAAAATGATTCTGAACACAGCAGTCTGAGATGTATCCCCAGCTTAACCTCAATGAGGCTTAACATGAAGACTGTGGCAAGCAAATAGTTCAAAGTAAATGATTTTTTTTTTCCTTTGGGACCCCAAGGGAAAGAGCCTCTCCATCTCTGCTCCATAAACCATCACACAGGCTCAGAGCCCTGAGAACAGCAGCCTGGAGCATGTCGAGCCCACACTGCTGAACTTGCCTTACTGATCATCTGAAGGTGGCCAGTCAGGAGGAAATGCCAGGCTTGGATGTGGGCAGCAGCAGAGACGAAGTGTTCAGCAGTGAAATCAATGCAAGATACTTTTATACCCAGCTCGACTTTAGCAACCTCCCATGGGAGACCATTGAGAAAACAAAACCACAAGTGAAAACTCCAAACCTGGCAGAGCAGACACATGCCCCCATGCCCAGTGGAGCAGCAACAAGCTCAGCATAAGAACTGCCACCCCAAAGTATGAGCTCCCACTTATTTGTGGTCATAGGAGACTGCAGGACAAGCCCTCACATCGGACAGGTACTGCAAGGGGTGTAGGGGGACCGGACCAGCAAAAAAGGGCATTGCAAAAAAGTGACATTAAGTATTTTATACTTATCTGGTTATCTGCAGCACAGACCACACTTCACAAATATAGGCTGTATAATGAGTTATTTCTCAAAGTATACCAAGGAATACCTGTAGCTGTGATGTTCTGGGTTAGGTTAAGAGTAAATCCAAAATGACATTAAGCATATGCAAAGAAATAGTATCTAAATGTGCCTTAGAAAATCTTGCTGTTGCAATGTATCATGTAGACCAACTCTTCTGATATTCAAATAGCAAAGCAAGACCCAGGAGAAAGACAACAAACACTTGCTAGTGGTGGAAACAGGCGGCAAAACAGATATCTTCTGACTTGCAGTCCAAGGAACTTTGCATGAGACCATAAAGATTCAAGGAAATCAAACGAGAAACCATAAGCCTGCCTTTTGATTCCTAGAAAGGCAGTAAATCACCTACAACTACTTTTCATAAATAGAATCAAGCTGGGAATTTGTTTAAGAACTGTCAAAATGCTCTCTCCTCGAATATGAAAGTGTTTACATGTATATGTCAGCTTGCAATGTAAATTCCTGCATTGATTTTCTGATCCAACTCCTCAAAAATTAGAAGCAGCTCTAGAATTATTTTCAGAAGAGAAAAGGTTTGCACATTTTTTTGTTTTCTCCTAGCAATGACTGAAGCGAAGATGGTGGGAAATAAAGGCGGAGGAATGCAAGAAACAGTAGAACAAGAGTGAAGGATAAAAATAGAAGAGTTAAGTTAAGTAAGTGGAGGAGAAAGAGCCAAATGAGACTTGGCATCTCCACATGAATACACATCTCCACCAAGTGTATATTGAACATGAAGTTCATCTGTTTTAATTGGTGTGATTTACTTGACATACGTGACAGACCGAAACGGAAATAATAATCATGTGTCAAACAATTAGTATGCCTATTTCTTGACTGTCCTGGCTTTTGTTTTCTTTTTTTAATATAACCTGCCTGTCTGTACCCTTGACCAGTCAAGTCAAAACAGACACCCAATTTATACATGTCAACACGGGCTCTCCCTTGAGTTAATGGCTCAGCGTCTGAGTCACTGCCCTAAGAACCCCAAATCCTGACTTTCCTCCGCTTCTAAATTAGAATGAGATGGCCTCTGTTTATACTTCCATTAAACAGAACCGCATGATTACAGCCTTTCTGCTGGGGGGCTGGAGGGACGAGCAGAAAATTTATTAGCAGGAGCCAGTGTCCCCACTACAGGGCAGCTTGGCTGTGAGCCTCAAGTGGCTGAGATACACTGCGGCTTTGCTGTTTTTCCTCTTGAGTTAGGGCTCAGTATGTTGTTTCTGGGGACTTTTGGTGACATGTGTCTGGGTACTGAGGAAAGAAAGCTGTGAGGTTGCTTTTACTTGACCCAAGTGTCTCAGTTACCTGACTCCCATACCCCACGTTGTTGGAGATTTCCAGTTGAAGCCTGAGGTCCTGGGGTGGGGGTGGGAGGGGAGTAACATAGATTCCTGGGATGTGGTAGCAACTTATCAGTTACATACAATAATAAAACTAGAATTTGCTTAAAGGTGTCTTGCTCTTACTTAAAATTCCCTCTCTCCGTTTACCCTCCTTTTCTGCTGCCGAAGGGTCTAAAAACTGTCCCCGAGTCAGAACCTTCGTCTCTGGTTATGGGTCTGGCCACCCACGGCCACAAATAAAACCAAAAGGGCCTTTGGTGTAGCAAAAAATGAAAACCAATTTATTCTAAACAAGGAGAGGGAGAAGGTGTAGTTACTGACGATGGTAAGAGGTAGAGGTAAAGCTACAGGGGTTGGAAGGATGGGGAAGAGGCCTGCCTGCTGAGGCATTTGAGGGCATCCCCTGAGTTCGGGAGATTGCAAAGAAACATTGCCCAGTAGGATAAATGCTCCACAGGAAAAAGCCATGTCCACTGCTCTGTCTAATGGCTCATTAAAATGGCTGCCAGGTTCGGCCCCCTTCCAAGAAGCCCCACCCCCTTCCCATAGTCTGATCTCACAGGATGTCAGGGGCAAAGTTTAGACCACAGCACTGCTCCGGAGTTGCAGCCTCCAGCTTGAGCAGTACCAGAAGTCCGGGGTGGGCTAAGCCCTTCATCACAGTGGCTGCCCTAAGGGCAGGAGTGCTGAGCTTAGCTGCCATCAGCGGCTCCAACAACACCCTAAAAGTGGCAGTGTCAATGATGACCTCCTGGATTCCCCCCACCTCATCCAAAAATCCGCATGTCCTTTGGCATTCATCTTTCCCTCATCTGTGCATTTAGCACTTGACTGTGGAAATCCCTGCTACATGATGTTGCATCTCTAAATGTGGTGACTTTCTGATGATAAAATTGTTTGAACATCAGCACCCTTCCAATGAAATAATGAGTTCTTGTTAAATTAAATTGAACTAGTAGAAGGGTGGGAGGTGGGGGAGGGACCTGTTGGAAGAAGAGGTAAGAAGTATAAAAGAGGTTATTAATAGTATTAATAGTAGAGAGGAAAAGGAGAGATAAAGGAAGAATGTTATTTCTTTTGGCATTATGATGGAGGTTATGAGGTAACAGGAGGAGGTTGCAGGTAAAGAAAAGATTACCAGGATGAAGACAGAACAGGAAGTGAGGAGAGTGCTGCAAATACCCTAATGTGATGAGATTTCCTTCCTTAAGGGAAGGAAGGGAGACCCAAACAGCGGTCATCCGCCAGGATACCCCTTCTCCCTCCTCGGGGCAGTTGGTCAGCCTGTTCCCAGGCACTTCCGCCTCGGCATGTTTATTTCCCCAGGCTGTAGGCAAAGGTTCAAGCTGGTTCTCTTCACAGCTTCAGCACCAGGTTCTGGAATGAAATTACCTATGTCTATTCTTCTTTTTAAATATAGTTAAAATATAATTGTACTTTTAGCAAAAATATATGTGTGTTGTGTCTTAGTGAAGACAGCTAAATGATTGAGACAGTGGATAGAGGAATGAATCTTCTGAATTCTTTAAAAAAATATATTATTTGGGCCCTCTCTGGTGGTGCAACAAGTTAGGACACAGCACTGCAGGCTAGCCACAACGCTTCAGTGAGTCCAGCCCGGAGGTGACCCACAAGGTGCGGCAGACCTCTCCTGACCTGCCCGCTGCTCCCCTCAGCAGTGTACTTCTTCGATCTGCCTGTTCTGCTCCCCACTGTCTCTGGTGAATCCTCTCACTGCCCCTGCACCTCGGGCCTGTACCCCAGTGCTATATGCATAAAATAAATAAATCTTTTTTTTTAATAAAGTCTTTTAAAAAATGTATTATTTGCACTGCTGGTTTATAACACTGAGATTTAGATGTGTAGGGTCCCAACTGTTCAGGCATATGTCACTACGCCTCACCCACCACCTAGGTGCCCACAGTCTACCACCATAGTCCATTATGCTCCCTCCCCACTTTGCTGTCCATGCCCACTTGCCCCTCAGGCCCCATCAGTTTTCTAGGCTTTGTTTTGGTTTAGTTTTGTCTGATCCTTTGTCTTGTTTCTCGATATTTCCCGTATCAGTGAAATCATCCAGTATTTACTTTTCTCCTTTTGACTTGAGCTGTTTTATTTCTGTTCCTCTTCTCTTCTGATCAAGTAGTCAAAATCATTATGAAAAATTAAGATGCATGTTAAGTCATCAATAAAATTGAGGGGGAAGTCTATGCCACTCAAAAGCAACAAGTGTTGTCAATGAAACCAATAGACTAATCTTAAGGGTCCTGGCAAGAAACTATAGAGGTGACAGAAGCCTGGACTATGAAATCATGTGTGGCTTAAAGGGGACAGAAGCTCTTTTAGAATCCCCATCCCTAGCCGCCAGCCCCCTGCTCCCATCCCTCAAGGACCCCTGTTTCCACTTCATAGCTTCTCCACTTCCTCTCCCACCCACCCTCCCAAATGGGAGCTACAAAGAGAAATGGGGATAGGCAGCAGTCCCTGGCCCCCTGATGGCAAGCTTTAGGAAGGAAACAGGGAAATCCATAGTTCTGTTATTTCAGGAGAAGGTGAAATCGTTTTCAAATAGCTTCATATACATTATCTGACTCGATCTTAGCAAAATCAACCAGACGTAGTTACCCAGCAATTTGTATGCATGCTCTCCTCTCCCTATTCAGTTTGAGATGCCTAGGGCCAAAAAGATTTCTGGAAACTAGCCCAAGTCACACAAGTGATGAGGATGGCCTGACCTTCTGCCATCAAAGGTAATGTTGGTTCCTCACCCTCCCTGCTTCTTGCTTCACCCAGGATGGTAATGTGTTATAAGATAGGAACCACTTGTGGTGTATTTTAAAGGTCAAACAGACTTTTTGTGAACTGGGCTGACCTGGGGAAACTAGCCATCAAGCATGACTTTATTTCATTGGAAAAATTTGTTCTGGGTTCTAAACAACAGATTTACATACAATACTTAAGTACACAGCTGATTTTAAATTGAGGACTGCATGTACTAAGTTTCTAAGGATAGAAAGATAGTCCTTTTTATTTTTCCTGTTCTGCTTTTGGAAACTACCAACAAGGGTGCCAATTAGCACCAGATGGGACAGGGACCGTGTGATGTGGAGCTGCAACCGCTGGGAACTGGAATGAGTCCACTAATGTATTAAGCAATCAAAGAGCCAGAAGTTGGGCAGGATTCGAGTTTGGCACAATGTAAAGCTCTGATCTGTAAGGATCCAACTTTATACAAAAAATCTGTCCCATCTCCAATCATTGTCTGCAAGGAACAGCAAGGTGATTACAGCTGGAACTGTAGCTCCTTTAAGAATATATGGCCTTTCTCTTTGGATCTTTTTGCTCTCTGAATCTCTGACCTTGAACTAATCTTTATGTAATAAGTAAGTAAAGGAATAAATAACTGTTGTCTTAGAAACTTGGGTTTTTAAATATATCATTCTTATTTAGCTGTCTTCACATTTGTGAACCTCTTGATCTTTGAAATTAGATCTTTTCATGTGTACAAAGTCAGGTATGGAGTTGGCGCATCAGATAATAACTTGAACTTCCACATAACACAGACAAAACTGGCAGTAAGATATGTCTACTTAAAACATAGAAGTGAAGCAACTCAGGCATTTCTATTGCCAACATCCAGATAAATGTCTATTCTTTGCCTCACCTGCCTACTTCTGTGCCTCAAATGCAAATGAATTGACTACAACACAGCCCATCTGGCTTGCTGAGTCCTGTTACTTACCACTCACTACGTAATTCATCAGCTTTCCCAGGCAGCGAGCTAAGTCACCTTGAAGACAGCTGAGCACAAGACAAATCGAATGCAGTTTGCTAGCTGGATGCAAACCTGTATTTAATAGAAATGATATGTTAGGCTTCACCCATAAATAAATGGGTTGGATTTAAGTAGTGTGTCCCAACTTTTATTCTGGTACACTTAGAAAGTGATATTATTTTGTTGAGCTCACGGAACAAAAGCGATAAAATAGTTCATGGCCAGAGCAAAACAGCTGAGGGTTGGAAGCAACATAGGCCCAGGTCAGGCAACGAAGGGCTGGGGAATCAAGATCTCAGCACACCTGGATCCCCTCAGTAGCACACAGAAGTGTCAGCACCTATCACCAGGCACACAAATTTGGATGTTCTGGACTAAATGATACTTATGGACCTTCTGAGGATCCCATGATGACTTTTTAGTATAAATTCACTGGGACTGAGCCATTGATTGGTGAATCGAGTACCATGGTGTAAAGCTTTCTAGACTGTAAAGTGAATCCAGAGTGTTAGTTCCTTGGTTAACAGCAATGACAAGGCACCAGGGTCCAAAGGTCAACTGCTCCAGGTGAAATAGGACAGGAGTTTCCCATCACCTGAGACTTTCAGTGCTAACCTCAGGACAATCCGACACACAGAGGTCCTTTTCCTGCAGCGTATTGAAACAGTACATTAGACAAAAAAGAAAAGAGGAGACAAAAGAGTTTCTGCATCATGGACTCAAGAGTTTTTCTGTGGTCTTCCCGGGTCACTGGAACCGGAGCTGCTCATTGAGTGCAGGTCTACAGTTTGTTACACAGAAGCCTCTGCCTTTTCTTATGAAATGTTCTCCCTTTAGGGTTGTTTTTGCCAGATCAGAGAGGAAGTAGTGGGCTGAAATCAAGTGGCATGACTGAATAATGGTGTTAAGCAAACGATTCGTGCAAAGGCTTCATTGGAACACTCAGACTCACAATAGTAGTCCTGACATGACCACCTTTTGCCTGAGAAACTCATAAACATGTCCTGGAGGCTATCTTTTTTTTTTTCCCCCAGCAACTGTGGGGCCTTTAATTTAATTATAAGCTTCAAGAAAGCTTCTTAAAGAGGCAAAGTGTGTACCGGCATCCAGAGGATACTCTGTCCACAAAATTTAAGACAGTCAGCACTGCTGGAATTACATGTTCTAATACGAGATGAGTGCACGGGTGTGGCAGAAATAAGAGCTGCTACCTCCCTCCCCCCCCATACTTAAACCAAAATTGTTTTTGAGGTTCAAAAATATTCACATGACAGCTTTCTATGTTTGGCTGGAGAGGGTAAACGGCAATGCCAAAAAAATGGTTTCTTCTCTCTCTTCTCATACTGATGTCATAAGACTTAAGCAATTCCACACACCAGGCTTTTCCCCTTCCTGGTGAGGGAGGGGCCGGTGGGCAGGAGGCTTCTTGAGAGAGAGAGACTGAATTTTCAAGGTCACCTGCCCACAACAACCTATGCTGAACTCAAGTACAGTGTGTAAAAGTCCCCACTTCATTTAGTATTAGCGATCCCAACCTATGCATTTACCATTTAAGGGCTACTCCTGTTAGATCCATTGTTTGAGATTGATGTCATGCTACATAGGACATAAGTTAAGGGTAGAGAGTGGGGACACTGAAAAAAAAGGAGGGGAGAAGATATTTATATTTCATTTAACAGCCTAAACCTCGAAACACTAAGAATAAGTCTTATTCCAGAGACTCAATGCTCAGACTTAAAAGGAAGAGTCACATCCTTAATGCCCAGTGTTGCAGAGAAACCAGTTCAATCTGTCATTTACATATCTTTGATAGTGTCTCTGGGGGCCAATGTTGATCCCATGTAAACAGAGTGTTTCCTGGACATACCAAACACCATTTAATAAGACAAGTCTGTTCTGGCGGAGAGATTTCAGAAAGGCATTGCAAATTGACTTTTGCAACTCAGCCACAATTAGGGATATGATACTGATAAAATGCAACCATGTTTTCCCTCCTGAATATATCTGCTAGTCTAATATGGGGTAATGATGCTAGCGGACAATCTAACTAGGGTTCAAGGTGAGCAGATGGGACAAGATATCACCAAAGTCAAATCTCACATTCCCCTGTCTTTCAACGATCTTTTCCGCTGTTTAATTACTTTTACCATTAGTAATACTTTTTCCAAGTACCTATTACACTTTTTCTCTTCCCCAATAAATATACATCTTTAGAGACACAAAAACCACAATGATTAAAACTGCAAAGACAATATTATGTTTTCCCTTTTAGACTCAAAAATGGAGGAGAGCCACAGCATAAGTAGTTTTAGGTTGAAGAAGGAAAAGTCACAGGGGAAGGGAAGAAGGGTGTGCATCATGGCTCTTCCTCCCCCAGCCCCCCACCCTGCTGGCTCACATTCCACTTTCTCCTGCAAGTCTCTGATCCATTGCAAATCCTTTGTGGGAAGCTGCAAGGATTTCCATCGGGTTTCCATTGCTTGCAAGAAGACCAGTGCCCAAAACACATTTCAATGCATTACTTCAAAACTTCAGGGGTTGAGACTTGCCTCTGAATGACACTGGTAGAAGCCAAGTCACAGTTCTATCAAGTAATTTTTCTTAAGCATCCACATCAATTTAGCTATGCTGAATGAGTCAAATGCTTACAACATGGGGTCTGGCAGAGTGATGCTACATTTATGGACTTTTTTCTATGGTTGACAAATTTGGTCTTCAGCAAATTTGATTCATTCTATTGATGTCTTCATCTTTTGGACATTTTTCTCTTAATTGTCACAATGTTTATTTTTATTAATGTAAGTGGTAGTACAGTATGCCTATTATGTTTATGAAATGTTTAAAATTCATTAGCAAGAATTTAACTGGTGAATAACAACAAATATGTAGAGAAAATTACCTACATCTGTTATTCATGTTTCTAATCATAGATACATTATTAATACACATATAAATACATATGTCTATGTTCTTTTCTATACAATATCTAATTATATTACATTTACATATTATAACAGTTTCTACATACATACATATTGGATTTGTTCTGTAAATAACCCTAATATGCAAGATCATAGGAACCACACAAGAGGTCTGTATTATTTCAGGCTGTATAGAGTCAAGGACACCATTTTTTTTGCCATGATGTTTGAAATCAAGCTAATTGAATAAGTTTTAATAAAACATTTCTCTATTTCTTTCATGTTAAGTCTAGAAAAAAATTATGCTGAGTGAGTTCAGTGCTCCCTATGTCTAGACTTATCAATTGATGTGTACAAAGTACTGTAATAACATGAATACAGAGCCAAGTTATTATTCAAAATCAGGTTATTAGTTTTTGTTTTCTACTGTAATAGACTGAATATGTACATACAAACACTGAGGTGTTTGCTTTTGGAAAAAACTAAACATTAGTGTAGATTCTATAAACATTGTGTAAGTTATGATATAAAGTTACATTTTATAGGCAATTTTATTGGCCTTATATTCATCAGCCAAAAGTCTCAGGTGCTTAGGTTGGTGGAAAAATAAGCTACTGTCTGTAGAATTTTCAATAAAACAGTCAAAAAAGAGATTGATCTTAAAGAAAAATTGACATAAAACCTAGTATTATTTTAGAGACTTGGTGATATTTTTCTCCTTTACTTTATATTATGCACCTTAGACCACTTTATAAGTTTATTTCTCTCAAAGGATGTAGAGGTTTTTTCCAAAATGTCAAGTAGGTCTTTCAAGTTGAGTTTAAATTAAGATCAGAAAAATCTATTTAAATCATACAATTGCTAATTATTTTGTAATCATGTCTGTTTGACATTTTGTTTATATACATATAAAACCTCAAAAAAAGATATTAACAATGGTAGAAAGTGATTCTCAAATCACCAGCCAAAAAAACTGTATGTGTTCAAAGCAGACTGTAAGTAAAGCTGATCTAATCATCTTTTTCCAAAGAGTAGAATTAATTGCAAATAATTAAATTGGTTTTCTAGGCTGAATGATAACTTTGGAGAGCTGACATCTGATCACTGAGCTCACCTATCCAAATAAACGTAGTATTAGTTGGTCTGTTTTTCTTTCATTATATTTGAAGCTAGGAAAGTCTAGATGGAATAACCAGTCTCTCACTGACAACTTTGTTTTTTTCCACTGCAAATGAGCTAACATTCTGTACTCCTTTTTTCCATGTTTAAACAAAATTCTAAATAAGTTATATGCCTTTAAAATGTACAAGCACATTCGCATGCACACCTAAGCCAACAGTAAAGTTAAACTTGAGCGACCTCCTTAGATGGTGTCAGCTCACAATACCGCCTCTATCTTCCTCACCAATGTCACGCAAGGGTCTGGGGGGCCTCCACAATGACCTGCGGGGTGTCATCCTGTCTCCCCTTGATAAGCCTTTGATCTGAGTGTTCCATGTTCTTCAAGCTTCACTAGGTAGCTGGCACATTACTGAAGGTCACCCTGCACACATGACATTAGCAGGCTACTTCTGATGTGACTACAGTCCTTAGGTCTAGTGTTCCATAAGATCAAGGGAAGCAGTAAAATCATGATGACAGATTTGAGAGTGTGCTGGTGGGACAAGTAAATTCTTTTGGGAGAAAGAGGGTCAGAAAAACAAATGAAAATCAATAGCAAATATTCTCATTGACTTAATCCAAATATACTGGCTGTTGAAGGACCTTCAGAGTCATTTCAAGGAAAACTGGAGCAATTAAGACTAGGAGGCATTTATTTCAGATAATGAGTTAATACAAATTTGTAAAGATGTTAGGCCAAAAAAAGTTCGATTCCTTCACCTAAATCTGCAGATGCCATTCAGCGTTAAGTACTATTAAGTATAAAAGAAGTTGTGCCAAAAGAATATTAGTATTCCATGTCTAGACAAAAAGGGTATGTGTGTATAAGGTATGTGCATGTATGTGTAAAAGTTTATGTGATATATACGTACATATATACACATATGTATATATGCATATACATACATACATATATTACACACATAGAAATATTATGTATTCCACCAAAGCATCTGTGGCCAAAGTAATGCTGGACATAAATGTGATGCTTGAATTGCCCACTAAAAAAGAAACCTTACATGGAAACACCTAAATGTCCATTAGAACAGGAGTAAATTAAGATGTAGCACATACACATGATAGGGATACACATGAGAAAAAAATGAACTCTTGCCATTTGCCAAGAACTGAAGGGAGGAACTGAAATAAGTCAGAGAGAGACAAATTCCAGATGATTTCATTCATATGTGAAATATAGAGAAACAAAACAAAGGAACTGACAAAAGTAAACCAAACAAACCCTAAAACTGACTGCAGAACTGATGCCAGAAGAGGGGGAGGGGACAGTTGGGGAGTGAGAACAAAGGAAGAGGGGGGCAGTGGTGAACGGTAATGGACTCTGGGTGCTGGGGTGTTGTTACTGTGACAGACATCTGAGCAAGTGCGAATCTATTCCCCTGAATCAAGCAGTGTACTATAAACCAGCGATACCTCACTGAAAAGTTCTATAACCAAGAAATAAATTAGGAGGCAAAAAATAAAATATGCACAGCATAACACATTGCTCTCATCTTTGGAACCTCAACTGAAATTTTAAATACTATAAAAGACCACATCCTATTTCATATACACTGGAAGAGTCCCATTGGAGGAGCTGCCCGAAAGGAGGCTCAAAATGAACAAACCTGAAATACACAGAAGTTAACAAATCCAAAGCAAGTCTCAAACGGCTATGATACCACATGGAGGACCCGGCCAGGGCCCCTAAGATGGTGCAGCTCAATCTGAGGGTAGCCAACTGGCTTCAAACCAATTAGGGCACCAAAGCCTGGCTTTTGGCATCTGGCCAGGAGGGTGCCGTGCAGATAGAAGACTGACTGCCAGCAGCTGGGCTCTGTAGGTTGGGGTCCCTCTCTGGACAATTGAGGCAAGCAGCAATTACACCAGGTCAGGAAAGCATTCCACTGAGTGAGAACCAACAGACACTGAGGCAGAGGCGGGGGCTGAGTGATGCAGCCCATTTGCCATCTCCCCTTGGCTTCTCCAAGCCATTATCACAAGTCAGCACCCACATTAGCTTTCTTTTTTTTTTTTTTAAGATTTATTTATTTATGCATACAAAATTGGGGTAGAGGCCAGAGGTGCAGGTGGTGAGAGGATTCACCAGAGACAGAATAGGCAGATCGACAAAGGACACTGCTGAGGGGCCTGGAATCAGACTCACACTAAAGAGGCTGCGGCTCGCTTGCAGTGCTGTGTCCTAACCCATTGTGACACCAGGGAAGGCCAGCCAATGTTAGCTTTCTTTGAGGAAGCAATGCAGTTATTTGCCAGATGTCTTCAAGTTCAACAAAATCAAATAATCAGAATAGTAGAAAATACAGTGAGTGGAGCTGCAGAATTCACAATGAAAAAAGAAAGTCTGTTGTCAACAATCTAAGAAAATGAAAAACAGATAAACAGATGCAGATGTTCCTCTTCCTTGCATCTAAAAATGTATGTATTTTGTTGATTTCCTCCTTTAGGCACTCTGGGAAATATACTTTGGACATGTACTAATTGCAGAGAGAGAGATTTCTTAGGGGTAAAAGAGGTCTGGTCAAGGCCTTACCCAGCACAGTTACTTTCTGTGACCACTTAAGATATTTCAAAGTTCTTTTTTCTTAAAGATTATTCAGTCATGCATACAAGAGCTGGAGTATAGGCCAGAGGTGTGGGGGCTAAGAGGTTTCACCAGAGACAAAGTGGGGAACAGAACAGGCAAATTGAATGGAATGCACTACTGAGGGGAGCAGCGGGTGGGACAGGAGCGGTATGCTGTGCCAGGTGGGTCACCTCTCTTGTCAGAGATTGAACTCATGCTGCAGTGGATTGCTTCATAGTGCTGCATCTCAACCCCTTCTACCAGGGAGGCCCTATTTTAAAGTTCCATAGTAAAATACATACTCTAGAAACAATGAATGGAAATGCCTTTAAGAGTCACTCGAAATTTAGAAACTTAAAAGGAACTTATACTGAAAACTAAAGTATTACCAGGAATTGCTAAAGACATGCCAGAACTATATGATAGAACGAGTCTACCAAGACTTAAAAACTTAAAAAGAAGCTATTTCTTCCTGTGATAAAGATGATGATAAGAACATACAGAACAGGTATACAACTGTCTTCTTAAATACTGACTGTCAGGCACACCTCACCTTTGTCGATATATCTATGCTCTCCCTTGATTCATCTGAAGGTAAAGAAAATTAGGTCAGTGAGTAGAAAAAAGGGAGTCATATTGAAACTTCACATAAGAAAGAGTTATTCAAGAGTGAGATGATATAGAATATCATGCAGGCAGTGAGAGACTCGAAGTTGTCATTTGAATGCAAGCTACAATGCAGGTGACCTCATAGAGGAAAGATATCACATAGAAGCCCAGCCTATCATGGTGATTCCATATGCATAATATGTTGATAACATACAAATTTACAGAGGCAGCTGTGAATTGGTTGGTTTGTCATTGTAACAGGCCTTGGAGAAGAGAGGATGGGGAGATATTGCTTAATGGTTAAAGGATTTATGTTGGAATGATAGACATCTTTTAGACTGAAGTGGTGGTTCAAATGCACACTGTGATAGTACAAGGTACCACAGAATTGTTGGCTTTAAAACAGTTCATTTGGAAATAAGAAAAGAAAAAGGATGGAGTGGGTAACTTCAAACCCTAGAGTTGCTCCAGCGTAGGCCAGAGTGCGTTCTTTATAAACATGGGGCCAGCGTAACAAGTGTTGGTCAGATGCATCCAGGGTGCTCATGAGAGTGGTTCAGACTTGCAATGCATCTCTCTGCCTTTCTTTTACACCATTTCCCTAACATGCTGCACCACTGAAAAGCAGCAGCTCTGTGCCCACGTGTTACCCCCATCAAGCTCAGCAGGGAGCAGCAATGAAAAAAAAATTCTGTTCTCATATATGCCTGTATAAACCCCACTGAATCTTCAGGAAAAGGAACTTACTGGCTGAACAGAATCCAACTTTCCAAGGTCAAATATCAAGAATGTAGTCAATTCAGAATTCATAGCCAGTTTTTTTCTGGTAAATGATTACATTTTTCCAGGTTCCACTATTCCCATTAAAAAAAAATAGATGTAAATGGTTAAATATCTTCATAAATGTTCAGAAAATTCTTAAGCTTGTCCCTGATTTGTAACCATTGCCACAGGAAGTAACCATTGTGGCAGGAAGTTGAATAGAAAGTGACAAAAAATAAGTAGACAGGACTGGTCTGAGATGAGTCAATACCTTCAAAAATTGGTTAGGGACAAGACAGGCATATGTTGCAGTGGCATTAGGTAATTTTAACAAGTCCAAATATGACATTATAGTAATTCATTTTTTGAAGTGTGGCACTGTCCTATCATTTCATGGATTCATGCATATTATCTGAAGTTTTATATTATCATTTTCATTTTGTTTGTTCAAAAAACTCATGTTTCGGGCCCTCCCTAGTGGCACAGCGGGTTAAAGCACAGCACTGAGAATCTAAAGCCTCTTCCGCATGAGTTCGATCCCCGCCTGCCCCGGAGGTGACCACATGGTGTGGCAGACCTCTCCTGACCCACCCGCTGCTCCCCTCAGCAGTGTACTTCGTCGATCTGCCTGTTCTGTTCCCCGCTCTGTCTCTGGTGAAGCCTCTCACCGCTCCTGAGCCTCTGGCCTGTACCCCAGTTCTGTATGCACAAATAAATAAATATTTAAAAAAAAAAAACAAAAAAAACTCATGTTTCAGTGTGGCTATTCATTACACAGCAATATCTTCCAGTGCCTGGATTGAAACTTCAAGAGAAAAAAGTCTGAGGACTGATGAATGGACACATTTCAACAAATGCCATTAACACTAAGAAAAGAAGCCTTCTGTCTTGTGCTTGCAAGTGAGTCTAAAGGGGGAAGATCGATGTCTTTCTCAGATGAAGGAGCTAGACAGCCTGGTAAGCTTGATTCATTGAAACATCATAAAACTTTGAAGCCAAGTAACAGGTGATGCTGCTCGCAGCTGAGAGAGCACCCCCTTGTTCCTCAGCTCTTCCCCGGAGGGAGGATGGGGATTGTCTATTTCTTCATTTCTACTCTGGGAATCGCAAGCCAATGCCAGCCTGCAGAGATGCCAACCTGACACTCACGGAAGTATTGCGAAAACTTAAGGAGCACGTGTGAGAATAAAAAAGAGAAGAGAAGACATTGGGAGTCCAGCAGAGATGAGGAAAAGACATTCTGTGGCTTTGCAGAAAGTGGCAAAGGATCCAGGTTTGGGCGCTTGAAGGACTACCACCACGAAAGATGTCATGAAACCCCAGCCTAAGTGCCATTCTGCTTTTCAGTGCCATTTCCAAGAGGCAGACTGGATTCACAAGGAAGACTGTGATTTGTTTGGGATTTTGCTCCCAAAGTGTAAGAATAGCTTAGGCATTAGGTATTCCTAATTTGTTATAACTTGTGAGCAACTGGCTACGTTGGCAGCTGTAAAGAGGCTGGAACTGCATCGGGGTCTAATAAAAGCCCTAATAAAAGTTTTAAACTAGTTCACACATCTGCAGTGTGTGTGTGTGGGGGGGGGGGTGTATTACCTAATACATGCCGTGCCCTGTGGACAACCCAGCCCCACCCCTTTGGAGACTGGCTGAGTGGGGGGTGGGGGGGCTATTGGTGCAACATTCTCCTCCCCCCAGGCAGAACTTACTGCCTCAGAAGAAGGCTTGAGGGCTTTTAGTAAAGAAATAGAGCTAATTCTCCTGAGTTCTCATAATTGCCACTTGCGAAAATTCTTTGAACAGAGCTGAAGCCTACCTCTCCTGGTAGAGATATCGCCAGCAGGAGACAAAAATGGATGTCTGGCATTTTAATGCCCCCAATAATCGACTACACTCCCACCAGGATCCCAGTAGTGGTTCAAAGTGAGCTCCCTGCCCCCTAAGTGTCTGAATTACAGGGTTCCTTGCAGAATGGAGAAGGAAGCAAAGACCTGGGCAGAAGGCAAGAAGCCCAAAAATTCTCTCCAGACTTTGAAAATGAATCTAGAACCTCAGGCAAATACAGAAGGTAGAATTTTTAATTAAAATTTTACAGCTTTGTAAAATGTTGATATTAAAGGCCAAAAAATTCATGTCTCATTCCAGACTGAGTATTAAATTTTTTGGAGAGAAAGTGTTTGCACCATGAACTGACCTGATGATATGTTTAATTAGGTGATTCTAAAGAGAAAGCTAGCAACCGTGGATCAACCTGTCCCACAGAAGCCACGTCCCTGGCTGGGTCTCAAGAGGGTGAGGCTGGTGCTTAGCTACTAACAGTAGCAGGTCTCCTGGCCAGGGCCCATCAGGAGCCCTCAGAGAAAATCAGCTCTTAGAGACTTGTCACACGTGTCTATTAAATGGGAGAAAAGCCTCCTTCTGAGATTTTTCCAGAAATTCACATTTTCTCCCTTCTCTCAGCTCATCAAGTTTAAAATGGTTGCCTTTGTGAACTTTCACCACCCCTTTGCCTTTCACATGAAGGAGATTTGAAACCCCTCTCCCAGGTTATGAAAGATACAAAGGACTTTTCAGTTCACCATATTTTCCTGAAAGAAAATCCTTCTGTCTCATAAATGCAGATCCAAACCACAAAAAAAAGGGGGGGGGAGGGGAGAGGGAGAATCTGGGCTACTCTCCCCTCAATCTCTTTATTGACAGCTGAGAAGCAACTGGTGTCTGAGGATGAGCATCAGGTGATTCAAAATGCCAGACAATTTGCAAAATAATCTGCTTTGTTAGAGTAAGGAGACTCATTACAATACACTATTCTCCTTTAAAAAAGGAAAGTGCTGACCAGGCCTTTATATTTGTACATGTTCTCTCACAAATGCTTGCACTTTGGTGAAGATTATCATGCCCAGCACCCCCCACCCCAAACCCCTAAAATGAAACACTATTAAATATAAGTCCAATAAGGAATCAAAAGTATGTTCATTCTACTTTAAAAACTCTGTTCTGTAGTTGTTGTTGCTGTTTTTCTTTCGTATGTCCTGTAGTTCATGAAACTAGAAAAATCTGACTTTGAAATTGGAGTGATTTAACATTAAATTAGTCCTTCACATGTTCATAAAGTCATAGGTCATTTCTTCTTCTGGACTGTGGACATCTTTGTTGTGTCCAAATTCCAGCAAGTTGCCTAGAGTTTGGTTCTAATTGTCCTAAGAATGACCGAAGTGCCAGCTTCAGCCACTGGAGAAACTTCAGTCAGGAAAGTTGGTTCACAGGTGTGGGAGAGAAAAGATTCAAACCCAAGTCTGTCTGATTCTAGAACCAACATACAGTTAAGTCCATCCTGATATGTCCCCACCACTATCAGCACAGAACAGTCCAAGAGGTGGTTACTCAACGCCTTAAAAGGCAAAAAACAGAAAGAGCTTGTTGTCCAACGTCCCCTCATTGCAACTTGGAACAGCCACCCTTCCCCCGCTGACACATTTTCTATCTGAGAGACATGGTGACCCCAGAGGTTTGGTCAGACCAGGGGCCCTGAGTAGATTCTTCCGAATCTACCTACCTTCCACAAGTGGCAGGGCGGGAGGAGAGGCTGGAAGAGAAGGAAGCATTGTGTTCTGACCCAGACCCAGACAGGGGTGGAGAGGAATTAATACATATTCAAGAACATGGCCCCTTCAGAATAGAAGCTATTTGGTTGCCAAGTTACCAAGAATGTCTGGTAGTATCAGAGCTGGGCTTGGGTGGAAACTCCAGCCAAATATACTCTCTGACTTGCTACTGTTATTTTTCAGTAGCAATAATAATTCAGAAAACCATCTTTTCAGATACATTTTATCCGCTAGGTGTTTGAGGTAAGTATCCCTGAGTTGTTTGCCCCTCTTATCCTGCACGGGACCCTTCAGTCTTCTGCAGTCACAATGCTGGCCTTTTAGAGGAGACAGCAGACATTCATCTTTTTATGGTCTAGACTAGAGCTTCAGGTCCATTCACCCAGGACAGAGGTTCTCAACCCTCAATTTTGTGGTCGAGTCATTGTGAATACCCATAGTAAAATATCAAACCCATCCTGTGTCTTTGGTAAGTAAAGATTATATATTATGGAACATGTATTATGATCAATTCACATACTTGGATAGGAACCAAATCTCCCTATCCAAGTATGTGAATCCAAGTCTCTGAAAAAACCCAAACTGTAACAAAACTAAATGAGTAAAGGTTGCAGTCTTCAGTCCATGGCAAAAATGCTTAAATGCAATTTCATCCACTTTTGACCAGCATGCCACTCAGTCAGAAGCTATAATATACATTTAGAAACAATTATGATAGTGTTGAAATAAAACATGCAGGCAAATTATTTCATTTCAAAAGTTGCTTTTTTGCTTGCTTCTTATTCATATAGCTTTAAGTAGATGTGGAAGTATCATAATTTGTACATAATTTGTTTTTATGGTGCTTTTGTACAAATAAGAGAAAGATGTCCTCTCAGGCCATTATCTTTTTTTTTTTTTGAGGAAAAAAGGTGCCTACCTTATCCTGAAGGGAAATTCAGCACAGGCTCAGGTTAAGTCCCCACTTCCTCCTACTGTGGCATTTATGGGCAGTGTTTGAAATATGCTGCCCAAGCAGAGATTCTTGCAGTCAACTCACAATTATACTTTTACCCAGTGTCATCCAATGGACAGTCTAAGGAACATTTCTTCAGTCTACTATGATTTTTGGTTAAAGAGAGTTTTTAGCATTTAATAAGAAGGAGCAGGTATACTGAGTGTCTTATAAGGGTAACAGGAGTATCAAAATGCAAATAATTATTCTACATTCTGCAAATGAAAAAAAAAAATTTCACCCCATTTACATCAATGGATAGATCATCCAGACAGAAAATCAGCAAGGAATCAATGGCCTCAAATGACACATTCAACCAGATGGCCTTAATAGATATATGCAGAACATTCCATCCAAAAGCAGCCGAACACACATTCTTCTCAAGTACACATGGAACATTCTGAAGTATAGGCCACATGTTGGGACACAAAACAAGTCTCAATAAATTTATGAAGATTGAAATCATATCAAGTATCTTTTCAAATCACAATGCTTTGAAGCTTCCAGTTTCACCACAACAATAAAATTGAAAAATCACAAACATGGAAGGCAAAACAACTTGCTACTGAACAGCTATTGGGTCAATGAATAAGTTAAAAGGGAAATTAAAAAGACCTGAAGAAAAATGAAAATGAAGACACAATCAGCCAGAACCAATGGGGTACAGCAAAAGCAGTGCCAAAAGGGAATTTTTCATTAGTACAGACCAATGTCTGAAAACAAGATCAATTTCAAATAAACAAACTAACCTTTCACCTAAGGAACTAGGAAAAGGAGAACAAAACCAAAAGTCAGTCAAAAGAAGAAAATAATAAAAATTTGAGTGGAAATAAGTGAAATAGAGATCAAAAGGCAAAGCAAAGATCATGAAACTGAGAGCTGGTTCTTTGGAAAGATAAATAAACAAACCCTTAGTAAGACTCATGAGGAAAATGAGTCATGAGATTTGAGTTTCAACTTGGTATCTTCTTCTGGCTTTAGAACACCCTTTAGCATTTCGTTTAATACCTAGTGAATATATTCTCTCAACTGTTTTGTTTTGTTTTGTTTTGTTTCCTGTGAAAATGTCTTATTTCATTTTCCTATCTGAAGGATGTTACAGCTAATACAGAATTCTTGATTAATAGAGAGGGTCTTCTTTTTGCAGTATTCTAAAAATGACCATTCCTAGTCTTCTGGCTAGCATTGTTTCTGATGGAATCTAATATTATATTATAGCTATTTGTTTATATACAAAATATCTTCTTTCTCTAGCTGGTTTTAAATTTTTTTTATTTTCTTACAGTTTAAGGGAATTTTGTTATATTGTGCTTCTTTGTAGTTTTTTTTTTTGTCCTACTTAAGAGTTCATTAGACTTCTTGAATCTGCACATTTATAATTTTAATCAGATTGGAAGATTTTTTGAGCAGCATTTCTTCAAATATTTTTTTCTATTCTCCACTTTTCTTTTCCTGAGATCCAGTTTTTGTTTCAATTAGACTTTTTGTTATCACAAAGATAACTGGGGACCTAATTTTTCATGTTAAGTACACTTGGGTTAGATTCTAAGTAATGTATTATCATGTTGATTTTCTCAATCAGTAAATTGAGGAAATTCAGTGTTTTAATGAGCATTGAATTTGTGTCCCAACATAGTTAAAGTACTTGTGGACTAGCTTGATTCTTCTGCCTACTGTTAGTAGGCTTTATTAAAAGGTCACACTTTGAGTATTTCATTTGGCCCTACTCTTAAAACACGGCTTTTCTAGGCTATTTGATATATGTTTCTGATGTTTTATAAGGTTTTTTCCACTCTGATTAGAACAACTTCAATCCTTCTCAACTTCAATCCTTCTGGTTCCTACTCCAGTAATTCCACACTTTTACCTCCTGGCACTTTTTCTTTCTCCAGTAGCCATTATTCTCTGGCTTCATGGAATCCCATCGTAGAATTATTTGCAGTTTATTGGAAGTTACTATTCATTTTTCCTTTCTCTTAGGTTCTCTGCCTGCACTTTCTTGCTTCCTCAGACTTTCTCAGCCCTCCTCTTCATTTCTCCAGCTCAGCAAGTGGGATATATGCTGTGTAGGTTCCTATACCTTGTTCAGAACCCGACTCCAGACTGAAAACCAGAGAAACCACATAATGCATCTTACTTATTTTTCTCTCTAGGGAATCATAATCTTGCACTGGCTCTTTTCCAACTTTGAAACACATTTGACTCCTATATGTTGTACAAATATGTGTTGTTTAGAGTGGGATGATTATCCCAATACTAGTTCCTAAGTCATAACCAGAAACAGAAGTGACTTACCTATTCACTTTCATTTTCCTCATCTTTCCCCCAGAAATATATTGCAAAACTATTTTCAGCAACCTCCTATATGTATTATTCTTTTTTCCCTTAAACACTCCTCCCTCCTATTTATAACCTACCAAAATATTTGCCCTTTAAAGTCTTAATAAATACCAAAAATATAAGTATTCCTCATTAAGTGGCAGGGCTTCAAAGTAGGGAAGATGTTTTCTGAGCTGATCTGTCACTGCTCTGTCCATGGTGATTTCATGTGAAATATTTGGACACTTGTCTTATCAGTAAGCTACAGCTCACTTATTGGGCCTCATTTCTCTACTTGGTTGGTTTTCAGTTTTCCTTGGTGTGTTATCTTAACTTTAATTAAGGTATTTCTCTCTTACCTCGAATACACACATGAATCTAAAACACTATAACCTAACCAAATACAGGTTCTTATTCTAGTATCACTCGTACCTCTGCTCTTTATCTTCCTGTTTTCATATATGAAATGGCTGCTTATTTTTGTCCTTCTTGAGAACCCAAACTAACTCACCTGACTATTTTACTGCACCTTCTAAGTACTCATGTCTATGTATCTGGTAATGAAATTTATGTTATCTGGTTATAAATTGATTTTATTATTTTATTTGTCCTTTTTGAGGTTATTATATTTATATGGATTTATGTTAATATTTTTAATTGTGTTGATAAATAACACTATTTGTGACTTTTCTTTAAGAATTGTAAGACACCTTACAAAATATTGCCTAGAAGAGGGCATTGAGTTTTATAGGATTGTGTGAGGTAACAGAAACTATATATTGGTCTTTGCTCCCAGTTACTGGCACAGAGATCCTGAAGTCCTTGTAATTTCCTTAGTGATAAGAACACAAGGATCATCTTTATGTTAAGACTTGTCTTTGATCCCATCCCTGACATAAGTCCCCTAAACCCTTATAAATTCCTAGTGATAAAGGCACGAGGAGAACATTTTGTTCTATCTAAGTGACTATGGGCTCCTGGATGGATACTGCTTACAGTAGAAGCTTGGCAGTTTCAGATCTATCTCCTTACACTCCAGAGAAGGGAGAGGGATTAGAAATGGAGTTAACAGTTGATCATGCTTGTGTGAAGAAGCATCCATAAATACCAAAAGTGTAGGGTTTGAACAGCTTCCAGATGGGAGACTACTTCTACATCCCGGGGTGATGAAACACAACTGCATTATGGGCAGATAGTCCTAAGCTCTGGCCCTCCCAGACCCTATCCTACGCATATGTGTGTTCATCGGGCTAGTCATCTGTATTTTATCACTTCCTTTAGTAAACTATATTTCTTGAGCCACTCTAGAAAATTGGTCAAACCTAAGAAGGTGGTCATTGAAATCCCTAACCTCTAGTTGGTACATGGGTGGTAGGAGTATCTTGTAGAATCTAGACCTGAATCTCTGTACTCTGGTACTGTCTCCAGAAAAAAAGTGTCAGAACTGAGTCAAATTAAGTCAGCTTGTGTCACAGAGAAATGCTCAGTGGAGGAAAATCCCCATAAATTTGGTTATCATTAGCGAAGTGTGCTGTGTGAGTGAGATGGAGAACCACAGAGTAAAGAAATGGAGTGGAAAGACTGAGCTTTTCCTTTACATGTTAGAAATCACTGATTTGGTTAAAATAATAGAAATTATTAAGTAATTTCCATGCTCAAAGCATTGTATTAAATAGAATGCAAAGATGAAGTAACGTGATCTATGCCTTACAGACTTCACAACCTAATACAAGAAATACCCTGGACAAATACCCCTACAAATATAGCTCATGGCCATTTTGTTCACTATAATAACTCTTGTTCCTAGAACAGTTGCTGACATAGAGATAGTGGTAAATAAATGAAGTGGTAAATAAATTAATGAAGGTCTGCTTTCAAGTAGCTAAATAAGGGGCAATGATCTATTGGTAGCCCATAGAAATGGACTTCTATAGAAGAAGAGGAAAACTCCATACCACAACAGGCTTCTCGTAGGATGGGATTTTTAATTTGGACCAAGGAGCATGAGTCAGATTTCCATAGAGGCAGATGACATGGGCATTGCAAAGGGAAGGGACAAGCACATAACACACATGGAAGACCAGCAAGGAAATGACGTGCAGTTATGTTGGACGAATGATGAGTAACTAAGTTTGTCTGGGTCTTAGTAATCAAGTTCAAATAGAAAAGTAATAGGTGATGCTTGGAAGTTAGAACTGACCAGAATACTGAAGGGAATGTACCACAGACAAGGGAAGCCATCGTATATTTCTGAAATATTAGAAATAATGTTTTAGGAAATGCACCTGAGTTCAATGTGTAGAAAGAATATGAGTCAAGGGGCAGGTCTGAACCCCAAAGAACCCTTGCCAATCAAATGCTCACCCACTTGCAAATCACAGATAATCAGCAAACCTCAGTTTGACATTATTTTTAGTATCTGATACCTGAAATTGGGAGCTATTGAGAAATTAGACAACATTTCAACATTTATGCCATGTAAGTTTGGGGGAAAAGTGTTTGAAATAAAAGGATAACAAGATGGGATTTTAAAGGGTTATCCAGTTGCTTGATCTTTTTCTCTTTTCTCATTCTTCATTCAAAACAATTTTAATATCATCCCAGGCCTAAGCTGCTGGGAGCTGTGCAAAGTCACAGTAGTTTTAACTTCAAAATTCTGTTCTCAAAGAGGCTCCTATATAACAGAAGACATACTTGATTTCTGTTACTAATAAAAAACATCTGAAAGTACATATCAGCCCAAAAAGCTTCTAACTGAATAAAGTGTGCTATTATTTTTTTTTTCTTTCCTGGAGGCTTTATAATTTCTTCTTGGTAATAGAAGTTCTGGGATTTTTTTTATCAGTGTGGGCTAACTAGTCCCATCCATTTTACAATTACCTACAAAGAGATACACTTTGAAATATATAGGCATCCTCTGTATATCTCTGAGGGCCAGGGTTGCAAAGTCTAATAGGAATAATACCATCATATTCATTCCAAACTCAAGCTGCAAGATAAAGTCCTCATCCACAAACCAAGCTGAGGTGTCATTGAGGCTGGAGTATGAAGTAGAATGTGTGTTGGTCAGAGGAGACAGAAAGCCCTCTAATTTTCTGGAACAACACTCGATTCTTAGCACATACCACAGAAGTCCATTATGGGCCTCAGAAAGCCCCTGGTCACTTCTGCTCCCACATCCTTTGAAAATAATTACTAACCCATGCCTGAAGATTTAAAAAGCCACAGCATGAAACAACTTCAGTGTTAGCGTCTTATTTGCTTGTGCTTCCTTCCAGAAAAGCCCATCAGTCAGAATTCTAGGCAGTATTCAAAAATGTTCAAGGTTGTAGCTAAGCTTTCATCTCTGCCTATTTTGATTTGGTCCCAGTCTCTTTCTCTAAGTGGGGTGTGATTTCTACTTTCCTTCTTTCTCATATAATCAGATCTTTTTTCCACTGGATATCTCCTGTTTTAGCTATGTTAAAGTTATAAGATCTTTTCCAAATTGAAGAAAGAAAAAGGAGGGTTTTTTTTCATTTTTTTTGATCAGACACTGAACAAATATGATGTTTGAAAACTGAACAGGCAAGAAAGAGAAATAACCAGGATTCTGTTAAGTTGTGATTCAAATGAACTTTGGCAATAGAGATAGTAACTCTAAAATATAAATTTGAGGGCTCTCCCTGGTGGTGTAATCGGTTAAAGCACCACATTTTGAAGCTCTCCAAAGTCACTGCAGCACAAGTTCGATCTCCCACCAGGGAGCTGACCCACATGGCGTGCCAGACCTCCTCTTACCCACACGCTGCCCCTCTCAGCAGTGTCCTCTGTCAACAATCTGCCTGCTCTGCTCCCCACTCTGCTCTGCACTGATGAATCCTCTCCCTCACCACATCTCTGGCCTGTACCCCAGTTTTGTAAACATAAATAAATAAATCTTTAAAAATATATACAATAAATTTGAATGAAATTTTGGTTTTGAACCAGTGGATTGTGACATAAGCTAAGCATGATGGAGGAACAGTGAGACCAGCATGACAAACCAACACAGGAATAAGACCTTTCCTGTCATGACTGAAAGAAGGAGTACGAAGAAGCACTTGTTTATTCATGTCACACAGAAGCAGGACAGTTCAGCATCAACAGACTTGAACTATTGTGCATTTATAAGGATAGCTTCAGTGAAGCGTAACAGAGTCCATGAGTGAAGTTATTTAGAATGACTTCATATATAAGATTTTAAGTAGCAAAATAGTCTAGTTTTTTTTTTTTTTTTTTTTTAGCACTTATGCATTTATAAGGATAGCTTCAGTGAAGCGTAACAGAGTCCATGAGTGAAGTTATTTAGAATGACTTCATATATAAGATTTTAAGTAGCAAAATAGTCTAGTTTTTTTTTTTTTTTTTTTTAGCATTTACAACACATCAAGTAGTGTTTCTGGTACCCTTTTCTTGTTTAACTCTTAGACTTTTCACTACACAATCCTGTCCAGCTCACAGGCACAGAAATTGAGCCTTAGAAAAATGTGATAATTTGCCTACATGCACTGCAGTGGACTGGGCTCAAAATTAGATTCTGGTTCTGAAATGTTTTGCTATTTTGCCTATTTTTTAGTGAATAATAGGTTTGTTGTCATATGATTTGTAGCTATATCTCTAAAAAAAAGTGGTTCTTTAAACTTTGCCAAAGCACTTCATCATCTGCTTCACAGTAAGACTACATTTGGGTGCAAGCAGCATTAAATAGACTTCAGTTGTTAAACAGATCGAGAAGGGCATTTTTTAATATAACGTGAATTTGGGGGTAACTGGCTGCTGAAGTGAAGTGAATGATAGCTTGTCATTGTTATCAGGGACCCAGTCTCTTTCTGTCTATTCACAAACTCAGAAGATTAGAAACATGATAGCTCTAGAGTCTATGTTCAAGTTAGGGAGGAGAGGACAGGCTAGAGCCATCAACATCTCTCTTTAGCCCTACCGTCAAGTAGCGTCACACCAGGGAACTAAGATTTACATCCATAAATTCTGAAAAGGCAACACAAGCTTCCAGTCCATACCGGCAGGGATTTTTGATCACGAGCCGATAGTAGACCCCTCCTTTGCTATAATAATTGGTTCTATAGATACGATCAATCATGTAATGACAATATCGTAAACCAAACCAAAAACTTTGATATTGGATAACACATTCCACCACTTGGAAACGTAGGCCCCAAAATTAAAAATATATGACTGTGATTAATACCACAGAACAGTAAAAATACTGAAAAATTTGTTTTTCCTGACATGAAAAGGGTGAACTTAAAGTACGTAAAAGAACTTAAATTGAAAAAGGTTATTTCAAAATCACTTAGAGTTTGCTATTGGAGTGTGTGGAGAAAACCAAATTCTCTACCAACTCACTAAAGTTTATACCATCACTGTGCTGTTTGATACATTCTTCCAATTTAATTGATCTTTTTTCAGTTTGCTCTTTAGGACCTGTGGTTATAGTTTAGCACAATATTTTTACACAGTTCAACAGCAACCACTTGTATGAAAGGATAAAGACTAAAGAGCAAAATATTTCTATTGTTATTGAGAAACAAACGAGGACTTTGATGACAAACATCATCAAACCCATAAATATACCATGACTGGCTCACATGCTAAGTCATCAAATGCCCTGCCCACAGGATCTAGTTGGTAGCAGTCATAATGTGAATATTAAATCATAAAGGGATTTATATTTTAATAGGTGACTAACAGTAATCTAATTATGTAAACCATTAATAAAGAAGGGTCTACTGTATTTATCTGTTATCTGGTAGTAGATTATATATAAAGCATATATTTTAAGAGATAGAGTCTTGTGGGATGCAAAGAATAGTTTTCATTTTGGTAACAGTCCTAAAAAATGCTTGTGTGCAGGTACATACCTGGGATATATAGAGTTAAGTATATGTTGCTCCACTTAAGTCTCTTGACAAGTATGGAAAGATGATAGGAAGAATAATGCAGATTAATATACCTCTGACTCCAAGGTAATATATGATACATGCTAGGACAAAGTAGCAAGCAAAATTTGGACTTCAAAGAAAGGAGAAATTATTTTTCATGGTGGGGAGGGTGGAACTTACCTACAGTAACATGCTACTTACCTAATTTAAAAGGAAGAGAGAATCCTCAAATACAAGACTCTCTTGGTAAAATCTTAAACACTATGGCAACTATGCAAGAGGTACAAATCCCCTGTACTGTAAAAACTGAAAAACTTCTGGATGCATAGGAATCTCACTGGCAGTGTCTAATTAGTAGAACATTGTCAACACATGTGTTGGTGCACTAAAACTCCCATATGTCAATATGGATGTCAGCATTCTTATTAGCCTCTTCTGTTTAGATTTACCGTTGGTCACCTCTGAGATTTTTCTTCTTCCTAATCGTTCCTTGGTTTGAGAGTCTACCAAATGCTTGGGGACTGAGAAAGGCTCGGTGTATTCAAGACACACATAACATTTTAATTGTCCTCGGATGGAGATGGAAAGACTGAAGAGAGGCTAATTAAGGAATATAAATAAACTAGAAGTTCTGCTTTGCTTCATATCATATCATTATGGTACAGAATGAACTGCTGAGCTTCACTGTGATCAAGGAAAAAGCCAGTCCATAACTTAGGAACAAGACTACACCTATATACAAAATGAAGACTTGGGCAATGAATATTATTATTGTTGTCATTTTTTACTTTTTGGAGATCACACACACACACACACACACACATATTTATGGGCTGTATTTCAGGTGCTCTGACTATAACCCAGCAATATAGTGTTTTTGGTTTGTTTGTTTTTTTTTTTTATGCAATCCTCATACTAGCTGTATGAGATGGTTACTCTCATTGCATCCATTTTGTAAATGGAGAAAGTAACTTTCAGAAGCCTCATGCAACACCAGCTCATATATTCCTCCCTGGCTTCTGACAGGTACTAATACTCATCAAGTGGCAGAATTTGCTTTGACTCTGACTTGCCAGTCCCCTCAAATTATGTTGTTAGCCATCAAGGGAACTGATATTTCTGGAACCCAAATTAAAAAAACCATAGAACTCTGACTTTGAGGGCATTTTGATAGGTTCTAAGTCTAGAGAGAATTTTTTTGAAAATAAGCAATTAAATGTAAACATGCTAAGTATGGGATATTTGAATGCATAGTGTGACCTTGCTCAGTGATTGAATGCATTTATTGATATAACTAACAACAGGAAAGTGAAAGCTTGTTTTCCTACCAATACCAACTTTTGGTTGTATTAAATGGCAATTAAAGGGTAATTGATTGATGTTAAATTATAAAAGAATTCGTGATTCATAAAAAGGGATGAATGTCTTAGCTGTCAGATTAACTAGACATAGGTAGAGATTTCTGAGGAAGTAATAGTACAAAATAATAATGTTTAGAACAACCAGAGTAAAGCTCAGTATTGGTCCGTCATTCCATACATATTTAATGATCGGCCAGTACATATGTAAATATGTTCTGTTATAAAAGTGTGAAAGAAACAAATATTATACAAATTTATTTAGTTTATGAAAAATATTATGAATTATTTATCAAAATTATGTGTTTGTATTTTGGTGGTGCAGAAATTATTTCCATAGTGAAAAGTGCTTCAGTTACTTTTATAATTAAAAAGCTATATTGTAGCTATTTCCAGAGATAACAAGGAAGAAAATGGATCATCTGAAATCGTGATTTGGATTCATATAACTTCTTGAAATTAGTTGGAGGGGTTAGAACACAGCGCTGTGAGACTATTCACAGCTACTACAGCACAAATTCAATCCCCAACCAGAGAGATGACCCACATGGCACAGCAGACCTCTCCTGCCTTGCCCGCTGCTCCCCTCAGCAATGTATTTCAATCGATCTACCTGTTCTGCTCTCCACTCTTACCCTGGTGAATCCTCTCACCCTCCACACACCACTGGCTTGTACCCCAGTTTGTATGCATAAATAAATCTTTTAAAAAAAAAGAAATTATTTGTAGCTCTGTTAGTTTTTCCATAATTTTATGAAACAGTTACCAAATGACTATAGAGCAGATCTAAATGTACAGATATAGAGTGTGCATATAAAATGTGTATTCATCCCTTATTCTCTATTCTCCCTATTACATGGTGTATATGTTGTATATGTATATGTACTTGGTATATACACATAGAAACATACATACTCTATCTATACAGTGTATATAGTATATATAGTATATGTTGTATATGTCTAAATATTTAAAGTATACAAATGTATATGTAGTATACAGTATGTGTAATATGTGTATGTGTTACATTCTAAATATATACTAATAAAGAATAATGTATGCATTTATATTATATAGAGAATAATAAGCAGTGTTGTACTGAATACCCAAAAACAGCAAATTAACTTGAGCAAAGAGTGAATAGATTTTTAAGGAAAATGCAATTCAACCTGCATGTGTTCAAAGCTGAATGGTTTGAAGCTTCCATATTCTCCTTCCCCAACAGATGGCACAAAAGAAAAAAAAAATGAGACTATCATCAAGTTGTGCCCCAAATCATTTATCTTCTGTAAAATGTGGCAAAGCCATTAAACTGGTAAACAAGACTTTTGTAAGCATGCAAAAAACATATTCAATATTTTGTGGCAAGGGATTTCCATTAAGCTTTCGTGGGAGTTCATAAATCAGCAGAAACCACTTACCGAAACATTTTCATGGGTCCTGTGGAATTCTAAGCAAATATCAGGTTTAAGAATGAAAAGTCACTTATATTTTCAACGTAATCTAACATTCAAAGAAGTGTAAAAGATGCTTAAGTGTTAATATTTTATGTTTCCCTGCTCTCAGCAGTAATTGCAGCCCATTAAAAAGAATGCTAAGCCATAGCTGTTAGCACTGGCACCGGCCCAAGGAAACACTGAACCTTCACAGAAGGGGGTTAATTGCTACACGAAGAGGTAATTTATTAAGAACACTGAAGCCCTGTATACTCTCCACCGTGAGACTGAACGGCACAATCTTATGTGAATATTACATTTGATAATCAAGGCCTTTCTATGGTAGACTTCAGAATTAGCTAAGCTAAACAAAAAGGGAGGTGGAGGGGAAAGAAGGAGAAAGAAAAACTCCAACACCATTTTTCTCTATTTGGATCCCATAAACTTTTACTTGGTGCCCTCCAGTCTGTCACCCCCACCGCCGGGAACGTCGGCTGCTCCATAAAAGTCCTGGTGGCTGATGAGAAAAGCTTATACAACTCTCAGGTGGAGGAGTCACTTCTACCTTTCAGTATTTGTCCAGATCTTGGTGTATCTGGACTCTTCAGAGCATTAAACTCCATTTTTACCATTTGTTGAAAGTGAGGCTTTCAGAACCTTATCACATCGAGCTGGACAGCCAGTTTGAACCCAATGCCCTGTGCCTCATTGGACATCGTGAGTAGAGAAAAGAGTGACCCCCAGGCCACACCTGACTCCTCTGTGGGGGCAGAGCCTCATTCTCAGTTCTGTGCACATCTGTGTCTGAGCTGATCATGTCTGTCAACAGCAAGAATCCATGAAGCAAGCAAAGCCCAGAATCAGGGGAGCACGGTGGTCTGAGGAATCATTTCACTTAACAAACTGGTGGCTTTTTTGGTTGTGTTGACAAATTCTGGAGTCTCAGAGAATTGGGGAAGAATAAGTTTTACCTTTTTCTCTCTTTTATATCTTTAATTGAAAATAGACATTGAAAGATTTCCCTTACAAAACAGGGTAAAGAGGAAACAGTAGCTCTCCTTAAATGCATCAGTGATGCCTTCCAGCTTTTTCCATTTTGTAAGTTGGTCCTTTACCATCTCTAGTTGAACCTCCAATAAAAGAGTGTTTATGGATTGTTCATTTTGCTGCTGGCACTGGGTTGAGAGAGATGAGAGCAGAATACAAAAGGCATAGGGCACAGGACACTGCCAACCCTTTACAGGGTTTTCAATATCATAAAAAAGATTATAAGAGGAAATTAAGGGAACAAAGAGAAGTTTTCTATAACTACAGTAGAAATGGTGGCAGAAAGAGAACAAGGCACGCAGATGTCCAGATGTCAATGGATCCTCAGACATCTGCCTGGTTGAACTGCTCCTCCTCTTCACTTTCTGTTTTCTCCCCCTGCACTACTTTTTGTAACTCCATGGTCTCTTCTTTTCCATGATCTACAAATCACCAAAGCCATTATTTGGAGTTTTCATCACCCACTTAGTGCCATCCAACCTTGAAGAAGTTCATGATCAAAATTATGAGATGATCAAGTACATTTCCCCCTCAACATTCCCTTTCACTTTCTCATTTTCCACTGATGGTCCAAATTAGAAATATGCTATCTAATTAGAGTCTACTTGAAGACTCTACCCTCAGCATGCAAGCAACAGATGCCTAGGCTGCTGTGTCCAACTGGGGGAGAAGATAAAAGCTGTCTCTTTCTCAGAGGACTGTTAATCACGCTGTCTTCTTTCCATACACCATTAGGTGCACTGCTGTCACTGACTTTTCTATTTAGAATTTGAGATGCAGGTTTTTACTTCCTGTGTGATCTTGTGGAGTAAGGGAGAGAGAATCACTTTTCTGTACAGCAAAAGGAGCAATGTGACCCTAGTACATTGGATGTGATGATTTTTTTTAAGATTTATTTATTTATGCATATAGGACTGGGATACAGGCCAGAGGCACAGGTGTGGTGAGAAGATTCACCAGAGACAGAGTGGGGAGCAGAACAAGCCAACTGACGAAGTTCACTGCTGAGGGGAGCAGTGGGCGGGTCAGGAGAGGTCTGCCGCACCATGTGGATCACCTCTGGGATGGGGATCGAACTCATGCTGAAGTGGCTTTAGCTTCTTAGTGCTGTGCTTTAACCCACTGCGCCACCAGAGAGGGCCGGATGTGATGATTTTCAGCTCTCCAACTTCCCAGCGCCTGAGAGAGAAGACTCCTGGCCACTGGGGATCTCCAAAAGACAGTCATAGAGGTGGATCAATGGATCCTGTTGGGAGGAAGATGCACTTCCTTGTCACTTCCTAGTATCTTCAGTATATTGTCAGCTCTACCTGCTTCTCACTGTCTATCTGGAACTACAACTTCTCATATGTATAATTAATGCTAAGCATGATAATGTAAATCAGTATCTTTAAGAATGTGGTTAAAAATAGTCGTTTTTTAAAAATTTTTTCACTTCATTTTTGTTTTCATCCTTTTTACCTCTTGGGTGCTTACCATTTTGGATTATTTTACACTATCTCTCCATTCTAGGGAGATTTGAAAGTCATTAATGATCACTGCTAACCTCAGAAAATGAAATCTCATTATCTATACACATGAATGTTCGTATGAACACTTCAAGGGTAAGTCTCTTTTTTGATCATATTTTTAGGAAAATCTATGTTAGGTCTTAGTTTCTAGAAATATTCCATTGACCAGTCTCTTATATTTTCAACCTTGAAGTTCATATTGGAATTTTTCTAAAAGGAATTCTTTTGGCCATCAAGATCCACACCCCTTTTCTTTCTCTCTCTTTGCTTTCAATTTTCTTTCTAAGGAATTGGAAGAAAATGGAGGCAGATGATTAGTTAAGTGATCCCAGAGCTGTGCATGTCACTGGCCCCATGCCAGGCACATGTAAAGGTCTCCTCTTGCCAAAAACACACTAGGGACCTCTTAAGCAATCAAGAGTTGCTACATGTGTGCAAGAGCTAACATCTTGAACACAACAGAAATCTGTAATTCAATTATCCTCTGTTTCTCATCCATTCACCCTCTGAGCCTCCCACATACTTGAGTATGGACCCGCAGACTGCATGGAAACTACTGTGCTCACTCCTTCTCCATGTGGGCATGGTGGCAAGGTCATAATGAGCAGAGAAGGCAGGCTTGGCTCACACTCAGTTAGCCCTGGAGGGAGAAGGGAAGGAAGAGAAAAAAACAACTGAGGGAAAAAAAAGAGACAAACAAAGGATACACTGAAATCAGGAAGAAGAATGTGAGCATGAAGCAAACTGGACAGACTCAGCCAAGGGTTAACCTCTATTGTTCACAGAGCTCTCGTGGGGGCATAAGGAAGGAGCATGGATAGCATTCCTGGGGACCAGTGCTCAAAAAAGAAGAATTTCTTTACATGAGATATGAAGGACTTATTTCTGCTGTTGGCATATGTTCTACTTAAAGGGAGCTTAACTACCTCCAGTCTTTCCCAGATGCAAGTATGCTACTTCTGAAACTGTAATCCTAAAACACACAGGGCATTATGCACTACCTGCATATGATATGAGAGGAATTAGAGAAGGAATCCCCTAGCAGTTTTACTCACGGATATTATTATGGGTCAGGTCATTTTCCATAAAAATGAGTAACTCTCAGCAGGAAAAAAAATGTCTAAAATGTGATGACCTTGAACACAGAGTATTTATATAAAAAATTTATCACCCATAGGCCTTATGGAGCTGGGTTTTCCTCTTGGGATGCACAGCTAATATTTCAAGCTCAGTCTATGACAAATGGAAACAAAGATTGTTTGAAAAGTTAAATGTAGAGCTGTCACCTTGCCGGGACAATCCAGATGCAGGATATTCAACAGATTTACTAGGAAAACTACCAGGATTTTTTTTTTTTACAAAAATTGGCAACATCATACAGATAACAGATTCTGATTAAATCCTTTTGTTTAAAAAAGGATTTATTTATTTATGCATACAGAACTGGGGTACAGGCCAAAGGTGCAGGAGCAGTGAGAGGCTTTGTCCGAGACAGAGTGGGGAACAGAACAGGCCAACCGACAAAGAACACTGCTGAGGGGAGCCGCGGGCGGGTCGGGAGAGGTCTGCCACATCATGGGGGTATGTCACCTCAGGGCCAGGGATTGAACTTGTGCTGAAGTAGCTTTAGCTTCTTAGTGCTGCATTGACCCACTGCACCACCAGGGAGGGCCCCTGATTAAATTCTTTTAAGGCTTTATTACTCAGGGTTTCTTTGGATTGCAAGGAACAGAAATCTAACTAAAATTAACTTTCAGGGAATTTATTAATTAATACTAAAATGTCTCAAGTATCAAATGAATGCTTAATAATCGATTCGTTGGCAAGTGAAGAACGTGGCTAGTCCTAAAATCTAGATTGGGAGTTTTAAACAGTTTGGATTTTCTAAATGTATCCCTTATCTTTGTTTTTCTCTGTATATTGGCTTCTGTTCTCTTTGATTTCAAATTTCTTCCACAGAGCAGAAAATGGGGCCACTGGTCAGTTATAGACTCCATACCCACAGCCTCAACCACAAGAGTTTCACCCTCTTAACTTATTCCCAGTTGAAAAACCCAGGAGAAGGATTCTTATTCACTTGACTGGGTCAGTGCTCACCCTAAATAGCCAGAGTCCCCTCCCTCCCATGGCCACAATAAACCCCTCCTAGAGATTGGTCTGCTTTCATTCTATGGCTAATATCAACAAAGTGATAGCAAGGGTCTCTCTTTTGGTTCAGCAATGCACAGAATCATGATAAGTAATCTTAGATACATAAGGTCTACATGGGAATCAGGGCCAGGCTACTTGTGAGCTGACATCTTTAGAAAAATCACCTACCTCTTTGAGTACAGTTTCCACATCTACAAAATGGGGAGAAGAACCCTTTCTCAAATGAAATGTTCAACAATACATCAACATGAATGAATCTAACATTCATTTATACTGAATGAAAGAAAATGTAAGCCGAAGATCACATAGTAAAGTATATGAAATCCATTTTATGAAATCCTAGATAAAGCCAAATTGCTTGATCATGACAGAAACCCAGTGTTTACCTGGTTGCAGGGTGGAAGGTCCTGAATGGAACACAGGTAGGTAAAGGGCTTTAAAGTTTCAGCTTTGAAATGAATGAGGACTAACAAGCTGAGGTCAAATAAGGTGACAAGTAGATAATACCATGTATAGAAATGAAATTTTCTACTTTTTCAAGGTGCATTTTCCCTATTTTTAATCAAATGTATTGACTAACTGGTTCATTTACAAAGCTACATCGTTTCAGGTGTACAGCCTAACACCTGAACATTTTTACATTTTGCTCACCCATCCGCCATCCACTGTCAAAGTCTCAGTGCCAATACACCAGCACGTTATCCCCTCAGCCCTGTTCTTTCTCCCCTCTGGTAAATACAGTATTTTTCACAGGGCCTAGGTTATTTTTGTTGTGTGTTACCTATTTGTTTTCCTTGGTTATTTATAACCCACAAATGAGTGAAACAGCTGGTAACTTTCACTTTCTGACTTACTGGATGCTGTATAATCATCTCAAGTTTCATCCATAGTGTCAGAAAAGCAAAATTTCATCTTTGTAATAGCTTAGAAATAGTCCACACAAATTTTTTATCAAGCATCTATCGATGGCAAATAATCTGATTCCATGTCTTGGCTATTGTGAATAATAATGTTCTGGTCATAAAAACACAATGGAATAGCAAGCTCTGCTATTAAACCCTCCAAGTCCTTTTCAAAAAACAAACAATGAATGAAAGAACAAAATATAAAAGAAAAAAAAAACAACCCACTGACAACCAGGAAGGAAAATGGAGGAAAAACCTATACCCTGAAAACTATGAGACATAGAATTGAAATTTTCTGTGTAGAACTTAAATCTTCTTTCCAACTCGTCACTCAATAAATGAAGTGATAAATGTGTTCATTACCTGCACTTAGGAAATCATTTCACAATGTAGATACATCAAATCAACATAGTACATTTTAAATGCCGTACAATTTTATGTTAATTATAAGTCATTCAAGCTCAAATTAAAAACAAAACACAAAAGGGAAAAAAAGGCATAGAAAACTTTCAGAAAAAATAAAAATGTTCTGTATCCTTATTCCAGTGAGGTTTACACAGTACATGCATTAGTGAAAAGGCTTCAACCCACACACATAAAATGGGAGAAATTTTATATAAACTATCTCAATAAAATTGAATTTATAAGGGTTAAGATGAGCATCCAATAAAGCAGGACACAGCAAAGCACTTTGTAAACATGAAGTGCTGTACACATATTATTGCTTTTTATACTTTTACCAGTGTCTGTGGCTGGTTTGCTTAATTAAATAAAGATGTTCATACAACTAAACATGTGTTCAGATTCTGACTATAAATTACTTCTGCCCCTTTGGGCGTGTCTGCTTTCTGCTCTTCCCAGTCCAGGAGCCCAGATAGCTAAACCCCAGGTGGTAAGACTTCCAAGTTATCCCAAACCCTGGTGTCATTTTAGCCATGGAATCTGCAGAAAGAAACAAATTGCTACAGGAACAAAGTGTACATACTGTCAGCAGTATACTGTGTTGGACCCATCAACCCCAAAACGCCCTTACCCAGTAAAGTCAGTAAACCACCCTGTGTCTGTAGCTGAAGATTCAGCAAGGTTAACCTTTCTCAAACTGGATGAAGAACAATTCCCATTTCCCTAGATTTTACATTTAGTTACATGCTTTAAATTTCAATGGGTCTTTCCTCTAGAATTAAGGGAAACTTCCTTACAGTCCCTTAGCTTGATCAGAATCGTTTCAGTATTAAAAGATTGTGAACCACAATAAATAAATATAGATAGTTGTCTAAAAAATAGAGCAACAATTTTTGAGAGAGTTCCTTCTTAACCCATTATTCATTCCATGGAGCGCAATATCCATTTCAGTAAAATAAGTATTTACTATCTGCTATATCATAAGCTATTGAAGAATATTCTACATCCTGGTATACAAGAATATCCCCTTTATCTATTTTTCTTTAAGTTGAATTAAGTCTCGGCCCAGCTTCCTGTTGGCAAAGTTGAAAAGTCATAGATAGCTGCAATACACGTAGCCATGATGAAGTCTGGATCTGGGACTAGGGGCAAAGCCTATAAAGGGTCTAATGTCAGGTTCTGAGACCTTCTTTCAAGTCTCTGGTGCCCTTATCAGAGCCCTGACTGTCGAGGTCTCTTCCAACAATTGGGTTTCTCTGAGCAAATGTACCTTGACCTTCCATCTCCAGATGAAAACATACTGACTTTATGACACATTCCCTCTGGGATCAACAGAATCACAAAAGAATGTTAAAGACTGGCAGCAGCTTCCATTTACCTCTCTCCAAGACTTCTGTGTTTGGGTTCTCAGAGCAGAAGCAAATATTCCGAGAGGCATAGAACTTAAATGGAATCAGGCAGAGGTCTGAGGACGATGCATTGGGGAGAAATCTCATCCCAGCTATCCTCAAGTCCTGGGATGTATGCAACTTAATTTTCATGTCCAATAAAGTTGGTTACCCAAAAAGCTCCACTCGTTTTCTCCTGGGAACATTTTGTTCTTGTCGACAGCTGCGAAATGGATGTCAAGAGACTTGAGAACGAGAATACCAGTTCATGGAAACCAGTCTCTGAAACACCCGCGTTTGTTTCAGTCAGAGGCCGCTGCTTCAGAACTTGGGTTCTGGGAATTGATCAAGACCAAAAGTTTGGGTGGAGCAGGTGAAGGTCACTGTACCCCCACATGTCTGGGGCTCCTCTTACTGCTGGTGTGTGGGTTTCCTTTAATGATGTGGAGCAGACGAATAAACACAACATGCTGTATTTTGGAAACTGAATGAAGCCCAGTCCTGGGAGACTCTTGGGTGGAGTGTGTTAACCCTCTCCTATGAGCCAGAAATGGGACCTCTGAGGTTTCTCGTGGAAATTATAATATTTGTGGACTTGAAAATAAAGAAGTAGCCAAATCTTAGAAGCTGAATGAGAATGACTCACTATGGTAAGCTACTTCGCGGGCTGTACAACTAACTGCTCAGTCCCTGTCAGGAATGGAATGACCCTGGGAAGGCTCTACAAAAAGTCCTTGGGTTTCAATCCCTGGTAGCTGTGGGATGATCCCTTCTCTGGATTTCTGCTCCTCTGGAGATGATAAGAGTGTCTACCTCTGTTGCTGTGGGAGATGTAAGCTGGGTTGGAAAGCTTCAAAGAGTGCAGGTGATGTGGCAGACAGAGCTTAGCAATATTCCTCAGCATCATTCAAGTATTGGCAACTCTGTCTTGCTCACTATGCAAGAGAGTAGCTAGCCAGGCAAACTCCATAGAGACAGTCACAGAGACGCTACCTCAGGAGAGACACACACTTGCATTTACTTCTGGCAGCAATCGATATACTTCCCTCATTACATTGTGGCATACATGGCCAAGTACACATGGCTCTCAATGAAGGGGGAAGGCCCCAAAATGTGGGCATCACAGGGAAAAGGACCCCAAGTCCTCAGGCTTCCTCCAAATCTAGATTCTGTGATCCGGAGAATATAGGTTTCAGGTGAGTAATTCACCGTGTGCCTGGATCTGCTCTAACTCACTTTACAAAAGACTTTCCTGGGGCTTCCAGATCTAGGAAGCCCCCTCATCATCCTAACCCAACTAAAGGTCTTTGTTGTCTGAGCAACAGTTACTCATGGCAGGAGCTGGGACTCATTGTGTGGTGACCCAACTTTTCCTTTGTCACTAGTAGTCACAGCCCCCTCTATGTTCTGGGTGACTGCATGGCCAGTATTTGTGTTTTTATGGCACAACATGAAATAGGCAAACACAATGACATTTAAGAAATAAGCTAGCAGCTGAAGGAGCAGATACACCATGGGGGGTGACCAGGGACAAGTGCTGACAAAGAGAACTTAACCCTTAAGAGGGCTCGATGGAAGCTGACAATATGGGCATACTTCATTGATTCCTTCTGAAAAATTTATTTTTTTTAGTAGGAAATCTGTCATTGACGTAGTGTCTGAGGAATGTTCTCAAACTATGAGAAGTCCCATCAGATCATCTAGATTTAGGACTAATCTCTGTCAATCAGCAATTCGAGAGAACTAAACATTAACTGTTGTGTGTTAACTAGATTGATTTTTTTTTAATCCAAGTCAAATGACAAAACTTTGACTCAGTCATTCAATAACAAAATTGTGCTTGAAGGTTTCATGTACACCCAGCCCTCTCCTTCATGTCAGGGATGCTCTGAACCCTTATGCCCCCGCCCCATCACCTTCCTATCATTTCCAATATGGTGAAAATGACAATGCTATGAGAATAATCAAATACATTGTCCAATTTCAGATAGCACAAAAAATAAAAACCAAACAGCATAAGGGGGCAGATAAAAAGGTATTTTAGCAAGAGTCCAGGGAAGACAGGGCTTCGTATCCCAGATTCCAGGAGCACCAGGATTGAGTTAGTGAGTCTCTATGGATGATACTGCTAAATTCAGACTCAACCCCTACCCTTTAGGTTTGTAACTACTTCTGTATCTAGTCAAAGGTAAGGAAATAGGTAACTGTTTTTCTAAAAGCCAGCACCAAAGGTTTCTGGAAGTTTCCTTTGGTTTTATAACAAACTCTTCTTTATCCATTTATCTCCACAAGTTGAGATTCACTCTTCCCCAAGTAGCTTGCAAACTAGTCAGAAGGAAACAGTGACCGTGCTTGAAAGGCTTTGCTAATCCTCAATTTGCAGAGTCAGTATAAATAGGCCATGATTTCAAAGGTGAGCCAAAAAAATCCAAAAGGTGGAAAAAGAGAAAAGCTAAAAATAAATGACTGAAAGAGAAAAGTTCCTGTAATTTTAGGTTTAAAATACAAAGTTGAGTAATCAAGGAAAGTATTTTTACTGCCTTGTCAATATTTTTCCTGGAAGCTGGGGTAAATAGCCCTTCTTCAGATCCACTGTATGCGTGCCTAATGGTGTTAGGTGTCTCTGACCACAGAATAACTTTATCCCTAAGAAACAGAGCAAACAGGAACTCTGCGGTTTTAGCATTCCCCACAAATAAGTAAATATACAGATGTATATTAAAAAGATTTAGTGCAATAGGACAGATCGTTGGGGTCCATTTAAGAAGTGTTTCTCCTCTAGTAGAATCTTCCCTACAAGCCTCTCCAAGCAATGAAAAGAAACCGTGCTTGCCTGGGATGATTGCGATCATATTTTCTGCATCATTTGGATTCTCTTTTCAATTTCATGCCGAGTGCCCAGCAGAGGTACCGAAGGTATAAGAGAGGCTGTCCTTTCTCTGCGTCCTCATTTTTTTTATCCTGCTGGTGAAAAACCCACTGGCTTTCATCTCTCCTGAGTCTGTAGCCAGGAGAAGCAGGGGACTACAAATGTTGAACAGAGTTTAAAAGAGGGGGAAATTATCAAAAGGGTCTTCAAGCGCATATAACTCCTCAGGTCTAGCTGTCCCTGGGTTTTATGAGGCATTTGCCCAAAGCCCCGCTGTTCAGGCAAAGAGAACAGCACGTGGTTTTGTTGGCAGCTAGGAACTCTGTCTCTAAGTGGGGCATGCTTCCACAGGCTGATTCATTAGGTCCTGCTGATCCTAGGTTTTAATGCAAATCCATCACTTGAATAACTGGCACCCTCTGTGAGATGGATCTTGGATTATTTGATGCTGGGTGGAAAATAGGTGCTGGAAATTGTCAGGAGAAACAAATAGCACACCGCTGCCTATATATCACCGCCAAGGCCACGGACGCAGTGTGTGCTTTCAGCCAGACATGACTAATAGCTCTCCGATCTGGACTTCCATGTGCCGGTGTGCAGCCAGCAGAGTAAGGGAGGGAGGCTCGCTCTGCGAACCACTATCTCCATTTATCTGATGGCTCCTGCCTGAGAAGGTTTGAAGGATCTCTTCGAGACTGGCCCCTCATCATTTTATTCCAGGAGTAAAAAATGAATTCTCTCTTTTGGATTGTCTGGCAGCTTCTGACTTCATCAACATGCCAAAGCTTCCAAGTTAATTTTGTGAAGAAAAAAAAAAAAAAGACCAGTAATTTTTGGGCAAATGAAAGAAAATACATCTTCAAATGGCAAGTAGCAAGCTATTTCCAAGATCTGTGTGGGCTGAAATATCAAATGCTGTAAGAGAGCATTAGTTTAATCTATTGTTAACCTAATATTTCCAAAGAAGAGCTAGATCTCCTGAAAACATCCACAACCAGACCAACATCAAAAGAACAACTGTGTTTTATATAAAACAGCCCCAAAAGCCAGAATGTAGGACAGACGTGAGCTTCTTGATGTTCTTGAATTTGATAGAACATGGAGGAAAAGGAAAGAAGAAGGGGGGGGGGGGTCAGTTGAATATCTCGATGTAGTCTCATTTTTATTTTTCCCAGAGATTTTGACATGGCTGCCCTATAGACCCGTTTGTCTCACCATTGGACACATCCGTGACATTTCTTCCTCCAGAAAGACAGTAAACAGCAAGCAGACAAGCAAGCAACTTTTCCCACAGTGTCTTGAGTCTGGCCCTGTTTATCTTTCCATAACAATGGAAACAGATGTATTTTTGCGCTTGCAGCTTCCCAGATGTATCACTTGAAGGAGCTGTCTGCTGTTTAGAGACATTGCTGGTTTTCAGTACTGACTTTGCCAGGTTAGTTCCCTGACTCAAAACCTTGCAATTTCTGTGGGCAACGCTCACTCTCTACAGTTGGCAGATAGGTTGCTGCCAGGATTCACTTGGGCTCCTATTGTAGTGTGCTATGATGATGGGGTCTTAGCAAACTGTACCTCTGTGGAGAACCTAGAATTCCTGGAAGCACTGAGTGACCACAATAAACAAAACCCAGTACTCAGACTCAGTGATGGATAAAATTGCTTAGACTCTGCCATGTCCTTAGGTCAGAACTGATGCCAAGGTCTTGTGCTATGCTCAGTGTGGGACTGGGGCTGAGTATCCGTGGTTATTTGGAAAACCAGAACTAGAATCTGTGTAGAAACACAAGTCAGAAAGGAGGACCTGTACTCTCCCTAAATGATGGTATTCTTTCACTAACTACTCTGCCTTTTCCACTAACTGTAGTCTTAACTAAAAAGGTATACTTTTTAGTCTTTACAATTCTATACCAACATGCTGAGCAACATAAACTATAGAAAGACCTTTAATTTGAATCTATGTAAATCTCTACCCTTATAACAACAGCAAAATACACATCCTTTTTCCCAATGGCATACAGAACAATCAGCAAAATTGACTCTATTTTTGATCATATCATTAACAAGTTGACAAGAATAGAAATCATGCAAAGCATTTTCTCAGGTCATAAAGTAAGTAAATTATATCAATAATGGGAATATACATGGGAAATTCCCTAAATATTTGGATATTAGAGGGCACACTTCTAGTACAAGGAAGGTTATCCTGGCAAAACTGGAAACCCCAGGACATTTTAAGAAGCTTGAGAAAATACAGACACAGATACCCAAAGATACATAGATGAAATGTGGTGGTGAAAATTTGGGGTGCCCCTGAACCCTGAAAGCTCATTAAAAGCTCAATTTAAGATCCTTATGAAAAGTTCCAGCAATGAAAATTTAGGGGAAAAAAATAAAAAAAACTATATTATATTCATACAAAAAAAAAACCTAGCCAATTTTATTTTTTAAAAAAACAGATTTAATTGGCAAATAAATTAGTTTACTGTCATTCTTTAGTAAAACAAGAGTGAAGGATGTGGAAAATGATATGGTTCAATAGCACATATTTGATACATTACACTGTATCCTCTTCATCAGTTCTGAGTTTTGTTTTTCTTTTTAACCTGTGAACTGTACTGTGCTGAACTTATTTTCTAACACCTGACTATGACCTCCCAAACTAACTTCTCCAGTTTTTCTTCCAATCTTTTCGGCTTGGATTGATTGAATATTAAAACTGACCTTTTCAGAAATTGGACAAGCTGGAAATGGAGAAATTGATACCAGCTTCAGAAAGCTCACCTTGGTAGCTGTGCCTAAAGGTGACTGTTGCTGTTTTTCTAAACACCTGATGATATCAGAGAAACTGAAGCCCAGGAGAACCTGCCTTCTGAAGATTTTGACCCCTAACATCAAGATATTTTGACTGGCTCCTTTCAGGACTGCTGGGTGGACTTATGCTTTGCTTTCATCTTTAAACTTTGTTCTTTTGTCTCCATTGAAATGCCTCTGATTGTCTGCACAATGTTCACTTCACATGGGAACCCACTTACAGAACTGTCTCCAGAAGTTGGACACAGTTGTTTATTTGGACTGAATTAGTATCAAGACAGAGAGGCTGATTCTATGAAATAACTGACCAACTCAACTTCTGAATTGTGGAACTTCTGGAGACATTACAGAGGCAGGACTGTAGGGAAGTAATAATCTTGCCACCCCAAATGTCTTTTTGGCAAATGCCTGACTTTAAGGAGGGTTTCTCAAGGTTAAGTGAAATTTGCTTTTGACATAGATCTGTAAACTTCTCCTTGAAAGGATTCCTCCCAGGAAAATTTAATCTCCTAATCTCTTTTCAGTAAAGAAGGAAAAAACTAACATCTGACCATGTTTTTTTTTTTTTTTTTTTTTTTGCTTTTGTTTGCCATTCGATTTCTTAAACTGCATGAGTCTTCTCATCAGCCAAATGGAAATTCTTTCCAACACCACGCTTTATGTCCCCAATTTCCCTTCCTCTCTTAAATTCCGAGTAATCAAAGTATTTATTAATGTACAACACAAGACATTTTGAAAATGTTTTGTTATTGAATTATCTGCTCTGTAAATGGTGAGTATTTAATCTTTCTGACTTCTCAATCCTTTCAAAGTCCCTGAACTTTACTGAAAATGGTTGCATTTCATCCTTTCTTATGATTACATGGTAACTCTGGCCCCTTCTCTCTATTTCTATAGGTCCCCGGACAGAAGCTGCCATAGACCTGTGACAAGCTTTCAGACCTCGGTGGGTCTCTTTAAGGCCAACCCTGTTCAGTGGAGCATTTACCCATGAGGACATGGGTAACTGTGGGTATTAAATTGGAAACTATTATCCTTTCTTCTCTTTCTATGCAAACTAATCCTATTAAAGTTCTTTCACTAAGAGAATGCAGAACCTACTTTAAGCATGAAGTTTGGGGTCCCAAGGTGCCTCTCAGTCTGCACACCAATACTTTGATCTACTCTTTTAGCCAGTAGCTATTAAACAGTATGTTGTTTAGTCTCCACATATTCATAGTTTTTCCTGTTGTTTTCTTTTAGTCAATTTCTAACTTCATGGCATTATAGTCAGAGAGAATACTGGGTGTAATTTCAATCTTTGCAGTTTTTTTTTTTTTTAAAGATTTATGTATTTGTTCATACAGAACTGCAGTACAGGCTAGAGATGCAGGGGTGGTGAGAGGATTCACCAGAGACACAGTGGGAAGCAGAACAGGCAGATCAGCAAAGTACACTGCTGAGAGGAGCAGTGGGTGGGTCAGGAGAGTTCTGCCATGCCATGTGGATCACCTCTGGGGCAGGCAGGGATCGAACTCATGCTGAAGTGGCTTTAACTTCTTAGTGCTGTGCTTTAACCCACTGTGCCACCAGGGAGGGCCAATCTTTGCAATTTTATTGACAATTGACTTGTGTCCTAACATACAATCTATTCTTCAAAATGTTGCATGTGTACTTGAAAAAATATGTGTATGTAGCAGGTTTTTGGTGATGTGTTCTATAGATGCCTGTCAGGCCATTTGGTCGTGCTGTTCAGTTAGCACTGTTGTTTCCTTATTAATTCCTAGTCACATTAATCTACCCATTGTTCTAAGTAGAGTATTAAAGTCACCTAGTGCTATGGTACTGCTATCGACATCTCTCCTTTGGTCTAGTATTGTCTCTTCTTTCTATAACACTATCTTCCTGCTTATCTCAAACCATTCTGGGAATCAAATCAACCTACAGATGCCAATTCAAAAATTACTTTCTCTAACCTTACTCCCTATACCAGACACAAAAATCTGTGTATATGATATCTATCATGTGACCAGATACTAAATATCTCAATTTGGCAATTGAAAGTTACCATGGAAAGAACTGAGCCCTTCATCTTACCCCTACACAATGGCTGTTTAGTTTTTCACTCATCCTGGTAAATGGCATCAACTTCTAACCAGTTGCACAAGCCAAAAAACCTTAGGCGATAGCCTCAATTTATCCTTCTTAAAATATATCCTTAAACATATATAATGGTATAATGTCATATTGCTTTAATAAAAAAAGTATAAAAATATATGCTATTTATTTATTTAAATTATAAGAAATTTTATTTAAGATAAGTAAAACAATCTATCCTAAACCTGTCTCTGGTGGGCTGAATAATTGCTCCCCGAAGATTTTCACATTCTAATCTCTAGAAACTATGAGTATGCCATATTTCATGGAAAAAAAAAGAACAAATTTAGGTTCTTAAGAGAGAGCAGGTCCAATGTAACCACAGGGTCCTCTTAAGAAGGAGATAGGAGGATCAGAGTTAGATTAGAGGCAATGAAGTTGACAAGGGAAGTGAAGGGAACAGAAGTTATGTGATACAGGGCCATGAGCCAAGGTATGAGGTCAGGCTTCAGAAACTTGAATATGCAAGGAAATGAATTCTCCCCTAGAGTCTCTAGAAGGAACACAGACCTGCCAACACCTTGATGTTAGCCAGTAAAATGTATTTCAAACCTCTGGACACACAGAAATATAAGATAATAAACTCATGATGTAGAAACCATTAAAGGTATGGTGATTTGTTATAGCAGCAGTAGGAAGCTAGTACACGTTCATGTTTCTACATCACCACTACTTCTAGTGTAACTGAATGGCCGCTGAGGTACAGACTTTGCAGCCAAACTGTCTCTATTTCAATTCTTGTTGTGCCACCAAACTTCCAGGAGCAAGCCATTCACACCTTTTGTGCCTCAATAACTCATGTGCAATGTGGGATCATCACCACAGAATGATGGTCTGTGGTTGAATCTGAAGATTCAGTGATTGTTATAGTTAAAATGTGTGTAACAGTGCTTGGCATATTGTAAACATAAATTTTCCTATTATTATTTCTCTAATCCAGATATAATATCCTGAGCCAAGTGACAACTCTTTGCTGGTGTCCCAGTTTCATTTGCCCTTGTCACTTTTTATTCACAGAGCAGTAAGACTGGCTACTTAAAACTCAACATCATGTTACCCTCCTTGATTATAAGCCTCAAAGGGCTTCACAGAGTTGTAAATCTTCCCTTTCTGCAGAAATTACAATTAAATCCCAAATCCCAACTGTGGCCGGAAAGGCCTCGTATGACCTGGCCCAAACACTTCACTGGGCTTATCAGTCTACTGACACTGAAACTCACTTTTCTTCAATCAATGCCACCAACACAGAAATGTGGTTACCTCAGCACATTCAGTGGGTTTTCTTCAGCCTGGAATACAGTGTTCTCAGATCTTCACAGGACTGACTCAACCTTTCAATTTAGTTTCCTCCTCAGAAAGACCTTCCCTTATCACTCAAATAAAAATAGCTGACTCTTGTCACTGCTTATTTATATCATGTGTCTTCCATGAAAAGAGCTCACTGCCACATCACCAGTGCTCAGAACTGTTTAGGACTTAATGATAAGTTCTCAATAAGAACATGTTGAATAAGTGCTGGAAGACATGTTTTTGTTGATATATCATGTTGGTCATTCCCACATACATTATGAATTAGTGGAGTTGCAAATCTTCCCGCTCAGTAGGGAAAAATTACTTTGATTATGTAAAAAATTACTGATGATTATGTAAGTCTATTTTATCATGTGTTTCTCTGCTTTTTAACAAATGTCTCTGAGGCCATTTTTTTTTGCCAAATTACTAGAAAGGAGACTTTTGAATTATATAAGATGTTGAACCATATTTAACTTCAAAACCCAACCCTCTAACTCCTAATTCAATTAACTTTATTATTATTATTATTATTTTTACCTTGAGTTGTTTTGGTGAAAATTGAAAAGCCGTGTGGTCTACACCCTTCTACATGAGGTGAGCACAGGACTGCAGAGGATGATTGTCCCAAACCTGGAAACTCTTTTTCACAGAAGATGCAGACAGAACTGCGAATGAAGAGCAGAAAGGAGAGTCAGTCTCCCTGGTTGCAGACTTGTCTCGGAGGCTTCCCCGCAACATGTTGGCCCATGGAAGTCTCTGTACCCTGGCATTTGTTTTTTACCTCTTTCCTCCTCGGAATGAGACTTGTGCTAATAGTAGAGACTTACTGTGTCTCCATATCTGTAAAACATTTCAATCACTTTCCCTTAAAATTCATGGCATTTCATGGAGCTAACCTATATTTTCATATTGAAGGTCTTTCAATGTGGGTTTTATTGGCTAATTTGGAGCTTGTAACCAATCATTGGTCAGTTTCCAACTGTGACAAATTACAACACTGAGGTTTAGGGTTAATGGAAGAAATAGACCCCCAGAGGGTGAGTCACTCTTTTTTTGTAAAACAACAAAACATAATCCTGGGGGTGGCCTTGTCTGCATTGCAAGTATATACCTGGCATTTTAACTGACAGCCAGCAGAGTGCCTGCTATTCCTCAGAAGAAGAGATGGTATAACTGATAATCTGAGAGAACAAAGACTCCAGTTACTTCATCTTGATTGCCTGAGGGGCTGGAATTAATTGTGTTTCTTTATACCCCATCTAATTTTACAAAATCATACTCTTCCATGGCAGTTCACTAATTTACCACCTCATCTAAGATAAGACTTTGCCAACAGTAATAACATTTAGAAAATGCTGTCAGACCTGCTGAGAATAGTTCCCACCAACCTATACACACACACACACACACATACACATCCTCTCTTAGACCTTAAGAGGGGGAATAGGAACAGCCACTGAAGACAAAAACCTATCAGAATGAATGACCTGGTGACTCAGAAGTTCACCTTCAGAACAAAACCAATAACAACTGTTGAATCCATTCAGAGACATCAATGTGTATATGATCAACTTCTTTTCAAAGAATAAAAAGAGAGAAAAAAATGTGTCTGCTTTTCAGAAAAACCATTTTGTTTAATTATCTGATGGACATTTATTATGTACTTTCTGTGTGTAGTGTTCCAATTACCATCCCTTAAAACTCAAGATATCTCATGGACGTTAAAGTGTATTTTGATATTGAGGGCTCTTTCAATGTGGATCTTATTGGTGAACATGAGGCTGGTATATGATTAATATTCCCTCAGATATGAGGGGAAGGGAGAAAACTGTAACTGTAGCAAAATTTAAAATGAGCATGGAAACATCCAATCTGAAGTTTCTAAATGGGAAATTTGAGGTGTGGTATTAGAGGAGTAAAAGGGAGGTGGAGCAATTCCTATTTCCTTTACACAATCAACTTTATCAACTCCTATTCTACTTTAGGGATGAATAACAGGCGCGGGTGCAGATGGCTTCTACATTTCAGAAATGGAATACAGCATTATATTGAGACGAAGCACAATTAGGCAGAGAGAACCAGAAATCAGCTGTGTGCCCACCAGTCCAGATTTTCTGGGATATTACACACTGCATCCTTCATCTTTAAGCATGCTGTGGTGTGCATGTGTAATATTGTGGTATACATGTGTGCACGCATGTGTGTCTGTGTGTATAGTGGAATACAAAGCAAAAGAAAATAATGTATGTTTCCCTTCTGGCTCAGATTCCATTCATAGATACAATTATTTGTATAACATAGTCACACCATATTATGTTACAGTCTATGATTTATTAGTAAAAGCATGCTCTGTACACTACTTTCCCAACCAATGATCATTGCTTGACATGTTTCATTACTGAGAAATGACATAGACATTTGTTATATTCTCAGACAATAAAACATGGCCTTGTGCAAATACCTTCATGGAATATTAAACAAAATGAATACTATTCCCTTTCCTGTGTTTATCATATCATATTAAAAGTGAAGACATAGCCCTTATGTTTTCTTTCCTGGTAGACGAGACATTGGAAAGAATGAGCTTAGCGTATCCTTCATCCAACTGGCTTTACTTAGCTATGTCCACAGACTCCAACAGCATTGTTATAATATCACTTCAGTCATCCAGCTTCTCAAAGGCCATTTCTAATGGACTTTTCTTTCAAATCATCATAAAGAATAGAATCCAAAATTTCTTCTATAAACTTCTCTTGGTTAACTCAGATTTGTTAGTTTCAAATAGTGATGGAAGTAGCAAAGACCAGGGAGTGAGCCAATATAATGATTAAAGAATTAAACTCCTTAGAAATTGGTAGTGGACTCACTACATCAATTGGTGGTAAAGATTTACAAACCCATTGGATCAATGCAAGCGTGCATGAAGACAGCCTCACATTCTGTATTGTTGAGATGGGAATGCACCAGCGACCTCCTCAGGGACACAGAGAGGGATGACACCTCACAGTGATAAAGCAGCGTCCTTGCTTTATCGGCAGAAATGATTGATAACATGACAAGAGCAAAGAACAGGGACCAGCAGAGACAAAGGGCATTGATTTTTAACAGGGAACGGAGGAGATATATTGGCTACATGTACAGGGAGGAGTTCCTGTGCAGGTACTTGATGTAATGTCTAAGCTACTCCCAGACCACCTCAGACGGTGGCCACACAATCAGTCAATGGCTACCTAGGTGTCCTCAGTACATCAGGATGTAGGTCACTGTCTTCAGGCAATCATGCAGGAATTCTCCTTTCAAACCTTACAGCACAAATGCATAGAGGTCACACTCTCCCACTGAAATATTAAAAAGTGTTATCTAGTTAACCTAAGTGAGCAAGAGATTACATATTCATGTGTATAACCACTGCCACAACAACACAGATATATACACTCATCATAGAAGTTTTTCTTACTATTCTTCGCCTTCCATATAAAACACATATAACAAGTTCCAAATAAAACAAGTTCACCAGTGAGGATAATAATTTGAGTTTCATCATATGTGACCTAAATAATATTAGTGGGATTGTCAAGGGCTACACCAAATGTTAAGTTGAATCCCTAATATATCTGTGTTTTTCCAGCTCTCCCTTAAGAACCAGTATTAAACTAAGGGTAGCTTGGGTAAACACATGATTTAAGCTGAGGAACCATGTGTGCTTTCTGACATGACTATAGAAAAATAATCTAAAGAATGTGTAACATGCAAGCTTAATTTAGGTCAGAATGTCAAGTGTTACACCAGTCTTTGTAAAACTTGGATTAAGCCTTGCAGTAGTTTATTATTCTATACATTGGGCAAATACAGTAACCCTGCCTACTTTAAGAATGGATGGTAGAATAAAATGAAATGACATAACCAGGGCCAGCTTCACCAGTGTGCAACCACAGCACCCTGGTCTCAGGAAGTCACACATATAGCTTAATGTTTTACTGTCAGTGACTGGAAATTCTTTATAATTTTATCTTTGAACAGGTTCTTTGTCAGTGAATTCTGATGGGATGATGAAGCTTCTGCACTGAGATGCGCAGGAGTCACCTCACATATGTGCAGATTTGGGTCCTCAAGAGTAGTGGCTGATGGGCAGAAGGACCCACAGTGACAGCGGGCCTCCATCCCTAGGAAAACTGTGTGGTCTCTGAATAGGGGAGCTACACCCAGACCACATGAGAATCTGGCATGCCTATCCATTCCCAGAGCCTCTGTACAGATCTGGACCAAAAAGAATACTCCGTGCTGTGGACTCCAGTAAAAAGTGCTTTTGCTCAAGCAATAAATTTGTCAGTAAATAATTACAAAGTAGGATGATATTCATGGAGGTTGTAGTAAAGCATATCAGTGAATTATTTTTTTAAAAATTCTTTGGATAGTTTAGAATCACTGACTTTGAAAACTTCTACATTACAAAGTAAATCTCCACAAATTTAGAAATGAAAATAAAGATGGCCACATTTAACAGAAAATAGCATTATCTTCTATAATTGGATAAACCAACTACTGACAGTGAAGGCAATTTCAAAATTAATTCTGCCGTGTGGTTGAATATATTGCATAAACAAGTATTTTAAATTATATCTAAATCAGAAGTAACTTGGTTTCTCAGATGACCACCACAAGTTATAGAAAATATGAGGGAGAATAACAAAATACTACTATGTAAATTTGCATCTCAAATTAAATTTAGACTCACAAAAAAATGTATTAAGAGGTAAATATTTTTAGAAATACTGTCCTACAAAAATCAATTCTAAAAGTGCTGAAATTTGTATTTTGAAACATTGTACAAGAAATGTATTTCTAATGTTTTCACAGACTATATAAAGTACAACTAAAAATTCTAGTGGTGGCTCTCCCTGGTGGCACAGTGGGTTAAAGCACAGTACTAAGAAGCTAAAGCCACTTCATCATGAGTTAGATCCCCGACCAGAGGTGATCCACATGAAGCTGCAGAAACTCTCCTGATCCACCTGCTGCTCACCTCAGCAGTAGACTTCATCAGTTGACCTTTTCTGCTCCTCACTCTGTCTCTGGTGAATCCTTTCACCGCTTCTGCACCACTGGCCTGTATCCCTGTGTGCATAAATGAGTAAATCTTAGAAAAAAAAGAAAAGAAAAAAGAAAAAGAAAGAAAGAAAGAAAAAATTCCAGTGACAATTGCAATTATCAAAATTTCCTGTTAAAAATGTCAAAAATTCGGGCCCTCCCTGGTGGCGCAGCGGTTAAAGCACTGCACTAAGAAGCTTAAGCCAATTCCGCATGAGTTCGATCCCCACCTGCCTGCCCCGGAGGAGATCCACATGGCGAGGCAGACCTCTCCTGACCCGCCCGCTGCTCCCCTCAGCAGTGTACTTCCTCCATCTGCCTGTTCTGCTCCCCACTCTGTTCCTGGTGAATCCTCTCACCCTCCGCATCTCTGGCCTGTACCCCAGTTCTGTATGAATAAATAAATCTTTAAAAAAAATGTCAAAAATTCTTTGCAATTTTGTAATTGTCAAGAAAACTGACACAGCTTTGAACTGAAAATAACATTGCATTTTCAATTGAAAATGAAAATTTGAAAACTATACATTTTGATGAACAAATAAATGAACTTTCAGAAAATTGAGTCAGAAAATATTTGAGCATGTCTTATGAATAAAGTATGTATCAATACTTACTTTAAATTCTGACAAGGCTGCTTTGTTGCAATTGTAAGTTTGTGTTGCCTGTTATGTGTCACTATTAAACCTGCTATGTTTCACAAGTAACAAAACATTTCTGAAGATTCTGCTTTTCACTTTAATTCTCTGAACAATCCTTTATTTCCTGCTTTATTGAACGAGGAGTCCTACATTTTCACCTGCAATGGCCCATGCAGGTTATGTAGCAACCTGGGTAAAATATAATTTAGATTTTTGCCACAAATCTGCAAGTCCTATTTAAGCAACATGGGACTTGTTTTCCTTGACACATTTTAAGCATTTTTGTTTCTGCTTTTTGGCCAACAAGTCTGATTCATGGATATTTGTTTCTTTGTATGTTTTGTAAAATTTGATTAAGTTGCACATGTTCCATTTGGAGATATTTCTGACCTGTCTGTGCATCAGTGCTGAAATGCGCCCCTCCAGAGAGACCTTACATGGCTTCTGTCAGGCACTTCAAGATGCTGATGGATTATTGTATTAGCACCTTAGCTTAAGGTCATGCAGACCAGACAGGTAATAAAAATTGGCCCTAATCCCATATGAGTGCAGAACTATATTACAAATTCTTAGGAAATTAGTTTTTCTTCCAGAGCCCAGAAAATAATAAATTTAAGTATCACTTCCTATTTATGAGGAGTTTTTCCTGAGCCTACTCTTTCACAAATACCCTCGAATCCCTACCCTCTCCCATGCCCCAGGCCTTGCCCTGAGTTCTGGCCTCCTGAACTAAATGTTCATGAAGGTCTTTTAGGAAGAGTTCAGCAAATCCAGGTAGCAACAGCCCTGCATCCTTTCAAGTTCTGGTTTCTACCTTCCACAGGAATATCTCCCATCTACATGGGAGAAACTGGATTATAAAGGATAATTGAAAGACAGGACTTCCTGAGCTTTTCAGATAGACCTCCTCAAGGCATCTAGAACAGTCTTTCCAAAGACATACCTTGGCAGGTGGATCCTTTGGAGCTAAGGTCAACTGGAGCTCTGCAGTTGGGAGAAACTGTTATCACTCTGTTCACTATCTAAAAGAACTACAGCCCAGAATTGGGATTTTTTTTTTAACCCGAAATAGCACTTCTCTTGGAGAAATCCACCTATGACAGGGCAAACATGTAATTGCTGAGCATCTTATCTTTGTCATAGGAGTCACCTTCTCTTCATCCTGTGTGTCCCCCTTCCCTCTCCTTGAAGTCCCCACCCCACTTCATAACTCAGGATACAAACTCTCATTTTACCCCATTTACTTTGGAATCTACAGCCATACAGATTTTTCATATAATTAAATTTGTCCTTCTCTTCTACTAATCTGTCTGATGTTAATTTAATTGCTTAGCAGTCCCAGAAGAATCCATCGGACTAGGTAGAAATTCCCTTCCCACCCCACATCTTCCTCTCTGGCCATTGTTAGAAAGAAAAGTTGGGTTTCTGTTTTCTATTATGCGACGTGAAGGTGTTGAGTTAGATGAGCCATACGTTACAGTTTACCCCTTCTGTCCTCCATTCAGTGCAGTGAACATTTACTATAATATGTTAAATACACTCAGAAAGGAGCTAAGGATGCGGGCCCTCCTTGGTGACACAGCCGATTGGAGCGCTGCACTGCAAAGCTAAGCCAAGCCTTGGCTGCTTCAGTGCAAGTTCGATCCCTGCCCTGGAGCTGACCCACATAGCACTGCAGCAGACCTCCCCTGTCCTGCCCCCTGTTCCCCTCAGCAGTGTGTTTTGTCCAGCTCCCTGTTCTGTTCCCCACTCTGTTTCTAGTAAACCTTCTCATTGCCCCTGCACCTCTGTCCAGCATCCCATTTCTGTATGCATAAATAAATAAAATCTTTAAAAAGAAAGGAGCTAAGGATGCAGAGATAGATGTGACTCCTGCCTCAACGCATGTATAGTCATATGGGAAATACAGCATGAAAGGCATAATTTCAGTGAAATGCAGCAATACAATCATAGAATTTGGTCCCAGGTAGCCTACAGATGTGGGTTCCAGGTTCCAGCAGGCATTTAATAATACGCTAAGTGTTGCAGGTTGAGTAGCAGTTTGCAGGCCAGAATTCAGCAGTGAGCTACTGCTGTCAGTGTGGAGAATGCCTTTCCAACAGAGGGGAAGCACAGCAAGACACAGGTGAAAAATAACATGGGAGAGCAAAGGTCCTACTCACCCAATGAAACAGCCTGGTTCTAACTATTTTTTATAAAGGGTGCTCAATTATCCTTAAAGAGAACTATTGTGGTCATTAGGTTCTCCTGATGCAACTATTTCTCCTTAACACAACCTAACAAGATTTATTTTAACTTGAGATTTCCTTTCTTTAACTTTATTTTTTTTATTTATATAGACTAAAACTATACCCTAGAATAACATGAGTTTTTAACAGCTCAAGTATAAAAGTGAATAGCAAATTACAAATCATTTGCAAATACACGAACAGTGCACTTCAGGTGGAAATTCATCAAATGCTTCTTTAGAGTATTAGCAAGTTCTTTTGCTAAGCTGTCAAGAGAAATATTTTTGTCCCATTTCTTTTTTCTGTTGTCTCCAATCAAACTGTATAAGGCTGTCACCCCATGGAACCAAGCTGGTCTGGCCACTTCCCTCATACAGTGTTCAGTCCTCAGTTCTCTGCAACTTGTTCAAGCTTCCATCTTCAAATACAGTATCTTGGCTTCAATTTCCCTAAGGTTTGCACCAGCACATTTCCTGCTTTTGCAATTGTTACTCCTATTTCCAAGTTTTTATTGCACAGCTCCAGACAAGATTAAACCTACAGGCAATAAAGAGGTGCCTCTTAAATTCAAATAATCTCTGTCCTGAGGCTTTGCAACTCTCTCATTCGAATGGGTTTCTCGATGACTTTGGGGACTAGATAACATTTCTCACCTGAGTCCTGTCCCCCATTACTCAAATGTCCCTTTCTTTAAATGATTCCTTCCCCAAATCCCTTCACATCTTAAATGTTCCATTGAAGAGAAAAAATGTGTATTCTTGCTGCTGAATGGGCTTGAAATTCAAATCCATTTATCTGTTTAGGATCCACTGTTGGGTCACAAATTCACTAAGAAAGTATACATAAGTGCAAAGCATTATTGTTATATGTAAACTACTGCTGACTTTGCATTAGTCCCTCTTCAAAAAAGCACACATAATAAGGTCTTTACTCTGCATATGTCTATATATTCAGAAACAGATACACACATATAAACTTATCAGAATCCATTTCAATCCCAAGTAAGATTTGGTCAATTTTTCATCTTCTAGCAATGTAAATACCAAATTAATCTGTGTTTAAATATGAACTAATATGCTATAGAATTCACCTTCGTGGGCTTTTCTTAATCCCTTTAAAGCCCAGGAATATAATGTTTGTAACATTTTAGAATATTTCAGTATAAACATTAAGAAGTAAACATGCCATTTTATTCAAACTTGAGTTCTAAGGATAGTCACCTCCTCGGACTAAAAGTCTGCAAATCTGGGAAGCCAACCTATATATCCGGAAGGCCACATTTGGCTACCGCAAACACTTCTATTATTCATATTTTGGTCATAACCTGAAGCTTTTCATTATAATATAACAGGATATCAGAGTCGGTGTTTAGAATGCTAAGTGAACAATGGGACTTTTATTAGTGAAATTTAATATAGTTGAGATATGTAGATTGGGTAAAACAGATTACAAAATTAATTTAAGCAATGTAGATGTGAAATTGGGTGAAATATTTTGAAATCACTTTGTATTTTTTAGTGACTTGTGTCCATGAATCTAGTCAGGCCCAAGTCTAGGTCCTTGGGGATGGTATATAGAGATGCGTTATTTTTAAACAGGTAAAATCACAATACTCTTACATAAAATGACAAATGTCAAAGACTTCATTGGACTCATTACTTAATGAGGAAGTGAGAAAAGAAGTTACAATTTGTTCAAAGGAGGGCTCAAAATCGGACAACTGGAAAAGCTCTTGGGCAATGCTGAAATGAATTTTTTTTTCTTCAACCATAAAAAAGTCCATTGAACTTCCACAAGCTAGAATTTATTGTCATGGGCTAAGGAAAAATGATTTGCATTATGGTTAACTTAGAGCTGTAGAACAAAACAGCTCAGAGACAGTGAAGGGCAGAAGAAACCCATCGAATCAAATAACCACGAAGACTGCCTGAAACAACATAGAGATTTTGGGGGCAGCCTTCCTGGTGGCACAGGGGTTAAAGACTCAGAGCTATCAAGCTATAGCCAGCCACCATGGTGGCTTGAGTGCCATCCCCTACCTGGGTGCTGACCCTCCTATGGCTCAACAGATCTCTCCTGTCTCATCCTCTGTTCCCCTCAGTGGATCCTCCTGTTCTCCTTCCCACTCTGTCTCTGGTGAATCCTCTCAATCCTCATACTTCTGCCCTACATCCCAGTTCTTCTAGGTACAAATTAAAATATTAAAAAAAAAAAACCACAGTTTTCTACTAAAAGCATCTAGTAACCTTTTGCCTTTTGAAAAATCTTCAACAAATTTCCCTTAAAATTGTCTGTCTCAGGCCATCCTTGGTGGCTCAACAGGTTAGGAGGCTGTTGGGGACCGAGGCTGGCATCTGGCGTCTGTCAGCAGCCATAAAAAGGTGAAATGGAGTCCGGATAGAGAAAAACATCCGGGTTGTAAAAGGCATGCGGGAAGAACTCCTTGCCCCCACCTTTTCTTTCTCCTCTTTCTTCTCTCACCCACCTATTATCTAACCACTGCTCCATTCTCGCCCATTTTTGTCCCTCGCGAGAACCATGTTATCAAGCACTGCTACATGTCTAGTATCCATTGGCCTTCTCCCTTCCTGACTTCTGCATCCCCGACCTCTTGTATTTTATATAAACCTGATAAAGACAAAATAAACTCTCTCTCTCTCTCTCTCTCTCTCTCTCTCTCTCTGTTCTGATACACATGAGTGACTGCTTCCTTTGTTCGCCGGCCCTGGGGCTCCGACTCTCCGGCCTTGCTGGTCAAGGTCCCCGACAGGAGGCAGCACTCAATCTGGCTGTAGCCACTTCAGTGCGAGTTCGAACCCCGCTCCAGAGGTGACCCATATGGTGCGGCAAACCTCTCTTGTCTCACCCACTGTTGGGGACCAAGGCCGGCATCTTGCGTCTGTCAGCATCTTGCACCATAAAAAGGTGAAATGGAGTCCGGATAGAGAAAAACATCCGGGTTGCAAAACGCATGTGGGAAGAGCTCCCTGCCCCCACCTTTTCCTTTTCCTCTTTCTTTTCTCGCCCATTTTCGCCCCTCGCGAGATCAACTGCCACCAAAACATGCTGCATTTCTATTGGCCTTCTCCCTTCCTGACTTCTGCATCCCCCTCCTCTTGCATATAAGCTGAGGTAATAAACCCAATAAAGAGTTCTTTCTTTCTTCTGCTACATGTGCGTGACTGATTCTTTTGTTCGCCGGACCTGGGGCCCCGAATCTCCGGCCTTGCTGGTCAAGGTCCCCCGCAACCCACTGTTCCCTTCAGCAGTGTACTTCATCCAATCTGCCTGCTCTGCTCCGTACTCTGTCTCTGGTGAAGCCTCTCACCACCCCTGCACCTATGGCTTGTATGCATAACTAAATAAATCTTTAAAATAAAAATCATCTCTAGATAACTCTACTAGGATTCTAATTGCTGCTAAAAAGGGATCAAGAGCTTCCCTTGCCTTCCTCTAGAATGCTGTCTAGATTTCCTTGTGGTAAACTTCCTTGCAAGATGTTGGTTGTAGGAACTGAAAGAAGAGAGAACTGGACCACAGCAAGCTTACACAGCACTCTGTACCATACTGCCTTACTCAGCGTCTACATCTATAATGAAATGTGTCAGAAATTTGTTTTCATTACAATCTCGTATTAAAAATGTAGGTGACTAACCTTTATCAAATACAAACATTTGGGGTATTGCTTTATCTACCAAGAATAACCCAAGTTGTACATATTGAAATCAAGTAACTGCAATCAGCAGAAATGGGATAGGGATTAGCTTTCTTTGTTCCCTTTGATAGAGGAGTTTGCTAGTCTCTTCTTATTCTTAATTTAGCTTGCTGCAATTTCAGTTACCAGGGATCACAATATTACTTACAGTAAGATATTTTGAGAAAAAGCACAAGATACCACATTCACATAGCTCTTACTATGCTATTTTAAGATTTTTATTTATTTGTGCATACAGAACTGGGGTACAGGCCAGAGGCTCAGGAGCAGCAAGAGGCCTCACCAGAGACAGAGTGAGGAGCAGAACAGGCAGATCTACGAAGTACACTGCTGAGGGGAGCAGCGGGCGGGTCAGGAGAAGTCTGCCACGCCATGTGGTCACCTCCGGGGCAGGCGGGAATTGAACTCATGCAGAAGTGGCTTTCATGACTCAGTGCTGTGCTTTAACCCACTGCGCCACCAGGAAGGGCCACTATGCTATTTTTTTTTTAATAATTGCTCTATTTTATTAGTAGTTATTGGTCACCATTTACTGTGTCTAACTTATAAGTATGTAAATAAGAAAAAACATACTTATAAGAAAAAACATAAAGTCTCTATGGTTTCACACATCCACTGGAAGTCTTGGAAAGTACCTCCCATAGAAAAGGGGGACTACTGCATTAATTCTGCCTACTCAAAGTCAGAATTAGCAATCTGTAAGAGATGTGGAGTGACCAGTGGTAGACTTTATAATCTGCAGGAGACTGATCTGATTCTTCATGTTTTATCACACCTAAAGACTCATCAACTAAAAGACAAAGGACTCAGAAATCCCAACTTCTTTTCTTTACTTATTCCCACTCTCGTGTCACCCCCAGTCCCCACCCCTCTATCTTTCTGCCAACCCCACCATATGCTCACAGTGCAGGGAAGAGGAGAGCAGCAGGGACTGTCCCTCAGGTTCTGCAGCTCTCAGTCAATATTTCGGGCTCTGTGCAATAAGGCTTAACCATTGGACTATAAGATCCTTTGGCAGAAGCTACATCAAACTGCAAACACATACGGTTGGTGAGTGAGCTAGGGTTGGCATATCTAGCTTGGTTATAGAAGAATTAGAATTTCCATACACCTCCAGTTGAACTCTTAAAAGCAGGTCTCCATGCAAAGAGGGTGAAGCAAAGCCTACAACATATGGTTTATCTTTTCAGTAATTACATTTTCAAATGTAATCCTATACACTTTTTCCCCTTAAATAAAGTCTTGTTTAAAACCAAATGTTTCTCTGTTAACACAAAGTAGGCAAATGAGAGTCCACACACGGATATTGAGATATTCAGTGGTTTCATGGTTTTGAAAAGTTTGAATTAACATGCTGTACTTGTGGCCTCCCAGAGAATAAGGCTGTGTAAAGGGAAAAGTGGTGAATGATGAGGCCTCTGTCTTCCACATGGACGAGTGCTTTTAGGCCACACAGAGTTGCAAAATCAGCATCTTTCTGTAAGCGGACAAAGCAAGTGTGCACTGTGACATAACTCAGGGGCCCATATCCCATGGCATATTTCTTGACCCAAGAAAGAAACCAGCCCTTTGACTTTCCCCCTAAGTCAAAGATGTCTCTAGAGTTCTTTTATCTATGAAGTCATTCCAGTGATAAAATGTGGGCTTTGAGACATTTTCATCGAGTTAATATGACCATATCCCAAGTATGTCTTCTGCTACTCTGGTGACAATGTTCCTTGCCAAATGTATTTTCACCACCATGGGGCACCCAGGGACCCCAAACATGCTTAGCATGTGTTCAGGCATTCATGTCCTAAAAGGAGTCTGGTAATCTACATGCACAATGGGAAAGGAAGCAGACTCCTAGAGGGAGAGATTTTTAATAGAATTGGTGTGCAGAAAGAGAAGAACAGACTTCAAGTAATAGTTTCCCAATAAAACTACCTAAATTATTCAGCCCCCGTGGGTAAACACCAGGCCAAAACACAGGCTCTGCCTCAACTAGAACCCCCTGAGACCCGAAAGCTTGCCCTAAGTCTACGATACCTTCACCAGAGAACCACAAGAAAGAGATTAGGCAGGCCTAGAGAGCTGGAACATAAGGAGCATCTCAAAATTCAAATTGTACCATAAAATCCACTACGAGGCCAAAATAATGGCTGCCATTGTCTCTGTGAAGAATGAGGAATGGCCTCCCCAGATGTCTCCCACCCACATCTCTCCCAAGTATCTCTACATGTCTTTCCTATACAAGTCTTCTCCAAGACCCACTTCCTTCTTCAGCCCTCCCCCTATAAATCCACCTCGCACCTTTCCAGCTGGCCCCATGCAGGAAGTCTGGTGCATGGCCTTCTGGGAGAGACAGCATGTGTAGTGGGGATGGAGGAAATGGCACCTGTTCAATGCTCCTCCCACTCTTACAGAGATGTGTTCTATAACACAAATACTGAGACTTTTGGTCATATAAAGATACTGTGCCTTCAAAGGAAAAAAGAAAATGTCATCTTTGCTAAGGTAACTTTATAGAAATTGGATAACACAGGGAAAGGGTCTGAGATTTGGCCAAGGCCTCAAAAAGGGCAGCAGCAGGCTGTAGTGTGGAGCAGTTGAAAGGGGGGGGGGGGTATGAAGGGGGTACATTCTACAATTAGCCTTTTGCAAGATGAGGTGACCTAATGGCAAAAAACAAAGCAGGCAGGTAGTAGTGATTCCGACAAGGACATGGCTGCATGTCCAAACAGACAGGAAAGTGAGCAGAGCCCAGTCGCTGCTGCTGGGAGCTCCAGCCCGCTATGCCATAATAGACCAGAATGCCACAGGTAGGTGGTGAAGAGTAAATATACTTCCTAGGGTTAGAACAGGCCTCCCTGTAGCATAGGGATTAAGTCTCAGCACTATCACCATTATAGCCTGAGGCAGCTCCTGGCCAGGGAGGTGACCCACACATGGCACAGCAAACCTCTCCTATCCAGTCCTCTGATCCTCTCAGCAGTGTGTTTCAATATATCTACCTGTTCTGATCCTTACTCTGTCTCTGGTGAATCCTCTCACCCCCTGTGAGTCTGCCCTATACCCCAATTCTCCTATGTTAAAAAAAAAAAAAAAGCATGTAAGTGCAGCCACCTTTTCTATTCCATTCGATCATGCTGGGACAGGATCTATCAAGGTGCTCACACCATACCTAGCAGAGTCTCAGCAGCAACCTCTTTACCAAACTCCAATATTCCAAAGCTGGGAGCAGAAATGTATAAGGATGGACATTAGTCTTACTTGGAGCCTGGAAGTGGTAGCATTAAGTTTTAATCACTTGCTTTTTGTGTGCTGATTACATATATAGATCAACCCATCTATATATGTAAGTCATGTGGCCCTTAAACTTGAGAGCACATGATTTGAGACACTTGTTCCATGCCCTGTGGGTATGCCAGTGCATCCATTAGATACTTGCAGATTCCGTGGGTTGATGTTACCCTGGCCTCTCTTCCCCCAGGCATGTTGTATACCACCTTCTTATACAACATTTCCATACAAACTTCCATGGTCAACAACAGGCTCTACTGAGAGTTGAAGAATCAAGGGAGAGTTTGGGGACAGGGGTGGAAATAACTATCTTAAGAATCAAGATTAATTGATCCACCAGGCTATAAACTCCCATTTCAACGTGCACTACTAAGAATTCTTTAAATAATGTCACTGAAAACAGTGCTGACATGTTTCTCCTTCAAACGCTCCTAATCTTTTCTTCTTCTCACTTATTAATTTATTCAACATATATTTATTGTGTACCTACTGTATGCCAAGCACTGCTGTAGATATCTACAGATACAGCATCAAATGAAACAGACATGGGCTTGGCTCATGGATTTCACATTATAGTTGTAGAGACAGATAATAAACATTTAAATCAATGGATAAAATAAGGTCACAAAGCAGCCAATACTCACGGACTCATGAACTGGGAGTAATTGGGAGGGGGGTATCAAGTTTAGATAAAAGGCTCTGTATAGGGGGCCAATGGAATTACGATCTCCTTCCTTATCAAGAGAGAGGCAGAACAGAATTCCAAACAGTGAGGTGGGAAAAGCAGGAATGTAAAGAAGAACCGGAGGCCAGGAGAAGATGAGGAACAGGGAAACAGGAGGTGACAGGATGACTTCAGAGGCATAACCTAGGAGCCAGCTCACCAGGGATCTTAGGAGTCTTGGTAAGAAAGATGACTTTTATTACCATCAACACCATCTATTTCCAACCATCTTTTAAATATTTTTTGACTGAATCTGAAATAGATCTGTGCAGTTCTTTTTTTTTTTTTTTTATAATTAGCTGGAGCACAGAGCCTAAGTAGTAATACATGACATTACATATCACAAGTAGAAAGCTAAAAATAGAAAAAGTCTAAAGGCAAGACATATATTTACACAGCAGTCAAGGGCTCCAATCTTTTTCGGGAGGGTTTTTTGCTTGGGAAAGTTGCACACACCACATGCCCACTGCCCACTGCCCTGTGCCTTCTATTCTATGTCTGTGCCTACAAACAAGCAAAGAAGTCCTTCCTTGAAATACTACGTCCCTGACTCCAAATCTCAGACCACAGCTGAAGATAAGTTAAGCACTTAGGAAAGTTGTGGGTTTTTGTCTTTAAAAACCAGTAAGAAAATCACTCTAGAGTTTTCATTTTCATAAGGTTCTCAGGATGGCTCAGAAGAGAATACATGTGATTTTTGGAAACTGTAATCTTTTCCAGGCCCTGGAGATGGGGAGGAAGAGTCAACTGGGTGCCAGAAAAGTGAGCTGAAACAAATTATGTAGTGGGCCTAATAGAAAACCCACCATGTGATGAAATATTCCTTCTCTCTCTTTTAATTTATGAAAAGCACTTCCTTGCCTGTTCCACACCCATCTCTCTTGGGGCTTCTCAGTCCATTCAACCGCATCACTTAAGAATTAATTTTTTTTCTCTACAGTCAAAGCTATTAAGACAACAAGACAAAGGTCAACATCTCCATTCCACTGACTCAGATGGATTCCCCTTAGGAATGTTCTTCCTCCTGTATGCTTGTGTGATTCTCTAGAATACCATCCACCCCAGTTTTGAAACTCAACTGATATTAACCATTTATCTAGATATTAGACTTGCCAACCAATAGCCAAAGTAAAGCCACCCCCAATTTCTCAAGCTGCCTCCCTTAGGCTTGACTTCCAAAGAAAAATGTCTCACCCCATGGTCAGGGTGCAGCTTTAAATAATGTGGAGAAAACAACCTAAAGTGAAATCTCAGTCCCTCACTTCCTTTGTCTGGATATTAGTATGGCCACCCATAAAAATAAAAAATAAAGAAGAAGAGAAAAAAAGGCATTATGAACTATGATGCCCATTGGAGCATTAAAGAGTGTGATGAAAAATCTGAGAACTTCCAAATTCATGACACTATTTTATTAGACTTCGTTAATGATAAAAACAATTTGAATTTCTGTGATATATTGCTTTATAGGACATGTAAGGAATATTGCCTAATTTGCAAGTGGCCTAATAAAAACAGACCTTTTTTGCAATTTTTCTATATTTCTAGCTTACAGATGAGGAAATTAAGCTCACCGAGGATGAGTGATTTGCACCCAGGACTCAGGAGGTGCGTGACAGTGCCTCTGGGCCCCTTGTGACAGCACTAAGCAGTCATAGGTCATGGCCTCAGGCCAACTTGGCTTTAAATATTAGTTTCACCATCTCCTTCACTACATATTCTGTGATGCCTGCCCATATCAATCTCAGCCTCAGTTTTCTAATCAGCAAATAGGACAGTAGATGTGTGAAAGAGAAAGATGTGGAATGGCTCGTTGTTTCAATAAACCCTGTTCTCCTTCTCTTTTAATGGTTAGTCCCATAGCCTCTTTGCCATACCTGGAAGAAGTCAGGGGATATTTCTACCTTCTCTTCACCTTCCTCATCTACGGCAGTGTGTCCATCAAGGTGCCTCCTCGACCAATAGGCAGAGAGAAGAAAGCCCTCACCCTGATGCCAGAACTCCTTATCCCAGTGCTTTGAACTCCTTATCTTGGTGCTTTGAGACACGGCTTGTGAGTGCATCCAAATCTCACACTTGTGGCTTCCTTAGTGGCACCCTGTGGTGTCAGACAACCACATGGTCCTTTCTCAGTCATCTGGGCTAAACGACGAGTGAGTGGCAAAGCAGACTGGGAAGTTAGACAAGGTCAGTTACCCTGGAGAGATGGACAGTTATTCTCGCTGGAGCCAATTTTTCACAAGTCAAGAGTTTTAACACCCTACTAAGGCCTGCATCTTCTCTCCTCGGAGATTTATTTGTAATCCCAGGACACAGGCCCTCCTTGGTGGCTCAATGGGTTAAGCACAGTACTATGAAACTATCACAGCCACTGCAGCACCAGTTCGATCCTGGGCAAGGAAGGTGACCCACATATCATGGCTGACCTCTCCTGATGCGCCCACTGCTCCCCTCAGCAGTGTGCTTCATCCATCTGCCTGTTCTGTTCCCCACTCTGTCTCTGGTGAATCCTTTCACCTCCTGCACCTCTGGCCTGAACACCAGTTCTATATGCATAAATAAATAAATATGTTTTTTTAATGATTAAAAAAAAATTCCAGAATGCCACAATTCCTAATTTCAGAGTTCCTCACCTGGACTACAGACCCCTACCCCTCCCTGTGTGCAGGTGACAGCTGCTTTTATTGTGTTCTCTGAGAGGAGAACCGGTGCCAACACAGCCTGTGAGTAAATAAACCAGTCCACTCTTCTCCAGAAACCTTGTGTTTACAATAGGGATAAAGGGAATAAATATAAATAGATAGTGTCTCTACTTGGCTTGGGTTCTTATCCATCAACACCTGAAATAGCTTTCAGCGCCCTTTGTGCTTGTTGAACCCATGGTTTTGTCACCCCTGGAGTCAATGCCAATAAACGCAAAGGAAACTTCAGTTTGATATCCAATTCCAACTCTGGATCAGATGGAATTAAATGAAAAGAGAGATTTGCCTGCCTTGAGAAACTGATTTCAAACCCTCAATTTTCTTTATGAATGATAGGGCATGTTGAAGTTGGAGGAGGACTCAAAGGGTGAGGGAGAGGGTCTTCCCCACCCCACCAGCACCAAATTCACCAGCTATGATTAAATATAACATCAGTATGGCACTGAACTGACTCAGCTAAGAAAAGAAAATGATGACTTCTCAGGCCATCCATGTGCCCTTTGCCAGAGCGAGGGGCTTCCAAAACAAGTGATGACACAGACGACAGGGTTGGCAGGAAGAACAATGTTGCTCAGCCTACTGTCTTGGGTTGGACCAATGTAATGGGAGCAAAACAAAACCCTCCTCCACCAAATTCAATCAACATCTTTAGGTTTGACATAAGACTTTTCCCGCATGGCTGCTTTATCAATGACATTTGTGAGCCCAAAACCCTCTTCATTCAGAAGCCCCCGGAAAAGTTAACCTCAGTAGATCTGTAAGAGCTACCCAAGTCACCCAAGCCTGGCTTACTCAACCAGTCAGAATGAGCCAATTCATCAAAACTTCAGTGCAGCCTGAACTGACCTGGCCCTGAGCCCCTGCCCCTGATGAGGTTGAGTCACAGCAAGGCTGTACCCACAGACTTCAGATTCCAGGTGCCCCTAAGAACAGTTATGGGTGATCTTTTATGACAGCCCAGAAAAACCCTGATGCTCAGCTGCTGTACTGAGTTCCAGATCCAAAGCACAGCCCACTGCTCTGCTGGCTTCAAAATCCACTGTCTGGTCCCACTTCAAACTGCTAAATCCAATCCGTTCCCCATTTGACAAAAGTGAAAACTTGGGAAACCTGTTTTCTCTTATCATCTTAAAGAGAGATTTATTCTATGACTTTGGACAAGTCATTCAACCATCCTCTGTTCTTTTAGAGCCTAAGTAGCCAACCCTGACTGTCAGCACATAACTATCCATGAGTCTAGGGATAGCAGGTTCAGTGAATCATGAAAACTCGCTGGAAAGATTCCTTTCTACAAAACAGCAAATTCCAACCTTGGAGAGGTTAATCCCTTCATAAAATAGCATAAAAAATACCGAGAGTCTACCTCTGACTGTAACCTAGAGAGTCTGCCCTACATCTCACCCAGTAGGAGGAATCAAAACACCCTTAATAATTACATGCATTTGGGTAATACAGCGGCAACACCAACTTTCTAAACAGTGGAATTGTATCTGCCTCTGACAGCTTTGATCTGCTCCCACTCATGATGGCATGAAAACCAGCAAGCAATTTCCTGGGGTAATTGCCAGTGCACCAATACATTGACCTCACTTTTTTTCATTTTCTAAGGGGCAATAGAAAAGATCAGTGTCCTGCTAGTCTGCAACATTAACAGGATTGAAAATATCGATAAAATTTAATTTATTATAAGAGGGTTTTGGGTGATAGCACTAATCATTTCTGGCCTGGAAAAGAAACAGCATGGAGACAGTGAGAAGATCACTGATGATTTCTTGTTTATCTGATGCTGACAGATTTGAAGAGTTGGCTTCTGCTGAGGGGTCTGGCATCCTGGAAAACTGACCTCCTTGCTCTGGGGCTGTTTAATCACAGAAGTCTGTGGGTCCCACCCACTCACTTAAGAAGGAATATCCAGGCAGCTACTCTTTATGGGGTGAGAAATTATAGAGAAAATATACACCCTAAATTAGCCCTGAACATGGTCTCTGTTCGTAACGCACACATCCGCAAACTCCTGCACCCAGCTTTGGTGAACAGGCCAGCTTTCCCTTTACAGTAGACAACACTGAGATAATTTCATTTGCTTATGTCTGTCTAGGAAGAGTGTGCCGCATTTAAGCACAGTGCAAGACTCTTTCATCAGCTGTTTTATAAGCCTGACATTCCCTTCCCACCCAGAAAGGCCAGTTAATATACCAGGGCTAAACGTTTGGAAAAGTACTATACCATATGGAAGTAGCAAATGAAGAACATAAAAAGCAGAAGGAGGTAAGCCCAGGTGGGTAGGGGTTCACTCATTATTCATGTGAGTGTAAGAACACAGGGAACAACAGAGGTCAGCAGGGTCTTTGGAGGCCATTCCTGTTCTTTTTTCCTGAGGCAGCATCTAATTGCTTCCGTGCTGCTGACAGTTGAGCCTGGAATCCAGTTCCAGATATGTGTTATTATCAGGGAAAAAAAGTTCCCGGTCTGTTCTGTATTTAGATTTTGTGTTTCAAATGCTATTCAAGTTATTTGCAGACGAGGCCTTGCTCAGAGGGACGTTTCACAGGAGGCTCTCACTGCTTCCCTCTCAGAGAGAGGGAAGGAACCACTTGTAACCCCAAGGTTTGCTTGTCATTTTCCATGGGAGTAAACTACTTGAAAATGCGACGGGGTAGGCCAAGTGGAATAGATATTTTAAAAAAGGAAAAAAAAAGCAGAGTCTCTGCTTTTCAAAAAAAAGGAAGGGTAGAAAACAACCTATATTTTACCTCCTTCTCAGGAATCCAAACTCTCCCCTCCCTCCCTCTCTCCTTCTTTCCTTCCTCCCTTCCATGTTTTGCTTGTTAATATATATCCAGAACTCACTAGAATAAAGTTACCTTATCTGGAAACGCTTCATTTTACCCTGATATTTCTTGTTCTGAGGGCAGCTGTTAGCCCTAGTTTGCACAGACTTTCCAACATCTCCTCAGGACTCCAATTTCTTCACACAAAACCCCTTGGTGCCCAGGGATCAAATCAGCAGCTGCTAAAACTGAGACATGAGAAGAATAAAGCTTGTATTTACCCTCAACTAACTTGCCAGAAGCTAGTTGATATTTGTTATTATCAAGGAAAAAAAGTTCCTGGTCTGTTCTGTATTTAGATTTTGTCTTTCAAACACGATTCAAGTTACTTGCAGACAAGGCCGTGATCAGAGGGAGGTTTCACAGGAGTTGCAAATGCTAACTTGCAGCCTTGCCAGGAAGGCAATCTGCAAGTATATCAAACAATTAATTAATAATACATGACAATATAATGAGGGTATCTGAAGAAGCTCTAAATTCACTGCAGCAAGATCCAGTAGGAGCAAATCTAAACCCAGTTTCTAAAATTCTACAACTAGCAACTGGGAAACATTATAGACTCTCCTACTTGATACACTAAAGGAGTTTCATACTAACCATTATACCTTAAAGATGGTAAAAGCCACACATCCCTGATGTAGCAAATAACTAATAACGTGCTAGGACCCAAATTTTTCTTTAATTCCTAAGATTCCTTGGAACATTTATATCCTGATATATGCAAGGCAGTTGTATTATCAGTCAAAAGGATCTTTCCTTGTTTTGTTTCAACCAAGGTCTGAAATGATGCATTTGGGCTGGAATTCCCCCCTTCTTGGGACTGAACATTAATCATGCAATGAGTGTGTCTGTTCTTCCTCAAAGCAAGGCTGGTCCATCTAAAGCTTTATTCTCACACATGAGAGCTGGACAACTTCTGACCACCGGAGGCTGCCTACAAACAGGATGGCGTTTTCAAAGAACATTATTCATGACCTCACAGATCCTACAGTATGTCTGCCTTGGATTTATTAGTTCAGTGAAAGTTTGATGGATCTTAAAATATATATAAATAACTGTAGTAAAAAGCCTGCACTGCTTTCACCCACACGTGAACTGAAGAAACTAATAGGCACAAATATTATGAATACAACACACCCAAGTGGCTCTGTTTGGTGGGGTGATTGCCCCGTTGGAACTCCTGCTACACTGGGAGAGGATATTTTCCTTTTTTCCTCTTTTATAATAACTTCATATTCAAAAAGTTAAGGCAGAATGATTCTCATTGAGATAAGCCAACAAAAAGGGAAAGCAGCTTAGATTAGAAATAAAAGCAACAAGCCTCCATCAAGGCCAAGTAGAAAATTTTGTGAATTTTCTAATGAATTTTATCTCAGTAACTCTGGTCATGGGTAGCTGTTGACACAGGGGTTCAGATAGTTGAGATAGAAAAAGACAGGTTAAAAAAGAAACCTTAAAAATAACAAAAAGAGGGCCGGCCCTCCCTGGTGGTGCAATGGCTTAAAGCATATCACTATGAAGCTAGCTACAGCCACTTTAGCATGAGCTTGATCCCTTGCCAGGGAGGTGCCCACATGACCCAGCAGATCTCTCCTGTCTCGCCTGCTGCTTGCCTCAGTAGTGTATTTCAGTAGCCCTGCCTGGTCTGTTCTCCACTCTGTCTCTGGTGAATCCTCTCACCACCACCACCCACACTTCTGGCCTGTACCCCAGTTCTTGTGTGCATAAATACATAAATGTTTTTTAAAATATAGCAGAAAAGTAGGAAGAAGAGTGAATAACAGGAAAATGAAGGGGGGTGAGAAATAATGCAGTTGTGCCTATTTACAGAGTTAACAGTGTCCTAGACACAAGCTCTAATGTCCATGCCTTGGATTTCAAAGGAAGGATGGTCTGTATGAATTGCCTTAACTTCCCAGACCTCTGGTCCATGCAGGATGAAACTTGTTCTCTCTAACTTGTTACCACTGGAAGAACCTTAGAGACTTTCTAGGAGAAGTCACATGTTTTATAGATGTGAATTTATAGAATTTATGATTCAGAGAAAGCAAGTAGTTTCTCAAAGACCTCTCCGCTGATCAGTAGAAGAAACTCCATTCCAGATCTATTTCTAGTTTTTGGAGATTGCTTCTAATGTCCTGTCACTTGTGTGCACCCCTCCTCTTAAACCTCATCACCTTCCCCATCCCCCCTCCCCCACCTACCCTTGTAATTCTGCAGCATGCTTGTGAAATAGTTCTTCATGTCTTAGGATGGATTGACAAAAAATACCAAGAAATATATATTGATAATTCCAGTGCTTGCAAACTGAAAACAAATCCGTTTTGACTATCTGGCACTTTCAGTTCTGACATAAGCCTGAATGTGACCTTTGGGAAACCCTGCTGGAATTCACTAGTTTTCCTCTCCCTGAATCCATCAAGTCATCATGCAAAACAAAGCCCGCCCAGTGCAGGCCAGGAAGTTCTGGAGCTACTGGCACTTCCCAGTGGATTTATTTGATGAAGCAACCCGGCTGTTGTCACCCCATACTGAGCAAGAACCATTTGTTATGTGAGAAATTTTGGATTCAGTAGGCATCTTCCATGCCATATAACAGATACAAGAACCCTTGGGTTCAAACACTGTGCCCTGGAGCATTAATCCCCTCCACCCACAATCCCGCCCTGTGATCTATCCACCCTCCCCACACCCCACCCTTTGTTTCCACCCTTAGCTTAAAGGCAGACACCACTACTTTACTGTAAAAGGCCAAACTGAATCAGTTTGACAAAAAAAAAAAAAGACCTTCATTCTAAATTTTTAAAGGCAGTTTATTGATATAAGGTACAAACCTTCATGTGAACATTGCTGTCACCAAAAAACCTGCATTGGAACTTGACCTTTAGATACTTTCTTGGTGGTAAGGATAAATTTAGATGAGTCTACTGGGTGGGAGAATGATACTGGTTGGAGGAATGGTGTGTATCCTTAACAATGAGTTTAGAAAAACTCAGATTAAGACTTGTTAAGACATCTTTGTTGGCTCTGTAGAGGAGGAAACATCAGCTTAACACAAAGGAGGACTTTCTAAGGAAAAACACTAGCTACTACTCTTTGTTATTTTAAGGGAAGTCAGATGACCACCTCGTTGGATATTGATGGCAGGAATTTTGCAGAGAAAAGTTGGACCAGAGACCTCTGAATCCCTCTCAGCTCTTTAAACCATGGCTATAGAAACTTCTTTGATGGCTGGCTGAGAATAGAAGAACATTCTGTGAGTTTGGAAAGGATCATACAAACTGATTAACATAGGGATTAAAAAATGGATTTTTAGCAGGAAGTTCCAATCAACTATGGAGTGATTGTGCAGTTCACAGTGTACACAGCAGTAAGGTCTTCAAAGACCTTTAATGATTAACAACTAGGATTATTTTGTGTCTCATAAAAAAGACAACAAAAATCATTTGTTTTTTCAAATACAAGGGAATACTTGAAATTTATACCCATGGGTAGTGTAAATAACAATTTTGAGTCACACCTTCATGGAGGACATGAGAATTTAATAAAGAAAGGTATGGAAATCTGACTTGCTGGTCAGATCACCTAGCACAGTTAGTCCTCAGTAAATGTTGTTTGTTTATCTTTTTTATCATCACTATCGACTTTCTCAATCAGCAATTTCTTCTCAGACACTGCATTGGGAGCTGAGCCACACCAGATCAGAGCTGATGCCATGTTTCCAGAACTGTACCCCATGACCTGTGTCACACCACAGCATCCATGATGCTGATACAGAATCACACAGATATCAGCATCCCCGACAGGGAGCATGTTAGTGTCGGAGAGTCCCAGCAGGACCTAGTGAAAATTAACTTAGAAGAAGTTCTCAACAAAACAAGTTCTGCAAAAGTTTCACTTTTCTAACAAAGTAAGTAAAATCTGGCTAAGGTGTAATAAAGGGGCAAAGTAGGAAAAACTGGGTCAAGAGAGACTTTGTACACAGAACTTTTTTGGTGACTAATTGAGTGGATTAGGGTTTCCTTACAATGTGTGGTATTTTCCTGCCAGAACAGAGAATTTCGGATCAAACTCATGAGTTTCCTGATGAAAGAAATTAAATAATAGCTGCCTGGCTTTTTGGTAAGGAAGATGTGATAGTTGAATCCCAGAGAGAGAAGCAGTTCTGAATGTGTTCCATATTTCTGGGTCTTTAGGTGAACATACCAAAAGGCCCATGTTACTGCTCTTTCCTTTCCTGAGATTTGAACAAAAACAGTCACATCATACCTCAAAACTCTTAGAAAGTGATTTCTCAAAAGCAAGCAATAGATACTTTTGACCCACAAAAACAAAGACATAAATTGTCCAGACAAATGGGTAAATGACCAATCAACCTCTCATCCAGAGCCTGAGACCAAAGAACTGGAAAGCTCAGAGGCTTAGAGAACTCTGGACTCAACTCAGATTCACAATCCAACTTGGCACCCACACCCTACCCTGACCATCTAGCAGAGTTCCACACCCCAGGGACAAGCCTGGCAGTGGTCTCCTGTCTGTCCTCAACCAAAGTCTACACAAAAAAGACTGAAAAAGATAAGGTTCCTGTGCCTTCATGTTCCTGGACTTGGCTTTTCCAGGACTACCTGGGGCACCCAGTTGACATGTTAAAATAGCCTCTGGCTACCTCCCTTCGTCCAGGTCATAGATTCCAATGAGTCCATCTATGACCAGAAACAAAAAGACTCCCACACCACACACTGTAGCGATTCTTATGCCAGCACAATCGAAATAGAAACCACAGAGCAGAGGGCCCACTTTTAGTGGTAGCTTCTTGGGGAGTCTCAGCATTTTAATGTAGTAATTTCAGCTTGTGTTTGTAAGCAGGGCTCCAGGATGGTCCCAGGCCCCACAACATACATCTGTACAGTCCCTGTCCCCAGAGGATCTGTGACCAGAAACAGGATGAGATAACGACTCCATTGGTTCGGGTATAATTCTGTAACATTCCACTGTAAGACCAGAGGGAGTTTCTCCTACTGACTTTGAAGAAGTACCTTGCTGGGTTGAAAGAGGTCCATGTAACTGGCCCTGAAGGTGGTTTAGTTGCTGACAACTTCTCCCACCTGACAGTCAGCAAGAAAACGAGACCATGTTGCCTGCAGTCCCAAGAAATGAATCACACTGAGAGGAATGTATTTGGAAAAGAATGGCAAGGTCCAGAGGAGAAGATCCTGTATTCGATACATGGATGTCAACCTGTTAGTCCCTCAGCAGAGAACTCAGTCAAATCAGCCATGAATTGCTGACCCACAGACACCGAGACCTCATGAACAAATGACACTGTAAACTGCTATGACTGTAGTGAATTGTCACACAGCATCTCAGTGGAGCTGCTGTAAGTCCTCACTCACAACTGTGAGACTGCAAGGAAATGGGATAACTCCGTGGAGTCTCAGTTTTATCATCTCTAAAATGTGCACTATAAACATATCTACTCAATTGCTCTTGTATATTTCAATACATATCGTATTCAAACTCACTCCTCTACTTGACCAGCTAGAAAAGAGGGCAAACAGAAGTCAATCAGGTTAAATCTGGGAAGAGAAAGAGGTTTGAGTTAAATCTGAGGTTTCTAGCATGAATCACTGGAAAAATGCAAGATTCAGGAGCAAGTCAACTCTTATCATTCTAGAAGACAGAAAGTTAGGTGAGGACTTTAGGAGCTTCCCAAAGCCAGGAAACAGGAGGAGGAAATCATTAATACAGTCATCACTTAATTTATGTCCTAGATCCACCAACGCAAAACTTGACCCAGGACTTTTTCTTACTAATGAAAGGGCGGTAAGGAGAACAAAAGTCCTTTCTGGAAATAGAACAAGGCGGCAGCTCTTATGTGTCCCCTGATGACATGAATGGCTGGGCATACACTTCAGAAAGTGCACCCTCGATCATTTGCATGATGGGTGTGTCCCCTCCTGGTTCAAGTTAACTTGAAGTATTTAAAAGGCAGAATCAGGCATCTGCTGGCCGACTGGCTTATTGTCTTAAGACTTGACACCAACCTTGGTTTTGCTCAGCCCATAGGCAACCTTTCTAAAAGTGTGTTTCAACTAACAAAAGAAATTTCAGTGTTCAGATAACAGCATTGCAGTGGAGCAGGCGGGAGTGGCGAGCACTCAGAAAGACTGTCAGCATTTTTTTTAATTCAGGTCTTAGAAACACAACATTCAAAGTGATGTTTTCAATTATTCCTGCTTTTAAATTGAATTTTGCTTGAAAATAAATATACCATACCACTTTTAGTGCGAACACCCTGTAAAAGGAATGAGAATGTGGAATCGATTTTTAGATTGTGCGCAAGAGAGCTTGTGTTTGCCAAATCACACCACTCCTTTTCAAACTTATCTCAAGTTGGTCATCTGCTGGGGAGCATTGCTTCATTATTACTGATCTTGCTCCAACCCACCAGCACGACCCAAATCCACCTTTCTCTGTATTCATTGTTGTGGTTTTGTATTTATCTGTCCTCATGCCATTTTTTTTTTTAACTGAATCTGCTGTGTCTCTCCATTAGGTTGGATTCTTCACTCACTAAGTGTTCATTCTTTACTAAGGTTCAATAAGTAGAATGAATAGCTACAACCAGAAGGACGTTTTGTGTATTCTAACTTTCTCTTTGTTGTCACCTAGGACTGATGGCAGCCTTCTTCCCCGCTCCCTTTATTCTTCATTATAGTGGAGGGAGAGAGCACACAGTAACAGAAATCTCCTTGGATGCGGAAAAGTGGAATTGAAGTTCTCACTGGAAGGGATAGACTCAACTTAGTGAGAGGACTCTGTGCTGGGTCAGGGAGGGAAATAGGAAAAGGGAAGCCTGAGAGGGTGATGTGGGAACAAGAGCAGGAAAGGGGCCTGAAGCACCCTCAACTGGCGAGCAAAACTAAAGAACGAAGATGGATACAGGAGAAGGATCTTAGGGCCTGGAAGTCAGCCCAAGATAGGCACAGACCAGTGGAAGCGGTCAAGAAAGGGTTAGTACAATTAAATCTTTTTCAGTTTGACCCCAGGTCATTTTGGCCGGGGAGGTGTTGGGGGGGGGGGAGCTGGAGTTTACCCACAGAATAGTCCCGGGCTCTCATTCTACTCCATGCAACTTGGGAGCTGTACAACCAAGAGTAACTTGACTTTATTTTTGTGTAGCAAGTGAGGGAAACCTAGTCTCGTGCAGAAGCCTGTTGGTGGCTTTGCTCACTTAACTATGCGGGTATCCTTCACTTCTTGAACATTCCCAATAGGCCACTTCCCTTTTACACAGACCTGTTTTTGCTAACCAAAAGACATCTGCAAAGGATTTTCCTTTTTAAAACAAAATACAAAATGTGAAAATAGGGTTCAGCATTGGTTTTGCACAGCTGTTTCTGAGGCACAGACACCCTGAGCAGAAGAATGACCCTGCAATTCCCCTACCCAGAAATGACTTTATATAGGCTCTGCCTATCTGTTTGAGTTATTTTAGTTTTTATGTGCTTTTTGGTATGCATTGTAGGTATTTTTGGCTCTGGAGAGGTTAAAAAATATTCTATATAAATTCATGGTAATTGCTTCTTCACTTTACACCATTTGGGTTTATGGGAGTTTTCATAATAATGCTCTACTTTCTGATAATGAGGGAAGCCAGTGATTCTATTTTCATTAAACTTGATACAAGCCAGCCAGCAGGTCTTTGCTCCCCAAGCCACTACCTGATTTTATTTTCAGTTTGGGATTCTGCATCAGTTATTCCAATCCCAAAGCTTTACCAAGGAGATTTATTTATTCAACAATTGAATGACTTGGGTGTGGGGGTCAGGAAGAAGAGTTGAAGTAGCCTGTGCTCTATCACTAGCACACAGGAACGGTTTGCCAGCTCTCTACATAGACTTACTACTACATTCTGTGACCATTCCCTCTCCTTCGTCCAGTGAGTCCAAAGTGTAAGGGAACTTGCCATATGTCCTGGTATACTTTCTACAATTCACTCATTTCTCTTTCAAGTGTATCTTTGAGGGGTGGTTTATCCCAATGTTGAAAATGGAGAACAAGTTGGCTTCTGATGGTTTGGGGTTTCCTCTCTGAACCTTTTCTCTGGTGCTGGACAAGGGGAGACACACACTGGAGAGCTCAGCTTACACAACCCCATTTGACAAATGTGATACATGCCAAAAGCTTGACATTTCACAATATACACTTTTTATGGAGCAGCTTTATGTTTCAAGCACAATACAGCATTCAAAGAGTGTGTGATCATGCAACCACCTCCCTGAGTCCCAAGGGCTCAGTTAAAAATATATGGGGGAGAGACAAAGCTCCTTCCCTAATGGCTTCAAACCACTGTTCCCTCTTTGAGTCTCTCCTCTTGCCTCCTTTGTACTCTGGGGATGGAGGAGGCTGGTTCATACCCTTGGAGATGCACTTCACCACCACTCCCAGGGGCTGGGAAAACCCCTCCTTTCATCTGAGAAGAGCTGTGTTGAAAGTCCTCTGGGCCTGCAGTTCTGTGACAGAGTGGTCATTATCTCAGATGAGATAATGAATGAGAAAATGTTTTGAAAACCATAAAGTCCTAAATGTTAGTGATTGTTTTATTATTGTTAGTAATTTATTTATTAGTATTGTTACTACATCTATAAAATGAATCACCAAGCTTCCTGCTGCAGAATTTTAATGTAGCATTCAAAGGCTCAGAAAGGTAGCTCATGGGAACAGCAAGGAAAGAGGACATCATCTCTCACTGCTCTGGCCTTCAGGAAAAGCTGCCACACTGACAAGCCCTTAGTACCCCAGTGGACTCTGCAAGTCATTTTCCATTGTGACATGATGCCTGGGTGTCAACACTAACACACACTTGATCATATTGTTGAAGGCTTTGCTGTGGGGATCTCCAGTCAGGTTGTCGTGGAAAGGCCATCTTTCCACACCTGAAGGCAGATCTGACTACCTTCCCTCCCACCACCCAGGATCTTTTCTCAGAACCCTAAAATTTCCCAACTATCTCACAAATTGGGATCCCCCCAAAATAAAAAGAAAACTATGATTCAAGTGAAAGTCTGAGTAAGCAAACGTATTTGGCACAAAGAGCCATGGAAAGTTGAGTCTGTAGCCAGAGGTGGTTCCTTGACTCTGCCCATAATTCTACACTGACAGTTACATGCAGAGATCCTGGGGGCTCCAGTGACTATCATGGGAAGCACTTCCCGATTTTTACTTTTCAGTATTTTTTAATAACTAAGTCCTTTAAACTCCCATGGAACAAAGTACCGATTCCTTTCTCAACCAGCACTTTAAGAAGAAAAAAATAAAAAAGACTAATTTACAATGATCAAAAATAAAGTGAAATATTAGCATGGAAGAAATACCATTTCAGGTTTAGAAGTTGGTTTTGTGAGGGAGCTAACCTTACCCTATTTTTTCCAGGCCAAATAATGCAATTTTTATTTATTTTTCCCCCAACCTTAGGCTTGCTTCATAGACAGAACATGAGAAAAAGATGACTTCATTTCTTTCCTTGGGGGGGTACAATGGCAATAATATTTTGCAGACCCCTGTTGGACTGTCCTCCCCTTGGAAATGACCTGCTTGCTCCAGCTTGTTGCATCATCTGACGTTCTAACATTCTAATGAAGACGCAGCCCTCTTCTATCTGGGGGCAATATGAGAGTTTGGTCACTTTCTGCCATCTGTGTCTTAAGCTCGTTAACACAAAAAAACAGATAAGATCTTGGCTGTTTTAGCCCTAGGGAAAGACCAAGGTTGTTTTTCTTTTCTTTTTTTTTTAATGCCAATTAGGATATAAAACTTCATACCAAGCCACTCTTATTATAGTCGTAGGCAGTTCCGAAATATGCCCAATATAAACACTAACCCTGGCTATAACATTCTGTTAAATCTCTCCTTTGCATTTCGGAGGGCCCCAGGAGAACTTATTCCAGAGTATGAAGGGAGATGGTCAGTCTCACCTGGGCATTACTCTACAATCTCAGAGTGAATCCAGGACAAATTCGAAAATAGCAATAAAAAAGATAGAGCCATTTTTTTTATTCCACTTGGTAACAGCTCATTGAGTTTCACAGCAGACATCTGCAACTTAGATGTTCTACCCTATTGCCAAGAATATAAATGAGAAAAAATAACACTGCTTATCAGTCACTCAAATTTCCAAGTACTGGAATAGCTGAGAAATAGACACAGAGGATTCATAAGCTAATCGTTTCTCCTAAATTAAATTGTCAGCCAAACAGAAAATTCATCATATTCTACCTGACATACAGTACACAATGATGTACAATGCCCAAAATATTTTCACAAATGGCAAATAGAGACACAAACAAAAAACAAAAAATAAAAACAAGAATACAACTTATCTTTCCCATTCAATTTCTGTTCATATATTTTTTAGGAAATGTCATCGCAACACTGATATCCTGGGACAACAAAGTAACTGTGAATAGAATATGGATAATTTCCAACCACTATCTTTAAAAATAGAGGTGGGTCTGAATTTTACTTAATTTGAGATGAGTGCTTCCTAAGCAGAGTGACCTGGGTTTGGGACCAACATTCTGGATTCTGGCACTAAGTAGATGTGACTTTGGATAAGTCACCTAAGCAATCTGAGCTGATTGCTTTATTAGTAAAATGGTGAAGATTATGGTAACTGTCTTGTAGTTTTATCATTAATCAAGCTAGGGATAGCATGATTTAGGTGAAAACAGAACAGGGAGAGGGTGCTTTGGTGAGATGTCTGCTAACGTGACTACAACTGAAAGTGGAGATGCTGTATTTTCCAAAATGCAAACAATGATATAAACCAATGGGACTTCAAAAACATACATTAAACAATGGATAATAAAGCGGTTGAAGTGATGTCTGCAAATAGCAGTTATTCCTTGAGTGCTAATAGATATCACCAATAGCAATATTCCCAGATCTTTCTGATGTGTTCTGGTTTTCTCTAACCATCATTGGTTCTAGATATCACTTAAAGGAGGCAATAAATGTGTTTCTGGAGAGGTTCTCTCATGAGCAGTCAAGCCAATAGAGAATTAGCAATTGAGGATCAGAGAAATGCCTTGTCAATGCTGAAGACAGACTTATATTTTGCTGAGGAGCCAAAGGGACATGAAGAACACACTGCCATCACCTATGGACCTCTCACATATGTGATCAAATTCCAATAATATGTTTCCCAATAGGAAAGCAACTCCATAAACCAGGGGGTGGCAGAGGAAGTGCAGGAAAGCTATCCCCTACCCTGACACCAGAGATGCATAGTTAGAGAGCATTTGCCACTGCTGCTCACAGTGGTGTCTATGTGGTCCGCCTCTGGGTTTGCTCTACTTCCCTGGAAGGGCTTTTCTAAAAACAAAGAGAAACTGAATTTTTTTCACTTAGCAGACCACCATAGTACCAATAAATTCTGAGACCAATGTTTCCAACTCAGAATGGCTACCCAAGCTATCAAGGGAGGATTCTAGAACGAATACCCAAGTGTATTCCAAGTATGGGCTTTTGAGGAAAAAGATCTAGTTTTAAATGGCCAGTCATGCTGCCATTTATTAGCTTTGTGATATTGAATAAATTAATTAAGGCTGACTCTTCACCCAATTTTTTCTGGGATACCTGATTGGTTGAGGTGTCTGGTGTCCTATATCACATTAAAAAAAGGTGACCTAATTGCTCCACAAGGGCTCTGGTTTGGACAATAATTTCTGGCCAACTTATTCTTCTGTAAAATTATAACAATAGTCCCTTCACAGAGAAATTGTAAAGAGTTTCCATAATGCATATAAATTGCTACACTTGCTAGGTACCTTGCATATAGAAAATATTTAGTAAAAACTAGTTCCCTCTTCACTGGACTGTGGTGATGGTACATGGGTGAACTGGTGATGGGAGACCCATAGGAATTACAACTGTGATGGGAAAATGCACAAAAATGAAGGATGATGTAAAAAAAATTAAAAATATAAAACTAGTTCCCTCTTTAATGTTTACCTCACTGGTCCACATCGTCCAGTGTAGGAGCTATTAGTCCCACATGGACCTGGAAATGATTCTAGTTCAATTTCAGATAACGGTAAATGTGAAATACACCAGATTTTTAATATTTAGTACCCAAAAAAAGGATAAACTACCCCATGAATGTTCATAAATGATTTTTACACTGGTTCCTTATTCAGATATTATTTTGGATATACTGGGTCATATTAAATGAATATGAAAATAATCACAGCAGTTCTTACTGTCTTAACATGACTACTAAAATAAAACATAAAAATGCACTTGTGCCTTGCATTATATTCCCACTGGGCAGCCTTTTCCCAGATGGTCTGTTGATGCATCTGCTACCCCCTCACACACCTCACCCCACCAATACCACCCTACTTCATCCCTCAGACTCTTCCTTCCAAAACTCAATGCAAGAATTAAGTGCACTTCATCACATGTATTAACATGTTCTTAAATTTATTCTGGGTTTTGGGGGGTAAAGGGCAATAAACCAAGGGGCAAAATAAAATTAAAGTTGATCTTGATTCTCAGCAATGGTTCCTCCTTAGGGATAAAAACCTTGACCTTGAGTACATTAGAAAAACTGAAGCATCTAGGCCAACTTTGGAAAATGTCCATGTTGGCAAGAAAAAGGGAGCTCGGTTTGCCAGAAAAGATATCGCAATCTTTCCCTAAATTAGATTTGCCAATTCTTGTGAAACACCTCAGGCTCCAGATGCAAACAACAGAAGAACGGGGCCCTGAGCGGGTCATAGGTGCTGCCTCGATGAAAAGCATTTCACTTTGTGAAAAATCACCTCCTTTCAGCCCAGAAACTACCTGCTAAGGGTTTGCAGCAGCCTCCAGCCTGTCTCTGTAGGTGTCCCTGACATATAGCTGTGAGGAGTTGTAGAGCAGCAAGATATAGGGCAGCAACTCACTCCAAAATAAAAAAACAAAAAGGTGTTAATTCAATCAACACCCCTGGCACACTGATACAACTAGTTGAAAAAAAGCAAATGTTCTATTTTAAAAATATGAATACATGGGATTTTTTAATACATGTGAATCAAATAATCTACTTAACAAAATCTTTTCAGATAGGCAATATTGATAAAGATTATTTTGTCTGGAAGAATCCTATTGGTTGAGGTGTCTGGTGTCTTATATCACATCTGTCATAGAGGCAAAGAGAAATGATGCAAACTGGTTTCTTAACACAACCCAAAAAGAACTATTGTCAATGGATTGAATTTCTCATATGTCTATGGTTGCTTTAGGTCTGCACAGACTTAAATGTTGAAAACAGTTCTCAGAAGCTCACCATCTTTCCTGAAGATTTCATATCTGGAAGGAATGTAATGACAGCATCTACGAGGAGTTTGTGTTGGATAAATCTAATATTTAATGCGTTCCATGAGAAGCTTTATGTCTGAACTCTACCACCTCTCATCAGTTAACTACCCCACCCATTCCCCCCACAATCAAATAATCCCCCTCTCTTTGATAACCAGCCAACACAGGGAGAGACAATGGCTTGGAACAAGAGCATCTGAAGTGGAAGAAAACACAGCGGGCCTCTCACTTTCTTTCTCTCTAACCACAACAATTGGAGGAGACTTTGGTTTGAAATATCTGCTACTAAATGGCACCCAGATGGAAAGCCCAGCTGCTCCCTGTGCCAGCTGTCGCTCTGCCCATCCATCTTCAGAGCAGGTCTGCAGCTGAGCAGGGAAATATTGGGTTGACAGGGCAGTTAAAGAGCCTCTATTTTCTTCTGCACACTTTTCCTTTTATCTTTTTCCCTTCAGTTTCAGAGCTTCTTGTTCTCACCTTCATGCCATGGCAGTGCTGACAAAGAAAACTGCAGTCCAATAAAACCAGTGGTGAGTAATAGCCCCAGGCCCCCAAATACCTAATGCCTATTGTATGTGCGGGTGGGTGAGTGGGAGAGCCCCAGAGCGGGGAGGAATTTGGTAGGAATAGGACTTTGTGGTGAGGACCCCAGAGCTTCCAGAGAATTTTGATAACCTGTCTTCTAACTAAATCCGGACATCTCTGCGCTGCTGTTAGGAATGCATTATTCAAACAGATCTCATTCCTGCCCAGAGCCTTTTCAAGCCACTGACCACTTTGAACCTAATTAGAAAAAGCAGAGGACACTGGAGACATTTAATAAAAGGAATCGGGTTGCTGCTTCATCTTCATGACCTGGGATTTATAAGGGAATTTCACTGGCTTTGTAGCAATGTAAAATAAATAGACATTAGATGATGACAGGGAAAACAAAATTGCTGCCAAAGCTAAAAAGAGGTTGGCAAAAGAAGAAAGGACTACTGCATAGTCAGTCATTATTTACTGTACAAACCTTTTCATAAAGCATTGAAGAGAGATACATAGGAATAATGGGCCCTTGCTCAAAGATGAAAAGGGCTTTCTCCAGCTACGTTATCCCCTGACGAAGATCTCTGCCCTGTCCCAGTTGTTACACAACCTTATTTTTCTATTCAGCCACTCAGAAAGCTGAATGAACAGCCCTACTTTGCAACTTTTAACAGCTGAAATAAATAGTTCACACATTTCCAAGGAAAAGAATAAAGCTCTCATGGATGGAAATAACTAATTAATTCATTAATTCTTGCAGACTATCACAGTCTGGTGTTTATGGTCTAACAGTTCATTGTTCTTTAGCCTGGAATACTAAAATATAAATAAGTGTAGTGACTTCACCTACCAGTTTTTAACTAAAGGATCCAAAGATTGGCTATTTAACTGAAAATAAGGAACCCTCTGCTTTTGATGGTTGTTGGTAGTGTTGCAATGTTAATGAACCACTAGGATCTGAAAGCTATTCACCATCCCTTAAAACAATGGTCTGACTCTACTTTATGGAGTCCCCTCCCCACTCCAGAGAGGAAAGACCCCTTGGCTCCATGAGCTAAATTTATTTCCACCCCATCCAATAGTGGAAAACTATTTTAAAATGTTAATGACAAAATGTTTTTGTAAACTGTAAAGTGTTTATAGCTGTAAAACACTAAAACCCTAACCTTGACCTTGACTTACATCAGCTAGATTTGGGTACATTGTTTATAAGGCTAATTTCTGTTAGACTGCATTTCGATAGCTAAAATCAAAGCTTTTCAAGTCTCTTTCTCTGTGTGTGTGTGTGTGTGTGTGTGTGTGTGTGTGTGTGTGTGTGTCAGAGAGAAAGAGAAAGAGCAGGAGGGAGAGACTGAGTGCTGAGAAACATGAGGGAAAAAAGTCAAACATGTAACCAGGAGAAGATACAGATCCAATTCTAGCATAGACAAGAACTCTGGTCTCATGAATTGTACCACCTTCTCATACCAAAAACAGTACAAATCCCCATTTAGTATGGACAGAAACAAGTGGTTGGGATTAAGCACTCCCTCTGATTCTTATAAGAATATGACTATTCACCTTGCCTGTATCTCCAGGACCAGCAGGACTTGGGCAAAGCACTTTCCCCCTCTCAACATGAAAAGCAGGGAACTGAGACCTCCTGCCTCACAGCATTGAAATTGCCAAGATCCAATACCAAGCTCACAGAAAAATATTCTGAAAGTTGTAAGGACCTGCATGAAGATGCAAGTTATTTATTTTAATAAAAAGTCATCACATCAGGCTATCTGTGGTGGTGCAGAGTGTTAACAGCACAGCACTAAGAGGCTAAAGTTACTTCAGCATGAGTTTAGTCCCCACCCCAGAGATGACATGGCACGGCAAACCTCTCCTGACCTGCCTGCTGCTCCCCTAAGCAGTGTCCTTCATCGATCTGCCTGTTCTGCTCCCCACTCTCTCTGTTGGATCTTCCCACTGCACCTGTGCCTCTGAACTGTACCCCAGTTCTGTATGCATAAATAAAATAAATATTAAAAAAAGAAAAAGTCATCACATCTATGAACAATAGATTGACCAATTTCAAAGAACTTGAAAAAATATTCCACCACAATAATCTTGACTACAACTGTTACCAATTTGAAAAAACTATTTTAGGAAGTGGCATGACTACATGTATTAATTACTGAAATATTCAATGAGTTAACATGGTAAAACTTAAACTTCTGATAATTGCATTAGTGTGGTTGCTTGAAATGTTGATTAGCAGTATGCCTTCCCACTTTTCACATAAGTTATATATGAAGAAACCATTTAAGTGAATGATTAAGACTACATTCATTGATTTAGAGGATATACATAAGACAGTATCAATTAATCAATAAAGAAGGTGGCAAGGAGACTTGCATTTGGAGTGATAACTAAAGATGTTAATTGGAGAAAGAGGCCCCTTAATCAAGAAATCTTATTTCTATCTGTTGGGACATTCTGATAATGAACTACCATCTGGTAGACAATCTTTGTAATAAATATAAGCACCTCTACCATCTGTGATAAGATTGGCACCCTCCTCGCCAGGGTACCCTCTTGTAGGACATAACCTTCCCAATCATGCACTATGGCCTGAAGATAATTAACTTTACCCTTTGCACCTGAAATTTGTAATATTGCATTTGCTGCAAAATTTATGGAAAACCCTTTGCAGTTTGAAAAGTTCAACTAGGGAGCATTCAGCAATATATCAGTAGGTCCTGAAGTGAATTTTAAGAGAAATGATTAACCTAAGCCACTTAAGAACAGATTTCTGAATGCCTGAATATAGAGATTAAGAGGCTAAATTTCTAGCTTACTTTTTCAAATATTTACTGTGTGATTGAACCCTATCATTTAATGTTTTCTGCTCCTTTCTTACATTATTCATAAATTTTATCATCATACTTTATAAAAGTGCTTCATACCTAAAGTGAGACAAAATGGATCCCTGTAGTCAATGTATATATATATAATTTATTTATAATAAATGTATAGATAATAAATTTATCTATAAATTATGTGATAAATCTATCAATTTTTACAGAAGCTTTTCATAATTTTTAAATTATTACAAGATTAAAAATTTTTAATATAAAAGCATTATGACAAATTCTAAATGGATTTTGAGACTAGGACTTAGTAGTGAGTGTTCCGTATTCCTGTTTGTGTCATCCAGCATCACTTCCAAAGTTTTAAATAAGTATTAAAAGTACATTAGTACTGAAAACCACTGAGAAGTCCAGCAGTTGGTTAAGGAAGTTAGTAAAGCCAATTATAATATACACATGTACTGTAATACTAGAGAGCCATTAAAAATGATGAAGAAGGGGCCCTCCCTGGTGGCGCAGCGGGTTAAAGCACAGCACTGAGAATCTAAAACCGCTTCCGCATGAGTTCGATTCCCGCCTGCCCTGGAGGTGACCACATGGCGTGGCAGACCTCTCCTGACCCGCCCGCTGCTCCCCTCAGCAGTGTACTTCGTCGATCTGCCTGTTCTGTTCCCCACTCTGTCTCTGGTGAAGCCTCTCGCCGCCCCTGAGCTTCTGGCCTGTACCCCAGTTCTGTATGTACAAATAAATAAATCTTTAAAAAAAAAAAAAAATGATGAAGAAGGAATGCAGAAGCCAAAGTCATATGAAAAAAAAATTCAACGTCATTTATAATTAGGGAAATGCAAGTCAAAAACACAGTGAGATACCATCTCACACCAGTGAGAATGGCACATATTAAAAAAAAAAAAACTAGCAACAACAAAATTTGGTGAGGATGTGGAGAAAAAGGAACTCTTCTACTCTGCTAGTGGGAATGCAAACTGGTACAACCACTATGGAAAGTTTGGAGGTTTTTCAAACTGCTAACAATGGAGCTGCCATATAATCCAGCAATCCCACTCCTAGAGATCTACCCAAAGGACATAAAAACATTAATTCAACTGGACACCTGCACCCCTATGTTTATTGCTGCACTATAAACAATAGGGAAATGTGGAATCAGCTCAAATGCCCAAACATAGATGACTGAATCAAGAAAATGTGGTACACCCTGCCTGGTGGTGCAGTGGGTTAAAGCACAGGACTAAGAAGCTAAAGCCACTTCCACATGAGTTCGATCCCTGCCTGCCCCGGAGGTGACCACATGGCATGGAAGACCTCTCCTGATGGGCCCCGCTGCTCCCCTCAGCAGTGTACTTCATCAATCTGTTTGTTCTGCTCCCCACTCTGTCTCTGGTGAATCCTCTCACCTTCTGCACCTCTGGCTTGTACCCCAGTTCTGTATGAATAAATAAATCTTTAAAAAAAGAAAAAAGATGTGGTGCATATACACAGTGGAATATTACTCAGTAATCAGAAAACATAAACTCATGTCATTTATGGCAACATGGATGGAGCTGGAAGGGATCATGCTTAGTGAAATAAGTCAGAAAGAAAAAGAAAAATACCAGATGGTTTCACTTATAGCAGGAGTGTAAGGGATCAGGAAAAAAAAAATAAAAAGCAGTGGTAATAAAGTAAAAACAAAAATCAACAAACAACTATAAACTATAAACCAAAGACATTCTACAGGGGAAGCGGGGGGGAATAGGATCAAAACTGGGGTGGGAAAATCACACAGGATTATGGTGATGGCACATGGGTGAATTGGTGGTGGGAAGTCCATGGGGTACAACCAAGAAGAAAAATGTAAAATGTACAAAAGAGCTAAGAAAATTTCTGTCTCCTACAAACCAGTATTTTGGGGACAGAACATTGAACCATTTGGAGGAGAGATCAATACTTAACTAGGAAGGAGAATACCCCCAGATCTCTATTGGCAGGGCTTTTGAGAATTTGAATCTTGCTTTTAGTAAGCAGCAGGTTGATTTTAAAGTGTGTTTTCTATTAGTTTCATTCTTTCAACATTCTCCCCAGGACAACAGAAAAGGAAGAATACTGTGACTTGGCTGATTGACTTAGACTGAATGTACAATGCCCAAAGGAAGTAGACAAAGGAAGAGTGAGGCACGTTGAGGCAGAAGATGGGCTGCCCAAGCATGTGCGTCTGTGGCAGGCTGGTTACTTTGACTTGAAAGCAATTGAAAGAAGATTCAATGGTGTCTCTGGCCTTATTCTCTGGCACCTTAAAAACAGGAAAGAAACTTCTGTGGTGGTGTGGAAAGCGAAAGATGACTTTATCTCCATGATTAGAATTTGCTAAGCTTGCTTTCAAAGCCTATTGTACATAAACCCTGTGAAACTATTTTTCCTTGAAGTTGCAAAATTCTTTGTTCTGTCCTTCTCTCTCAAGTTTTATTGCCCTTTTCTAAAAATCCCGTAACCTCACTGGAATGATGAAAAGATGAGTTGATATTCTATGGCACTCTTAAGCCTGTAATTAAAGTTTTCTTTTTTTTCTTGCTAATCTCTCTTGTGTCAATTCAATTATTTTCCAGTTATTCTGACCTAAAAGCAGAGAGGAAGATTAACTTCCTTCCAATAAGGAGATATCCGTTCTTTCTAAGGAATGGCAGCCCAGCTTAATCATGAGTCTTTATGATCTTTCTTCATTTGCCCCTGGATCTGAATGTCAACATGAAATTCTGTTACAGTCCAAATTCTAGTTCCAGTTACAGAAACACCAAGATGAGAAAATGCAAGGCTGCCCTCCGGGACCTTACAACTCATTTGTGTCTACACAGTTCTGAAACTCCAAACACAGTTTGACCCAACCAAGACCATTAGCCAGTTGGTTAGAACTGTTTTCAAAATAACCCCTCATTTGACTAAAATCAATGAATGTTCCTTTGCAAAGCATAATTATACCCCATACAAGGAGGCAGTTATAAGGACTAGTGAAAATAGGTTACCTAATTTATAGATGTTAAAGTTGCGAATAAAGTGGAAAATCACAAAGAACTGAAAAAGGAAAAAAAAAAAAAAAAAACCTTGATTCCCAGTTTGTAAATGAATGTGAAATTTGTAGTGTTCTTGGCCCCGTGTCCCTCCACAACCCATCGGTCACAGCAGGGTGGCAGTGAGGAGTAGCGCGGTAACACAGCACTGGAGGGCGCTGTGTTACGTGTATGCTCTCACCCGTACACAGAAGCCTTTACAGGCTTGTGAGTAAAGGGTAATTGTGGGGCGGCCTATTAATTGAAAGTAGATGTTCTCTTCTTTGTGAAATGGCTTGATATTGAAAAGCCAAACACATGATAAAAGGACATGCACCGTCAGCACAGAAACCTCAGCTTTGAAAAATCTGCCAGGGAGGAGAAATTTTAGAATGGATTTGTTTTCTTGGCTCCTCACAACAAATAAACCACCAAGGGACTCCCAAGGATGTGAAAAATGCCTCCCCCACCCCGCCCACGCCCTTGGACACGCCTTTCCCCTTGCTCTTGTGCACTGGAGGATGGTGAGCAAGCCCCCACAGAGTTGCTTACTGGGGTCCTCTTTCATTCTCAGAAGGCCACTAAAACATAATAGTAACAATTCCATGCATCCCAGACCAAAGAACCAGGGGCAAGACAAAATTTAGTTTGCTAGTTTGAGCCATTTTTTGTCTTTGTTAAACAAATATGGTGAACATTCAACACTTGTGTTCAGGGAGTGAGGTTATACACAGAATGGGGGTCTCATACACTTTGTTTGTTGGTCCAACACCAGGCAGCTAATTTACACCTTTGACAATGTGACAGCTTTCAAGGGACCTCATGGACTCTGCTGAATAAATTTAAATTTATGCTGGGCATGCTGCAAAATTTTCTTTTATGGAAACAGATTGCGCTGAGCAGCCCCAAACTGAGCCTTTGCTGTCCTTTCATGCGGCAATAATTAGAACCACAAAAACAATTCACTGAGACTATCTATCCCTGCACCAACCCAGGCTGGGGTCTCTGGTGAAAGCTATGCATGTGAGCCATGCGCCCTGTGGAGCACAGGGTCTCCAAGATTTGCCACTGCACAGATAGTTGTGCCACGTTGTGAATCCAAGCCAAGGGGGTTCCTTCGCAAGAAAGTATTTGATAGTAAATGATGTCTGAGTGTGCCCTCCCCTTCCTTGTGCTACATGTGCCAAGCACTAAGAAAGGCCCTAGGGAGGCAGCACCAGTGAAAGCCAGTGTTTTCCTGCCAAGTGAGCCAAGCCCTCCACAAAGGAGACAGAAGTATCCGCCCATGAGGAGGCAAGACTAAGTGTGTCCTGGAAAGGAGGCTGTGCCTCGAAGTCCTGGTGTTCTTTGGGAGGTTTGAAAATCTTCAGTCATAGTAAATGCATGTTCCCATTTTCCAGTCCCATGCTGGAGGGAGGGCTCTGGAAAATTCTTCCTGGACTACCTAAGATCCAGGAAGGACAGAGGTGAGGGCTACAGTACAGAGTTAGTTCTAACAGTTTATCTTCTGAAATCTACACTCACATCATGGGGACTCCAAGAGTCTTTGGGCTACAGGGAGCTGAGAAAGTGAATCTGGGCTGCTTTACATGATGAGGCTGTTCATGTTAGTTCTGTTGCCTTTCCAGGGCCAGCAGGGAAGAAAAGGCATCCTTTCAGGGGAGTTCTATACCTGGCTTAATGGTCGAAGAAGGATGTGAGGGACTTGTGAGAAGTAAAAAGGGAAAGGGAAGTGGGGCCCAGAGGAAGAAGGAGTGGCGAGCTGACGGCCAGCAAAGCGTCCAGCTGCAGCCCAGCAGGCGATGTGTCCCAGCTGAGCTCAAACTGCCCTCTGTCGCGTGTCCCTGTGGCACATGCGCACTTCAATGCTAAACTAAAGGGGCAGAACCTGGGAATTTTATAAACCTCACAAGCAAAAGACCCTTTACCTTCCTTTTTTCTACCATAAATGGCATTCACCTTTCCTAATAAATAATTATAAACCCAAAGAGAAAACTCTCCAAATTTGCACAAAATCTAAACTTTAAGCCCTCAAATGATAGAAACCAGATGGAACAACATTCAAAAGCATTCCAATAGCTCTTTTCAGGCACCATGATGGAGGAAACATCTTGGTGTCATTTTCCCACTGTCCTGTTGAGGAAAAGTGAATGTATCGATTGATGGAATAATGCTCCCAGGGCTGGAAGGAGAAGGGGTTTCTTTGAGAACAGAGGAGAGAAAGGCCAGGGAGGTGCAGCTCTAACCTGTGAACAGTGATTGAATTGTTGGGATTGTTGACTCAGGAGCCTACAAAGATCCCATTATCCCTATTCTCCTGGTCAAGTATGCACCTGACAATCGGTCATGGCAACACTAGCAGACCTGAGAGAGTTCTCTGGCTCATTCCCTCTACCCAGTGCCAACATTTAGTCTGATACACTCTCTCCCCAGGTCCCTCCTCTGGCTCTTGTGCTCCCTCTCTCTTTCCCCCTCTCCCTTCCCTTCTTTCTTTCTACTCTCTCCTCCCCCACCCCCTATTTTGATAGCTGTCTGCTGTTTCAGCAAACCACTGGGTTTCCTGACAGCTGAGGCCCAGGTGGCCTCAATATCAATCTAAACAATTTGACATGAAATTGATCTTCCAGGGTTGGGACTGGGGGCTTGGGGAGGCAGTGGGGGGAGGGTGCCAACAGAGCATTCCACCTTCACTAAAGATAATTCTTTCATCATCAAGGGTAAGGGGAGGGAGCACTATGAGCTGACACAGGTGTCCAGGTTGAACATTTCTATTTGCTTTTGAACCCCTGGCTGCGATGATATCACCCTGTCAAGGACTGTGTGTGTTGATGTTTGTTTATGTGGGTTGTCAGTTTATAACTGCACAATTACAGCTGGGATCAACCCTCTATATTAAAAAGATGGAAAAATTGAACCACAAAGAAACCATTTGAGCAGAGAAATGTTGGCGGAAACAAACAAAGAAAATGCAACCTGAGTGGAAATTTCCATAGTTTCAAAAACAATCAGACATTGTGGGTGGCATCGAAAAATATACATATTGTTCACTCTTAATTGTCCTTCATTAGAAAAACAACTAATAAAATAAGTAGTCCAAAAATAATTGTCTCTTTAGGTTTTCAAATCAATAGTGAATTTTTTGGAAGTAAACTTACTTAGTTTAACTGTTTGGCTTAGGATTTGCTGGGCTTTATAGCACTTCATTCATCTTCTGGGTCAGCATATAAGTTGAAAATAGAAGCCAGAGTGATCTTGTGTTTGTCTCAACAGAGCGTTGTCAATGAAAAAAAAAGAACTCTGCAGAGAGAATAAGTCATACTCCTGCGTTCAGGTTGGTGGCATAATAAGGGCATTTCTTTCTTGAATCTCACTGAGTTGGAACGGCTGGAAATGAGGCATGACGCAGAGTTGCGGTACAGGAACCACACTAGTCCCTTATCTCAGGAGTCATCCTGAGATCAGCTAGATCTTAACATCTCTATGAACACTGATTGGAAAGTGAAAAATTCTAGATAAGCAACTGGCTCTTTGGTTTCTGTAACACAAGAATGCGTTGATATTGGAGAGACCCAAACTTTTCCACATTCAGGACATTCTGAAAGCTCAACAGCAGCCTATAAAGATATATATTTTTTTTAATTTTGCATTTAAAAAAAAAACAGTGCACTAAAGAGCATCTTCAGTTTGGAGACTGTGAAGTTAGAGACAGAAAATATGTAGACATTGAATCTTGGAGAGCTGAATGCTGGTAGTAGAGGTGCTCAAGAGACCCATTGTCCCAGGCCTGTTTGATGACTCTATGTGGCCAAAGTAGAACACACACTCTCTTTGTTACAATCTAACTTTGTTCCTAAAATTCAAAAGAAATAATAAACATTGCTACACATGTGGTTTAGCATCTCGTTAAGACCACTGGACCAAGATGGCTGGACATGCTGAAGAGTAATGCAGACATTACTAGAAGTCATATCCCTGCCTTTAAAGAAGTAAAACAAACTATTAAACTGAAGTTTAAACCTACACCACATGAACTTTTCCAGAACCATTTCCTAGAGTTTGGTGATAAAACACTTTGGGTAAGAAGAATTAATGACATCTCACTTTCTTACTCCAAATAATGGCACTTCACCCTCTACACATCAAGTAGCATGAAATGTTTCCACTCCTGCCTACACAGCACAAGAGATCTTAGTATTTGGTGGGACCATAAGCTAACTGGAAAACAAGCTGATTTTCATAAAGCAGTTCATCTACACTGGTCAGAGAGAGCAAGGGTGTGGTCTCTTAGCACTTTGACTTCATTGTCTTATCTTCATGAATAGCATAACCACTAAGAAAATTCTACCAAAATTTGTCAAATCCATATAATAAATTGAATATTTTCTCCTATCACTGATGGAAAACTGTAACTCTAAGTTTAGCAGAACTGGGTCAGTTCTGCTAAAATGCACTTATTTTTACAATATTTAATAAAATGTACATAATATCTCATTTTGTGGATGGATTTGAAATCTAAGCAAACCCTTCAGTTACTTGTTTACTACTATGTTCTAGAAGTAAACAAGTAACTTGAACTATGTTCAAATTCAGTTGTGGGCCAACAGTAGATATTCAAAATGAATAATTTAATCCAGCAAAATAATTAAATAAACAGTCTCAATGTGAAAAAAATAAATAAGTCATGCAAGTTTATCCTTGTACCAGATTCAGTGGTTTTTAATTCTAACCATTCCTTTTTCTTTTTTTTTTTTTTTAAAGATTTGTCTATTTATTCATACAGAATTGGGGTACAATCCAGAGGTACAGGAGCTGTGAGAGGATTCACCAGAGACAAAGTGGAAAGCAGAACAGGCAGATCGACGAAGTGCTCTGCTGAGGGAAGCAGTGGGCAAGACAGAAGAGGTCTACTGAACCTGTGGGTCAGCTACCTGGCCATGGAATTGAACTCGTGCTGAAGAGGCTACAGCTACGGCTAGCTTCACAGTGCTGCATTTTAACCCACTGGGCTTATGACACTAGGGAGGGCCCTAATTCTAACTATTCTTATCACATGTAATTATGTGTTTTATCCATAAATCAAATCTACCTGGATCTGTGTCATTGTGTTAGAGCAGAGATGCCTCTGAAAAGAGTTAAAGAGCAGAGGCAATTTTCCCCTTCACACCATCCAGGTGAGTGAATCTGCCTCCCTGAGTTCTGCTTCATCCCACTGTAGTCCACCTGTTTCATTATTTATTGAGCCACTACCTGGGTTATACCAAGCATTGAAGTCCTGTAAACTTTATTCCTATGGAAAAAGTATTTTTCTTGCCCTGGATCAAGACTTTGCATGGTGTTCCAAAACTCTCTTAATGGATGACTTTGTACTCATATTTGAAATGACTGAGGTTTCTAGATTTCCAAATTCTAGGTTAGTTGGGCATCAATAAAGTGCTTTCTGTCTTCACTTCATGCTGACTTGTTGCTCTCCATCATTTTTATGACTTTGCTTCCCATGACCCATAAGTCAGAAGACTTGCTCCATTGTCACCAGCCCAGTGCTGTTTCTGAAAATCTATCTCAAAACATTCTAGCTGTCCTGAACTTGAATCATTTAAAATCCCAGGTCCCATATTCATATAAACTCTAATTCTATCAGACTAGCTCTTTCCAAATCATTGTTCTGATTTTATTCTCAGTGATGTGTGTCTGCTTGAATCAATGAGCTTTGCTGTCACGCTTGCACCCAATTCAGGTCATGCCCCAACAGGAGGCACACACAACAGGACAGAGGGGCCAAGCAAATTTGAAACAGCCCACTGCCCATTAACTAGTTTTACAAACAACAATGAAACAGGAAATAACAAAGCATGATCCCTGCATTAGTACTTCAGCAAAAATACTCAAGAGTTTTTCCACAGTCTGTAAATTGCTCCAGCTGTGTTTTCACGGTTTATGAAATTGAGAGAAGCAAACTCTAGAGACAAATTAAAATCTTGGATCTGTTCAGAGATGATTTTATTGGAAAGGTGCTCAGCTCTGTGCCATAAGTCCATAGACACACACAGCTATAAGCCAAGCTCTACTGAAAATACAAACAATTTACCTTATGCATTGTCTACCCAGAGGAATATGGGCTGGCATCTATCAAAACACAGATCAACCCAAAGAATAAAGTCTGTTTTATTGCTGTATTTTACCAGTAAAGGGTAAGGGTATAATATTTTACTATGAAATAACTAATAGAAGGAACAGAAGAATGGCCTTACTTTAGAAGGAAAATGAATAGTGGATGAGGAGTGCCACCTTTTGGTTATTGGCTGCTTTGACATCCTCTAGGTAAAACTGATGGCTCGGTGAATATTGATGGAGCTTTGCAATTCAGTTCAGAACTATTTCAGAGTTATTTTCCAGGTATCTCTGGGTTGTATCCTGCTTGGAACAAGCATTTTCAGACTTCTACATGTTCTGCCCACTTAGTTACTACCCAAAGGTGAATGTTAGCTATCACGGCTCCCTACTGCTTCCCAAAGTACCAAAGAGGTAGCCAGAGGAACACTGAATACCAGGGAATATTTTTAAATCTCAGTTTACTCTTGGCTGGGATATTACAGAGGGAGAGAACACAGAGTCTGATTGATCTAACACAGTCCTTAGAGTCTAAGAGCCCTGAACTTAACCCAAGGCATGACATTTTGGAAGAGATTTATGGTACCTGGTTGGATAAGCATGGAGTTTTCCAGAGAAATAAATTAAACATACATGTAACTCAAATAACAGACAAGTATTGATGCATGTCACAGAGGGTTCTACCTCGAGAATATCTACAACTGGCCACAGGGATGTCTATCAACTGTGGTAAATAAAAAGATGTTGGAAACTAAGATTTGACAAAGACATGGTCCCCACCCCAAAGGGCAAGCATGCATAAGCCTACTGACTTCATGCTTTCTAGAGAGAATAGGGGCTTCCAAAGAGCATGGTGAATGTGACTTCTTACTCCCAAGTCCTAACATCACAGAAATCAGGAAAGGGACCAGTCCTGGAAAAGTCTTCCCTCAAAAAATTTTAACTGGGCAATCCCAGAGGATTCCACCAACATGAATAGGTTCTTAGAAGGAAGCGTGGCTCTTGAGGAGCCACAGCCCAGCAGAGAGCACAGGTGGTCTCTGTATGCTCATAGCCCTGGACTCCATCTCATCAGTTCCTGTGTTACCTCCATCTGCCCTCGAGGGCTAACTGAGGTCCTACCATAGGCCTTTGTACTCCCATTAGAGTAAAAATATAAACCAACAGTAGCCTCAAAGACTTGTCCCTGGCTTCCTGTAGCAGCAACCCATGAGAAGTAAAGAACTAACCAGTTGAGATGTTCTAGACAGGCTAAAACATAGGTAGGAAGGACCTGGCCAGCATGGCACTCCTCCCACACTCAGATAACATCAACTCACTTTCCTTCCTTCTACTCTCCTTCTTCCTTCTACCCCAGTCTTAGCTGTGGAACTGGGCTGCCCCACATCTGTGAAGGGCAGGTACTGAAAAATAATCTTCTGAGAGTTAGTTACTACAGGTGGCATATTTTGGATCATTAGTAGTGAAGTATTCAGAAATCAGCCCTTCTATCTCTCTCTCTCTTTTTTAAAGATTTATTTATGCATACAGAACCCTGGGGTACAGGCCAGAGGTACAGAAGGGGTGAGAGGATTCACCAGAGACAGAGTGGGGAGCAGAACAGGTAACTGACAAAGTACACTGCTGAGGGGAGCAGCAGGCAGGTCAGGAGAGGTCTGCCATGCCATGTGGGTCACATCTGAGGCGGGGATCGAACTCATGGTGAAGTGGCTTTAAGTTTCTTTGTGCTGTGCTTTAAACCTCTGCACCACCAAGGAGGGCCTAGCACTTCTTTTAACAATGCTGAGGGATACCAGTCAGCCATGTTGTGAACACAGAGGCATGCAGAGCCCAGAGTTGAAGTCACCCCCACTGGCCAACCACATAGCTACACAGTCACAACATCCAGAGCTCATGGGCAAATGGATGGCTCCCTTTACTTCAATTCCATCATGTTCTCCAGTCCCCTTTCTGACCAAGCCAGTCCTGACTGGAATGGGAAAAAATGTGACCCAGAGTTCATCTAGATGTTAACTTTCACTTTCTCACCATCACCAAGACAGTCACCTTGTTTCATACAGCTCATGGACTCTCTGAGCTGGTAAAGAACTGAGACCTAAATCAGAACTAGACAAGCAATCTGCTCAGATAGCATGATGCACTTTGAAAAACATTGGTGGAAATCCAGTTATTTATTCCACAAATATTCACTGAGTTCCTTTAAAAGTTCCTATGAGATCATCACTTATCTCAAGTGTCTCCTCCAATATATCAAAAAATCCCCCCAATAACCCACTATAATGGGTATTACTATTACTACCCCTATTTGACAGGTAAGGAGACTGAAGTTCAGAAGGGTGACATCAGTATCTAGCCCAGAAAAAAAGTGTTTTAGTGTATCCAGAGAATGGAAGGAGTTGACAGGCAAGAAAATAATTGAGGAAAAATGAAAATCTGGACAGATAAGCAAGGGAGGATCTGCATTTAAGTTCTGGCACATCAGATACACTGTTGAAAATAATCCTTAAATTCTCTGAAAGCTATCTTTTAAAATAACAGTTAGCCTAATGAAAGGAAAATATTCCTAACTACTGTTATCTGCCTTTCTTTTGTGCAATATGGTTTACAAGAAATTTTCATATTTTTTACCATATTTGTTCCTCCCAACCAAACATGAAAGATAGGCAAGTTGGACAGTTGATGCATCATTATTTTGTGAGTTAAGGATCCAAGGTTTGGAGCAGCTAAATATCTTAACCAAGGCTTCACAGTTCAAGAGTGCAGGGTGAGGGGCCTGTGGTTGGGTTATTTTATGGTTAATTATAGGTTTACACACCCTAGAACAGGCTAGCAAGACTGAGGTTGCATCCTCAGGTTAGTTAAAAAGAGATGGTTAAAAAGAAACTCAACCCAACTGAAAGCCAGCATTGTTAACACTCTTGTTTTTGAGTTTTCCAGAGAAACAAAGTACTGAGGATAGGAGATCAAAGAGCAATTGAGTCACAGCCACATGCTAAGGAATCAAAGCCAAAGACTGTTTGGATGGGACTTTACTCAGCATCAAAACATAACAAACTAATTATTAATCTTTATTCAATTTTTTTTCAATTGATGAATTTTGTTCCAGATAAAAATATGTACTATAGCAAAAATCTAAAACACCATTGTTTAGAGACTATTAATAGTCCCTACAAAAACAAATCTCACCTAGGGAGAGATGATGAATAATTTAATTGAAACAGCCTTTCCAAAGATTAAGACTGGTCTCCAAGTTTGCACCAAAGACACAGAAAATATAGTCTTAGAATAAATTAGTAAAAATACAAGTTTTGGAGAAGACCATTAATGGCAAGTTTTAAAAATAAGGTACAGGGCCCTCCCTGGTGGCCAGCAGATTAAAGCACAGCACTAAGAAGCTAAAGTCACTTCAGCATGAGTTCAATCTCTGTCCTGGAAGTGACACTGGCAGACCTCTTCTGACCCACCCACTGCTCCCCTCAGAGGTGCACTTCATCAGTTGGCCTATTCTGCTCCCCATTCTGTCTCTGGGGAATCCTCTCACCACCACTGCTCCTCTGGTCTGTACCCTAGATCTGTATGCATAAATAAATAAATCTTAAAAAAAAAAGGTACAGAATTTTGTTAATTATAGAATGCTTTAGAAAACGAGAGTGATATTAAAGAGTACCTCAACAGAAAAAGGAAAAGATGGTGAGAGGGAAAATGACCATTCTGTTCAATAACCAAAGGAGTTTGGTTATTGCTGGCATCAGGAGATTAATAGAGGTGTCCATGCAGTGTCTGGAAGCTGGCACACGGCCAACATGAACTTACAGTTTCAAGACCTAATAATGGCTTTCTGGCTTCCTAACTCATTTGGAATTGGCTCTTTTTTTCCCACAGGTATTTTTTTTTTTTTTGAACAGTTTCCCTTACTAGCATTAGCCGACATGAGTATGGTAAATTTTTCCAATTCATGAACCAATATTAACTGAATTATTAATTTAAAAATATAAATCATTAGATGATTTCAAAATATTATTAATATAGATTAGAGTTCACCCAGCTTTCCTTAGTTTTTCCCTAACTTTTTTCCAGCCCAGGACCCTCTCCCAGACCCCATGTTACATTTAGAGGTTATGGCATTGTAGACTCCACTGGGCCATGGCAATGTGCTAGACTTTCCATAGTTTTGATGAATATTTTGGTCCATTATTTCAATCAGGATTTGTCTGATTTTTTCTTCATGCAGAGACTGGGATTATACGTTTGGGAGAAAAAGAGAGGTGAAATGCTATTTTCATCCCTTCATATCAAGGGCATAGACGATGTATCACACAAGTTATAACTGTTGAGACCGATCTTGGACAGCAGATAAAGGGAGTGTGTGTCAGGTTGTTTTATTGTACTCTTGATAGGAAGTCGCTCTGCCAGGCCCACACTGGAGCAGGCTGTTCCACCTCCCTGAAGGTGGAATGTCTTCATACATAATCTGTAACTCTTCTAAACAGATTTGTTTCTGTTATGTAGTTTTCACTGATTTATTTTTATCAAAGTGGACTCATGGGTATTGATTTTATCTTTGTGTTATCACCCAATACTGCCTTATTTTGTTGTTCAAAATAGTGTGATTTCCATCATTAAGAACTCTATCAATTGGTTTCTGAGTCACTTTGACATATTCCCATCCACGTAGGGCTTGGTGGAGGGGGAGGGAGAGGGTGTTTGGTTGGGTGTTTGGTTGTTTCATTGATTGGTTGGATTGGAAGTATTTTTAGAACTTCCTTACTTTCTAGCACTACAAGATTCTACTGGTTTAGTTCTTTTTTTTTCCTACCCAGACCTAGAATTAGCCATTTCTCCAAATATCTATGGTTCCTTTTATGGAACATGATGTCAAAATCAAGTTCTATATACTAGTCATACTCACTTTTGTTGTGGTAACTTGATTCTATTTTTAATATCACTGAAAGAATTTTTTAATAGTTAATGAACATTCTCTGTGTCTAGAACTATATTGGACACCCAACCATGATTAAGAAATCCATGGCTTTTCCTCATGAAGTTTAAATTTTGCTGGAGTTTAAGTAAATAATAATAATAAATAGGAAGTTGAGTGTGTTGGGAGCTGGAGAGTATCCTGAAGATGAAAGCCCAGAATGGAAAAAGGAGAAAGAGAAGTTGCAATTTTAAATAGTGTTCAGGGAAGGCCTCTTCTGAGAAACGTATTGGATCTGAAAGAACCACACAGACATTTGAAGGAAAATATTCCAGGAGTGGGAATAGCTAATCTAAAGGCTTTGAGTCCAAAGCATGCCTGGCATATTCAGAGAACAGAAATGAGGCCAGTATGGCTAAATCACAGAAAACAAAGAGAAAATCAATTAAAGATTAGGGCAGAAAAGTAATAGCACAGTGCTACCAGGCAGTGGGAAGAAGGTAACAATCCTGTGGTGTGGGTCTGCCATTGTGGCAGTTTGCTTTTGCTCTAAGAAAGAAGGGGGTAGGGAGAGGCTGAAGGATTCAAATCTTGGCTAATTATAAATGGACACTTCCATTCAAAATAAATAAATAAATTATATTTTTTATTTCTAATCCACAGCAGGGATCATGAAAACACATTTTAACTCCAAGTCAATCAAAGAACACAACTAGGAAATCATTCTATGTTTTCCAACATGGTAGCCATGGAGATTAGTGAATTCATGGAGGAATCCCAGGTGCTGTTTGCCCTGGGATATTTCTGTGAGCTGAAAACAGGGTGGGAAGCCCCCCTGGTGGGGAATTCCTAGGTGCTGTCTTCAAAGATCTGAGAAGGAGCAAGCATTCAAAACATTCCCCCTGAACTCCTCCAGGGTACTCAGGAATGAGGTTTCATTATCAGCCTTATCATTAGAGTGTTTGGTAAACTGATCTGAAGATTAAGAGTGAGTTTCAGTGGGTGAAGGAAAAAATCCACTTGAGCATGAGTGCTAAGTAACTTTTCAGATGGGAGAGTCACTAAGGACACAGGTGGTAGTTCCCACCAGCCATAGCTCAGATTTATTTCCACTTTCTCTCACCTTCTGGCTTCATCCTTTTCCTCTCTCCTTGCAAAACCCCTCTTGCTTTGCACTAGTCATTTCTATACCTTATCAATAAGTAATGAGCATTCACAGGAGCTTGAGGTCCTTGATCTATTACAAAGCCTTGTATCCTAAAACTAGTGCATCTCTCCTCTCCTGCTCCCTTTCTCTCTGCTTCCCTAAGGAGGTTCCTACTGCAGAAACAGGACTGCAGGTAAAAGAGAGCAGGTCACCTCTTTGCCGCCATCTAGGAGCTCCGTAAACTTGGTTAACTTCCTCTCCCTTTCAGCTTCAAACTCCTCAACCACTCTATTGGAAGAAAGGAGGACATCAAAAACATCTGCTCCAAAGGATTATTATGAGATTTTTTTAACTTTAATAACATTTTATTTTTAATTAAATTTGTGTGTGTGTGTGTGTGTGTGTAACATTTGATTCCCATAAGATCCCATTGTATATAGTATGAGGTTTAAATTAAAAATGTAAACTGTCCCCAAAATTCCACGGTAAATTCTAGGTTCCCACTAAATTCTACTTGCCTGCCCCCATTTTGCTATAGTGTAAGTTCTGTGAGTATATAGATCAATCATCTTGTTCAGATTCCTCCTTCAGTGTCCAGCTCTAGTTGAGGTTCGAAAAAGAATTGGTGGGTACATGAAGTGTGAAATTATCACCTGAATCCCTTTTAAGGGACAGGGCACACCCACATGCCCACTCACACAGCCACCGGAATTGTGCTGCGCCTCCATGCACATGTTATTGAATTTATTCTGCCTCTTTCCACACCTCAATGAGTGGGAGTTCAATAAATGTTGACTGACTGATAGCTCAGACACTGGGCGAAATGGAGAATTCTTAGGTCAGCAGTTACCACCTGGGAATTCCTGACACTCTGGCCTTCCTCCACACACCAGGATGCTGGGGACTAAACATTCAAGTGGCCATTTTGTTAAGAGCACATACATTTTATCTAGAACTCAGTCGGCTGCATTTCTGCCTCATTACGGCTTTCAGCTTCTTCATTAAAGTGGAAATTGAGGCCTCTCCCTGGTGGTACAACTGGTTAAAGCATCACATTATGAAACTCTCTGAAGCCACTGCAGCATGAATTCAATCCCCACCAGGGAGCTGACCTACATGGCATGGCAGACCTCTCCTGACCTGCCACTGCTCCCCTCAGCAATGAATTTCAGTGGATCTGCCTGCTCAGTTCCCTGCTCTGTATCTGGTGAGTCTTCTCACCCTCAACACCTCTGGCCTGTACCCCCGTTCTGTAGGCATAAATAAATAAATATTCAAAAAAAGTGGAAATTGAATGTGCTTATTGTACATGGAACAAAGCCAAAATGATAGATAAGCTGCTATTGAGGGAATTGCCACTCTGCAGTCACTGGATCTCTCACTTCTGGAGGGAAATTTCCAAAGGCTGCTTGTCATGCTGGTGAGCAAAGCCTGTAAGATGTGGTAGAACAGAAACTGCCCAGACTGTCTGCACCCAGGATCTAAGTGCTTAAGATCCCACCTAAATTTCCACACCTCCCTAGATATACTGTCTCCATATGGAAAAGGTAAAAAGCAAAGCATCCCCAAAGCTGACTTCAAAGCACAATAAATATGGCCTCCCAAGGAGGTATGAAGGTCAGCCTGGTCTGCAAAGATATGAGGGAGCGCCCTGTGCTGATAACCCTGCCAGGGTTAAATATGATCTACCTGTACTTTCAAACCAGAGAGAAGTTTCTACTCTTCCATCCTGGATTTCCTTTTGAAATAAATGGGTTTCTTTAGAAAGTTCTTGGGGAGTACCAACATGGGTCTAAGAGATCAAGCAAACAAAAAGAGGCATTAGACTCTGGGGGGTGCGATAGAGATCTGGACTGGCTCTGCATAGAGAAGCCCAGTCAGGCCAGTCACCAAGGCCTGCTCTCTTCTGTTTTTGTCTGGCTAACAATTGGAGGAAATGACTGAAAGCGCAAGAGCGGTACATTTAGGCCAATAGATCTCACATTTCTTGCCATTAGAATCATCTAAGGGCTTCATAAACATCCTATTTCCCACGGTCACCTCACAACCACTGAAACCAGATCTCTTGGAGTAGGTCAGCTTGTCAGCATTTTTTTTGTTAATACTCTTGGATTCCTGAGAGAAGCCAAGATTGAAAACCAGCACTTGGGGCCATCATCATCCATTGACAAGGCAGAGGGTGAAAGGAGACCATGTGGGGGACTTCATCAGCTCTAGTGGAGTCTACAGACACTCTCACCCCAAAGCTCCCACATACATTGGCTTAGTCCCACCTGTTTCTCTGTTGCCTAGGAGAAGTTTCCAAATTCGCTGAGCATAATCAAAAGGTTATAGATGTATCAGCAGAGGCCATTGTTTCAAGAGAAAGGAATTCAGTAAGAACAGACCAGAATTAATCTCCATACACAAGGACAAAAAGGCCAAGCCTGCACCACCACCAGTCTAAGGCTCAGATGCCAAAGGTTTGGTACAGGCTGGGTGTAATTGTTTCTAAGGAGAACAGGAAATGTTTATTTAGGATTAGTGGCAGCTGCTCCAGTGGTGCAGCTGTGGAGGGTGGAAGATCTAATTAAGAAACTTGCATGAGGGAGGTCTGCTAAGCCACCGAGGAGGTGCGGGAGCCTTGGAGGAAGCTGTCTGTGTAGGCTTTGTGTGTGTGTGGAAAGTGGGACATCTGAGTGTTCACAAGCACTTAGAAGAAGAATAAGAGAAATAGCAGTCTAATTAGCAAGCGATTTAGGGTTACAAGATCAAATACAGTCAGAATCCCATGATAACCTCCACCACAGGTCCTCAAAATTGTTGTGTTGAGTATGGCATGGTTCTTAATCTCCCTGTCAGTTCTCACCTAGAATGTCCTTCTGCATAAGAAGCACTAGGGAAGAGCTTGGCAGGGAAGTTTAAGATCATGGGAAATGTGCTAGAGTTGTCAACAGTTAAAGACATGAGCTCTGTGAGTCATAAGCAGGCACAAGATTCCTAGTGATTCTCTAGAAATGTCCTTCTTGATTTGTTTCGGCGAGATAAGGGGGAAAAAAAAAAAGGCCTGTGCACAAGAACTGTATCCTTAAACTACACAAATTGGTCAAAGCCTCATTCTGTCAGAGTCACAGTCAGCCTGTAGTCACCTGCCCACATCCTCTGAAGGAGTAATTGACCTACTTACGACCCCACCCCATCTTGTTTGAACACATGGATGTCATTCTGTCTTGGGTCATATGGAGTTGTCTTACCTCTCTCCCTAACTACATGTTAAGAAATAAAAGAACAGAGAATTTATTTTCTCCATCCTTTACTATGAGTTCATATTCGATAGACTGACTGTATGTGACCAAATTATGATAGCCCAGATTCTCTCCAAAGAAACAATTTGACTGTAAGTGTTTCTCTCTACTCTTTCAAAACTGCTAGAAAGAGGGCCCTCTTTAACACTAAGAAGCTAAAGCCGGCCCTCCCTGGTGGTGCAGCGGGTTAAAGCACAGCACTGAGAATCTAAAGCCACTTCTGCATGAGTTCGATTCCCGCCTGCCCCGGAGGTGACCACATGGCGAGGCAGACCTCTCCTGACCCGCCCGCTGCTCCCCTCAGCAGTGTACTTCCATGATCTGCCTGTTCTGCTCCCTACTCCGTCTCTGGTGAATCCTCTCACCCTCCGCAACTCTGGCCTGTACCCCAGTTCTGTATGAATAAATAAACAAATCTTTTAAAAAAAAAGAAGCTAAAGCCACTTCAGCATGAGTTCCATCCCCGCCCCAGAGGTGATCCACATAGAGCAGCAGACCTCTCCTGGCCCGCCCACTGCTCCTCTCAGCAGTGTACTTTGTCAGTCACCTGTTCTGCTCCCCACTCTGTCTCTGGTGAATCCTCTCACCACGCCTGTACCCCAGTTCTGTATGCATAAATAAATCTAAAAAAAAATGCATTCTTAAAAAAAAAAAACTGCTAGAAAGAGAATGGCTTTCTTGTGTGGCTACCAAGAAATAGTTCCTTCCAAGGGTGCCCTTCCTGCAAAAGATGCCAGTATTTTAAAAAGTGACAGAGAAAAATGACCCAGAGCAGTTAAATGGTTTTCCTAAGCACACACAGACGATTGAACCCACCACCCCACAACTAGAACTTTACCCCATGACTCCTGACCCCTTCTAGGTGATGGGTTACACAATCACCACTCTAAAAAGTTGTGTGCTACTTTTCTTTCAGTTTATAAATCCTTATTTGTCAGTACAGTGATAGGATTTCAGAAATAGCCCATTCTCTGCTCTAGGTTCTAATTATGGGTGTCTGCATTTCCATGCTATCTTAGCTAATCTGGTAGTCAAAATAAATGTTATCAAATGTATTTGTACTTCCTCTAACCTATACAACCACTAAACATGGATGGTCCTTCAAAGTCAAATTAATTAAAAATTAAATGAATTTGAAAATTCCATCCCTCATCACCATGGACACATCAAAAGCCCTAGAGCCAAGAGTTTTAGGGGTGATCAGCTGGGACAGTGAGGATGTAGAGAATTTACAGCAACACAGAAAGTTGCTGCCACAAAAATCGACAAGTGAAAGGAAGCCTGAGATGAATAAAAAGAAGGCTCCTTATGTGAACAAGCAAGTTCAAATCCACCTCCCTGAAGTCACAATTCTGCTGTGTTTTCTAAGTGGACAAGAATGGGCATAGCTTTTTTTCAGATTTCACAAAAATCTAAATGTTAGGATCATGGCATATCTTATTCAATAAAGACCAAAATATATTACTGTAAGACTCTGAGCATTAACCAGCAAACAGTTAGGACTCTTCCTTAGTCTAGAAAAATGTTATTCTCTGTCATCATTAAGCCATCCATCAATACAAAATAGGCACTTTCTAAAGTAATGGGTACAGTTTCCTTCTCCCACTCCAAAATTTCACAACCAGGAAAAAAGTATTAATTAAGACTAAATTTTTCAGTTTCTCCTATGAGACAGGTAAGTATCCGGTGCTTTACTCATGACTGTCTGCAATCCTTTCAACAGTTTATGAAGATAAGTTCTATCATCGAAATTTGATGAGTTAATGAGAATGAGCTACAGAGAGATTAACCTGTTCATTTTAGGGTGAATCAAGCACACCCACATGTCAGGGCTTGGGTAAGGGAACCAAGAACTTCCAGGGTACAGGAATTTCAATGATCAAATCAGTAGCTCAGGCATATCAAGAGAGCTGGTCACTCAATCAGGTCACAAAACCAGCACTGATCCTCCGCCACTTATGGGGAGGGGGCGTGGGTCATGGTGCTGAAAATGACCAAGGCAGGTCTTTCGCTGGTGCCCAGAAAGGCAAACTAAATCACAAGAATGGCCTTTACATGCGGGAATCGATGGCCATCAAGGGAATCGGTGGAAGGGGCACCCCAAAACACCTGGTTTCCTGAATGATGGTAGTGCTGGGATTTTATAAGGGACAAGGGGATGTAAGGAAGTCAAGGCTCATATACCCAAGTCTGAGGAGGTGCCAGCAGTGGAGGTGACATGAGTCAAGGTATTTGACTTTCCCTGCAAGCCAACTAGCAGATGTTTGTTTCTGATGCTACTACCAACTTGGAGAGACACAGAGAATTGTATTAGGAGTGTAACACCATCAATGTTCTGAGTTCCCAGGAGCGCAGATGAAGCCAGTTAGTGGTTAATCATAAGGCGGGAATAAGGGATGTAATTCAGGGAGTTAACAGTTAATCCTAGAGGAGTGTAACTTAGTGATTTAATGGTCCTGAAGGAGGAATGCACTTCAGTGGTTAGAGTTTAATTCACTTATCTCTGATTTGTAGTCTTGGGGGGTTTTCTGTTGCCTAATGGAGATCTGCCTCTACCCTGATAAATCCATAGTAAGTTTGAAGATATCATAAATTGAACAGGCTGGGTGCAGAGTAAACCGTAGAGGGATGGTCCCTGTGTGAGCATGTGGCTGAGCACAAGGCCGCTGGGGCTCGCTGTCCCAGTCCCCATCACAACAAACCATCAGGTCACACCTCACCAGCCAGGAAGAGATCAATTCTCAAAGCATGGTTCTCTTCAGCGCATTTCCTTTCCAGAAGAGCATACATTGGACCATCCTAAATTATCTCCAAACAAAAAATAAATTGATGTCCTTCTAGACCGCAAATCAAATGTGGACACATCAAGAAAACAAACATAAGTGGTTGGATAATGAGAACTGCCTCTTAGTTCCCTGCTAACCTTGTCCTCTTTTCTTCTGTTTCTGGTTGATATTGGATTACAAAGTGTTTTGAAAATTTTGAGTCTATGTGATCAGAATTTCTCTTTTGATTCATTCCCAGTTTTCTTCCAACATAAATTAAGCTTTGTGCTGACATTCCAGTTATTAAAACAATCCCACGGGGTTTCAGGAGTTTGTTTACTGGCTTGGCCCTGTCTCTGGTGCAATCTAACATATCTGACGCATCTTCTTTGAGAGGCTGATGAATATCTTCGACAGTGACTTTTCCTCAGTGGTCTCAGTTTCTGTAGGTAGAGAGGCAATCAAAGAGGGGCTGCCCAGGGCCGCTCAGTGTGACCACCATCAGTACCACCCAGAAACTGGTGTGAAAAGCCAGACCAACAGAATCAGACTGTCCAGCAAGTAGGCCTACCAGCTGAGCTTTAACTACCTGTCCAGAAGATACATAAAGTAGTCATGTAAAGTCTGTGATGCGCATTGGGGTTTTGCAAATGTTACTAGAATCAACTTTGGAGCTTTAAATGACTGATACCCATGGCACATGTAGGTTTTCTGGTCCGGGAACCAGAGATAGGACTTTCTTTTTAACGGCTCAAGTGTTTTCAATGTGCAGCCCAGGCTGAGAACTGATGATCTGGGGGGTTGGACACACTACCCTCTGAAAGTGTCACCTCCTGAAAGTGCTTTCTCCTGAAAGCACCACATTCTGCAGTTGTTCAAGTAATAATACTGTGCCTCTGCAGAATAATACAAAGATGCTGGCAGTGATTTCTAAGACTACTTTTGCAATACATCATCTTTTGGAATGCTAATAATCAAAGAAAATAATACCAAAATCTCTTTTTTACATTTTTTTTTGGTGGGGGGGAACAGGAGTCTTTTCCAGGATTGGCTTGTGGTAAATACCCAAACACAAATAGAGTGTTCATAACACATTTTGGTCCTTTCAACAAATGAATAAGCCAATACCACCTTAAGCAGGGTTACAGTTTCATCCTCAGGTCAAATTAGATGGCAAAGATAAGTTGGCAATCACAGAAATGACTTTTTAGATATCTGTTTTCTATTACTCTAATTATGGAAAGTGATGATAGTCCATTTGCTATTAGTGTTTCTACAACTCTGTGATTTGTGGCCAAATATTGACGTTGACTTGATGGTGTGGTGATTTTAATACAGCCAAAATGATCAGAGATAAAGGAAAAGTGTTGAAATGGAATTTTTTTAAAACCCTGAGAGCATAGCTCTCCTTTGGCAACTATAAGTGACACTGTGACATTGAGAGCTCACAGCTGTGTTTGTAAGTTAACTAATTTGACAGGATTTGACTAAATTCATAACTGGCCTATTCATTTATCCAATCAATTTGCTTAAAGTTAAATTTGATGAAAACAAATTTAATCAAATCTGCCCATTTCATGAGTTTTGTGGTGGTGTTTTACTTGAAGGAATATGCTTTTCTTATCATAATCTGGGGATTTTGCAAAAATTACCAAGATTAAGTTCTCTCCTTGAGGAGGCAAGCTCTTTGGGGATGTTTTAACGTGGTCTTCAATGACAAGTCCATGTACATCTGGTGAACAACTGGGAGATATGAGACTGGGTACCTTTTCAAGGACAAATACAGGAAGCAACAGGATCCAAGTAAACCCCTGCGTACATCAGCAAATGGCCCCAGTCCTAAACCAAAAAACTCTTCATACTCGTAGGGGGCCAGCAAAGGAATGAGACTAAGCATGAAAATTTGGCATAACCACTCACACATTCATTGCAGCACAGCGTGCATGGTGAAGACATGGAGACAATATAACTGCCAAGGCCAGAACAGTGGATTAAGAAGATATGGGCTATCTACAGTGTGGAATATTACTTGGCTGTAATAAAGGGTGAACTCCTGCCACTTCCACAACCTGGATAAAACTGAAAGGAACTGACAAAGCTAATCTAGGACCAACCCTAGAAGTATGACTGTAGAATTGAGCCTACTGAAGGGAAAGTGGTCCCAATGCTCTATATAGTAAAGGGAGCTTTTCTCATGGATGTGGTGACGTCCACCTGAGAACACATGAACATGTTCTCTTAAATCATCCATGGTAGTGAAACCAAAGTCATCTCAACATAAAAACAAAATATAGGCACAGCCTAGGCAGCCCAGATCAGATAAAGAAAGCCTGAGAGAAATGAACAACAAAGTTCAAAGAAAGAGAATACCAAACTCTCTTGTTTCAAGAAGAGTCAGGGAAGAACCACTTCCTATGACTTAATGCTTCATAAATAGGAAAAGAGCTCACAGGAGTGGCCTGGAGTTATTCTAAGATGGTGTTTCTTTCATTTTTTCTTACCAAGAAAAGCTATCCTCGTTTAGAGTGGTATGTAGTTCGCCCTCTGGAGACCTCCATCTAGCCAATGTTTTCCAAAGTCTAACAGATGTCACTGATAGAATCTAAGAGAATGTGAGGGACATGGATTTTTAAATTTTATGAGCTTACATTATTGCAACCCTGAGAAACAAAATGGGCCCAGAGTCTCTAGCTCACCTCCTGTTCCCACCCTGAATCCTGTCCTGTATCATCCAGGACAGGATATCAACAAGTTGCATATCTAAGAACTAAAGAAAGCCTTCCTACCCATCAACTTTTCCATGTTCACCCCTCACAGTGAGGGGATGAACACCAGCCACACGGTGCATCCCCCAGAGGACAGACTTTCTGGGAAAGCTGCTGATGGCCTTAAAGTCCGAGATGAGTGGCAGTATTCAGTCTAGAGGTTTGGGGTGTGGGAGGACTTGCCCCTATCACTCCAGGGTGAAGGGGGTGAGGCTGATGTCATTGGAACTGGGCCAAAGCAGAGCTTAAGAGAAGAAGGCCCCTTGCTTTCATCCAAGGGCCTCGTGTCTGCTCTGGTGCCAGCAGGCTTCCTTCCATCTCCTTTGGGACTGAAAGTCAAGTGACCATCACTTCAGAAGTGCCTTCCGCTTAGTAGGGGTCACACGTCAAAAAAGCTGCAGGAGCCAGGAAGTAACATAAGTGATGGAGGAGGCTGATGTTGATCCAGAGAAAGTTGTGGAATGTGTGGAGCAGAAAAGCAGAAGTCCATTCCAAAGGAAACAGCCTCTAGCTGGTGAGAGGGAGCTGTAGAGGGGTGGGGGTGGGGGGGTGGGAGGTGGTTTGAGCTGACAGTTGTTAGATTTTCTGAAGTTTCCTTAAAAAAAAAAAGCAACAATCTAAAATATTGTACTTTCATTAGCCTTAAATGTTGGCAACGATTTCAAATTGTTGTCACAGTGGGTGCCACCAGTCATATCTGCTAGCAGTTTTTAATTTATAGATGACCTACCAGTTTGCAATCTTATCACTTAAAAGTCTTCTTTCATTGTTTTTATTGAAATCTGGTATCTGGGAAATCCATGTGTTTGGAGTAACCAGGAATTTCTCTTTCTCCCCCTCCACATCTTACATTTAAGCTCGACCTTTCTCAAGTGAGCTCCCCTCTTTGAAAGGACTTAGTCCACCTCAAGGGTGGCCCCAATAAGAACTTCTGTCCTGCACAGACACAGCCAAGCCCCTCCCACATGGAAGCTCCTCCCACCTCTGTTTTCAAGAGTGGACAATCCAGGATGCAAAAGGCGCCTGCAATGGTCGCCTCTCCTAGCTGGCGACTATTCTTAGCTTTGCATGCTGGAGTTCAGAAAGAAAATGATGCCTCCATCACCGAGCTTCTTGTGCAAGCTGGGTGAGTTCAGGCAGTGGATGCTAACAGCATTCTTGATTAGTACAAAATGAGGTGTGTATTTGACCTCTGTCGGAACAGCAGATGGGCTCCGGCAGCAGTGACAGGGTAGAGGTAGGGCTTAATGGATCACCCCAAAGTGCCTGCGACTGATTAACTGCGGTGCAGCTACATGAAGCTTTTAATTGATTGATTTGAGTTAGTGGTCAGAAAATGAGCCTCGGCTCCAGCTTATCTATAATTATCAGTAATCAGAACCAGACTCCCCTCTCCTTAATAGGCTCCTCCAGTGTGCTGGATTTTTCTACTTGTCAGGATTCCTGCAACCCCTGTCTAATAGCTGATACTGTTCTCACATGATATCTGGTGCCCATTGGGGAAAAGACTCAGGAGGATGAATAGAAGGGAACAGGAACACAGTGCGTTCATTAGCTTAATAGTTGGACTATTTTTGGATTCAAGATAGTTTGAAATTAACTGCTAAGCATGGAGCTTCCCCAATCCCACTCCTAGGTATCTACCCAAAAGACACAAAAACACTGATTGAAAAAGATACCTGTACCCCCATGTTTATTGCTGCTTTATTTATAATTGGAAAAACATGGAAGCAGCCCAAATGCCCAAAAGTAGATGACTGGATAAAAAAGATGTGGTACATATATACAATGGAATATTACTCAGCAACCAAAAAAGAGAAACACATGTCTTTTGCAGCAACTTGGATGGAGCTGGAAAAGATCATGCTTAGTGAGATAAGCCAGAAAGAGAAAGAAAAATGCTGGATGGTTTCACTCATAGCAGGAGTATAATGGACCAGGCGAGAAAATAACAAAAATAATGAACAACCATATACCAGAGACATTTTGCAGGGGTGGAGTGGGGAATGGGATCCAAAACAGGGGGGAGAAGAAATGCACGGAATGGGATCCAAAATGGGGAGAGAAATGCACGGGATTATGGTGATGGCACACGGGTGACTTGGTGATGGGAAACCCGCCAGGATTACAATTGAGATGGGGAAAAAAATGTACAAAATGATGTAAAAATAAACTGTTATAAAAAAAAATAGTTTGAAATTAATAGACGGTCTCCTGCTTACTATGTGGCTTAATCTATTATAGGCAAGACCACGTGATGATTAAAACAAGAATTCCTGTAACTCTGGCTGGCACCCCTACTTCACCTAAAAGGTGAGTTCAGCAATAATTAGGGGCTGGACCTATAGGAGTCAGGGTGTTCCTGTCCTGGACAAAACACCGCTCACTGTCTCACAGCCCATGCAGGGAAAGCTATTCTACACCATTTCTCCTTCACAGCCCTGGCACCCGTGCCGCAGCCCATCCACCACGAAGGTGTATGAACTCACCCATCAAATCTGTGTGGCCTGGAGCCTCACAGGCCTGGCTCACATTGTGACATTATCAGTTATGAATTTTGAGGTCTTGAGAAAGTGAGTTTCCCTCCTCAGTTTCATTAACTTCAGTACAGAGATAATAGAACTACCTGATGAGAGATTAAATAGCTGAGATAACGATTCTATCAAATGTGGTGTTGAACATCTGTGGACTTAAATCATTTAATTATTAGCATTGACTTATTATGTCTTTATCCTGATGAATACAACCTTGGAAAACAAAGCTTGTGCTTCCATGGGAGAGGAGCAGAAAAGGGGGAGGAGGAGAAGAAAAGTAGAAAACTGAAGGGACAGGAGAAAAAGGAGAAGGCCAGGAGGAGTCGAGGAGTGGAAGGAGGAGGAGAGGAAGAGGAGGGGAAGGGGTTAAAAAGCGGTAAAAGAGGAGAAGGAAGAAAAGGAGGAGGAAGAGGGGAAGATGGGATAGGAGAGGATGAGGTGGAACAGGAGGAGCCCAGGCAGAGGGAGAAGCGGGGGAGGAAGTAGTGGCTAGAAAAGGAGGAGGAAGAGAGGAAAGGGCAGGGCAGAGGGTAGAGACGGAGACACAGCTGTTTAGGCAACTTCTGCTTCCAGAGTCTTCAGGTCGGTGCCCCCCCACCCCCACCCCACCCCCCACCCCCAGCTATCTAGGGGTGATACCTGTGCTGACCAGGCCACCGCCTCCTACAGCTGTGGGTGTGTCTGCCACCACCCAAGGCAGACTGACTCATCCCCTGGACAAACTGTCTCTTTTGTCACTCAGTGCCATGCTTTGCGACTTCCATCTCCCAGACAAAGAGTGCAACTCCTTCAAAATTGCTCTGAGGTTCTATGAGTAAAGGGGTCCTTTGGCTTTGCGTACTTTGAGAAACCCTATCTTCTGCGACTCAGGGAAGGGCATCGAGTTTCAACCCATCTTTGACATGAGATGGGTTCAGAACTCAGAGAGAAAAGAGCCTCTCTGAAGCCTGAGGACAGAACAATAAATAAAGTCCCCATTCCTGAGCAGATCACAACCTTGCAGGAAAAGAGAGAAAAATAACTAATGAAGAAATTTTAAAATGTCAGTTGGCAATAAATATGATGGAAAAGAATAAAGCAGGGTTGGGAAGGCTGCTTCTTATGTAAGATAGTCCTATACCTTCAAAACACAAGTAACAATGTCAATTGATATTCACTAATAAATAAATAGCATACAGTGTTGTTAGTCACTGTTATCTCAATAAACATTAAAAAACAGCACTACGCACACGCACAGACAGGGAAGGGCTGAAGAGGAGGTGACATTGAAAAAGAGTTGGAAGCCAACTGCTAGATTCCAGGCAGACTAGACACACCAGGTTCAAAGGCCCTGAGGTAGAAATGCACAGTGCCTGGGTTGGTGAAATGGAGGTCAAGGTCGGGGAGGAGAAGAAACAGCGACATTATAGAGGGCTCTCCAGACATCACATTTACTGCATAACTACTACGTCATAATTACATAATTACTGATATCGACCTAAAGGATGTGCCAGGGAGGGACTGAAGCAGAGGAATGGCATGCACTGCCTTGTGCTTTTGGGAGCTTGTGCTCAGACTGGAGTGCTCGTGAGAGCAGGAATTATCAGCGGTGAGCTTCTCTTCAAAGTCAGATTCACTTAGGAGCTGGGCTGCTCTAGTTGAGAGATATGCTCTCCTCCCTCACCACTAACATGAAGATAATACCTTCATTCTGAAGATGCCATTGAGCTGTTTAAGTTAGATATTTACACGAAGCACTGTGCCTGTGGTTGGTCTCCTGGGTTCTTCAGGAAAAACTTGCAGCCGAATGGAAAATATATTCAGAGCCCAAGTTGTGAGATGTGGTTGGGTTCAAAGCAGCCAAAGCAAAGGTGAATCCACAGCAAAGTTATCTATCTCCTCACATCCAGTTAATGCTTCTATTAAGAAGACAATGATCACCACACATACCTGCCAGCTTTAACAATGCTTCACAATAAAAGCAATGAACAAGTGTGAGTGAGAAGGAAATGAGTGTTCTACTTGGAGAATGAAAATTGGAAAGATTTTTGAAAATGTCTTCATAATGGTTGTAACTGCTCAGTGACATGGCAGAGGTTTTAATCCCCTATCTGCTTCCCTATAGCTTACAAATACATAGGACTCAAAAGGCATTTGTTAATTGGACGAGGCTAGATTAGTTTACACCCAAAGAATGTTTCTGAAGGGATTTGCTCCTATATCCATTTAGCAAGGAGGATTAGAATTTGAGATTTAAAAAAAAAAGACAAGAAAATGAGATACTGGTATTCTGAAAATGGAGTAAACGATGCCATTTGGTGGGCATCAAATATGTGCAGACACATCAAATGGCTATTTGGTTTTTTATGAGTGTCCTGTACCAGAGATAGCAACAGACACACTAGATCCAAAATGACGATATTTAGGAATCATTGGCTGGATTACAGAAAAGTGACAAAATGTCGCGCAGGTGTTCAAGCAAGGACAGCAGCAGGGCAAGCAGGAGTGGGCAGGGCAGTTCTGGCTGTGCTTCTTTCCTGACTCAGGGCCAGCATGTAGAACCCTTCAGCACCCGCGAGCCCCAGCTAGGAAGCCAGGGATGGTGTTCATGACTTAGGCACCGTCCGGCATGTCCCCAGCTCCTCTCCCAGATCCTTCCTTGTCTGACTGTAGTCAGGGACAAGTCTTCGATATGTTATCAACAGACAATGCTGACACCCTACTCCGCCTCCCCTAACCCCTCAGATACAGGGTATAAAGCTGTCCTCTCCACCTGTTCGTTTTAAAGACTTTGCTCCATGGAAGCCACAACTCTTCCTTTTACAGGCCATGGAGAATTCTACCTTCCACAGGGAGAGCTAGATCCCACAAATGGCAGTGAGGATGTGTAAGTGTGTCCTGCTTTGTCCAGTCTCAGGGCAAGCCAGCTGCAAGGTCAGATCTCCCACGAACATGTATAGCTTCTCAGAGTACTGTGGCGCCTGGCGACACTGAGTCTCCACCTCCCTTCTCTGCCTTTCTAGGCCTTGATTCTGTTGTGCCCTCTGGGTATGAGGAGGCTGTGAGGGCAGCTAGAAGCACAAACTTTCTTGCCACACAAATAAGGGGGAAGGAGAGCCACAAGTCTGAAGTGGCTTGTCTAATCTCAGCACTACTTATTATAAGTTTGTCTCCTTCGAGAGCTTTCCACAGCTAACCTAAGTCAAAATTTCTAGCATTGCATCATCTCCCTCTGATTTCAAGACAACAGCCAGAAGCCCTTTCAGCAGATGCCACCCCAGGCAGCCCCTAGCCCCAAGGTCATTATCCCTAGGGTAGAAAGTCCCAAAGTAGGCTGGGTAATTCAGGTGGCTCCCAGCATGAGACAATGTCCACTTAAATAGTTGCTGATTTTTTTTTTTAATTGAACATGTTAGAACTTGGGAATAATGCCCTCTCCATGAGACTTTCGTGTTCCCCTCAGCAGCACTTTCAGATACCTCAGCCCTCAACTTGGGAATAAATATGCATTCTAGATGACTCATCTTCATCCTTGCCTCCAGGTTGATAGCAAATCTTTCCAATTTTCTTTTGAAAAATAACTTAAGTCCACTCTTCCCCTCCACTCAGCCCTCTGTAAGCCTGGATTTCATTCCTAGACTCCTGAAGCAGAGTCTTAGTCTGTTTTATATTTTAGCCTTTTATACTTCCAGGTCTTCCAACACAACAAGAGTCATATTTCTTGGCCACCATTTGTAATCATGTTAATCCCTTTCTCAGGATACTGCATCTGTTAAAAATAAAATTAAAAAGGCTCCCAATTTCATACTGCCTACCAGTTTTAACCCCCACAGAAAGCCTCCTCACCCCCCAGGTATTTAGCACTGTTATAGGTGGGGTTATCCAGGAGGGCTTCATGTTTAGTAGATATGTGTTCCCTTGGAATCAATACCTCTGGAAGGGGGTAGAAGGTGGGGTTGAGCAGAAGAATTTGAGTTGTGATATAGACCCCAGCCAACTCCACAGTTAGCCCTCTCGGGGTTAAAATAACTGGCCCTTCACTCCGCCGCTCCATCAGTCACTGCATGTAATTCCCCTGAGAGAACAGTGACCTTTCTGTTCTTAGTACTCTCAACCCTGTTCCCTTTGGGATCTCTCACTGGCTGCCTCTCAGCCTGAATCTGCAACTGACATAGTCCTCAATGTGGCTGAGACCTACCAGCTGTCTAAGAAGAGTCACGGATGAACTGCTGCCCCTGCTCCTGCCCTGCTGTCAGAGTCACATCTCCCTTCCCTATTAGCGTGTCTCGGTCCCCTCACCTCAGTTAGACCCTCTGCTGCTCTTAGTGGTTGACGTGGTGGCCCAGAATAGGCTCTCACCTTATCAGGAGAGGGTGGCTGACATGTCCATTTAGTATCACAGTAAGCCAACAGATGTCCATGCAGGATCAGCTGCCTCTTCTGCTAAGCACAACTCAGCCAAGATGGTGACTCAGCATTGTGCCTTTTGCTCCCTGGACATAGCAAACCCAAAGTATCCACACAGGAGTTATAAGATAGAGTGAAGTGAAACACTTGCTGTGCCCCTTGGGACCTCTAACCATTCAGCACCCAGAGATGGAAGCACAACTTGGCCAGATTCTCCTTTTCTACTGAAAAGTTAACTTTGTATGCCTTTCCCTCCATTAGCCCAAACCAATGTATTTGGTGTTTTATGGTAGTTTTCTTTTTCTTTCTCTTTATTTCCTGGTGCTTCAACTTGATATTTCTCCATTATGGGTTGCCCTCCTCCTTTTCCAATCCAATGAAACTTCCCTCCCAAGTTAGGGCTGCTTATAATTGTATTGGGCTAGAAATACCTATTAGAGAGGGTGTCATCACAAGATTCCCTTTACAATATCCATATGCGGGCCCTCCCTGGTGGCACAGTGGGTTAAAGCACAGCACTGAGAAGCTAAAGCCACTTCCGCATGAGTTCGATCCCCACCTGACCAGGAGATGATCCCACATGGCACGGCAGACCTCTCCTGCACCACTTGATGCTCCCCTCAGCAGTGTGCTTCATCAGTCAGTCTGTTCTGCTCCCCACTCTGCCTCTGGTGAAGACTCTCACCGCCCCTACACCTCTGGCCTGTACCCCAGTTCTGTATGCACAAACAAATAAATCTTTTAAAATATATATCCATATGAAATGACAATAATAATAGTAACAAACGAAAGCATGAAACAGCATAACTGGCCACTTGTCATTATCATTATCCCCTTTGGACTTTACACCTTGACAGAGCAGTTAACATTAATATAGAGCAGGCTATATATCTCCTTACAGAAAATGGAAAGTTATGTGGTTTGAATGGTGGCCTTTTCAAGCAATATTGTAGCAAAATAGAAGAAATATATTCTTTACTCTTGTTTCTTAAGGGATTTTAACAATGGACCAAAGCATTGTAATGTGGCAACATTTCTATACCTACTTTTCTCTGAGCACTTTCAGCTCTGTTCCCCCTGGAACTACTGGCCACCTGTCAGCCCAAATTCTCCTTTTCTACTTGTGAGCATTCAGCTTTAATTTCTATCTTCTCTTTCTACTATTGCATAATTAGGGAGCTCCAACCAAACTCCCAAGTCAATTCCTTCCTCTACTCATTTGTCACTTCTTCCTATCTCTTTTTCTGATCTATAATTAGGCATCCTAAAGTTGTAGAAAATTACCCACATCAGAGGGTCAAGGAGGAAAAGAATGGGGAGATGGAGAAAATGAGCCTACAAATTAAGAATTTCCTTTGAAAAATTGGATGTTTAGGAGAAGAGGAAAGAAAACTGCCCAGATGGCCAAGAAGTAAATAGAAAACCCATCCAAGTCCCTCTCAATGAATGACATCTAGCTCAAAATATGGAAGGAATATGCAAGCAGAACACAAGCAGAAACGTCTCCATTTAAGGAACTTCTTGGGGGACCTAAAGTCAGCACCCTTAATAGCGCAGCACTCCCCCTTTTCGACGCAGCCTTCCATCTATCTGTATCTTCACGTAATAAAGAAGGTCTACGATGTGCCAAATAAATGGCGTCTGCTGTGTCAAATGGCCCATGTACCTGGGAAATGGATCAGTCATTTATTGAGGTAAGGAAAAGTATAAAAAGATTTGAGGCAAGATCAAGAGTATGGGACACGTTGTATCCAAGTGGTAAAGTGGACTTCCAGGTATGGAGGTGAATACATTTTGAGATCAGGAGAGATGTTCTGAGTTGATCCTTTAAGTTTGTATTAAATCCCATTGCTTCTTTCTCTAGACCTTTCCAATTAATCACGGGTCCCAAATGGGGAATCTGTCAACAATACGATCTTTTTAAAGGCATCAGTGAGACAACACAGGGAATAAAATTGCCCCCAAAACAAGATGACGTCCCAGGATGGGACCCGCGGTGACCCCAACATAATCTTCCTCAACAGGTCCTACAGGAAACTGAATGCCTCCCTGTCTCTGAGGACCAGCCCTATCTGGGCTGGTGGTGCTCTAAATACTTCTAGAGCTCACATATTATACAAAAATGAAGGATCATGTAATAAATATATACTTTTAAATTTAACAAATAAATTTCAAAAATAAAACAAAATAAACATTGCTGGAGGGTGGGGGAGGCTGAGCTGCCTCCAGGGTTTTTGTCCAGGTCGCTGGGTTAAGCATGGCCATGGGAGGTGTCTACCATCTTAGGTGGGTCTTGAGGACTGAAGCAAATCACAGCAAAAGGCTGTGAAAGTCGGGGCATGAAATGAAGGGATGAATGGAAGATATCAGGCAAGGAACATACAGCTTCCTCCTAGAGAGCCAGGACTGTGCTTTGAAATCAGCGTGAAGTGTAACTGGCTGCAGGAAGGCCAAGCTAGGTGCTGCCAGGGAAAAGGAAACAGAAGGATCTGCTTGGCTATTGGCTTCCAGCCCCATCTTTCGGGGAGCGTAATGTGACAACTGTGACCAAAGGGAAGGAGGAAAGCCAGTAACTGAAGTGAATAGGTTGTTCGGGGCTCAGATAAGTAAGCACCATTGTTTAAATGCAGAAAATTTGCCTTGACAATTTCGACATTTTATCTGGAAATCATCAAAAGCTGCAATTCTCTAGAGCTAGCATGCTAGACTTCTCCCTTGACAAGGGTGGAGTGGGGAAATGGGATCCAGGTCTTTATGGTGTCTGAAGCTGATCCCAGATGGGGGGCCCTTTTTTAAGGAAAAATGATACAATATGAAGTACATGGACTGAGTAGAGCCCTATGCCAGGGATGGACCTAAACCTATAATGTCATTAGATTCACACACAGTCTACCTCTGATTCTGGAAGGAGAAGGCAGAAATCTTGGGAGCAGTGACTGATCACTTAATCCACTGTACTCAAATTCTTCACACAAATGCCAAGAGATTTTCAGAGGTAGCCAAGCATTGTGGGGAAAACTCCTTGATGTCTGTTTGCCATGCAAATAAAGTCACTTAGATAAAAGGAAGCATAGTGAATATTCCTGTTACTTGGGATACAGTGGGGTAAGACCACACCAGAATCCTAACACATGCACAATCTGAGCACTGTCCTGCTGGCATTCTGCAGAGCTCTGAGCCAAAGCTCTAGTGATGGTCTGAGATCACAGAATGAGGACGCATGCATAGGAACAAGGCCACCAGCTTTCTGCCTACATTGAAGTTGGTAGGTGAAGTGCACAATGCCCATATCAATCTAACTGCCAAACCACAATGAAGAATTATCTAGTATAACTGTGTTCCAACATTCTTATTCCAGAAAAGCACTTGTTTATCTGAAATTCAAATTTCATGGATCATTCTGAATTTTTCTTTGCTAAGCTGGAAAGGCTACCTGCTCTGATCCATACTTAGTAGAATCTATAGCGACAATGAGGATTTGTAGACCTAGCTGAGCAGCAAGTCTCAGGAATACACAGGAGTATTATAGTGGAGGTTGTACTGCTGCTCCCACATTGGTACTGGTTAAGATCATTACTCACGTAAACCTGAGTCATGGTGTCGGCGTCTACACTGAGGGAACAGGGGCTGAGCAGACTGTGTATATTTGATTAGCACAAATAACAAACTCTATTCCCATTTCACTGATGCAAAGAATGAAAACATTATAGAACAGGCAACATTACTGCAAATATTGTATTCATCAAGGCCCCTAAGATTTCAAAGGAATAAAATATTTTGCAATTGCCAGGAATGTGATAACCCATCAAAAATGCATAAAGCAGTGTAATTGTGCAAATAGGTCATGAATATTTCTTCAACCAGGTCAAACTCATACATTTCCCCTTCAGTTAGAAAACTGAATTAACTTTAAGGCCTAACTTATCAGCTCTTGGAGTCAATGCCCAGCACTACGTCCAAATACACAGATTGTTTGGACATTTAAGCAATCTGAATATTGCTTTAGTACCTTATCATTTTTCAAGAATTTATCCATATGTTTATGCTCTCTTATTCTTTCCTCACATAATATAAAGTATAATATTTTATTATCACCACTTAAAATTTATTTTTTATTTGAAAATGTTTACTGAGTATTGATCATGTGCTTGACTACTGTAGTGACCAGACAAGGGCCGTCCTGATGAAGTTTATCTTCCATTAAGAAAGAAAGAATGTTAAAAATAATAATGTGTGATGGTAACAGTCCCATAAAGAAAATTAAAATAGGACAAGAGGATAGAGACAGGATGCTATTTTACATAGGGTGGCAAAGCCCCTTTGAGATAGTAGCATTTAAATTAGCTATAGAGCAAATATAATAAGAAGAGATGCCAGCCGTGTGGAAAAGGGGGTAAGAGCTTCCCTTATTAGTGGAGAACTGACAAGTTTCCAGTGTAGGAATAAGAACTGGATGACTGTGGTGGAGGGAGGAGGGTCTGGAAGGAATTACAGGCCAAGTGTGATTAGAGGTGAGGTCACATGGAGTCTTGCCAGGCATAGGGAAGAGTTGGTAGAGTGTCCAGTGCAGTGAGAAGGCACTGACATTAGTAAGGAGGTGATGTGACCCATGGCCTGCTTACAGGTACAATCATCAGTCAAGAGGGGATTGGGCAAAGTTCAAGGGGGGGGGATAGTAGTTTGGAGACTACTTAATTGTCTAGGCAAGGGATGCTGGAACCTTACATTCAGGCAATTATTGAAGAAGGGGAAGAAGTAGTTGTGTGTATTTCTAGAGTCAGAAGGACTGTGCTAAACAGAAAGTAAGGGATGCTGGTGGATGCTTTTAAAGGAAAAGGAAAATGAGGCTCATTAATATTAAAATACATTCCTATAGTCACATTTTAAGCCACAGAGACAAGATCAAATTCAGAGCTTTCTAGTAGTCTGATAATTTTTCACTGTTAAATTGATTAATGTCTACTACTCTGTTTTATTTAAATATTTAAAAGTGTATACACAATGGACTACTACTCAGTTAAAAAAAAAAAAAGATGAATTCTTATCATTTCAGCCAAGTGGGTGAAGTTGTAGATTATACTAAGTGACACAAGTCAGAAGGAAAAAGACAAATACCAGATGATTTCACTCATGTGGAAGAGAGAGAAAACAATGGGACAGACAAAACTAAAGCAAAGGAACTCTGGAAATCTGCCTTTAGAACTGAAGATACCAGAGGTGAGGGGAAGCGAGGAAGAGGAACCAATGGATTGATCTGGAGGGCTGTAGGTGACTTGGTCAGGGTGTGATGGGTTGGCGACATCTGAAGAGGTGGGATCCTACGCTTCTGAATCACAATGCTATAAACCAACATTGCCTCAATAAAAAAAAAATAATGCAATTAATAAACCATAAGCTCACTGACAGAGTCCTGGTAATATATGATAGGCACATTCATGCTTTCTTGATGGTGAGAGCATTTGTAAGGTGATATGACAAGTCTATTAGTCCCCGTGATCCCCACCACTCTGGAATGATTCACCAGTTCTACTCTGCAGAAGGCTGTGCGTGCTTCCTATCTTGTTGGCTTTGGACTCCACTCTGGAAGCACTAATCTCATTTCAGTGGCCTGCAAACTTTCCCCTCCTAAGAAAGTGTATGGGTACAATTACAAACATATGGCTGTGGTGGTAAAAACACATGCTAGTTATTGTCCTACAGGCAAAGTTGTCTTGGTGGAATCAACAACAGCCTTTATTTATTTGAAAAAAATCAAACAGAAGAATATCTCATCTGCTATCTCATAACATTCTGTATTTGATTACCATCTGAAATACTCCAAACTCAGTGTTACTTAATTTCTTACAAATTTTTTTTAAGCTACAGTTTCCAATATCACTGCAATTCTCGGTCAACTTTGGCAGGGTTCTGTTCTGTAAATGATTATGTTTCATGTATTTTTGAATCCTCCTTCCAGAGTACATTTTAACTTAACCCATCAGAAACTTTGATCAACCTAATGACTATTATTACATTACTCAAATAGTTTTCCAGTCTTGTACTTGAAACAGCTTCAGATATTTTTCTTCACACTTTATATGGTCTTCTTGCTCTGTATAGAAGATTAAGTCTTGAGGCCCTTCTCAAAGCTATCTTGAAATGATTTACCAGAAAAATCATTAGTTACCAATGTGTCTTTTTCAATGGCAAATATAATTCAAACTGTATCACTCTATCAATTCCAGTTGTTCTAAGTACCCTTCAGAGAAAATTCAAAAGGATAGGGGTAAGGGAGTCTGAAGGGGAAATCCATTCCACTTGGCGCATGCAGTCCCCACTTCACCCTGAGGAATTTGGCATTCCTGTTAAATGGGGGAAATTTTTCTGGGACGTTTATGAATGCAGAGATCTCTCTTTTCCCAGATATTGACATGAAACACCTTGGCTCAAATCCCTCCCTAACAAAGGCAAGTTCTTACTATGTGACAAAGTACTCTATTGGTTCAGTGGATTTTCTTTTTAAATGCCCACTGAGACATCCTTACGTGAATCCTTCGCTATCAAATGAAACATTTCTGGAGATATTTATTATGATAAGTCTGAGAAGAAAGTCATTTTTAACTGGTCAAGAAGGACAAGATACAAGCCTCTTAAGTCAATAACCAGAACACAGAGAGAAAGCAAAGGGTGAGCGATGGGGGGGAGGGGGACAGGGAGAAAAAGAAGCTCCAGAGCTCCCTAAGGCTCTGCTGGGCAACATCAGGTACAGTAGTGATCATCATTTCTAGGATTTGCCCCCCTCAAATAAAAGAAGATCTGAGTTTGGTTTGGTTTGGTTTTCTCCCCCTACCTACTAAAGCCACATCCTACTAATTTAGGGAAGGGGTGGAGATGATTGTGAGCAGATGAGAAATTCTCTTCATATATCACATTAAAATACTTTAAGTGATAGGTGGATGTGTTTAAGAAGAAATTTCCTGAGGGGAATTTGGGGTGATGGAAATGTTTTGTATCTTGATTGTGGGGGTGTTGGCTCCAGAGGAGCATATAATTGCCAAAACTCTCCCAATTGCATCTTATTTGTATGTAAATTTTACCTCAATAAGATAAAAATATGAACCATAAAATTCACAACATTCAACAAATACAACTATTAACATTTTTGCCACAAGATCAACTAAATTCTGTAATATTTATAATATCAGACCAACTAAAGATTAATTTTAAGAATATGTCACAGCTGAGACTTCAGCAAGCCCTCTTCATTTTTGTTTGGAAAATAAAACCATCAACTCAGAATTTTTAAAATGTGACCTTGTTGTTTATAGTCTGTTTTCCAGGAAGGGAAGATGGGTGCTCACTAGCCAGAGGCTGGGGATTACCAGTTCTTTAATTCATGAAAATTACAGGTTTGCATTCATTCAGGAGTTCAAATTAAGACCCTTCCAAGAATGTGTGTGTGGTCAGGAGAGGGGTACAGTCAGGTATAGAGGGGAAATTGAGGCGAGCACAGGGTACCCAGGAGGGAGGAGGCAGAGTTAACTGGAGAAAGCTGGAAGCTATTTTAAAGGGAGGTCTGGAGAGGAGTGTTTGATAACACACTGAAGAGACCTGAGTATTTGTCCATGAAACACAGAAGCTATGAAAAGGGTTGCACTGTTTGAGCAGGACATTAAGAATTGCCTTTTTGAGACTTGACCTTTCGTGGTAACTCTGAGCATGTAACATGCCACACTATCTTATTATGAAGGGGCTAATTACCTCAATTCTTGGTAGCCTTCAACCCACACATCCTGGTCAAAAACATTTTTAGGAACCAAAAATACCCTTTTTTTCAGGGATAAAAAAGGGGGCAAGAAAAGAAATTACAAAATGTTAAACTTGCTTGCCTTTACCTACCTACCAAAAATATGGTTATATTTTCACTAACTACCTATATTTCCAAATATTGTTTTATAAGTATTACTTTTGCAATGGAGAAAATACTAAACATGTTATTATGGTCTGAATTTATTGGTAATGAAAAAAAAATTTCAGGGACAACAAATTGTTCTGTTGTACTTTAAGTTCTATAAATTTCTGCAACTTTCACAAGAAAATTGCTGCATATTCTAGTCTTTTCTATTAATAAACAAAATGTGCCTTCTTACACCACAAACAGTTTTGTCTCTGTTGGGTTTCTTTTCCACTGCATGTGTCCAATATGTCAATGTCCCCTCCTACGCACAGCAAGCCACAAACCAAGGGTGGCCACCTGAGGCAAGCAGGGGCATTCTTGTCCGATGCTGTCCACTGAGGGAAGAATCTATCCGACTTCATCCCTGGCTAGTTCAATAGCTCACACGCAGCAGGGTTAGCTGACGAGGCGTTTTTTCTTAGAGGAAATATCAAGTATCTCAAAGAAGCTTAAGAAATGCAATTAATTAATTCTGTACTATTCAAGATACGCCTCCTCTTTCCAGATTAAGAGTATCTTCGAAACTGGTGGCAATTTAAGATGGTACTTGATTATCATACAAAGGCACAAACATTCAAGATATAATTTGCACTCCTCTGCTGGCAAGAAAAGTTTTTCCACCATCTCTTTACACCTTCTTAAAGATTAACGAGCTTAGACAAATGCCAAAATCCTGCCGTGCCAGAATGACAACAGATGTGCATGGAAGTAGAAGTACAGCTTGGACTTTGAAAATATTTTTGTCCTTCTCTTTTCAATAGAACTTGATGGGAAAATGACTGTCTCCAGTGTAGTCTGTTGATGGCTCTAAACTACCTCATGGAATGGTGAGGATCTCCATCTTTAAAATACCTCTCAAAAAACATCTTTCATAAACCTTTCAGTAAGCCCTCCACTTATTTCTGAGCTCAGGGAAGATGAGGTATTTGTTTGGGATCCTGGAGTGAGGCCTGCCCTTGGATCCTGGTAATCACTCTCACGTTCATACCGCTGGTGCCATCTTCCTGGAAGCCAGAATTCAATCGCCGCATGTGCTCAAACTTCAGTTGCATTCAGGGGAGACCATAGACGGGGTCTGTTGTGGGTGTCCCCACAATGCATAGCCTGTGTTATTTCTAAGTCTGTGCCAAATAGCAAAGTGAGTAAATTCTAATGAATCCTAAATTCAGATGACGATCAGAGGAGTTATACAGAAAGGAGAGGAAAATTTTTGACTCTTTACCAAACACTTGGTAGGCATTTATGGCCTTGCCCTCGAACCAGCAGCACCAGCCAGCCCATTAGAAATTCAGAATCTTGGGATCCCTCCACGTTTGCCTTTTAACAAGATCCTCAGCAATGTTTTACACTGTTCCATCTTTTATATTAGGAGGTTGAGGATCAGAAGGGTTAGGAAATTTACATAAAAGTCACAATCTAGTAAGGAGTCTAGTTGGCCTCGGGCCCATTTTGAAATTTATCATATTTCCACTCTCTGAACTTAAAACCTAAACCAGCCTAAAGTTGTAAGAGTTGGGTTTCAATCCAGGCTCCACCATTAATATCTCTCTGGCTTCAGACGCCCAGTTAATCTCTCTGGGCGTCACATTTTTTTTTACGGACTTGCTACAAAACAAATGAAATATATATGAAAACACTTTGTAAAGTATATAGTATAGGCCAAGATTAACCTGCTTGTGGAATCTTCTATGTGGCTCTTCCGCACTTTTTTTTTAATAATGTAATTGTTTTTATATCATTTCATGACTTTTTCCATCTCAGTTGTAATCCCCGTGGGCTTCCCATCACCAAATCACCCATGTGCCATCACGATAGTCCAGGGCACTGACCCCCCCATTTTTATCCTATTCCCCACTCCAACCCCATAAAATGTCTCTAGTATATAGTTGTTCATTATTATTTTTCTCCTGGTCCTTTATGCTTCTGCTATAAGTGATACCATCCAGTACTTTTCTTTTTCTTTCTGGCTTATTTCACTAAGCATGAGCTCTTCCAGCTCCATCCATGTTGCTGCAAAAGGCATGAGTTTATCTTTTTGATTGCTGAGTAATATTCCATTGTGTATATGTACATCTCACTCTTTTTTTGCCAAGACAGAAAGACCAGGGACCAAAGGTTAGAGGTCCATGAAAGGGTTCTAATTCCTCTAGCCACAAAAGACTGAATGATTAAAAAATGATTCTATCCCAAAATCAAGGTTCAGCCAAAGTATGGGATATAATAGTAATAGAGCAGCCTCTTCACCTTCACAGACATGGCTGTTGAAAGTCAACATCCCAATTAGACTAACTAAGGCAGAGGAAGCGGGAACCAGAAGTTCAGGCAAACCCAGAAAGCTGGGCAGGACCTGAGGATCTAAACATGAGAGCAATGTCACGATCGTCGCTCTAAGATGCAGTCACCCATGAGTAGCTAAGGAACCAGGAAAAAATCACTGAGGCGGTGCAGGTCACCAGCATATTTAGTTACCACGTATGTCAATTTCATAGCTCTGACCCAAACTTTTACAAGAATCTCCTCCTCCACCCCTCCTTTGTTCATCCAACTGCAAGAGTAGGCTCTTAAGGATAACCACATCACTGCCTTCCACATACATCTTCATGACTGGTACAGTTGAGATTTCTGCTGACCTTCAACTCATCTCTCCAGGACTCTCATCCCACACCCCCAATCCAGCCAGAAGGAGCTGTTCACAGTTTCCAAACACACCCTACCTGTGAGCCCTAACATTTCCATTACTGCTGAGTTTCCAACTTGCTCATGATAAGAATCACCTAGAACGCTTGCTAAAAAGAAAAGACCCAGGTCCTCAGACAGACCTACTGATTCAGAATTTCCAGGGAAGGGATCTGAGAATCTGTGTTTTAAACAAACCCTCCTGGTGAAATTACAGAGTAAATGTTCTAAGAGCAAAAGATCTGTCTGTCATTGTCATAGTTAGATCTAGAATCCAAAATAGATGTTGTCCCTTTTGCTCACAATGTCTGTCCTCCCTCTACTCTTCAACCAGCTAAATCCCATTTAACTAAACAGCACCAGTACCATCATGTAATATAATAGGTAATTGGCAGAGTAAGCAAACAAATGTGTAAGAAAATCAGGAAGTCCACCAAATAAATAGAGCAGGAAATTGGGTGGATGGGTGCATGGGAGTCAACAACTGACAGGCAACAAATGGGTGTCCTTCAGGTGGGGGAAACATCTGGAGACCTGAGCACAGGGGTCTAGGTTCAGAAGCAGCAAATCCAGGCCCGGGGGGCATGTTATACCAGTTAAATATGAGGTCACAATGCAAAACCATGTGATTAATAAAAATGAGAAAGGCAGCTCGAGTGCTGACTAGCAAACAAAGACAAAAAGAAAAGAAAACCAAGACTCAGCCATGCTGGGACTTAGAAACAAGGTAAGAAGCCAGAAGCTTTGGGAATTATTGGTAAAACATCTTGAATGGGGCCTCCCACAAGACATCATTAATAATGAATTACTGAGTGGGGCATGGAGAAGACAAGATGGGCTGATCTGGAAGAGTTGCAGCCATGGGAATGTGTTCAAACCAGCTCTCAAGAACCAGGGGAGAAACAGGGCACAAAATCCTGGTAACTGCTTCTTCCTGCTGCTCCCCTCCCTCACCAGGTGCAAATGAGTTCACGAAAAATCCTAAGTTTTGTTTGTATCCTTATCAACTATAAAAGTACTTTTCTAGACTTAAAAGGTATACAGGAAATGGCAGAGTTGATATAATTATATTTGGGAGGATATGAGGACATAGATATTAACAAAATGGCCAGGAAAATCTGAAAGCTGGACAAATAAGAAACAAAAAAAGAAATCAAAAAGACCTTAGTCTGTGCTCTTTGGACATCAGGCCCACCTGGTGAAGCTGGGACTGTTTATTATTTTTCCACAGCCACATTTATTTATGTAATAAAAACTCAACCATGAAGCCTTCAGTGCTGGCGAGGAGAAAGCCAGGTGTATTTGAGCTTTTGCGAGGCTCTCAAACTCTCCCTTGTCCTTCCCAGATGTAAGGGAGAGGCTCAAAGAATCAGAAAGAGAAAATTATGAAACTTATGAGACGTAACCACTTTTCCATTCATGTTTAAACCATGTGCACTTAAGCAGAAATGTAACCCATGTGATCCTGATTCATTTATACTATAATCATCAAAATAGTGTTTTCTAGGAGTAATTTAATGACCATGAAGATTTTTTTAATCTTTCAGAAAGATTTTTCATCTATTTCTCCCATAAAAACAGGAAGCTGCCTTTGCCACTGTCAGCTGAGTCCATTGAGAAGAAAAAGCTCAAACTTTCAAGATCAGGAATTGTAGTCAGTTTTCATTATGTCACTTTAGTTTCCTAACCCCACAGAGAAAAGACAGGCTTGCCCAGGTGGGTGGGTTGATTTCCCACAGGTGTTACCAGAACACCCAGCAGCTAGGATTCCTGCCCATCATACACCGCCCTTGTGTTCTTTACTTTTCCATAGTGATCTGGCCCCCTTTTTCTTCCTCCCCTGCCATTATTCCCTCCCAGCCCACCTTTATTTCCACACTGAAGCATATTTAATGTTTAATTCATGTCACACTCTGTTCTATTCAACATTGTTATCAAAGTCTTGAGTGAGGCTATAGACGACTTGGCTGCTTATGAAGGGTGAGATAACATCAAATACAAGGACAGGCTCATCTAGATGATTGAGTTGGCTGATTTGAACACTGTAATGACTTCTAAGGAAAAACCAAAGTACAGTCCTAAAATATAAAATATCTACATATGAATCTATAAGTACACAGAGACAGACGCAATTGTCTAGGAGGTCCCACTTTCAGAGGACTTTGGCAAACTGAAGTGGCTTCCAAAGGAGAGGAATATAGATAGAAAAGACTAGGTCATTTGATCATGTGGAGAATGGGAACACCTAGGTAGAAAATGAGAACAGTTTGGGAAGATTAACCCACTCTTCCAGCAAGTCAGAAACATCCTCATATAGAGACAACAGCCCTATATGATCCTCAGAACTCTCTGTGCTTGTTTTTCTTCCCAATGTCTGTCCAGTCCTTCTTTCTCAATCAGTTCAGGAATTTACAAATATGAACTATCAGTCTGGAAACCTCTATAAAATGTTTTCACTTCAAAGGTGATACTTGCTGGCTTTCCATCAACTTTGAAGGGTTCTCGCCCACCTCCTTGGGTTGTTCTAAAAAAGTCCAACAATAGAGAAGTTAACTTACCTCTCATATTAGTAACACAATAAATTCACACCAGACCTTGAAGTTGCTCACCAATTTCTGCTCAGGTCCCATTCACACAGGTACAGTCCCCAAGTCTTTTTTAAAGCCCCCTCTCTCCTTTCAGGATTTTCATCATTGAATTGAGTAGCAAGAAATGGCAAATGTACTCAATGATGGAAGAACATCAGTCATGATTTCTTATGACATTTAAGAAAATAGGATAAATTCTTTTTATGTAACTATTCTAAAGGTTGAGTATTTGGCCACTTTTTTCTCCACATAACCACAAACAGTTGTGACCCAGAGAGTTCCAGAACACAAGGTGGGTGTTTGAAGGACAAGTGCAGAGAGCCTAGTGGTGAGCACTCACCGTGCACTCTATCTGAAGTATCTCATCTGGGAAAATAAGACAAGCAAGTCAATTAACTTTACAAGAAAGAAGAAAAAAGTCAATTTATCTTAGTTTACCACTGTGAGAACTGAAAAGATTCCACTTCCAAGACTATTAATTTTTAGTGTCAGCATGCTTTTTTACAAACTGTATTTTTATGACACCATGCTCAGTGTTGGAAACATTTATACTCAAGAGGAAAGTCTGTGCTTTGCAAAGTGGAGGAACAGTATCATATTCAAAAAAGTAGATCTATTTTTAAAAATACGGTATTTGAATCTACTGAATCACCTCTTTTCAAGGCCTTTTAAAGATCACCCCTGGTGAGATGCCTCCCTAGTGCCAGGGCCTACTCTGCACTATCTTTGTCTTACCTCCTTAACTCCCACCAGACTGCACTTTCCAAGAGCGTGTGCTGTCCCTGAAGTCAGATTCCTGGGTGTTACATGCACAACCCACAAATCAACAGAGAAGCCTCATGCCCCAGCATGAATTCATTTTCTCCCTCCCACATCCTCTTTTGGCGAGAGGAGAGCAGTCAGCAATGATTGAAAAGATGAGAGAGTTTTTGCATGCAAAAAAAAGTAAAAAAAAAAAAAACAGAGGTGTTTCACCTATGGAAGGGAAAAGCACACTTGAGCACAGACCTGGAGTCGACGAGATGTCTCTTTTACAGGCAACAAATAATTTAAAAAATAATGGTACTCTGTGTCCAAGGAAACAACTAAGGGATCCATTTAAGTTAGTACCAGAGAGTTTGCCATTGAATGCAGAGGTCTTTTTAAGTTTTGAGCGATAAGGCATGAAACTGATGTCCTCTGGGATGTTACAGAGCCTCTCTTCCTGCAGAATTTCCATAAGTGAAGGGCTGCCCCTTCCCATGGATGTTTTAAACCAAGAACATCAGTTGCTAAAATGCAGAACTGGGACCCATGGCCCAACAGCCCCAGACAGAGATGAACCCATCCCATTACAAAGGTCTGTGAGAAAGTATTGCTAAAAGCTGTCTGGGTGATCCATTTTAGACCTTAGCAAACTTCCCTGCTAGGGAGTTCCTCTTTGCAGCTTCAAGGTCCATAAGTCGAATTCAGATCTTTCTCCATGGTACTAAGGTCATTCAACACACCCTTGAGTGGTCCCTGATTTCCTTGCTGAGGAGGTGCAACCTTCACCCTGGGGTAGTGTCCACTATCTAGACTATTCTTGAATCTGCCCATCACACCCATAAAGAGAAGAGCTCTCCAAAGAACACCTAAGGGATTCTGCTGATAGTGACAGAGGCACATGTGCGTGCTTTTGTGTGATCTCAAAGAGTATCAGCATTGAATCAATCAAACAAGTATATTTTCTGAGACCCTCTTTGTCCACCTCTAGGCTAAGTGCTAGAGAAGCACACAATAAAAATATGTCATGTTCCATCTTTAAAGACAGAGCACCCAATGCCACAATAGTGAAGGCAAAGATAAATAGATGGGACTACATCAAGTTAAAGAGCTTCTGTACAGCAAAAGAAACATTACTAAAAACAAACAGATCACTAATTGGGAAAACATTTTCTCACACAAAAGTAGCGATAAAGGACTGATGAAACTCAACAAAAATAAAGTAAACAACCCCATCAAAAAATGGGCAGTAGAGGAAATGCAGATGGCCAACAGGCATATGAAAAAATGTTCAACATCACTCGTAATAAGGGAGATGCAAATTAAAACCACAATGAGATACCACCTCACCCCAGTGAGAATGGCACATCTTCAAACAACTAGCAACAACAATTGTTGGCGAGGATGTGGAGAAAAAGGAACTCTCCTGCACTGCTGGTGGGAATGCAAACTAGTACAACCACTATGGAAAACTGTCTGGAGGTTCCTCAAGCTGCTAAACATGGAGCTTCCCTACGACCCAGCAATCCCACTCCTAGGTATCTATCCAAAAGACACAAAAACACTGATTGAAAAAGATACCTGTACCCCCATGTTTATTGCTGCTTTATTTACAATTGGAAAAACATGGAAGCAGCCCAAATGCCCAAAAGTAGATGACTGGATAAAAAAGATGTGGTACATATATGCAATGGAATATTACTCAGCAACCAAAAAAGAGAAACACATGTCTTTTGCAGCAACTTGGATGGAGCTGGAAAAGATCATGCTTAGTGAGATAAGCCAGAAAGAGAAAGAAAAATACCGGATGGTTTCACTCATAGCAGGAGTATAATGGACCAGGTGAGAAAATAACAAAAATAATGAACAACCATATACCAGAGACATTCTGTGGGGGCGGAGAGGGGAATGGGATCAAAAACGGGGGGGGGGGGAAGGGAGGGAAATGCATGGGACTATGGTGGTGGCACAGGGGTGATCTGGTGATGGGAAACCCACGGGGATTACAATCGAGATGGAAAAAAAAAATGTGCAAAATGATGTAAAAATAAACTTTGTAAAAAAAAATGTCATGTTCACTAAAATATATTAACTAAAAATAAGGCATAGTGACAGCTTTTCTTAAAACAGTGTGACTGAGTGAATGAATACTAAGAAATCAGAGATGACACAGACATGTGTGGACTCGAATAGCTGGGAAATATATCATGTAGGTGAATCCATCATTTTCATTGTTGTTTTTTCCTTGAAACAACTACCGAGGTTGACCCAGACTCTCTATTCTTTCTCTGAAGCAAAGTGATTGATTTGAGATGTGAACATTTTATAAAATCAGTTGAATTTGTTTCTGCATATTTCTTTAGTGTTTTAGTTTTAGTGTCTAGTTTTGGTTTCAGTGTTTTTACATACAACTACAAAGCCAGGTTAATAAGGAAAAGATAATATGAACTCTAATTTCTGCACTCATACTCAGCAAAAATAAAGTAGCCTTGGCCATAAATGTTTAAAAATCATTCATTAAGTGTTTACTTATAGGCTTTTAAGGTAAAAATAATTGTTAAGTGTTGAAATATCTGTACTCTCATTATTAATGATTCTCTATCTTCTGTGACTTTAACAGGCTCATCTCTTCATTACAAATGAAAGCAAGATTTAGAGTGTACAGTGATCATATTTTTCAGAACTCAGAGGGTCAGGAGAGGAGAAAGGACTGATGTTTACAAGACTTTGCTGCTCCCTGGGGAAAGCTGCCTCCAGTTCTCAAGGAGGCTTTTGAGCAATAGGCTCACAGACATGTGTGTACCTGACACAGGAAGTTTGCCAGGGATGGATTCATGAATGACGGATCTCCTGAAAGCATGTACACAGAAGCTACCTGTGAGAGTTGAAGAGGGCAATAGATAAGGCCAATTCTGTCATGATGGGCCAAATAAAATTCAGAGGGATCACTGAGCCACCAAGGTAAGTACTCTCCTACTGGTAAGAGTCAAATCTGAGAATTATAGGCTGGAAGCAAATGTGGAAATACAATATAGTATGTTCCTTTTTCTACTAAAAGACTTTTGGAAGAAAAATTTCATGTTCCTCAAGTTTTATCCCTCCAAGAAAACAGCCGCCAACATTAGAACACTGTTGTTCAAAAACACCCTGGAGACCCACACCCTATAAGTAGCGCCATCTTATAATGAGGTAGTGCTGGTCTTCAGTGCCTAACTCCCTTTGAATGCTGGCCAAGATCAGCCTGCCTCAGACTGGATTCCATTCCACACTGAGACATTATCGTGAGGGTTTGGCATCTGTTTAAAAGTTAAAGGAAAAAGCAGTCAGTCACCTCTACTAACATTTTTCGATGTCTATCATTTATAATCAGAAAGTAGCTATCTTGGCTACTTTGTGATATGCAACCATTTAAACCAATAGTGTCAACTAGAAGTGCTTAAGTAATTGTGAAACCTAGCTCAACATCTAGAAAGAAGAGTTGTCTCTCTTAGAAAACACCAGATAATTCAGGGATTAACAGTCTATGATCCAGAGCCCTGATTCAATGTCTATTTTTGCCAATAAAATTTTATTAGAAAATGGGCATTCTCATTCAGTGACCCGTTCAAAAGATAACGGGCAAACTGAGTAGTTACCACAGAAACCGGCCAGGCCAAAAAGCCAAAAATATTTGTTATCTGATAGAAAAAAAATGCTAAATCCATACATCATTCCAAGCAAGATTACCTTGATTCTGGAACTAAGGAAGGTATCTTCTAACAGGCAAAACAACCTCTGCATGGTCATAGGAGAAATATACCTGCAAAAGTTCATGCATTATGCTTCACAGTAACTTCAGCATTACTTCCTCTCCGAAAGCATGTTATTTGCCAACCAAGGTCATGAAGGCACTCAGACATTGCAGCTGCAAATATAGTTTGACTCCTCAAAACTTGGGTTTGAAGAATGTTTAAAGTCATTGTGACTTGCTTTCAAGGGTGTGTTTTTCTTTAGAACTAAATAAAAATCTCATTGAGTGAAATAAATTAATTTATTTAGAAGTCATCTGAAAATTGTGGAAAGCTAGCCTCTCAACGCAATTCTCTGAAGACTGAATAATCTAGCTGACTGTCTTTTTTGACTATAGAGACTTTTATGTGTCTCTCTATATTAACCATTCAGATAAAAGAGACCGATGAAAAATGAAGACAATTAATTCTGTTCCAGTTCAGTGCTTTCTTTCCGGTTGTTTTTATTTTGCCTAACCAAGTCACTTGGCCTCAGTTACCCAGTCATGGGAGCTTTGTCGAAGCTGGATAACCTTCACTCTAATCCCCAAAGCCTCATATCCTGTTTTTCACTCTTTCTCTTGATTTTAGCAGATGTTGTCTATTAATGTGTCTGAGAGTTTGGGATGTTTCAATTACTGACTGAAGAAACAGGCTATTTTCACTCTGTGAAAATTTTCTCACAGTTACTGTCCATTTGTCACTTGCAAAACCGGGATATGAGGGTGAAGAAGTCATAAGTTGAAGTATGTGGGACGGCCTGCCTACAGAGATCCAGATTCTGGGGCTCAGCGAGCAAAAATGCCATCCTTGTTCCATTTCACTCATCACAGCAACACAAGCCTCACTTGTCTACACTGATCTTGGTTTTAAAAAAAACTGCCTCCATCTGACTTCCTTGTTTGGGTGTCAAAACAGTGTAAATCAAGAGCTAGACTCTGAATATGTACTGAGTGTAAGTAAAAAATAGCAGGAACGAGCCCTCCCTGATAGCACAGCGGGTTAAAGCACAGCACTAAGAATTTCATCCCTCCCGCCCCAAGGTGACCCACATGGCACAGCAGACCTCTACTGACCTGCCCACTGCCCCCCTCAGCAGTGTACTTCGTCAGTCAGTTGGCGCGTTCTGCTCCCCACTCTTTCTCTGGGAAAGCCTCTCACTACCTCTGCATCTGTGGCCTGTACCCCAGTTCTGTATGCTTAAATCTTTAAAAGAAAATAGCAGGGAGTCTGCCCTGTTTATATGTGAGGTCTCTGGGAAAAGTTGATCCAAGCTGACAAAGGTAGATTGAGCCTGGTCAACTTGGACAGGCATTTGATGCTTATTCTCAAGGCTACAGAGAGTTCGTGAAAATGTTTAACAAGTCAGGACAACTAAATCCTAGAGTTCCATTAATTTCTCTTTGGATGGTTGATTTTGGCCAATTGGTTTTTAAGTTTTACCAGCAAGGAAAGAGAAAAGTAAAACCTTCTTTGTATAACTCACAGTAAGGTTCAGAGGAACAAATGAGATGTGCTTACAAATGTGGACAGTGAGAAAATTTTAAAGCTACCACCCAATTCATCCCAATGGCCCAAGATACTTCAGTTCATTGAAAGTTTAGCTGAGTAGGACCCCACATATGTGAGCTGGAACTCTTCCTCCACCACTTACTGTGTGATTTACCTCATCTTCGACTGCCTCTTCCAAAAACTTAATGCCTACTTTACAGCCTACTAAGCAGTAGCTGCTTGGGGTGGGAACTTGTGTGAAGCACTTAAGAGAAGTTTGACACATGGTAGGAAAAAAGAGTTGGCTTCACTATCACCAATCTCATTAACAGTGAGACTGTCCCATGAGTGTGATGGGCAGACTGCAGTGCTTGCACAGTCACTCCAGAGGAGGAGGCTTACCAGTGGGCAGCTGCCCTTCTTGGTGTGATGAGAATATACATAGTGGACACCCAACCTTCTTTATTTCTTTCATTCCATAAACATTCATCAAATAAGCATTGAGCCCCTAAAGCATACCACCTAATAAAGACTACAAAGTTGAATAAGAAAAGCTGTCAAACAGGGTGGTCCCCAGGAAAAGAGGGGTTCCAATTTCCCTGCCCCACCCAAGGAAGGAGCAGGGAGGTGGAGAAGCTAGAGAGGAGACTGAGGAAAGGAGAGGAGATGGATAGAGAACAAAAAGGAGAGCAGGAGGAAGTACATGGAACAAAGAGACATGTGAACAAGCTGTGCTTTCTTCTAGGCCATGGACTTGTACCCGGGATTTGGGGGACATGGAAAAAGACACTTGAACCAGTCATGGGTGAGAAATCCATGGGGAGGGTAACAATGGCAGCATTTATCTTGCTTTTGATTTTGCTCTTTCCTTCCAGACTTATCTGGCCCCTTCTGCCCCTTCCCCATGAGTCCCACCAGAACTTGTCCTAGAACTATAGCAAGATTTTGGGCCTCAGCAGTCCTGCTTTGGACCAACCCTGTTTGGCTGGACATTTACCCAGGAAGGAATAGGTAACTCTGGGTGTGTGATTGGAAACTAGTCTTTCCTCTCTCCTCTTTATTGCACATCAATTCTATCACAGTTCTTTCCATTAAAAGTCTTAAAAGACATTTGAGTGTGTTTTATCTTGATGAAGTGGATGGCAAAACCTCTCTAAAACAGGCAGTTTCGAGGGTTCTGGATGTCCTTCTCCCTGCTCAATAATAGCTGGTGTGTGGATTTCACAAGCCCAACAACAAAACAGGACAGTGCTAATGGCACGCATTACAAAGCCAGGTCAGGGAGAGTCACAAAGGACTTCCTAGAAGAAATTGTGGTGAGGCTCAGATGTGAAGGAGGAAAAAGAATTGGCAGGTAAAGCAACATGGGCCAGGATAAATATTTCATCAGAGGCTACAAGATGTGGGAAGACTCAGAGGTCAGAGGAAGTATGGCAGGTCATAGACTGATGAGAAAACATGTAGCTGGGGAGCAGCCTGAGATGGGGACCAATGGTGAAAGCAAGAAAGATTCTTTCTCATGGCCGAGGACACTGAATGTGGGTGGGTACATCTGGACGTGACCTGTAGACAACAGAAAATAAAAGGCTTCAAGCGAGAGATGGCAACCAGCTCTTCTTTGCATTTGAAAGGAAAATTTGAAACACATGACATCATTCTTGCTGTGTAAAGAATGGCATTGTTGAGCTAAGAGGTGATGACGATATCTCTCTTTAAACCAAGATATGCAAACCTGTCAGGTTTCAGATATCCATAAATGAAACTGAGGGGGAAGGATGAGGGATTGAGGAGTCAGTCACAAATTTCACAAATTTCAAGAAGAGAGTCCTCATTCTTATCTTGGAGTTTCAGTGGCATTCGGCCATACAGAACCCTATTACTCTAATTGGCAACTACTGTGTATAACATATTAACAAGTTAGTTATGTGGGCTCTCTCTGGTGGTGCAGCAGATTAAAGCAGTGCATTATGAATCTCTCAGAAACCACTGCAGTACCAGTTCAATCCCCGGCCAGGGAGCTGACCCACATGGCGTGGCACGCCTCTTCTGACCCACCTGCTGCTCCTCAGCAGTGTACCTGTCCATCTGCCTGTTCTATTCCCCCCTCTGTCTCTGGTGAATCCTCTCACCTTCTTGCACCTCTGCCTGTACCCCAGCTCTGTAAGCATAAATAAATATATCTTAAAAAAAAAAAGGTGTTATGTGCCTGCCATCTTTCCTGTCTCCCCTTGCCTCCTCACCTGCCTTCCAAGAAACAGATTCTTGCTTTTGTGTTCAGCTTTTATAACTTTCTATGTTGCAAGAATGCAGGTAAAAGCTCTGGCAGAAAGGGACCTGAGATGCCAGATTGATTCACCTAATGAGTTGATCCTGCAAGAGGAGAGAAGAGAAAAGATGCAGAACTCCAATTGTAAATGTTTGAGGAAGCCTATGTGAAGCTACCTAGAGACAAACAAACATGTCAGAAATCTTAAGACTGGTAAAATAATTGAAGATAAGACCTGAAACCATAATATATAGAAAATACAGGTTAAAACACGACATGGCATCATATCGGTAACATCCTTAAAGACGCATCCCCCAAAGCAAAGAAAGTGAAGGTAAAGGTAAACAGCTGGGATTACATCAAACTATAAAGCTTCTGCACAGCAAAAGAGACATTAGCCAAAACAGACACCCTACTGGTTAGGAGAAAATTTTGGCACTCCATACAACTGATAAGGGACTGATCACAAAGATCTACAGAGAACTCACATGACTCAACATAGTAAACAATCTAGTCAAAAAATGGGCAGAAAAGCTAAAAAGATACTTCTCCAAAGGGGAGATGCCAATGGCCAACAGGCATATGAAAATATGTTTAACATCATTTGTAAATAGGGAAATGCAAATCAAAACCACAATGAGATACCACCTTACCCCAGTGAGAATGGCACATGTTAAGAAAACAGGCAACAACAAATGTTGGCAAGGATGTGGAGAAAAAGGAACTCTCCTACACTGCTGGTGGGAATGCAAACTGGTACAACCACTATGGAAAGCTTGTGGAGGCTCCTCCAACTACTAAAAATGGAGCTTCCATATAACCCAGCAATTACACTTTAGGAATACACCCAAAGGACACAAAAACATTCATTCAAAAACATACCTGTACCCTATATTTATCATGGCACTATTTATAATAGGTAAGATAAGGAAACAATCCAAGTGCCCCAAAGCAGATCACCAAGTCAAGAAAATGTGGTACATATATACGGTGGAATATTATTCAGCAATCAAAAAGATAAGCTCATACCCTTTATAGCAAGAGGGATGGAACTATCTGGGATTATGCTCAGTGAAATAATTCAAAAGGAAAAAGAAAAATTCATATGGCTTTACTTACAGGAAGAATATGGGGGAACCAAGTAAAAGATCAGGGGGAAAAATAACAATAAAAAACAACACAAAATTAAATTAATAGGCAACTGTAAATCAGAGACATTCTGCAGGGGTAGGGGAGGGAGAGGGACCAAAACAGGGGGGGGAATAGCACAGTTGACTATGGTGATGGTGCAGAGGTGAATTGGTGGTGGGAGTCTCTGAGGACTATAACTGAGAGTAGAATGCAATCAATACACAAAATGAACAATGATGTAAAATATATTTAAATAAATAAACTATATTTTAAAAATAAAAAAGAATGGCCCTCCCTGGTGGCGCAGCGGGTTAAAGCACAGCACAAAGAAGCTTAAACCACTTCTGCATGAGTTCGATCCCCGCCTGCCCCGGAGGAGATCCACATGGCATGGCAGACCTCTCCTGACCTGCCCGCTGCTCTCCTCAGCAGTGTACTTCATCTATCTGCCTGTTCTGCTCCCCGCTCTGTCTCTGGTGAATCCTCTCACCTTCTGCACCTCTGGCCTGTATCCCAGTTCTGTACGAATAAATAAATAAATCTTTAAAAAAAAAAAATAAAAATAAAAAAATAAAAAAGAATGAGATAATCGGGGGGAAACATTCTAACTAGTTCCTTTGTTTGTGAATAAAGTAGTCACAGAAAATCACAGTAAGATTCCATTTGCTTTGTGTTTAAATATGACACAGGCATTTTGTTGATTGCAGTTGTGGCTGAAGTGGGAGTCACAGGACCTCTAAGGTCAAAGTTACCTGTGTAATGAAGAGCCTTGCCCAGAACTCAGAGATCTGCTTGTAAGTCTTACCCTGGAAAGAAAAAAGGAGAAAAAAAAAATTTTTTTCACATCCAAATGCAAAGGGTCCAAAGGAAGAATTTTGGCAAAAATTGCTTTTTTCCCTTCCGATTTATGGTCACTGAGTAGTACTTAATAGGAAAGGTCTTGGGAAACATGAATGAAAATGAGCTTCCAGAGGAACTGCTGTGCTGGTGTGCCCTGCCGGCTGCATAGGCGAGGAAAGACGTGAAGCTACAGTTATTATCGCCCAGCGCAGAGGGGAGCCATCATAGATCGCTTTAAATATTTTACATAAATGAATTAGTCAAACCCTAGAAGCTAACAAATAATTTAGCAGAATAGGAGACCTAATACCATAGAAATTGAAGGTAAATACTGCTTCCACTGACAAAAGTATTGTCTGTGATTTATAAGGAATCCAAATGGAGTTTTACCTTTTGTCATTAGCAATCAATTATTTCAATAATTCAATAAAAATTGCTCAATTTGTTTGAAACAAGGAGTGTGGGAATCTGAGACAGCAAGAGGTTCGGGATCACGGCATTGGAGAGGCGAAGGTGTGGGGCAAGAGGGAGCTTTTCTTTGTGACATGATGCCTCCAAATCTGAAATGGAACTGGAGGAGATCTCTTACTGAAATAAATCAGGGGAAAGACAAACCCTGAAGGATATTACTTTTATATGGAATATAAAAAACAAAACAAAGGATCAGATAAAGCCAAACCCGTAACAAGCCCTAGAAGACTAACTGTAGAACTGAGATTAAGCAAGGGGGTTGGAGGCTGCAGAGAGCAGGGGATGGGGAGGGGGGTGATGGACTAGGGGAGAGAACTAGGGGTGCATTGTGGTGGGTGTGTGGTGAGGACATGTGAACAGGTGTGATCCTACCCCTCCCAATCACACACACTGTGGTAAACCAATGTAACCTTGGTAAAAAATGATGATGATGATGTTGATAAGCTTTGAGCCTCTATTTAAGTGCCACTCACAAAAAAATAATAAAAATAAACATAGCTTGTTTAGGGTTAGGATTAGGGTTGGGGGGTTGTTATTTTCATTCTGAAGACTGTACCAGGTTTGTCCCTGAACAAATAATCTATCTAGTCCATTGCACAGGGAGTAGAGAACCCTGGGTCACTGAGAATGCTGTCTGTTGCCTTCCTACAGCCCCCCAAATGGCTACACAAGCCCCTGTTTCATTCTATATCCAAAAGGGAGGAAATTTTATGGGAAAAGGAAAATTGTATGTGAAGATGAAATATATTTGGGTAGTGGCTCTTCATTCAGCAGTAACATTAATGGAAAAGCTGACATACTCTATGTTTAAACCTTCATATTCAGCTCTAAAGGAAAATCAATTTTGAATATGCATCATTGGAATAGTGTTTCTTCAATTTGTTCCACACGCTAAACACCAATTACCAGCTCTACACTGTTTGGCAGCACGTATCAAAATGCCACAGCAAGACACTTACACTATTCTACAAATATCAAAACAATAGGGTGTGCGGTCTTACTTAATCAGTAGGACATGCCAATACATGAACACACAGGGAGCCCTTTCCTCCCAGGAGTCCCCTGAGAAGGATGGAAAAAATAAGATCAAATCCCTGTATGACCACAACCCTGGAGACCAAGAAGGCTGTCAGAAGGAAGAATGCTGGACCCACTATTGATTACTTACTTAATCCAAGTAGTACCTAAAGAAGACATAGATGAAATTTAACCTGTACGTGCTAAAGATGAATAAAGTATCCTTTCCAAGACTGCCCACAAGACAGGCTCAGAATCAAGAATAGGGCTATATACAGAGCTGTCTGAATGAATGATTCTCTCACCTTCTTAAGGCACAGATGGCAAATAAATGATCATGTTATAGATAAGGAAGGTGAATAAAGTAAGCTGGCCTTCCACAGTCTCCTGAACTGTAATGCAGAAATTCAAATTCCCAGTCCAGTTTTTATCCCAGGAGACTATAGCATTTTCTGTGGCGAAACCTGAAAAGAGGACTAGAGCAGTACTTCTTGCTATTGACAATTAGGATCTGCTAAATTTACTCCAGAGAAGAAGGGCTGTCCTATCTACCTTGCAGGCTGGTTAACAGTATTCCTGGTCTCTTCCTACTAGATGCTAGTAACACATCTCCTCCCCACTTGTGACAACCAGAAATGCATATAGATATGGCCAAATATTCCCTGAAGGTCAGAATCACCCAAGTGAGAATCACCGGGCTAAAACAATATTAATGTACTGTTCAAACTATAAACAAAGTATATAAGTAATCTTGGGAACTTAATTATACTCTTTTTAAAAATACCATATGATCTAATATTCATGCGATCATAAACTCCTTATGTATAAAAGTTTAGCAGTGTGTTAAATCACTTCTTTAGAGACCATTAAGCAATACAGGTGATACTGTTCACATTAACACGAGTATTACTTTTCAGCCCAGCAGCAACCCTACCCTGAGAATCTGCTTGTCTGTTAGAAATTATGTAAATATTCATCACCTCATAAGCAATCATTTGGCATCATTTTATCACTTGGCATTGCATAAAGATTCTCAAAATGAAGTATCCATCTTTTCATACCATGTGTGGGTGAAGTGGGACCTAGGAACATCTTGAGGAACGATTAAGTTCTACAGGTCTCTAAATCAATAGGGCTAACAATGAGAAAATATATTATTCTAAAGTCAGGGCCTATTTATAATTACCCACCAATGCCAAATGGAAATTCCAAGTCAGTGAGCCTAAACATCATCTGCAGTTCATGAATCTTTTAATGATTATCTTCCTGGAGCTGTCAAATAATTGCAAAGATATTTCCATCATAGATAAATTATGGAGCGCAAATTTCTCCATGTAGAGTATTTTAAGTCCTTTATGACAGTATTTACAAAATTGGCTCAAGTTTATTCATCAAAAATCACTAAAATAGAAGTATTACTGATCCATGAATTGGAGCATAATTACATGTAGACAATAGGTGAAGACTTTTGTGAAGCTCACCTCTTATTACAGTTCTTTTTTTAAATGACAACTTGATTTGGGACATAAGAATATAGGGGACAGGCCCTCCCTGGTGGCGCAGCAGGTTAAAGCACAGCACTGAGAATCTAAAGTCACTTCCACATGGGATCGATTCCCGCCCGCCCAGGAGGTGACCACATGGCATGGCAGACCTCTCCTGACCCGCCCGCTGCTCCCCTCAGCAGTGTACTTCGTCGATCTGCCTGTTCTGCTCCCCACTCTGTCTCTGGTGAAGCCTCCCACCGCCCCTGAACCTCTGGCCTGTACCCCAGTTCTGTATGCACAAATAAATAAATCTTAAAAAAAAAAAGAATATAGGGAACACCATTCTACATTGGGGTCAGGAATAACACACCATATTTTCTTCAAGCAATATGATTGAGGAATAGAGACATACAAATTGAAAATTTTATGAATCACTCAAAACTATGCTATTTTGATTTCATATGGAATTGTTCCTTTGGAATTTGAAGTTGTCTTCTCCCTGGAACACAAATTCCAAGGAAAGAAATTTTCTGGAGTGGAAATCAGAGTAAATGAAATAAGTTGTCCTTATTTATACAATGCTCTGCATGACCACTTGGTATAAATTCATCTCCTCCTACAAAAATGCTAATCAATAACAACACAGGAAAACTATGTCCTGGGAGCTATAACCCTTGACATCTATCAACAAGAAAATTCTCAGCTATCTTTCTAAAAGAAACAAGGGCTCTGATTATAGGAAAAATGAAAAACCAGCCAGAAATGTGTAAATATCATCACCATCCCTACCACAAAGAGTTAAACATTGGAACTAAACAATAGCAAATGATATTTCCAGGAATCTCTTCAGCTTGTGCATGGTAAATTACAATGGATGATTCCAAACCTTAAAAAAAAAAAAAAAACCTGTTCGAGTACTGGTGAAATTAGAAATTAGTAGCTTATATAAAAGATCACCACTTATATTCTATTAGATTGAAAGACATGAACTTGAGGAAAATGAAAAAACATATCTTTGTAGCAAAAGAAATGTAATGTATCTCCAGCACAGTATAGTATCTCCACTTATCCTCAAACAAATGTCACTTTGCTAATAAACATGTAGCAACCAGGTTGGCAGTGATCATATGAGAAATCAAATCTTGCCTGGTTTTGTATATTAAATGGGTCTCCTTCATAGCGAAGAACAGGGGCTACAAAAGCATGGGAATTCAGTTGGTGTTGGACATTTGCCCTGAGCACATTTTGCAAAGAAAAGCTATTTGTGTATGGAAAAACAATAATCTAGTCAGGAGCAAGCTCCTGTGTGTTTTGCAATCAAAGGGATAGTTGTGGAGCTGCAACTTGCTTGCCAACTTTACAAGGAGCCTTTAAAAAGTTAAAACAGCAGAGATTATAAAGTCCACATGTTGGCTGACCTATTTGCTCTTTGTCCTTCTTGGAAGAGCAATTGGAAGTTAAAGTAAAAGGGCAGAAGGGTGGGTTATGGTAGGTGGGTTGGGTAATGGGTTTGTGTTTGCTTGTTTTTCATATTCCCATTGAATGAGAACTGCTGGTATCCCTAAGATAATACTAGAAACATCTTTTTGGCACTTCTGAACAAGAGTCAGTTGACCAATAACTACTCCATGACACATGTGTGGCAAGAAGAGGCAAGCACATGAGCATGAAGCCTGGTAAAGCCTGGATTATAAATATTAAAATATTTGGGGAACCTTCTCCAGAGGAAATGAGAAATCAGTTGCCCTTACAACACAGAAGTGAAGGAATCATTTAACTGAGAACGCACAATGAAATTCCTGTTCCCCCAAGATTGGCTTCCTAAGACACAGACTGTCCCTGAAAATGCTCTGTCTCAGTGATCTCTTGCTACAGAACAATCCCCGCCCCAAAAGAGGGGTTATAAAAGCAATTTATTAGTTATAATGATTCTGAGAGTTGATAGGGCTGAGCTGCATAGTTCATATGGCTTCATTCTTTAGGGTATCAGCTGATGCTAGATGCCCGGATGATCTTTCATGTAAGCAGTCCCTCGCCACAGGGCAACCCTTCGGCAGTCTAGCCTGAGATTCTCCACAGCATAGGGATTACCTTCCAGGATCAGGTTTCCAAAGTGATAAACCCCACTGTGTCTGCACTTTCCAAGCCGGTGCTTGAATGATGGACTAGATGGATTAGAGTAATCCATTTAACTGAGTCCAGGTTCATTATGGGAAGAGGCCACAGAATGACATGATATGGGAGGCATTCTTGGGACCATGTATATGTGTCTGGAGCAGACTCGGGGAATTTGCATCCCATTACATTGCACTGTATTCTTCCATTGTGTAGCAGTATCACATAATATGTGTAATATTGAATTGACTGGGAAATTTAAAACAAAAGTATGACTGCCTTAGGACACAATGACTGGGTGGAAATTTTGCTTTCAATTATTGGGTATTTTTGGTTTATAAATAATAATCAAACCTCAACCCTTCCCCCCCCCCACTTCCACCACCAATGGAACCACAGAGACAACATTTATTTTGAAGAATTGATCCCAAGCCAATGGATGGGAGAAGACAGCTGCCATCAGTTGTCCAAAACAATTATCTTCTTCACATTTAATTGCTACGTATTAATCATTAGAATATACATTCTTGCTTCAATTTTCTAACACATTTATAAAGACCAAACTTCATTTGGGCCTTTTTTATGTTGATACACCTATTTCTAGCATACTTTGTTAAATTCACTATGTTCAGATAAAATTTTGTAAAGACCAACACATAATTAAGAGGCAGAAAAACTAGGACATGAGCTAGGATATAAGCCCACCCACTATACGCTTCTGAGTCCAACAGAACCTAGCCTCCTTCAGCCTTTCTCTCTATTAAGAATAGTAAAACTGGGCCCTCGCTGGTGGCGAGGCTGGTTAAAGCATAACACGAAGAAGCTAAAGTCGTTCCTCCCTGATGGCGCAGCGGGCTAAAGCACAGCACTAAGAAGCTAAAGCTGCTTCCGCATGAGTTCGATTCCCGCCTGCCCAGGAGGTGACCACATGGCATGGCAGACCTCTCCTGGCCCGCCCGCTGCTCCCCTTAGCAGTGCACTTCGTAGATCAGCCTGTTCTGCTCCCCACTCTGTCTCTGGTGAAGCCTCTCGCCGCCCCTGAGCCTCTGGCCTGTACCCCAGTTCTGTAAGCACAAATAAATAAATCTTTAAAAAAAAAAAGCTAAAGCCACTTCAGCAAGAGTTCAATCCTTGCCCAGAGGAGACCCACATGGCGTGGCAGACTTTCCATGACCTGCCCACTGCTCCCCTCAGCAGCTCTTGTCAGTCAGCCTTTCTGCTCCCCACTCAGTCTCTGGTGAATCCTCTCACTGCCCCTACACCTTTGGCCTGTACCCCAGCTTTGTATGCATAAATAAACAAATCTTTAAAAATAAAAAAAATAGTAAAATTTATGTTCAAGGTATCTGTAGGATGAAAAATGATCTTGTGAAATGCATGAGGCTGTGCTCTGTAATTGATAGCAATTATCCCAAAAGTCCGGAGAGCGTTATCCTATATGAGATAGGCTCTGGGGCCCAAATCTTGTAGAGAGAAAAGCCTATAATTCAGCATCAGACATGTTGGGATACAAATTTTGGTTTTGCTATTTTTGTTCTGTCACCTTTCGAAACTGCTTCGCCTCACTGAACTTCAGGTTCTTCCTGGATAAGATGGTAATAAGACACCTCATAATTTGAGAGGAGCAAATGAAATAAGTTTGTGTAGTACTTGGGATATAACAGGGATATCATGAATGTTGGTTCTCCTTTTTTCCCATTTTTAGCAAGAATATTATAACCTTGTTCACCTACACTTTCTACATGAAGACAGTCTTCTAACATTCTAAATATGTTTAATTGCCTGGTGCTGGAAAGAAAACCTGGACAGTGGAAATTGTGACCAGCCCTCTCAATTAGAAGACACGATTAGCCTCTGACCACAGCTGCCCACAGATACAGTTTGAACAGCCAACACGGGAGCACAGGCGCACAGCTCTCGTTCCCTGATCCAAATCCTACTTTCTTTACTCCCCTCCAATAGAGCCCATCTATTTCTATTATCCTAAATATGTTGGTTAATTCTTCTTAGAGTCAGTCCTCATTCAGTCATCTTCAGATCTGGAATCTTCTCTTCCCCAAATATTTATCTTGTGAAAGCAAAACAAAAGGGTTCTCAAGTTCACCAAACTGCAGGTGCCTAATTTTTCTGCCAAGTATGCTCCTTACATTTTAAGCACATTGTTTCAGGCACCAGAAAAATAAAAGATGAAAAAGCTAAGCCCAGATCTGTGTGGTTACATTGGGTTGAGGTTACCAGCAACCCCGAGCAAAGAGCTGGGAACTGGATAATTTATTATCTCTTCCCACTTTGTGGTGGTTGTGAGAACAAGAGCATCTTCAACTCAAAACTGGAAATTTAGGACTGTTTTTCTTACTCTTTCTTTGCACACAGAATTTAGGATTTAAGTTGCAACACCAAAATTAAAAAATAAAAAGGAGAATAAGGGGAGATTTTAAAAATTAACTTCTAGTAACAGACACCAAAAATATTCTGCTTTTTCACATTATAAAGCTCCATAAGGAAACAGACTAGAATTCCAAAACACAAAGTTGTGAATGATGCCAAATGTTTACTTAGATTTCTGAGTCAAGGTTGCAAATAAAATAAAATAAAATAAAATTTTAAAAGTAAAATTCATTTACTTTTATAATTTTAAAAATGTTATTTTTTAATTGCACAGAGAGCTCGCAGAGAAAGACACTCTTTATAGTTGTTTTTGCTTAACTAACTAATGGAACAATCTTTGGACATTTCATAACCATCTTTTGCTCCTAATTGTGGCTGGTCCTCTCAATTAGAAAGCAGTAAGAAATATAGAATATTACTAAATTTCTCCTTGTATTCTCCACAATACCCACCATAATCCCAATAGTTTGTTGTGAAATGGGAAAATAAATGAATGATAGACAATAACACCATTTGCTTTGAGTGGTTATAATGAAGATTGATAACTTCTGTTCAAGATATTTTTAAAGTTTGTTCATTAACCCAGTGGAAAAGAGAGTTGAATTAACATTTTAAAAAGTAACAAAACTTTAAAATAAAGTAACCAATTTTTATCTACTCTAACTTGTTTCATAGAGAATATAGGGTAGGTAAAGGCTATGTTCACTCATAAATCAATTGCCAGCGAATATCAATGCTGCATTTGTAAGAATTTCATATTTTATAAAATGTTTTCTATATTTTATCTCTTTTAGACTATGTGAGGATGGCATTATGATACATATTTAACTGATAAGGAAATTTAGATTCAGAAAAAAAATGATTTTCACAGAACTAATTAAGTTTGAGAGTCAAGACTCACATTTGGTTTCCTTGCCTCGTTTTATGTGTTTTCCCTGCTCTCCAGTAAATATTAGTTACAGATTTGGGAGAAGCTGGACAGATAGGCCTGGACCTAACAGGGAGAGGAGATTCTGCCCTTTGCCACTGATAGAGACAAACAGTGGCCTGGGTTGGGAGTGACAACAAAAACTCAATAAGAGCTTGAGAATCCAGTCAAATACCCAAAATTTTCAAGAATGTTCAAATTGAAGAATACCCTGTAATTGCTCCCATAAAAAAAAACCCCATGGTGATAAGCAAAGAACCAAGAGTCCACTAAGGAGATGATGCTGGTCACGAAGTTGGGCTCACCCACTAGCTTGTGGTTAATAGCAAAGAGCTAACCAGCATTCCTGCTTCATCAGAATCCCTACCACAAGTCCCTAGAGCTGGTAATTTCAGAATATGAGGGCAGAATTCCTGCTTGTTTGATGAACTAAGAGTGAGCTTTCTAGAAGACCCTGACAATGGTATAAATTACACCTATTTATAACTTCCAAAAGTCAAGGTGGATTTACTTGAGTGTACAGGGTACCTTAAGTGGTGATACAAATTTTTACTAAAACTAGTCTTTACAGGATACACCAGATCTATTTATTATCTGGTAGGGCACAGAGAAGTATGTCAATACTTCAAAGTTTCTCTTCACATATCGTCTAAGATCAGTAACCCACCTGAAGCTCAACAATTTCTTCCTGCTTGAGCTACAAGTTGTAATTCAGATCACATAGCTATGGGTGGTCAGATGTCAGAAGTATATGACAAAGTCATATGATAGATCTGAAAGTATGGGGGGATAATTGTTGAATGCTGAGAGGAAAAAAGGTTGAAAGCACACATTGAAAAAAAAAAACTGGCATATGAATAAGAACTCTGGGAGAAGGTAATTAAGACAAGGAAAGAACTTGTCTGAAAACAGGCCAGTGTAGTAGCTCATGTCAAATCTGATATTAGAAGAGAGAGGTATAAGCACACACCTCACAGATATCAGGTCAACCCAAATAATGAGCCATAGTTAGACAAGCCACAGCAAATTTAAGATTCAGTTACCTACAAGCTACGTCAGCACTAAGGAGTGATTCTCCCTGAAGATAGGAACTGAGCTTCTAGAAGAGAAAAAGATTGCAAATATCCGTTGCTATTGAAGAAGAGCTAACTGGACAGATCTCTGCTGTCTAAAGATGCTACAAATGTGACTAGGAACCACGTTTTTCCAGGGATAAAATCAAAGATATCATTTAGAATCTTTCTCTGCTTTTAAGGCTCTAAAGTGGATGCTACAATTTCCTTTTGAATGATGAAAATGAAGATGTTGAGAAGCAAAGAAAAAATTCAATTGCTTTACATGAGGGAGAGGCCATGAAAGTTCTGGGAAATACGAAACCATGGATTCAGTGAGGTGTAGAGGCTGTATGCTGGGAGAAAGCGAAAACAAACTGCTGCTATATGAAGAAGCCCTGGAAAAGGCGAGTTATGTGACTGAAATCTGTGTTGCGTTTCCCTGTCTGGTGTCACCATCTCCTCTCTTACTTGTGGTGGCTCCAAGTAAAATTCACATTATTTTCTGATGCTCCCTAGATCTGGGATGACTTCTGGAGATTTGATGAAGTGCTGAGTCCTGCCTCAAAGGGAGAGGAAGGAGTGACACCAAGACGGTTCATGTGACAGGTGAGAGGCCTGCTCAGGGCGCTCACAGCCCCCCTCCAGCTCACATCCTGATACTGCAGGTCCAACACATGCTCACTTACACAGTCTCACACCACCTCAGTCTCACAGCTTTTCAAATCAGATTCCAACAGTTTTTAAAATCAGATTCCAGTCTTTGGTTTCCCCCATCAGAAACATGACAGCATTGCAGATTGTAGGCTCTTGTTGATGTATAATTAATTTATCTAACAGGCTTATCTGGAGGAACTTCAATTCATAATTGTTTTCCTTTACTCACCAATGACCGCATTCAAGTCCACTCTGTTAAACTGTCTCACCCAAAACAAGGGCTTTGGGAGATTCTCTTGTTTTCCTATACTTTCATTTTCAGGATCCAGGTGCACTGCAAACTCAAAATCTCTCCTCCCTGACAGGTGGAGGTGGAGACATGTAGTCTGCTTTTTAATCTCTTCCCCGCTGCCCACCTCTATGGAGAGTGTGGGTTTGGTATCTCTCGTCATCTCCCCTCCCATGATTTCACTCTGCTGGAATTGGGGTCTGGACAGGCAGTTGGGGAAGGAAGAAACACCTGCCTATCCTTCAATTCCTTCTCTCTATTTCCATTTTTTCTCTGTTGGATTCTGCCTCACACATGCCTGCCACTAGCAGCATCAATGCCCTCGTGGGGTCAAGCCCTTAGTGTTGGCTCCTTCATGGAGCACATGTGAAATCCTTTGGAAGTTTTCTGCAAGACTATCCACACTCCACAGTTTCCTGAGTGGAACTTCTAACTCCTCCAATTCCTCATCACTCCTGCCCTGGCATATACCCCACAGCAACCTGGTGCCAGACCCTTTTCCTTGTGGCCACCTACTTGAACAGGGAACTGGTTAAATGACTTCAGTATGACCTCTATGAAGTCCAGTTCATTCATAGAAATGCCCCAAAACTTTTTTTCCTCTACATCTTTGCCATTCTAGTTAGTGTGAGTATTGACTACTCGAATGCCATCTCCTCTCTCTACCCTGCCAATAATTGTCTTTCTACGCTTAGAGATATACAAGGGGCACTTCAATAAGTGTTGCCTCAGTCTGTAAGGACAGACTTCCTTTCAGTTGCCCTCAGTGAGTTCTCACAGCCCTCATTGACTCAGTTTTGAAAAAGAGAAGGAAGTCAACTCACTTCACTTCTAAATATGCCAATGACTCTGTGGTAATGACTGGATGATCACAAATGTTCATGTATTCCTCTACGTTTCTCAGATTTCTTGCAGTTAGGTTGGCCACCTGAGTAATTCTGGCCAATAAAAAATGACATGTGTTGCCAGAAAACCATAGACACTGGAATAACATGAAGGGAATAACATGAAGGAAGAAGAAGCACTAAGTAGTCCCTAAAGCAGTCTCTGATCCCAGTTCCTCATTTTCTTCTTCAGAATAGAAAATGCTTATTATTACTTGTCCTCAGTTTTGAACCATATTGGAAGGTGATAGGAAGATTCATCCAGCTACCAATGCTATGGCCTTTGGTTCTCTGAACAGAAGAGCAATAGCTCAGCAGGTCCACACACCACAAAGAAATTACCCAAATGTGTAGATGAATTTTCTCCCATGATTCCTCTCTTCAGCCTCCATTGCTTCCTTTTCCATAGGTTTCAGCAATTGTAACATCTCTATTGTGGACATATATGTTATCAATGAAAAGTTTAAGTTTAATGTTTAACATCTTATTAACTGAACTACTCAAAGCAAAATAATTTTGATAATGACCGCAAGGTATATTCAGTTTCCATGTATATATCACTTGAGAGGTAACTTTCCTCAGTTCAACTCATTACCTGCCTGGCTAAAATAAATGAATGTGCCCCATAACACTTAACAAAGAGGTATAAGACTTTAAAATTTATTTTTGAAGACCTAGAGTCCACTGAACTCCAAAGTGGTTTGAGTTCTTGTGCTCCACACTATTTACTGATTCCTATTTGCAATGTGCCTGATGGATTCAGAAAGTAACCTCAGTGAGAGTTGATAGTATATGCTCTGAGGAAGGGACATTTGCCCGAGTTCCTGTGAGTGTTTTTCTTTAACTGAGGTTTCCTAGCACAAAACCATATAAAGTAAAAAAGCCAAATTATAACAGTTTTGCCCACAACTATATTTAAGCACAGCACAGCTACCAAATAAAATGAGACTACAGAAACAGCTTTACTGCTTAGAGAGGGGAAAAATGTATGCTTTCAAGACAGTTAACCCACAATAGTGCAGCTGACAACTTCAAATAAAGGCCACATCCCGTGAGCCTGTAACTCAATTTTACATAGGCTTGGTATAGTGTTTCAAGTTATGGATAGAGTTTCTTTACTGCTTTTAATGGTAGACTGCGGAAGCCTTCTTCCTGCAATTAGTATAATGGAGGATGTAAGGGTGGAAATAGAAGACTTTTCCCCTATTCACCTAGGCAGTGAAAAAATTAGAAATCATAAATAGCCTCAAGGTTAAACAGAGGTCACACTGATTATTCCTGACTCCATCACTGTGCATGAATTTTGAGAAATTGTTCAGCTCAAATATGATCAAGTCACATCTTTAAAGGTAAACCAAGTCCACTGTCCATCAATAAATAGAAAATAAGTAGGAAATTCTTAGCAGTCTGTGACCATGGGCAGCCTTCTTACCCCAGGAGGGGCAGCATGATTTCAGAAGAATTTGGCTTTAGGGATTGGCTCCTTGGAAATCTTCCTTTCGGTCATGTTCTCTTTGCCTCCATGTTTGCAGGACATTGGTGGCCCCTGTGTTCTTTAGAACCCTGGACTGTGAACCAGCTGTGTGAGGGCTAAGTCCCTGGCGCTTCTGACTCTCCAGTGCCAGTGGTTACTGGCCAATTGCAATCATACTTAAGAGCATGGAAAGAAGTGAATTATGGTGACTATAAACTTTCCTTATGACCTTTCCAAATAAGTCACTAGTGTTACAAATTCATTTATCTCAAAGTTCTGGTGACTGACAAGGTAGTAAAGTCCATACATTAGCTACTACCAATGAACTTAAGTTAAAGGAAACTGAAAAGATTCTAGTATCCTGAAAAAATGCCCTTCACATATTGGCCAAAGCTTGAAATTCCATTTTATTTTATTTCTTCAAGGCAAAGAAGTTATCTGTTAAAAATTAATAACCTCAAGAAGATGAACACATTAAATCATTATCACTTATAAAAGTTTGAGTAATCTTGAAGAAAGTAGGTGTGATGGAAACTGAATTTCTAGGGAAAGGAGTGGAGAAGAGGCAAAGAATTTAAAGTTTGTGGGGAAAAAAGCATTTCATCCATCTTCACATCAGTAGTATTTCTGTACCAGCATTTCCAGTTAGCTCCAGTAACTCCTGCGAATTTTCATCTAAAAACACATACATTTTTCATAGCTCTTTGGAAGCACTGATGAAGAAGAGGACTTTTAAAGCATATTTTAAATAACAAAAATAGACTATTATTAAATACCAATTGTGTTCAAGGAACTCTATGTGTATAACTCTCAAGCAATTCAAGGTCAAGATCTCCCAGGTGAAAAATCCCAGCTACTAAATGATAATTAGAAAAACAGCAATTCCAACCTCATTCAAGTCCTGGATCACCTCATCACACCACCATTATCTCTACCACCCCTAGAAACAAAGCCTCCCAAATGCAACACTGATCATGTGATTATCAATAAGATTCTGTGTGGCTCTAGCCCAACAGAGTCTCTAGATCCACTGTGGCTAGTCCTTATTCAGTGATGCCACTGAAGTATCCACTGCCCTGCCCAAGGGTCGAGCCCTTTTTTGAGAAAAGACCTGAAAAGAAAATGACATTGTATGAATATAAGTAAATATTTGGGGAGACCCAGATGGGCAGATGTAAGGGACAGTCAAAAACTTGCTCTAATTCTGAGTCTTGGTGTTTTGCACACTCATGCTTCATGATCTAAGCAATTCACAGCTGCTCCTCCCAGGGGTGCAGCCCATTCCCAGCAGCTGAGATGAAGCTGGTGGTGCGGATCTAGTCATCAGCACTGGAAATGGACTCAGCACCTTGTACGAGCCAAATTATGACTTCATGCAAGGGCTTTTTTTTTTTTTTTTTTTTTTTTTTTGGTTTGTTTGTTTCTGTAGCTGTGATGATACATTAAAGAGGGAAAAAAATGTGAAATTTCCATTCAAGATCTTTGAGCACCTCTTTACTGCAAATGCCCCCTCCCCATCCCCATGCAAAGTAGGCCCTGAAGGGACAGAAAGATTATAAAATGTGCCCTCAAGGAACTCATCCAACAGCTTACAGAAATATTAAAGGGAAAACAGGCCACAGTGACTTTCTAACATAAGATGGAGTGTTCACTTCCTGGTAAAAGAGCAAACTGTTATCCGTATGAAATAAGGCCATGTCTTTTCCTGAAGAATAATATATTTTCCTTTATTGGACAAAACTGATTTCTCCATTCACTCCTGCTGTGCATGGAGCCCTCACCCAGGGTCCAGGTTTCTACCTCACACTCCCCGGCTCAGAGAGTTACTGTAAATCTCTCCTCCTGATGGCCTCTCAATGGCTTCACACCCTTTCTTGGGACTTTATGTAAAGCACTAGGGTAACTTTAAATTCATATCTGCATGCAGTACCTCTGCCTTCTCGGGGCCCCACTGGGTTTTCCCTCTATCTCCTTTTTCTACTCAAAGTAGAGTCCTTTCCATCACAGAGGCTGATGAATGTAACACATAATGGTATTTTCCTTTTCATCCTCTTGCACAACCTGGTTCTTACCAGGATCAATTAAATGAGAACATCGCACTAATGCATACTTAAATTTGTTCTGCAAACAAGAGCAAATGGAAGTGAATTCTACTTCCCAAGCAGTGTTGTATTGTATTTCACTTAATGAAGTAATTGCTGTTAACTTCCTAAAGAAGCAATAGCAAAAAGAAAACTGATAATTGAGTATAATTAAGATATACTCTTAATTATATCATCTGCTTATCTCTGTTTTCACCACAGAGTGAACCCTCAGTAAGATCTACTGTTCCAGCTGCCAAAGGAGAAGCAGTAAAGATTTTTAATTAGGTAGTTCAGACTCCACAAGAAAAAGAAAAACACTAAAATTTTTGCACCAAAAGCCTTGCTTTGGGGTTGACTACTTGGGTTTAGAGCCTTAACCTCTCAATTCTTAGTTTATGAACAGACATATCTTTAGCACTCGGGACCATTTAGACCAAAACCCTTGTTCTTTTACAAATGAAGAACAGGGACCCACTGGAGTTAAGGCAGGCCCGGGGTAAAGCTGGGCTGAGAACAGGGAGTCCTGACTTCAGCTTCAACCAGAACTTTTGCTCCTTCACCCCCCTTACAAAATAAAGGCTGTGAAGTGGACAGACCCATTGCCAGAAGTGTTGGCCTTAGCTATCCAAGCCAGAGACTTAGGACGAGTAGCTGCAGAGCATGAGGACATCAGTGAGGCCCCGGTTCTTCCTAAAGGAACCCTGGGATGCAGTCCGTAGAATCATAGCAGAAGAACAAAATGGCGGGGGGGGGGGGATGGGGGAGGGGCCTAGTGGAGAAGTGGAGGTGGGCCTGGAGAAGAGAAGATGCAAGAATAACTTAGACTGGACTATGTGAATCAAGGGTGCTCTCTTGAGTCCCTGAGTTTTTTAATTTCTTCAGTGGCATAGACTGGATTCACTGGCACCCTTTGTTTTCTGGCTGAGGATTCTTTCATTTCCTTCCCCACATTTACAAAAGAAAAGGAGAGTAGGGAGTGGGAGCCTGCTAATTGTTCTGAGGCTGCCTTCCTGCTGGCCGCCACTTTGCCGCGCCTTGGCCAGGGCTAGAGCGCCCCCTGCCGGTCCTCGTATGCTCCTTGCCCTGCAATCCTTGATGGCTCGTCCACCCCAACAGTAAAAGAGGCTGCTACCCTGCGAGCCCTGCGAGCCGGGCCAAGCTCTTCACTTGAGGTTCCAGCTATATCTCTGCAGACACTATGTTTCTGTATGTTCACTAGGAAAAGCTTGGAAAATAGTGAAATTAAGTTGATAAAAATTGTTTCCTGTCAGAGTACCTCCTAATTCAAATGGAATGTCGCTCACTAGTGGGCTTAAATAAACCCTTCATCTTAAACATCCACTTTATCATGAAAATGGCACTGTTTATTCCACTGGTAATATCTTGTGTCGAAATCTGAACAGTATTTCTTCTCTAATGGGAGGGAGACAGAAAGCCCTGCCAATCAAACAGGAAAGAGAAACCCGCATTAGACAGCAGGCCTCTGTTTTCAGGGATGAAAACCCATATTCATTCCCACAAGACCACTGTAATGTTCAAAAAACAATGTCAAAGAGGCAAAGGAGTCAGACAGAGTTGCAAGAGGTTTTAGAGTGTTTTTCGGTTTCATCTCTTTTCTCTCTCATTCTCTTCCCTTAAGGAAAAAAAAAATAAAAGCTGGGGTGATTTCTTGCTTGCTTAAAGACAAATGTATATTTACAGAAGAATCCTAGCCATGGATTGCTTTGAATTTAGAAACCCTTAGATCTACAATAGGGCCACTGTGTTTCAAAGGATTTGGCCACCCATGTGACCAGCTCTGTCATCTGTTCATTTAAACACAGGCTTTTACAGATAGAGCCAGATGCCCTCTAATCTTTAACATTCTTGGATACTACCTCTGGTTACAACATACCTGAAGGGTTGGGAGGGAGGTGTTGCTGTGAGATAATCCAGGGTGTCCACCAATGGGTTTTTAAGCCAGTTCCCATCCACCACTTGTCATTAGCACAAAAGAACAAGTTTTCTTTTCCTTGTCAATATGAATTTCCATGTCAGGTAGATACAGGTTATGGCTAAGAGATGATAACACCACCATGGAGCAGCCCACATGGAGCGTCTTCCCACTGCAGGGAAATCTGATGAGAATTTGGTTTGACTAGATAACTTTTTTTTTTAGAGCAATTTTCTAATTAGCAGAAATAAGTCTCAGTGACTACTACTACAGTATCTGTAGGCTTTAGCAGATCAACAATTTCAGTAAGATAAAAGAAAGCAAACTCCTGAATGTCTTTATGTCTAGGAGTCAGTTTCCCGTAACATCATTAGTTCCTTCCCCTTAATTCCACTGTGTCATCAGCAAGGTTTCCCAGAGAATCCCCCTTCTTTCCCCAATGTATCAGACAACTCGTGGAATCCACCAGTTACCATAAATGCTTACCCTCCGCCCCCAAAGCAAAAGGGAACCAGATTTCACAAGGAAATTTCTTGCTCAATTTCACTACTGAAATCATCTGATCAAAACAAAGACAAGAAGAAACTCACTTATTCTGCCCAAAATGCATTTATTCATCTATACTGTGGGGCCATGTTCTCCACAATTACATGCATAATTTCATTGACCAAAAGAAAATAAAAGCGCTTGTGCTTCCCAAGATCCATTCTCATTTTTATGGAGAAGTAGTTTTGTAGCATCACTGCATCACTCCCCAAATATCCAAATACCTACATCTAAAATACATAAATACTTCAATTGGGTGAAATTCAACCAGATATAGAAGATAGCCACAAGAGGATGTTGGGAAATCTCACATCCTTACTTAACTCATTGCTAAATCAAAATATCCCCCACTATCAGAATCCAAGCTGAGTTCTTTCTAAAAATAATTATTTAGTATTTGTATCAGAAAAAAATTTGACATCATGATTAACTAGTCCAGTGATAGCTATTTCTATTTATACCACCACAACTAATTTTAAAAGCAAACTTTTAAAGAATCTCTCATTTTCAGTCAAAAATTCATTGAAATTCTTTAATTGTGGCCAGGTACTCTCCAGAAATTACTCTTCTCTCTCTAACGTCATCTCCCATAGCTTTCCTCCACACTTTTAGAGCATAATTTTATTGACCAGGGACATAGAAATTCTATTGCTCCAATCCCATCCCAGTGATCCATAGCTCTCTGTCTTTGTATATGCTATTGTTCTCAATACCTGCCTGTGTAACTCCTATGCCATCTGTCAAAACCCAGACTACATACCAGGATCTTCACTCTGAAACCCATCCCACTACAAAAGTTTATCCTACCTACTCAATGTTTCTTCTGCCTCCACACAACCAGTACTCCTCAATGTGAGAAATACCCTCAGAATTACCCAAGGTACTTATTAAGTTGCAGAATCCCAACTTGCATTTAGACTAATAACTCAAAAACTCTGCAGCAGAGATCTGGAAATCTAAACTTCTTAAGCCCTCACCACAAAGTGATTCTGATGCAATTAAAAGTTTGCTACCCTTGTAATTCTGAGTAGCTGCTGCTTATCAGGGTCCTCTGTTGTGCCAGGCACTGTTCTAAGCTCTTCAACAAACACTGACTCACTTAACCATGACAAAGACCTAATAAAAATGCAGAATTTTATTTGCATGTATATGTTGATTAATTTCTCTCAGATGATGTGAAATGCAGAAATGGTCCCAAAAGCATGCAGCTAATAAATGACGAAGGAAAGATCACCCAAGGCTGATCACTTGGGTGTTACAGTCCCACCCAAAAACAGTATTAGCCTTCCGTCTCTTCTATAAGACTGTAGGTTTTTTCAGGGTAGAAATGATACCTCTTCATCATGACAACTGCAATACTTATCCAGTATACTCAATTAATATTTATTAAATAGTATAAAATATAGAACATGGGCGCTCCCTGGTGGCACAGCACGAAGAAGCTAAAGCCACTTCAGCATGAATTCGATCCCCGCCCCGGAGTTGACCCACATGGCGCAGCAGACCTCTCCTGACCCGCCCGCTGCTCCCCTCAGCAGTGTACTTCATCCATTGGCCTGTTCTGCTTTCCACTGTCTCTGGCGAATTCTCTTTCACCACTGCACCTCTGGCCTGTACCCCAGTTCTGTATGCATCAATAAATAAATCTTTAAAAAAAAAGACAGAATAAACCAAAATACTATGTTTTTGTCTATGGATAATAATACCAGTATGGTTAAAAAAATCCTTCCTTGACCCATAACAACTAAACAAATAAGTAAATGTATCAGGACCTTTGGTGGACTCAATGAGATATTTTTTTAATTGTTAGTAATATATTAAAGATAAATAAATGCATTCATACCAGTAACCAAAGCCACCATTTCACACTGGAAACTTGAACACCCAAGAAAGCAGATGTGGGGATAATGAAGAGGTCCACAGGGACTCCCCAAACCCTGCTTTCACAGCCCTTTGTCTCATAACTTCAAATGAAAATAAAGAAATATGTCAGATTCTGCAGCTGTTTCATTTCAAGGAATGGCACAGATCTGTTCTTCTCCCTTATCAGATACCTAGAAATGTCAACCAAACAGTCCGAGTAGGTAAATTTTTCAAAATCTTTGAAGACAGATCTAACTCCAGAGAGCTAGAGTTCTTTCAAGTTTGGTTCATCCATGCCATCCCTTTCCTCAAGTTGGGACATTGACAGTTGGGTCAAGTGCATGAAAAATGCTCCAGTCATTGCTCAGGAAGAAACGAGATCTGATCAATGGCCTATTGAAAAATCACATGTTATTTACACAAGTGATATCAGAACTCACATACCATGTCTACACTTAACCTGAAACGCCAACAAAAACAAAAGAAAAAAAACATTCAGCCAGTTCTTAAGCATCACCCACCATTAGGTAATGGATAATAAAGGAATGCTTTTTGATTTTTTTAATCCAGATGTTTTGATGTTACATTTACCTACAGATACACACAAACAACTTTTATCCCTGAATCTCTGACCTGCCGGTTAACCTCGCCCAGATTTCTCAGGTGGGCCACTGGCCAGAGTCGCAGCACCCACTCACAGGGGCACACGCACATCCCAGGCTGATCCTGATGGGCATTTCACATGAGTTTAACTGGTCTCACATTTGGGGCAGTCTGGAAAGCCCATCAAAAGAAACCTCTAGGCCCCAGAAATGAGCTCCCTCTGGCTTCCAGACTTGCTGAGGAAACAAATTTTCTCTTAAAAAAAAAAAAATTGCCCATACAGCTCCTGCCAGAGCAGGTACCACCTGCACTGCTCAAGTGTCAGGACAAGTTTGCTGGTGGTGACTTAAGTTACGGGCAAACCCTCAGATCAAATATAATATTTGGAGACAAGCTGCTTCCCGACTTGCAGGGACGGCTCCGTCACAGCTTGCTTTCTGTGCTCCCAGCTCCAGGACGCTCCCAATTTGGGCTGTGAGGGGCCGGGGCCCAGCTTCACAAGGGCCCTCACTCTGGGGCTCCAGGGAGCTCTTGGGGTCCCATTCCCTTGGGAGGTGAGCCCCTGACCTCCCTCCCCCTCCCAGAGCAGTGATGAAAATGGTCATGAAGGACACAGCCACTGTCAGCTCCACCAAGGCTTACCACAAAAGTCAAGATCTCACTGCTGAGCATAAGATTTTATGAGTTCTGTTTCCTTTTGCAATTTGCCTACTGGTCTCCTGCCAATGAATGCAACAGCTTCCTCCACAGTGACCTGCGGGTGGAGCCGGACTTTCCAATCTCAGTCAGAAGTGGTTTGGTTGGGATTTGCTAAGCAGGAGCTTGCAGGGTTCCATCAGCCTCCCTGCTGAGGAAGTCTCCCCCCACCCCAACTCTCAGACCCACAAAACAACATTCATCTCTTATTTAGAGCCCTGTCTGTGCCACTCCACAGCCCTCAGTCCCTACTCTGGGACGCTTGCTTCTCAGAAACAAGCATAGTTCTCTAAATGCCTCATGTAAGAAGAGACAAAACCAGTAAGGTAGAAAGCTGACTCAAACATGAGGCTGTTTCCTTTCCTCCTCCTGGGTAGGTGTGCCCAGGGCTGACTGCCAGCTGCTCAAGCAGCATGGCTGCCAGGCAGCAAAGGAGAGGGGACTCTGTTTCCCACCTCCCAACACCAGGCGACAGGGAATTTGCTTTTCACGGATGTCAGTGTGCCACGGAAAACTGCTTCGCTCCGCTGCAATAAACGCTGATGGCCAAAACTCATGGTGGGCCTATTTCTCTCTCTCGGCAGTGGAGGGCCACCATAAGGGCCATAGCTTGGGAAGCCTGGGGTCTACCGTCCACCAGCCATGGGAACTCGGGACAGCCAGGCCCTCTATTTGCCAACCTGCAGGCACTACTTACTGGTCACTCACTCATGCCAGGATCTAATGACAACGAATATTTCACTTTAAAGGGCTCAGGTGCAGGATTGGTTTGTGCAATTATAAAATAATGCTGCATGAAAAACACTTTCAAAGGTATTCCAGTCTTTCAGTCTTAACCACAGCTTCAGGGGGCAGTTGTTACTCTTGTCCTGATTGACAGAGGGGAAAGCTGAATGTTGTTTCCCAAACCCCCAAGCCCAGAAGGCAATGCTACCCTGAGGCCTGGTCTCCCATCACTACCACTCAGGGACCAGGACTAGGACCAAGTCCCTGCTGCCCTCTTGGAAAAGTCCGATGGCCTCACACATTCTACCAAGTTCCTTGGGAGGGGCACACAGCAGGAGAATTGACAGACAGGTCCATTAGCAGTGGCCTGCTAATCAGAAGGCACGTAGGCTTCCTGGCTGTGGCCCCCCCCAACATCTGCCACAGGATAGACCAGTCTTGGTTCTTCCGTGTTTCACCCTCCTCCTCAAGACAAACGGAAGGTGGGAAAAGACTGTTCCTGTTGAGTGCGGAAATTTCTGCCATCAGAAAGACCAGCTTGGAAGGCAAGCACAGCCCACTTTTACTGTATGACCTTGGGAAGTTTTCTCCTTTTTGTTCTTCTGTTGAGCTATCTTGGTTTCAATTTCCTCCTTCTATGACAGAACTAGGGAGGGTCTACTTCAAAGGGTCCCTATAAGAATGAAACAAATAGCAAAGCCTATGGCCTGGCAGATGGTCGGCGTCCAGCATCAGTGTTGTGATCATCGGTGATTCAATTTCTAAAATACTTAAGGGAGAATTTTCTTCTGAAATGTATATGCACATTTTCTGTATGAAGATGCCCTCTTCATGAGTGAGCACCAGATGGGCCCCAGGCACAGAACGAAGCACAGAGTCCAAGCAGGGGAAGGAACTCGACCCTGTCAGGAAAGAGAAGGGTGGCTCTAATTAGAAATCACAGGGTTTTTTTTTTTTAATTGTTCAAATTTGGAAAAGGACAACTGAGATGGGAAAAGGCACAAAATGAAGAATGATGTGAAATAAATTTTTAAAAATGTCTGTTATCTAGCTGCCCTTTAAAACAAAAAATTGGAAAAGGAAGTTTCAAGCAGGCCATGCATACACGTACTGCCCGATGCTCTTGCTGCTTCATCTTTTTCCCTACAATAAGACTCTGGTCCCATTCTCTTGGGTTTTTGCTGAGTGACTGCTATTTCGTTTGCGAAAATGCAATTCAGCCGGAAGTTATTAGTCCTTTGTTGACTACCCAGTAAAAATAAGTTTGGATGTGATTGGAGTACAGAAAACAATTCCTGTGGGAGCTACAGGTCCTTCTGTTGAGACCCCAGTGGGTTCTGGGGTTGGCAACGCTCACCTTCATATACGCAGCCAGCGAATGTGCCATGCTACAGGTGCTGAGAACACAAGCAGGGCCTGCCTCCCCCAGACTTAAGATCCAGCAGGAGTAAGAGTATTGTAAAAGTGAACCAAGAAGAAATCATGCCCATAGAGATAAGGGTGGACAACCTGAAAGGCTTCTCAAGGGCAAATATTGAATTGAAGCATAAAGACAGAGAGAGCCCAACAAAGGAGAGTCTGGCAAGTAAGTGAAATGCCAGCAACAAGCCAGAGGTAGAAAAGAGTTTGAATTCTAAGACTCATGAGATACAGCACTGTATATGTTTGGGATAAAGAGTCAGGGATATTGTAGAGCCTGAAACAGTTTGGATTTTACTTAAGGACTAAACCAGTGAAGCTTTCCAGATCCCTTAGGTGTGTAGCAATCATAAATACAATTATTTTTAACTTCAAGGAAAGATAAATTTATTTTTTAATTCAGAGCCAATATCTTAGCTCCCTTAATTCCTGGCCAGGACCATCTCAATCTGCTATAACACCAGCCTTCTCCCACCCCCACAACACTGGGAGGGAAGCACACAGGTTACCTGCCCTCTGGGCCCTGCACCAGCTCAGAGTGCCCTTGTACAAATCCTGGCTCCCCCATCTCTGAAGGAGGTAGGACCCAATGATCACCAAGATCCTTTTTATTCTAAACTGATTTGATCAAAACAGGAGGGAAAAGATGGTCCTGCTGTCCCAGATAGACACAGGATGGTAGGGACAGGATGGGGTTACGAGCCCACACAGTAGTATTACAAACCCACACCCTAGTCAAGACTCTACTCATGAACCCTTCAACTTGGCACAGGCAACTCTGTCCCTGAGCCTATTTCCTCGTCTGCTAAGTGTGGAGAACAGCCTTGCTTATTCACCGGGTTCTTAGGCTCAGGGGCATAGTTCTGCTCTTATCCATATGCCTAGAGCTCCTCATAACCAGCTAACAGGACTTGGAGTGGAAGGAGTAATGGGTGTAAGACCTGAGGCAGAGTCCCAAGCTGGTCATTGAAAGTATGTCCATGAATCAGCATCTGTTACACCCAGAGTGGGGAGGGCTGGACCCATGTGAAGTAAGACTGGATCTGTCTGGAATCCAGAGGTAAAGTCTGGTCTAGAAACTTGAGGCTGCTGAAAGGTTTTCTGTTGAAAAGGTATTTTCTCCCTTGATGTGAAACACATGGGAACCTCAAAAATTGCCAGCCACCCCTCCATTCCTGTCTCCTGTGTGTAAGAAAGGACAGCAGTGGCTGGACAAGGTTCATTCTACTAGACAGAGGCCCTGCCAGCAAACAAACAAAGAAGAACAAAACAATGAGACTTCTCACATGAGCTAAATCAAATAAGCCCACCAACCTCTTAGTAAAATATACAGGCAGTGAACAGGCCATCCTGACATGTGTTTAAGGCTACCCAGTTTCCAGGGAATTGGATAAATAGACTTCAGTAGTGCAGCTCTTGGAAAATTTCAAAAGAATAAATGTAATTTGATGGCATTATTTTCCTCTTCCTGTTCATAAAATCAGAGTCACAAGGTTGGAAGAGAAGTAACAGGTCATTTTGCCACCACCTGACTTCTAAGACATTCATTTCAGCAGCAAACAATTCTGAACAAAATGATCCCACATTCAAATCATGACTCAACCACTTAACCAAATAAGAGATCTGAAGTGGAAATGGAGGCTGGCTTGGTTTGTGTGACTTTTCATTTCTTGAGTGCTCACAGCTTATTCATCAGCTTCACTGCGTAGAACTCAGAATATTCTGCCTTTGTATGTGCTTCCTAAACAGGGCTTTTGAAACCAGCGTGTGTGTTTCCTGAACTTGGCTCCTTCCAGTCATCAGCTAGCTGGAAGTTCAGGAGGGAGTGAGGATGGAGGGCAGCTGACTCTGACAGAGGAGCACACCAGGGAAAAGTCATTGTCAAAAACGAAATTAGTTGTGGGGTACAGAGTGTGGGGTTCAACTTAAGGACTGCTCAGTTCAAATGTTCTAGACAACCTGGCTATGATAAACCTGGCTATGATTATCAATTATAGAGAAAGGAAGAGGGGAGGATGGAGAAGAGAGAGGGAGCTAAAGAGGGGGAGAGGGAAGAGGAGAAGGAAGTTGGAAGCAAATAGGTAAACATGGGCCTCCCTGGTGGCACAAGGGATTAAAGCAATGCCCGGAGTTTGATACCAGGCCAGGGACTCTCCTGTCTCACCCACTGCTCCCCTCAGCAGTGTATTTCAGTGGATCTGCCTGTTCTGTTCCCCACTGTCTCTGGTGAATCCTCTCACACACACCCCCACCTGGCCTACACCCCAGCTTTTGTATGCATAAATAGATAAATCTTCTTAAAAGTAGGTAAACAGACAGAACTACACTAAAATATTAATTAAATGGCCACACCCTTTGTTTTAGTTATTGTCTCTTTTGCTGTGCAGAAGCTTTTTAGTTTGATGTAATCACAGTTGTTTGTCTTTTCCTTCACTTTCTTTTGCTTTGGGGGGTGAGACTTTAGAGTTGTTACTGAGAATATGTCACATATATTTTACCCTTATTTTCTTCTATTTATTTAATATTTCAGGTCTTACATTCAATTCTTTTATCCATTTTAAGTTGATTTTTGTGCATGGTGTGAGGGAGTAGTCTAGTTTCTTTCTTTTGCATGTAGTAGTCCTGTTTTCCCAGAACCGTTTATTGAACAAGCTGTCCTTGTTCCACTGATGTTCTTTACTCCTTTCACATAAGGGATTAGAAGGAAAAAAAATAATGAAAATGCAGACAACTATAAATCAGAGGCATTCTGTGGGGGAGGGAGAGAAAGAGGGATCAGCACAGGGACTGAGGGAAGAGCACAGGGACTAGGGTGATGGTGCATGGGTGAACTGGTGGTGGGAATTCTATGGGGACAACACATGAGAAATATTGTGCAAAAATGAACAGTGATGTAAAATATATATAAACAAAGCATATTTTTTAAATGGCCACACTCATTTTCTGAAAGCTAGGCTCTGTACTCTCTGCAGTTTAAATATATTACTTAATTAATTCTCAAGAGAGGCTGTATTCCCATTGTGTCAATACAAACAAAATAAGTTGACAATTTGTTATTACTTCCAAAGTTCTCAGTAACAATTTTTTCCTCTTGTCTTTTTACATATTGGTGATCGCCAAAGTCCAGGACATGCAAGTGGGTGGGAAGAGGCGAACGAAGCAGGGAGTGATTGTGCTCTAAATCAGACAGTGGTGTGGTTGCACAATTCTGTGGGTGTGCTAAAAATCACTGCAGTGTGGTCTGTTGCAAAAAGCAGAGAATGTGAAATAAAACAGATCTTGTTTCAAATTATTGTCTTTCTTTTGAATATGATAGCAAGTTTTGATCTTCTAGTTATTTCTTAATATCATACTGTAGGGCCCATAATTATACACTTATTGAATTTGCCATTATTTAATATACCCATTATATTACTTATGAATAAATTGATTTAATAGTAAAAGTTACCACATGTAGAGGGCTTATTATGAGGCAGATGTTTATTATGAACACCTTATGAACATTTTCTAATTTAATTCTCACAGCTTGTACCGTAGGTTAATATTATCACAAATATATTGAGCAGCTAACGGAGGCATGATTGAGGTCTGATAATTGGTCAAGGTCATGCAATTAGCAAATGACAGATTGTTCATGTTAAATTCATCAGATTCTAAAGTCATCCTCTTAATATTGTCCTACCCTTTTTAAATTTCTGTATAAACAGTTTGATAACTAAATGTCCTATAACTTTCTCCAAAGACAAAGGGAAATGTCACTTGGAGGATGAAAAGCAAATGTTTACTGCCTTATGATGGGCCCCTTTATGTCAAATTCGAAGTGAGGCAGGTGACTCCCTGGCAGGCCATGTGGACTTGGGAAGAAAATGGTAAGGAGAATGCAGAGAAGGGCTTGACCAGAGGCCAGGACACAAGAGGCCCCAAGTCCAGCACATGGATGGCCTTTAGCAATCCTTTTACTTACCCTGCTTCCCAGACCCCCTGCGCCGCTTCAGCAAGCTGTATTGCTGCACTTTCTCTTTATAAAGGTTAGTTAAAATCCACTGAAACGGGGTCTCCCTGGTGGCACAATGGGTTAAAGCACCACATTATGAAGCTCTCCGAAGCCTCTGCAGCACCAGTTCAATCCCCCACCAGGGAGCTGACCCACATAGCATGGCAGAACTCTCCTGACCCTCCCGCTGCTCCTCTCAGCAGTGTACTTCAGTACATCTGCCTGTTCTGCTCCCCACTCTGTCTGGTGAATGTTCTTACCCACCACACCTCTGGCCTGTACCCCATTTTGTAAGCATAAATAAATAAATTTGAAAAAAAAAATCCACTGAAACTCCCCCTCATTCAATCTAGTCCTAGATGGACTATTTTAATTACATCAGCTCATCAGTGCCAAGCACATAACTGAGACCATTTTTCTGAAATATAAATAACAGTGAAACATACACAGGTTCCCTTTTTTAAAAAAGTGTGTGCTATCTTTTGGAATTGTGAAGATGGAGGTATTGAAGAGAACAAGCTTATAACAGCAGAGCAAGCAACAGAACAATCCTCCCTAATTGGGAGGGAAGTTCCTCGTTTTTCCATAACAGCATCTACATTACATGTCCAGATGCTCTGCCAGATTGTTAACTGTACACCCCAAAGCATCTGATTTTGGCAAGCTGAGATCAGGACACATAACTTAAGCCAAAACTACTAAGGAGCCATATGAATAAGGACCAAGTCTCAATTAGCAGATCAAGAAACGAGCTAATCAATTAGCAGACTGGCTTTCTCCAACTCACCAAATTAAGATGCCTTTAAAAGCATAACTGATCTTTGTAAATGAACTTTCCCCCGGTCCTCCTCTGGGAGGTTAGACATTATAAGAAAAGAATTGTATGAATCATCTATATTTCTGGAAAATACTGAGCACCTCCAGGTGTGACACAGATGGTGGACACAATCAAGAGGAGAAAAACAATTTTTCATGAATAAGGCACACACCTCCCCACACTCACATAAACAGAAAATCCCACTGACTTGCCAGCAGGACTGGCCACCTCTCCCCCAACACCACCCATATTACCAATGTCCTGGGTCCCACACCAAGTAAAAATGCCCAAAGGGAAATCCAGCAAATGCAAAAAGTGCCCTCCAGCAACCCCGGAATCAAATTGCAGTGCCAGTACTTACAGCTGGTATGATGTATAAAGAACTGACTTTCTCCACACAACTGCTGCTTTCTCCATAAAACAGGAAGAATATAAGTATCTCCCTCTTGACATTATTGGGGAAATTAAGTGAGTCGAGGCCTGGCATCATGTTAGGCACCAGGGTTGGGAGTTAGAACTCAGCTGCTAAATGGCACTGTTCCTTCCAAAAGCAGGGAAGAAGAAGAGGAAGGGAGAAGAGAAAGGGGAGAAAGGGAGAACAAGGGGGGGGGGTGCACAAAAATAAGGAGGAGAGGAAGAGGAAGAAGAAAGAGGGAAGGTAGAGGTGAGGAGAGGAAGAGAGGGGGAAGGACAAAAGGAAAACTGAGCAAGGAGAGTTGAAGGGAGGGCCTTGGAGGGGATGAGAGAAATTTCAGTGAACAACTTTGGAGTGTGCCACAGCCAAGACAGTAGCTTCCATTTAGCAGAAGGAAGTAGACACATGAAGAAAGCAAGGGGCATTGCACTCCTTAAATATTGATGATACACCAACTTCTATTCACACATCATCTCACTTTCCAAAGCACCCACTGAGGAACTTCAGGGATCAGCCACACATCACCTCCCACTGGAGCAGTGGCCTTGACATTCAAACTCAGATCTCTTTGGCACTAAGATTCACCTTAAACATTTACCCACAGCTGTGGTGGCAAATTTAATCTGAAAATCATTCGCATGTTTTCTCTAGTTCCAGGTATGCTAACCTGCCAAGCATTGCTGATAGAGAGCACCCACACTACAATATGATTCCAATTAGCTCTGTGTGATCTCTACTATTAAGCTCTAATTGACATGCTAAGGAGTTATAGGCCTGGATGGTGTAATGATGGTGGGGGTGGGGCGGTGTCGTGGTCTTCGTGGTTTCTAATGTCACACTGTCAAACTCTGGTCATAAGGAGAACTTAAGTTTCTTAGGAAAGACTCTATAAAATCAAGTTTAAAAGAGCGCCCGCCCTAGTGATGCACCGGGTTAGGATGCAGCACTGCAGGTTAGCCGCAGCCGATTCAGTGACAGTTAGATCCCCACCCACCCACCTACTCACATGGCATGGTAGACCCCTCCTGACCTGCCTGCTGCTCCCCTCAGCAGTGTACTTCATCAGCGGCCTGTTCTGCTACCCACTCTGTCTCTGGTGAACCCTCTCACCACTCCTGCACCTCTGGCTTGTACCCCTGTTCTTTATGCATAAATAAATAAAGCTTTAAAAAAAATAAATCCTCATTTAAAAAAAAAAAACCAACTTAAAGAGTTGTCTTTCCAGATACCTAAAACTACACAAATGGTGAATTAGTCTCAGTGGTCAATGAATAACAGGTAGGAGTTTAGAATCCTTGGCCCATTTTCCTTGATAGAGCAAGAAGAATGTAAGATGGTTGCCTGCTCACTACCTCTCAGATGACCTGGTGGACAGCTTCTCCTGTTCTCTAAGCCCAAGTTACTGAAAAACCTCGTGCTGGTCATCTAGCAAGTAAAGTGAGCTACCATCCATCAAATCATGGCACACGCTTGCTTCATATTCTTGACTGGATTTGCAGTGCCTTTAAACTAAAACTCACTCTCTTTTAGTATGATCCTCAGACCTTTATATCGCGAAGTGAGGATCTGACTTCATTTTAAGCACTTTGCTTAACCTGATTTCATTTTCATGACTAACTCTCACCAAATTTTTCAGCCTCAGCAACTTTGAATAGTGTGCTCCTTCTATCTAAAAAGAAATTCTTCCCAAATTTGCAGAACTTCTATCTCCATCAACACACATATATACATACATGTGTGCACACATGCACACACATACATATACCTTTCCTCTGCCACTACTTTCTCATAATTTACATAGTCCAAGAAGTTTCTCCTGACCCACTGTCTAAAGTACTGAGGACTCCATCCAACCTCTCACTTCTCAATCCAAGCCCCAGTTCTTAATCTCAGCCGTTATTAGAACTGAAAACAGTACAACCTCGGTTGGTTCCTCACTGCCTGGCACAGGAGGATCCTCAATCAAGTTGTGGTGGCCAAAAGTGCAAATGAACAAGGTGCCTGTGGCAAGTAATCTTCACTTAGTTTTTCTTCAAGTCTCTTATCAAACTCTATGATTTCATTACCGATTTACCATTTTTTGACTCTCCCACTAGAAAGTAAATAAACACCATGAGAACAGTGCTGTTCCATGTTCTCTATCCCTAGGGCCTACATCAGTGCCTAACACATAACAGGTACACAGTAAACATCCTGAACAAATGAATAAATGAATGACTGGACTCTTCTACCCTTGAGTTCAAGTGCAGTGCCTTGGTGAGAATCAACACTTATATCAAATCTTAACCCATATAGAGATTACAGTTGATTTTTCATATAATCAAAGACATTTACAGACTAAGTCTTATAAATAGTTCACTTTCAAAAGGAGGGAAGTTTCCTTTTCACCACCAAACCCTGTAAGTGTTCATATGTTGCAGGTCTGGTTTGGAAAATCGCCTCCTGGTATGAGCTTTGGGGTCACCTTTGACTAAATGGTCTTCTACCACCTTCCCTCAGGACCAATGAAAATCAACCTCAGGAGATGTTCTGTGGAGAGAAAGAAGTGATGTGGCCTTCAAACAGCTGTTTTCATGACCAAATCCCACATCGACTCTTTCAAGTATTGCCTATAACACTCACAAAAGAAAACAAATCTCTCTTGACACAACATTTTGACCAAGTTCAATCTGGTTATTCATGTTAGTCCAACTTTTTTTTGGTAGAAAAGATAAACATGGTCTCTGAAAAAAATATAATCAAAAAAGCACCACCCAGGCCCTTCCAAGCCCAGCCCTGGTTTCCAGATGCTCGTCGTTCTCAGCTTGGTTTAATTAAAGCTCCATATGTCAGCAGCCCATCAGCTTCAGGTGTGATTCTGATTGCCCCAAAGCAGCAGAAAGCCTGCCAAACTACCCAACCATGAGAACAGAGTTGAGAAATGTACTCCCTAGAACAAAGCCCATCATTACAAGAGGGAGTCTTGTTGGGAGGAGGACTAAACTGATTATCTCCCTCCCTGCTTTGGAGTTAAAGCATAACAAAGAGAATTTGGTGCAAATTCAGTCCATGTTTTAGATCAGTGGCAAGCATGGTAAAGTCTAACCCTGGCCACACTTGGCTACCTTTCCAGAGGAGGTCAAGGTATGTACAGGATGTTGGGAGCTCTAGAGAGTCCATATCCCACACAGTAGAACTCTCACAACATGCTTGTTTATTCTTCTTCTTTTTCCCCTTCATGTGTCAGATCTGAATACATTATAAAGCCTCTGGGCCTGTAGTTAGACCTAAAAAAAAATGCAATTAGTTAACAGAATTTGCCGGCTGGAGTAGCCAGAATTTTAAAGATAACTCCAACATGGTCCAATCATAGATGAAAACCAAACTCCTGTGGGAGAAGAGGAATTCTTTTTGGATAAGCAGGGTCCTTGCTCAAGACCTGAAGCCCAGAGAGCATAAGCCCTGAAAACACAGAAGGAAAAACCCCCAGGGCCTTGATCTAGAACACCGGGCCCCAGGTTACACCACTGGAAAGCTTTGCCCAAACTCTTAGGATGTTTGCCTCATGCAAGAAAAACATATGAAAGCAAAGAGGGCCTTACAGATCCTGAGCATACAGAAAATTCACCCGTATCATGCTGGGAATCACCGAGAATCTTTTTGCCACCACATTTCCAAGAGCTGTGACCAGACCAATGGATGATGTCAACAAAAGAGTAGCTTGTTAACATTTAAGCTTCTAGAACAATAGATCTGAGGGAGTCCTCTGAAGTTGCAGTGAGTTGACTGGTTGTTTTCAGATCCTGAAACGAAAAGCTGGGCTCTGCTTTTCATGATGCTTATGAATTAAGAGGGGTCTCCTGGTGACTGTTTTTGTGGTATAAGTGGCATCTGGAAAAATGTTGAGAAGGAGCCAAGCAAAAACAGAAGCTCCTTGAGTGGCCTGACTACAGAGGATACAGAGCAATGTGTGAGTAAATACGATGGTTCATCCCTGGACTATGAGGTGTACAGAGATAGGGTTCCTTACAAATTAAAAAAAAAAAAGAAAGGGAGCCCTCCCTGGTGGTACAGGGGGGCCCTCTCTGGTGGCACAGCAGGTTAAAGCACAACACTAAGAAGCTAAAGCCACTTCCACATGAGTTCGTTCCCCGCGTGCCTGAGGTGACCACATGGCACGGCAGACCTCTCCTGACCTTCCTGCTGCTCCCCTCAGCAGTGTGCTTCCTCAGTTGGCCTGTTCTGCCCCCCACTCTGTCTCTAGTGAAGCCTCTCACCACCTCTGCACCGCTGGCCTATACCCCAGTTCTATATGAATAAATAAATAAATCTTAAAAAAAGAAAAAAGAAAAAGAAACCTACCATACTAGTCAATATGCTGAAAAATTTTTAATTCAACCTAAGCAACAAATCAGCCTAGCAGAATGATAACATGGTAAGTGAGAAAAATACAGGATTAGTCCAACAACCGGAATTCTTACTGTTCTTAAATTACTACATGACCTTTGGTAAGTCACTTATATCCATGTTTCAGTTTCCAAGTCTGTGAATTAGAAATAATGCTTTCATTGGCTACCACACAGAATTGAAAGAAGGGATAATGTACAAGAAGGGCTTGGTCCTAGGCATATGCCCACAGGAACTGAAAGCAGAGACACAAACAGACCAATGTGTACAATGTCCAAAAGGTGAAAATAACTCATATAACCCACCAAAAAAAATAGATAAACAAAATAGGGTATGTGACTACGATGGAATATTATTCAGCCTTAAAAAGGAAGGGAATCCTGACGTCTAATGCAAATGATGAAATTTGACAACATTTGCTAAGTGAAATATGCCAGAATAAAAAGAACAAATATTGCCAGAATTAAAAGAACAAATATTGCATGTGTCCAATTATAGACGGTATCTAGATGAGGCAAATTGGAAAAGACAGAGAATAGAATAGGTGTTATGGGGGGAGGGGATTAGGAAGAATCATGGGTTAACTTTAATGGGTATAAAGTTTCTGGGATGATGACAACATTCTGGAAAAAGTGATGATGGTTGCACAACACTATGAATATGCTTAATGCCACAGAACTGTACATCTGAACATGCTAAAATGACAAATTCTAGCTTATGTGTATCCTAGTAAAAATGGTTGACGATATGTGGGGATTTCTTTTCTGAGATCTAGATTCTGTTCCATTGATCTACTGCCCTATTTTTATGCCAGTATCCTAATGTTTTGACTATGTAGATAGTATCTTACCATAACTTTGCCTGAAATCAAGATTCCATGGGTCATCTGTATTTCCATAAAAATTTTAGGCTGCAGGCCCTCATTGGTGGTGCAATGGATTAGGACGCAGCACAGCAAGCAAGCCCCAGCCGCTTCAGTGCAAGTTCGATCCCCACCCCTGAGGTGACCCACATGGCTCAGCAGACCTCTCCTGTCTTGCCCACTGCTCCCCTCAGCAGGGTACTTTGTCTATCTGCCTTCTCTGCTCCCCCACTTTGTCTCTAGTGAATCCTCTGGCCTGTACCCCAGTTCTGTATGCATAAATAAATCTTTTAAAGAATTTTTAGATTGCTTTTCTAGTTCTATAGAGTACCATTGGAATTCTGATGAGGATTGCATTGAATCAGCCAGCAGGCTATTTATGGCCTGTGGCTGGAAAAGGCTATTGCCCAGTTATTAGTTCCTTTCAGAATATATAATATGACTGGTGTGGAGAAGCTCAGCCCAGAGATTCCTAGATAACAGTCAAGAAGAAATGAAGCTGGTTCTTGGGTCACTTTCAGGTCCTCAACCCAGATCAAGACCTTTGTACCTATGACACCACTGATGGGTGGGCATGTCTCTGCCTGGGTCCCTTGAAATATAGTGCTGGCGACAGACCAAAGCAAATAGCATTGTATGTGCACTCTCAGCACACAGAATTGCAATTGTTTCTCTAACAGTCATCTGAGTCACTGGTTTTGCTGCAAACACAGCTTTTCATACAGCTCTCCTGGGCCTTGGATAGCTTGGGGTTTCACAGTCTCCTCTTTAGATTCCAAAGCTCCCACAAAGGCAGTTTTTCTAAAGACCAGTAGGTAATTATTGTTGCTGAAAGGGGGATACAAACAAGAGATGTCTTATTTGACCATCTTGCTGAAGCATACTGCTTTAGAAAACTCAGACGATGATAACTTAAATTTATGCTAGCCTTAAATTTATGCTAGCAAGTTCGACAGCATCTGTCCTTGTAAGGATGAAGTAGGAATGAGCATGAGGATAAGCTTTTTATCTCTCATATTTTCTTCTTTGACTATGAAATCCAATGATAAGATCTTTCCAAGGAAAGACCAAAGATAAGGTCTTTTCCTTTTCTTTCCTACCCTCCATCAGAATGTAAGCCCCAACATGGCTGAGGAAAAACAAATCAATACTGCAAATTATTGAAAGACTACCCCCAAAATGGGAACCTTGGAAGAGAATATTCTTGGCATCTGTAGACTTTTGAAATTTTCAATAGATCAAGAAAATGCAAAAAAAGGATTAACCAACATCAAAAGGATCACTGTCTTTAAAAAGAAACAAAGAGGGTAATACTATATGAGGTCTAAATTTTAAATTATGCTTTCTTTGAAACAAAGACTATTTTTATGTACCTCTTATTGTAAGGCTAAAAAATAGACCAGTTAAAGGAAAAATCACTGACTCTTGTAATTATAGGTCATGCAGAGTTGATATAGGAAACAGTGAGCTACAACATTCAATCTGAGGGCATTCCTACTTGATATGTCCCTGTCAGCGCTGTGCCATGGTGCCATTAGTCTGGACAAGGTAGAGATGAGGAAAAAAGAAGTAATTTTGGTGACTAATGGGCAACTATGTAACTTAGGTCATCAAGTAGCTATTAAAATAAGTAAAAAAGAGATTTATTCCAGCAGTTTTGAACAACAGAACAATATTAGTACTTGAAGTAAATATTTAGTAAATCAAAATCATTAAGTGGAAAATTGCCCAGCATGAATTCCCTTGAACCAGATATAGCAAATTTATCCCCTCACAAGCCACTAGTTTCTTTTTTTATTATCTTACAATTTTATTTGCTGATAATACTTCAATAGAACTGAAAAGAAACAATATGGATTAACCAATAATTGATATAGTTCTGTGTGCCCTATCAAAGCATATTTATATACATTTATAAAATAGTTTGTTTTGGTTATAAAATGGTTTTTCTTATTTTCTTTTACAGTTTTTAAAATTGAGATAACATTAATTTACAACACTGTATTTGATTTAGGGGAATCACACCTCTTTAGATTATGAAGTCTATTCTGAAGTCATATATCTAAGTAAACCCAAGTTTCATTTAACTATGACAAAATCAGGCTTATAACATATTTCTGAATATATCCCTATGTGTGTATATGTGTGTTTAGTTCTTATATATATTCCCAGAGATATAAACCTGGACTATAAACTTTATTTATTACTAAAATTGAATTTATAAAAGTCAGCAAAATTACTCCTATAGCAAGTACTCTCTGAAACTCTCAACTCCTTATTCTTTTCTTTTCAACCCATTTTTTATTTCCCCTTCTATTATGCTCATCTGTCATTAGTCATGTTTAAGATAATTATTTATCTAAGCAAAACAATTGCAAAAATAATTGTGTCACCAAAAAAGTGAATTAAAGTTTTAAAATACAAATAATTTTCAACTCTCCATTAATTGTCCTTATTGGCAAGTAACTTATCTACAACACATTATAAAATATAAAGATAAGTAATTTTGCTTCTTCTAATCTATGTCCCTTTCTTGGGCAGAATCCACAGCTTTTCAGACAATTTTGTTTCATAAAATTGAACTCACTGTAAGGATCAATCTCATGTCAATTTTTAAATCTTCCTCTTTATCTTACCAATTAGACTGTTGATCTAGTCCAAGACAATCATGCTCACACCGTCCAATTCCCAACACTTCCTACCCTGACTTAGTTTCAAGTTGGGAAGCAATGATTATTAGGAGCCAAAGGCCTGGGAATGAAAGCATCCTGTACAACTTCCATCTGAAAGTACTTAAGAAATCTTCCCCTCACTGCCTCCTCTCCCTCCTGGGCCACCAGGGAGCCATTTGGGAGGTAAAGGAGTTACAGAATATAAGCAGATTAGGCCCCTCAATAACTAAGCCTCAGACAGGTTCCAGACTCTCAATAGACTTTGAATGAACAAAAAATGCCTGTTGTGGTGTTGAACTACTGAGATTTTAAGATTAACCTTTAATCACCACAGAATAAACCTATTAGGGAGGCATCTAGGAGAAGCTCTTTCACAGCTTCTCCCCAACCATTTTGGATGTGGTGTGGTGGGTGAGGAAGGAAGTTCTGATTCAGAAATCCTTTTCATCTTCTGTTATTGAGTTATTTGAGTTCCTTGTATATTAAAGATAAGTACCTTGCTTGAAATAGCAATTTGTGGCCCTCCCTGGTGATGCAACAGGTTAAAGCACAGCACTATGACGCTATCGCAGCCACTTGCAGCAAGAGTTAGATCCCAGTCAGGGAGGTGACCCACATGGCACAGCAGATTTATCTTGTCTCGCCCACTGCTTCCCCTCAGCAGTGTATTTAAGTACATCTGCCAGTTCTGCTCCCCACTCTGTCCCTGGTGAATCCTATCACCCCCACACCTCTGACCTGTACCCCAGATCTGTAGGCACAAATAAGTCTTTAGAAAAATATTTTTTAAAAAAGAAATAACAATTGATATAAATTTACAAGTATTTTCTTCCATTTCATAGATTTCCTTTTTATTCTATTGTTTCCCTGTTTATTTTGTTCTAGTCCCACTTGTTTATTGTTTCAGAAACTGTTTATTTTGTTCTAGTCCCACTTGTTTATTGCTATTTTGTTGTATGCCATTTTGGTTTCATATCAGAAAACCATTAAAAATAAAAACCAAAATCATGAAGATTCTGCATTTTTTGCCAGAAGTATTATTTCATGTCTTACAATTCAATCTTTAATGCATTTTGAATTTATTTCTGTATCACATGTAAGATGAGGTTCTAATTTTATTCTTTTTCATGTTGATATCTAGTTTTCCCAACACCATTTGTTGAAGAGTCTGACCTATCCCATAAAGGTTCTTGACACCTGTTTGAATATCAGTAGACCATATATATACATGGATTTACTTTGTGATCTCTCCTGTGTCCCATTGGTCTACGTCTAACTGTATGCTAGTACCATATTGGTTTTTATAATTATTGTTGTTTCACAATATAATTTGAAGTTAGTAATTAGACCATTGTTAGGCTAAGAAACACAACTGCTTTTTATGCAATGTTTTATATGCTACAACTTACTGAATTTTTAATTCTAATAGTTTTTTATGTAATATTTAGGATTTTATATATGTATAAGAGCACATCTGCAAACAGGAAAAATTCACCTTTTCCTCCAATTTAGATGCCTTTATTTCCCTTTATTGAGAAAGTGTCAGGCTCAAGCTTCCAGCACTATGTTTAATAGAAGTAGTGGCACGAACACCACCACTTTGCTTGGTTTCCAGTCTTATAGGGAAAGTTCTTGGCTTTTCATATAGACTATGATATTATTGGTGTATATTTTTATACCTAAATTCTTTGAGAGTTTTTATTATGAAAAGATGTTGAATTTTTTCAAGTGCTTTTACCATATCAAGATAATTATGTGGTATGTCATGATTTCATCTTATTTGTGTTTAAGTATTTTCTAACTGTTGTTTCAGAGTGTTGTTTCTACACACTTGTAACTTTTTCATTTTGCCTACTGCTATTTATTTCAGGTTTCACTCAATTGGGATTAGAAGAGATTATATGACTATAATCTCCTTAAATTTGTTTAGACCTGTTTTGTGACCCATCCTGGAGAAGATTCCATGAGCACTTGAGATGAATGTGCCTACATGGAATATTGTGTGTATCTGCAAGCTTCCTTTGTTTTATGATGTTATTCCTATATTCTGTTTCCATATCGATCTTCTGTCTGGTTGTTCATACATTATTGAAAGTAAATATATCCCTATGAACAGGAATATAAATACATCCTTATAAAGAGGAATATAAAATCTCTGCCATGAAAGTTTCAGTGTGAATTTCTTTATCTTATAGAACCTATTGGCCTTGTGGCTAAGTCTCAAATAATCCATCTATTAGGGAAAGAAAATACTCCCATTGGTTAGTTGGTTTTCATTCTGACACCAGAATAATTGGTTAATTGTTAGATGTTTCTGCTTATCCACTAGTTCTTTCTGTGCTGTAGATACTAAATCAGTATAGACTCAGATGGCTCTAGATCTAAGTGTCTCTATCATCACAGAATAAATTGGTTATACTTTGTAAAATCCTGTGGCATTATTCACATAGCCATAGAGATTCATAAGGGGGAGGAGAGGAAGACTGTGCAAATCAAATTACAACTTCCCATAGTATTATTATCTAAAACATCACGTAAAATAATAATTAACATCAAAACATTATTTTGTTCCTAAGAAATATTTTTACAGTCAACTTCTAATTTCTTCTCCTGCTTTTCAGTAAGTCCAAGCTTCAGCAAGTATATAACGAATTGCTTTTATAATAAAAAATTATATAAAGCAATTACCTTTGGATTTTAAATTAATTAATAAGGAGGGAGGGTGAGTCAGAAACAAAAAAAAGAAACCTTTTAAAATTAGTTGACTGCAATTCCCAAATAGACTTACAAGGTTTACATAATTATGAAGGAAACTAATGGAAAATAAGTTCCCCTTGGCAGATCAGAGGAAGTTTCCATGTCCTCTGCATTGATCTTCCACATTTACAGTACATTTAAAGAATACTGTCAAAATGGACTGTATTCAGAAAAAAGAAACCTGGATAATGAAAATGATCTGGGAAGCATGTTGACAAATGGATGTTTAAAAGAATTGTGCAAAACTTTCACTCTTAAGATAGCTTGTTACCCTTCTACAAGTATCCCTTTTTGCTGAAACTAGGCAGAGTCATCTCTCCACTGCTTGCAAAACTCTAAATAATGTCTGCTTAGGACAACTAGAAATCAGAGACATTCTGCAAGGAAGGGGGAGAGGGAGGGATCAAATGAGGGCGGGAAGACCACTAGGGACTATGGTGAGGATGAACTGGTGGTGGAAATTTGATGGCAACTACACCTGAGAAAAAGAAAGAAAATGTTGTAAAAAAAAAAGATATGTTATATATATATATATATATATATATACACATATATATATGTATGTATGTATGTATGTTTATATATGTGTGTATGTATATATATGTATGTATGTGTATATGTGTGTGTGTGTATATATATAACATATAAAATAAGAATAAAATAGGGTTGTTAAATTCTTAAAATAAAAAATAATGTCTGCTTAGGCCTTGGACCTTTGGCAGTTCTTTTCTTCTCTTTTTGATTGAGTAGAGAAGACATTTTATTAAGTGAGAAATTATCAACATGTGTTTCCCAGATTTAATCTTTTTAAGGTAACATCCATGATATTCATTAATATGGAATAATGAATGACAAATAATAAATAGTGAATAAATAACAGCAGGAAATCATTTCTGTACACAATTGCTTTCTCAAGCTAGTAGCTAAAAATACTTTAAAGATACATAATAAAAACTTTATCTGTGACTCTTAGTATGCCCAATTATACAACAATCTATGGGGCTTCACTTGTAGCAAGTGAGTCTGTCATTTTAATTGTCTAACATGTCCATTGTTCTTCCACTAAGGAAAGATGACTAATTTCCTGCACTAAGTATATACAGTTTAGTTATTGCCCTCTCAAAGGTCATTTTAAGTAAATATTTTTCATAAACTGAAAAGGGAGAGGTGATAAAAAGCTATAGGAGTTCCTAAAAAATAGGAAAAGTGCGGCCCTCCCTGGTGGCGCAGCGGGTTAAAGCACTGCACTACAAAGCTTAAGCCACTTCGGCATGAGATCGATTCCTGCCTGCCCTGGAGGAGTCCACATGGCGAGGCAGACCTCTCCTGACCCGCCCGCTGCTCCCCTCAGCAGTGTACTTTGTCAATCTGCCTGTTCTGCTCCCCGCTCTGTCTCTGGTGAATCCTCTCACCCTCCGCATCTCTGGCTTATACCCCAGTTCTATATGAATAAATAAATAAAATCTTTAAAAAAAAAAAAATAGGAAAAGTGACCTATTTTAATAAAAATATTTGGTAAAATAATTCCACTGAGAATAGTTTTACTGTTCTATTTTTGGACTCTTAGTGAAGGCCCAATGATGAGTTTCATTACCTATCCAAACAAGATGGGTGAAGGATAGAAGCAGGAAAAAAAAACAAAAACCTATATTGGTATATTGGGCAGTAAGCAAATAAGCATCAAACCAGCTGATACAGCAGTATGAAAACTATTTCACATAAACATTTGAAACAGTCAACATGAATTAAGATGCAGCAAACAGGGAAGAGGTTTCTAATGTTTTACAATGTTTATAGTTAGCTAATGAATTGAAAACATCATAAAACTTACCTACTGATTCACAATGACCAGAAAAAGCTGTGTCATACATATTTCTTGCCCTCCTTCCTGTAGTGTCTCCCACCTGACCATGTATCACTGACTTTGTTTCTCCATTTTTAAATTTTCTGTGCAGTTCTAATGGAACCCTGTTTTAAGACACACCTCCACCACATCATCGAGAATTAAAACTTGATGAAAGGAAGGGAATTACATTTTGGAAAAATGTGATTAAATATTAAGTATGTAAGTTCATCACTTCACATATTTTAGATTACAAATTCACTTATATGCTGTTTATTAAAGCAAAGAACAAACCATGCACTGACTTTTGGAACATAATTATTCCTTCCAAATGGCCTGACAGCATGCTACACAATTTAGCTTGGCATTTGAAATGCACTACAAAATCATAATGAGGATCATGTTTGTAAAAATATTCAAGAACTTCTTAAGTTTGCCTAAGGACAGCTTTAAATCCTTTGATATTCAAGCCACTTTCTTTGGAATCACACATGTTGCCATTTGCCGTGTTAATTTTGTCTTCTTCAGTTGTTAATTGGTTGAACTTTGCCAGATCCTTTATGTTAATGGCTTTGCAGGTGATTCAAACAGCTATTCGATAACATTTTCATTGACTTCATTAAGTCATCCATCTTAAAATTCCAGATTTTAAACACTTGTCTTTATGTTCCTCCATCTTATAACATTTACAACTAGCAAGAGCTAAGGAGGCTGGCTCTAAGGAAGAGGCGAAATGCTGGTATCAAAGGGAGGAGTGTTTGATTGGGACTAATTTGACATCTTTAGTTTGTGTTCCAGTATTAATAGCTGCTGGAAAAGAATAAAAATTGATACTTCACTAGCTTCCAAGGTTATCTTAGGCAATCAGCAGTCTAAGAAACAAAAAGAGGGCTGCTTACCGGCAGTTTTTATGAGCCACATCTGGAATGGGTACATATCTCTGTCCCACTGTCCATTTCTATTTGCCAAAACTCAGCCACCCACAATGGCAAGCCTTTCTGGGTGGAACTCTCTTGTCTATTGTTCTTGCCCCAGCTCTGCTCTCAGAGAGATTTCTCTAAATGTTTTTTCCAAAGAAACACATGAATACAGAATGATGGTCTCTTTAGGAACATTCCAATTTTCACAGTTCACTCCCTGACCTTTTCCATTGGCTGCCCACGAGTTCTAAGACTTAAATCAAGGTTTTTGTTCCAGACTTACGGTTTCTTTGGCGGTTGGATTCCCTCAGCACTTGATAGTTTTCACATATATTTACTTTTATTCAGTGTCATGTGCCAGTAAACACACCCAGAATATTATGTTGCTGGACATAATTCTCAAGTCTGTTTCATCTCTATGATTCATTGCTATCTCCCTCCCACCCCCAACATACCTATGTCTCTCAACATAATGACAGTTCTCTTGAGGCCATCAGACATTAAAGTGATGATAATATGTACATTAACTCATTTTATCCTTTGAAGTGCACAGTATTGCCCTAATTTTTATAGATTAAAATGTCTGAGCAGTTAACTAATTTCCTAAGGTCATCCAAGTAAGAGAAGCCCCATTTGCACTGTTGAGTTGTATTCTACAGCTTGTTTTTCCCTCTTTCTCATATGTTTATTATTCAACCTTCTAATATACTTAGTAGTCACATAAATCAACATCTGAAATCCACCACTGTTACCTTTATTTAGTATGTAACCTTTCTGGACTTACAAGTCAAAGGCTATAGGTTTTTCAGATTATTCACTTCTTTGAGGTTGAAAATTCAGCATCTGATTTTCCCATCTCACAAAAGGTATAATGAAAAGCCAATATACAGTGAGAAAAGGCAGAAATAAGGTGTTCAGAGAAATCAACAAGGCATCACTTTTTGGTATCTTCATTCTTTACATTTTAATGCAGAGATCATCTAGAGACTTTCAAAGATTAGTTTGTTTGTTTTTAACATTTATTTATTGATGCTTACAGAACTGGGTACAGGCCAGAAGGGTGGTGAGTGACAGGATTCACCAGAGACAGAATGGGAAACAGAACAGTCAGATCTACTGAAATACACTGCTGAGGGGAGCAGCGGGTGGGTCAGGAGAGTCTGCCATGCCATGTGGGTCAGCTTACTGGCCGGGGATGGAACTCCTGTTGTGTTGGCTTCAGGAGAGCTTCATAATGCAATGCTTTAACCCATTGTGCCACCAGGGAAAGCCCCAAAGATTTGCTTTTATGTGGAGTTTAAGGAGAGAAGAGAAGAGCAATGATGATAAATAAATCAACACATTAAAGTGTATCTCATGTCTTTCTATATCCTAGTCTACAAATATGCCATGAAATGGAGGGACCATTTTCCCTACTCCTACTTACATGCAGCCATCTTGGACTATGGGTCCCAATGAGACATGAACTTGACATCCTGAGCTGGAGGAACTGAGCAGCCATGGGAAACTGTATAACATGAAAAGCAGGGGAGCTCTTCAGACTTGGGAGGAGTTGGAAAAAGACACATGAAGTAGAGATACGTAGAACACTTGAAAAAGACATGTGGATGAGACAAACATGGAAGTCTGTCCTTGGTAGAGACAATGGCAGCCATTATCTTGCTCAGTACTTTGATTTTGTTTCTTTTGACCCAGATCTACCTTACCCCTTTCTTGCTGTTCTTTGCTAGGAGATGGGTAATTTTCAAAATTTTATTAGGAATATCCTTTCTTATCTCTTTATGTCCACTAAGTCTATTAAAGATCTTTCATTAAAAGTCTGGTGCTTTATTTTTATTTTATTTATTTATTTATTTATTTATTTTTTGGTCTTTTTATGGCATATGGCAGAATCCCTCTTAAAGCAAGTAACTCTTAATAGCTGGGGGTCCTGGCTATTCCTTGGTTGCAGACTAAATGAATCATCTCTCATTTCACTATAGAAGACACAGTATAACCATGTGAATTAGGGCAATAGTACTTTCCCTATTTTTCTAAAAGCATTATAGCCAAGATCTTTCAAATGTGCCCATCTTTTGAAGATTAACTGTAGTGAGAGGTAAATGAGGAGGCATTTACATCACTGGAAATGTATGCCTGATGCACCTTGCTCTTACAAAATCCAACATAAAGCTTCAATTATGTAAGATGAATGAGTATCTGAGATCTGCTCTACATCATCATGTCTTTAGTTAACAATACTGTATTGTACACCTAAAAAGTCATTAAGAGAGCTAATCTCATGTTAACTACTCTTACCACAATAAAAAAAAAATCCAACACTGGATGAAATTAAGAAGGAGAATTGTCAAAAACTAGTCAGGACATTCTTTCCTGGAAATGTGAGAGGTCTTAAGTTGTACATTTAGAGGACCAATAATGGCAGCCTTCCTAACCAGAAATCTTCCTCTTTATGTGATGTTGAAAGGCGATTTTAAAGAGGATAGAATTATATACTAAAAGGATCTTTTAACATCTTTTGTCAAAACAAAATAGTTCTATGAGATGAATGCCAATCAATTCTTTTCATGTCTACAGAGAAAACACAAAGGAAATCAGTTTAATTACATTTGGAAAAGCTTTTTATCATTTTAAGAAAGGGCTTTCATTGACATGATAAAGGACTCATTTAGTGTACTGAAAAATTTCATAAAGACTCAAGCTATAGACACCTTCAAGAAACTAAAATATCTGCCCTAAACAAGCATCTCTTGCTAAAGTCAATAGAAAGACAAAATGTTGCTTTTTTTTTTTTAGTTTTCTCCCAGCTCTGACAGTATAAAGTGAGTAGTCTAAAGCTCTAATAAAGTAACAATCTTCTTTTATATTCTTCTCTATAAATTCAGGGATGGAACTGAAGTTTAAAACAACCAATTCCAATGCCAATTTTGATTATGCTTAAATTGTCCTCTGAAAATCATCACTTCACATAAAAACTTTAATATATTATTTTTCTTATTTATATACACTTCACACCATTGTTCATTTTAAAACGTTTACTTCCCCCCTTAGGTATCATCTTACATGGCTAAGAATGTCACGTATCAAAAAAAAAATAACAACAACAAAGGTTGGCAAGGATATGGAAAAAGGAACACTCTTACAGAGCTGAAGGGAATGCAAACTGGTCCAGCCACTATGGAGAGCTGTATGGAGCTTCCTCAGACTACCAAAACTACAACAATTATATGGCCTAGCAATTCCACTCTTAGGGATCTACCCAAAGGACACAAAAACATTAATCCAAAAGGATACCTGCACCCCTATGTTTATTGCAGTACTATTTATTATAGGTAAAACCTGGAAACAACCCAAATGCCAAAAAAGAGAGATGATTGAATACAACTCAGCAATCAAAAAAATAAATAAACTCATGCCATTCACAGCAACATGAATGAGCTAAAAAGGGTCACATGCAACGTCCCCATCTTGCCACAAAAAGTGATGCTCATTCACATTTCCCCTCCATGGTGTACTCACCTGCCACATACTGGATCACAAGGATCAATCATACATCTCTTCCCAATTCCACAAGCAGCAGCTTCATAACACTAACTTGAAAATAGCCATGATTGTAAAGGTTCACACTTTGTAAATTATCAAACCCTACAACTGGGTATTTTGTTGTTTGTGTTGCTGTTGTTTTCAGCAATTTCATTGTTAAACATGTCCAGTTCACTGTTTCCATTGGGTTTCAAAAAAGAAACACCAATGTTATGCCAAGAAGAAATTTAACTTGGATAACATTTGGAACCTCACTTTCAATCCCTCTATGTCTCCTTGTCTCCTTCTTTTTTTTTTTTTTTTTAGAGAAAGGAAAGTCATTGAATTTGTGGGCAAACGGAGGAGGTAGCAACTCATGTCTGCAACCTCATCCTGCCCACTGGCCAAGGTGCGGGTGTGTTTACACAAAGCAAAAACATGAACTGGTGAACAAAGATCTGCAAGGGGAGTCAGGAAGTCTCAGCTTGCCCTTCTGATGCTGGGATCAGTAGATTTTGTTGGGCACCACCTTGTCTGGTTCACACCTGTAGTATAACTTTATTTATCTTCTTAGGGACGTGGTTACATTTTCAGAGAGAGAGTGGGGAGCAGAACAGTAGGGTCTACTGAAATCCACTGTTGAGGGGAGCAGCAGGGAGACAGGAGAGGTTGGTTGTACCCTGAGAGTCAATTCCATGGCCTGAGACCAAACTCAGGCCACAGTGACTGGCCATAACGGAATACCTCTGAGACTTAACCCCCTGCACCAGCAGGAAGGCCCAAGCTCCTTCCTCATTTTTCAAGTGAAAATGATGATTCCTGCTTGACAGGATTGTGGAAAGTTTTAATTGGGATAATGTATGTAAAGTGTCTCAATAGGAGGAAACAGTTGTGTGAGTGATGTTGGGGTGGCACTCAGGGTGATGGACTAGATGGGTAGTGTGCCACCAGCAGGACCCACTTTGGTGTTTTCCTTTTTTTAAAATTACTTAGGGAATTAGGGCCCTCCCTGGTGGCACAGCACTAAGAAGCTAAAGCCACTTCAGCATGAGTTCTATCCCCACCCCGGAAGTGACCCACATGACACTCTCCTGACCTGCCTGCTGATCCCCGCAACAGTGTACTTTGTCTATCTTCCTGTTTTACTCCCCACTCTGTCTCTGGTTAATCTTCTCATCTCCCCTGAACCTCTGGCCTGTACCTCAGCTCTGTATGCATAAATAAATAAATAATTTTTTTAATTACTTAGGGAATTAATGGTTTAAGTAATTTTGTAAATTTTGAGACCAATTCTAAGTTTTGAAGACTCAAACAAAATAGGTAACATCAAACTGAAACAAAATTAATTGCTCAAACTACTATCGTAAAATCCCAACCTTCATAAATAATTGAGTCTATTTGGATGAATTAAGTAATCATTTCCAAAATTACCAAATCATGATTGTCACCTGAAAATGTCCAGGAAAGAGATATAAAAAAATTAGTCCTACTCCACTCTTTTTTAATTCATCTCAATAATTTTCAAATTTTCACAACAAAGAAGATTAGTTAAAAGACAGCTTGTGGGCCCTCCTTGGTGCGACCAGTTAAAGAGCAGCACTTTGAAGCTATTCACAACTGCTGTAGCATGAGTTTGACCCCTGCCCAGGGAGGCAACCCACATGGTGCAGCAGACCTCTTCTGACCTGCCCACTGCTCCCCTCAGCAGTGTATTTTAATACATCTGCCTGTTTTGCTCCCCACTCTGTCTCTGGTGAATCCTCTCACCTCACACACCACTCTTGTACCCCAGCTCTTGTGTACTTAAATAAATAAATCTTTTAAAGACAGCTTGTTAAGCCTTGCTCACAGAGTTTCTATTCAGTTAGTCCAAGAGGTAGCCTAATAATTTGTCTTTCTAACAAATTCTCCAATGATGCTGATGGAGTTATCTCTAGATCCACCTTTTAAGAACCACTGATCTGCCCCATTCTGAACCCTTAGCCTTGAATAAAACTAAAGAATGTTAGTGCTCTTCAGGATCCTACCTGCCCAGAGGATAGCTTGGCCTCTGTATCAGGATAGCTGCATAACAAATCTTCTAAAATTTAGTAGCTTACAAAAATAAAAACTGATTACCACGAATGAGTCTATCATTCAGTGAGTGGTTCCTTCCTTCATTGATTTGAGCAGATTTAGTTCATCTTCAACTGATGGTTAACTGTCAACTGTGGTGACCAGGCTAAAGGGGTCACATGTTGCTCATCACCCAGGTTAGCCAAGGCTGGGCTTGTTCCTGATGCCAAGGCTCCAGGAGGAAGCACTCACGGTTTCTTGCAACCTAGAAGTGATATATCACTTAGAAGTGATATATTTTTATTTCCCCCCTACATTCCACTGCCCAGAGCAAGTCATAAGTGAGACAGTTGTGGAAAAACCACTAATGTAACTGAAATAAATGATGAAGCCTGCATTCAGAAAGGAACATAATTACATAGGACTGTAGAAAGTAGAACAGAACAGAACATCCTGCTGAGATCACAAGCTAGGGAAGTTACAAGCCTCCTCTAGACCTCCCCCATCCCATAAGCACACACAAACCCACTCTCTTATCATGATCCCCACTTAGGGTGCTAAAGAGCTCATTGTGTATTTTGAGCATATTTCAGGAATATGAGAGCACACATCCAGATAATGGAATTCACTGAATGGCATGATCAGTGGATCTGACCAACCAAAGGAAAAATTAATGAGAAAAACAAGGTAGAAATGAGGGGAGACAACTAATGTGGTGGCCCTGGCATGCTACCCCTTGTCTATTTTGCTTTCAATAAACTACAATGCTCCAACTGTTGCTCAGTGTCACAAGTTCTCATTGATTGAGTGAAAAACTCAAGGGCCCACCAGTGTGTGTCAGCAACATAAGAAAAGCTACGAGTCCAGGGAGGCAGGACTAGATTCTGTCCCTTGAGAGTAGGAACTACATATGCACACTACAACAGGTATAGCTGAACGGAGAGCTAGAAACTCAAATCTATTCTTATAATCCATGTCTCATAATTCCTTCTACAAATAAAATGCTGGTTAGTCCCCTTGACTCATCTAAACCCTAAGGTAAAATAGTTTGGGTACTCCAACCAATATTTCCACTTCATAGATTATACCTCTTTGAGCATATATTACCTCTTTCTATATCTAAGGATAAGAAAAACACCTCCTAAAATGTAGTCCTTTGCCATATATTACATGGCCAGATTTTGCATGTTAGGTGTGGCTGGATTCTATCCACTTCCAAACATGCAAATTAATCTCCTACTACTTGTTTGGTCTTAGAAGATGAATTCCACATAGTAGATTTACCATATAATAAAGAGATATTGTTCTTGGATCCCTACAAATTCCCTCTTGTATTTGCCCATAAGTGCTTTTTATATCTTAATAACATTTGCCCAAGACACTGTCCTCAAAGAAATTTAGAGAAGTATTTTTAAAGAACACTTTGATCTGACATCCCAAATGAAATTTTCCCAAATCTATTTAACTAATTTAGTATTAAAATGCCATGTATTGTTCCCTTAATAGAAGTAATGCCAACACGACCACAGGAAAAGGTCAAATAAATGAGAAGGCTCAGCAAGTCATGTCATATTTATGTTGCAAGTGGATATTTTCTCTTCTTTATTCTTTCACTATTGACATTAGCCTTTGAAAATGTTTTAAGACACTTAAAATTATAGCTCTCTATTGGAATATCAATGGAAGCCAGAACTCATTTCTAACATCTTGTGCTCTTCTAGTAATGTCACCCCAATGTTTGAGGTGCTATTATTAGCCCAATGCTAATTCTGCAGGAAAAATTCCATGAATGGATGAATTATATAGGTAGAAACCCTGGAAAGTTGCTAATGGGCATTCCTAGTGTGTCCTGGAAAAATAAAAATGTATATTCTCTTTTCTTTCTTACCTCTACTTCTCAGTCACTAGGTCCCTCTATTCTTACAAGTGAATATAAGGTTCATCTTTGGAAAAGAAAGATAAGTCACAAAATAGCAGCATATCACCTAACTCAGAAATCTGTGTGGATGGGAAGAGCTGTCTCCCCCATTTTACTTTGGTAACTTGGAAGAGAACATATCACTTCACTGTATATATAGGGGATGAGGTTTCTTGGTTGCAAAAATATTACAAAAAGGGAAGCTCTATTTTCTATTACTGACCTCAATTCTGGATCTTCCATTTCAGCTGAGCAACAGAAAATCTAATTTAGTTCAATATGATCTAACTCAAAACTCAATTTAACTCAGTTATTTTCTTAAAGGAGTTTTTCCACTGCTTCTAACTCTCACTCACGTCACCCTCTACTGAAAGCATGGAAACTTTTAGGCTGTTGGATACTAGGAAGTGTCTGCTGGGGAAGGCAAGAAGAGGGCTAACATGTTCCCAATCTTGGTCTGGTTTATTTCTCCTCTTTTCAGCTATAGGAACACTTGGTTGTACGTGAAATTGAGTCTGTGACAGACTCTGTTAGGCAGACCAACAGATGGTCCTTAACTGCCCAACTGGCCCCCAGGGCAGCGTCCTAGCCTGAGTGATCCAATGGAGACAGCACCCACATCTGTGAGCAGTATCCTCCAGAAATTCCGTCCATGGGGTGTGCTCAGTTTGCATCTTGTTACTTGTAAGAAAGTAATATGTGAGCATATCATGTGAGCAGCCAATAGCTTCTCTTTATTTCTGGGTCCAGCGGAAACTCATGGATCTTCTCTGACTATTTGAGAACATCAGGTGACCCATTAGCCTAGTCTCTTATCAACTTACACAAACATCTTGGTATTCATGTCACCAAATTTAGGGGGATCTGTACTAGCCTTCTTCCAACCCTCCTTGGGAAAACTGGCTTGCTTGTGAGGACAAGTGTAAAATTTTATTTTAAAGTCATTTTTTGCAATGACATTCATGTGTTTGTGTAATCTAAGAAAAATAAAATTAGGGTGATTATTTGCTATATTTATTGACTCAATCACAGGTTTGGCCATACATGAGAAAATCTTGAAAATGAGACTTTATTTTATATATTAACAAAGAAAAGTGGACCAAAAATTGACCAAATCAAAGTTTGAGAGAACAAAATATCCAAATGTCACCTTAAAACATTCATGTAGGTTTATAAATTATAATCCAGAGGACTCACTGAGTACTCAAATTGATTACAAAAGTTTGATTCCAACAGTTGGAGTTCTACAAAGAGGTAATCTCATCAATAGGCTAGAAATGTTTGAATACTTTTGCTAACTATATCAGGGAGTTTGCTTTGATATGTATTCTAGACCGTAAGGTTTATAGATTCACATTTTGGTTCTAGTTATTTAGTGACTATTTGCTATTTCTCTCTCAATCATTGGCTCCAACGGAGTAATACAATGCCTTACTTTCCCCCATGTACTCCAGTAACAAGTATAAGGTTGTATTTTAATGTATTAACAAATGCTGGTAATCATCTGATTAATTAAAAACTTCAAATTCAGAAAATCCCTAAAGAAAAAAAAAGAGACTTCTTTTGCTGTAAAGTCTTATATCTGGGTCATATTCTCCTTGCTCTGTCCACACCTCATCTGAGTCTATGAAAAAGGATCTTTCCACATTTGTGGAACTGGACTAAGATAAGAGAAAATAGTTGATGAGCACAATATTTTTAAAGAAATACAGTAATCAGACAGATGTGAAATCCCTTTCCCTGCCTAGGGGTTGATTAGACCAAACCATTGTGCTATTTGGCACGCAATAACAATAATAAACAACAATAACATTAAATAAAATCAACAAGTCAGAGAACTCAAGTACATAGCAATGTATAGTTTATTTCAGAAGTTTGTGGAATAAAAGGACATGATTTTGGTAAATGCAAAAAGCTGCAAATTTAGAAAGCAAATCTCTATAGCAATCATTAAAATAACTATGAAGTCTTAGCTATTCATGGAATACTCTTCCAGAGTAAGTTTCATTTGAATAACAGCTATGTGTAAAAAAAGAAAATAATTCCATGGATAAATAAATTGGGAAATGTTGGATTAGATACATGTAAATAGATTCCTTAACTATGGGAATTTGCAGAAATTTAAATATGCTAATGAGCAAGATGAACTTCAGAGAGGGACTTATGTTTATATTGCCAAAACTTACTTTACCAAGAAACACTTTTCTTCAGAAAGGAAAGGTCAATGGTTGTGAAGAAAAAGAAAACATCTTATTTGTGAGATCTAGACATTAAAAATAATGTTCATGATTCAAACTTGCATCGAAGAATCTGTTTTAATGCTTATGAGGACTAAGCTCACCTACATGGATCAAATATATCTACATGGATCAAATATATCTGTCAATCAGATAAGTATCTTTCCAAATATCTGGATGTTCTTAGATATTGGGCTGAATGTTTCACTTCAGGGACAGACACAATCTATATAACATGTATCATTTTTGAAAGTTAGAAGTTGAGGTAGAGGACTTATTTAAGCCTTGGTTTTTCTCATGTGAAGTGTAACTTATAATAGTATCTTCCACATAGTCCACTTATCCAATAAACCTACTATAACTGAAGGCACTGTTCCGAAACTAAGTTTATAGTGTGGGCAGGGAGGGATCAGGGGAGAGACAGACAGTGGGAGGGGAACAAGATCATTTCAGAAGAGGGCTGTAGGTAGAAAAGAACTGAATGGATACTTTAGTTTGAATGATCAGGGAAGGCAGGACATCACTGACATGAAAATTGGATGGTTCAAATGATCCAACCAGTAAAGAGCTGAGGAAGAATATTCCTGGAAGATGAAAAAAATGCCAAAAGAAGGTCTAAGTAATGTGCTTGACTTTTTCAATTTGTCTGTGTGGTTGGAGCAAAGTAAGGAGAGGCAGAGGAAGATACTAATTCAATGAGCTAATCTAATGTAAAAACCTTAGATTACTGCCTGCCCCATATAAGTGATCACAGATGATGGTTAGAGTGATGATGACAATAATGTTTTAGGAATAGAAATAAAGTAGAAAAACTCTGAGATATCAGAATAAAGAAATGCTTTAAGAGTGAATTTAGAATTAAAATATAGTGAATGGTTCTTCACCTTTCTCTCTTGGCATAGCTGATATATCTATTAGCCATAGTAAGTGACACTAATAATAAACAATGATCAAATATCAGTGGCTTAACAAAGTAACATTTCATTTCTTATGATATCACAGTTTTGAGTTCTCAGCTCTCCCCCAACTGGCATCTCATTGAATCAACGTCTTTCTATCATGCTCCCCTCCCCCTCTTTGCCATCTTGGAATCTTTCCATTCTCAGCCAAGCAGATAAAAAGAGGAAAAAAGAGTACTAGGAGGTACACCAGATACGTCACCATCTTCCAGATGGGATACACATGATGCCTGCTCAGGTTTCATTGCTCTGGGTCAGTCACATGATCCTATCTGATCTGAGGCAGAGAAATATGGTCTACCCAAAAGCCCAGAAGGGAAATAGAAGAGTTGAGTGAACACATTTGCATTGTCTGGACACAGTACACTTAATCTCATGAGCATAGCCAGGTTTTGGAGAAAAAAGAAGAACTTAACCTCAAATTGACAGAGATATAAAGCAGTACAACAGACTTTTTTAAGAGAGTCAAAAATCTCTCACTTCAGATCAAGATAAGATTAGGCAGATATGGTATTATCCCACCATTTTCCTCCTTTTCCCCCCATTCAAGAAAGTTTATCAAATTGTTCATGATAAGCTTGAATTTAGCTGTAAACTCTTTTTTTTTTTAATAAACCATTGGAAAACTTTGTTCTAACAAACTATTGACTCATCACAAAGTGCTACACAGCACTGTATCTAAGTATCATAGTTAGGGATGGCTAAATGTAACATCATATTATGCCCAACCAACATAAGAGACTGGATTCTTAATTGTTCAGTTCATCTGTTCAATATTTCAGGGATTATTTACTCAGGTCTCAATCTGTGCCTTAAGTCGACACAACAGAACTTTCTGCCACAAGGACATCTTTATTAGCACTGTTCTGCAGGTTCAACCATAATCATGCCCCTTCCTACTCTTAAGGCTTTCCCTGAGGATGGAGGATAATGGAAGCCCTGAGAGATACTGAGAGGAAGTCTCTTTCAGGTAGGAGGTAATTGTTGAACTGCAAAAAAAGAAAAAAATATCTGTCTGGAGAAAGAAAATAAGTGTGTAATGGGGACTTCACCACTTCAGCCTCAGTTTCCTTACCCCTGAAATGATGTCAGGGCTGAACTGAGGATGAAATGAGAAAAATGCATCTCAAACACTTACCTAAGTGCCTATTTGATAATAAGTAATGAATGCCTGTAGCAAGTATGGTAAGTGGAAGCCATGTGTGCACCTGTGCATATCTGTAAAACATGATCCATGGGATTAGCGAGGTCATCAAATAACATGGCCCAAGAACATACTAAGGGAATGATGACTAACACTAACATGGTGAAGTGAGAAGACTGTAGAGAAACTGAAGGAAGAAAAATTAATCAGCGTTTTGCCTGAGATGAGGACAGTCAGGTGAAGGTGAGGAGAAGGGTAAATAGGAAGTCCCAGCAGAAGAGCTCAGGCTGAGATCAGTGAATATGCCATCACCAACATGTTGCTAAGAAACTCTGTCTCTGAACTCAGACCACCCACTAATTTGGCTCAGTACAGCCAGAATTTCTAATACAATGTAGCAGTTAAATTACCCACAACCTGTAGTTAGAGCACCCAGAAAGAGAAGGAAGAAGCAGACCTAGCAAAGAAAGAAATGAGATCAGAGAAAATGAGGTACAGAGAGAAACAACACACACTGTTCACCAGGTTATTTGGTGTACATGCTTAGAAAGGATAGAAAGCGACAGTCAAGACAATCTACATAAAACTAAATTTCATTAGGGTAATTAAATACAAACAAATGCATACATATATATAAAATTTATGTATGTCATCAAATTAACACACAAAAAAACCTGTGTTATTTACTTGACCCAATGGGTTCATGACTTCCAGCTCAAGTGATCAACAAGAAGAAAATACAATAAAGTACAACAGATTATCCCTACAACTAGGTATTATTCCAATACGTGGAATCTTACATTACTGATTTTATATCAAAGTCCATTCGCTAATTTTTAACACTTTGAATTCGAAACAAGAAGACGTATTTAAATGTACTCATTGTTCTGGGGACATCAGCCACAAAGAACAAGTCCAGTTTTTTTATCCCACAGCCTCTCCCCATCAAGTTTCTGAACTGCTGTTTTTCACTCTTTCAGAATAGAGCTTGTCACTCCAGGTATATATGTCTCAGGAGGAAAACACAGTGACCCATTCATAGCCATTAAATATTAAACCCACACTATTACATCAGATGACTAAAAATCACCTTAAAAAGCAGAGGGTAGAACCCTGTGGGGATGTGCATGGAGTAGTCCAGAGTCCACAGGGCACAATAGCCCCTGCGAAAAGGCAGGACATAAAGGCATGTGAAAGAAATTTCCATGGGCAAACTTCCCTCTATAACTTTGTATGAGCCAAGTCTGTGAAAGCTGAGTTATTATCAAGAACAGGGCTACACTACATGGGAGAGATACTGACCCCCCTAAGTATGTGCTATTCCATTGGGAATATTTTGATTTTGTCAATATTTTGATTCAATTACATCAGAAAGTGTTGGGTCCCCATCTCACCATATGTAGAATTCTTGAGTATTATAAACCTTTGTCATCTTTATCAGGATGTTTCCAGACTGGTGGACATTTTGGTTGGTCCAGATCCTCTTAAAAGTCTTTCTGCAAGTCTGATTAAATTCATCTGGCTCTGATTAATTTACAATTAACCAGCCAAATCCTGTCTTGGAAGACAGCAGAGTCCAAGCATCTCTGAGCCATCATCTTGTTAAAACTAGATCTCAGAAGAGCATGCAAAGCCCAACAAGAGTTCAAAGGAGGGTGATATCACTGGGTGCGGGAGGCATCAGGGGGTACCATTCAGGAAAGAGAATGGGGCCAGACTGGAAGGAAACACATATTTTTATTCCTATATAGTCACCCCACTGTCTTAATAGTACCTTATAAATGACAGCTATGTAATAACTATGTGTTGATTGAAAAGGTAGCCAATAAGGACTAATATACTTCTCAATAAATCACCAACAGAACATCTCTAGGTTTTAGTTAAACATCCCAAAGTTTCAGGATGCCATGTGATGCCAATGAAAAAAAGCGCCTGCATAAACATCCGGCAAGCTTCTGGGCAACCATTTAGGAGCATGGACATTCACAAACGCTTCTGATTGAGGCTTGTACCCAAATCAATTAGTCTACACATTGAGAATAAAAAGTTCTTAGTGTAATGGGGTGGGATTAGTTGTCTGATTAAATTCATTAGGCTTCCTGATGAGTGAAAATGTCTACTTTTTGCAGTTTAACTAATTCATATGGAGGGGGAGTAGTCTCAGTATTCTATGCTGAGAGAGGGGAAAGAGAGAGACAAGAGAGATAAGTGATTCCTGAAGACTCCACACTCGGTGGTTTGCCATTATTACTCCTGGAGGGTAACACATCTGTCCTTGTAAAAGTAGTGGTTTTGACTGAAGACCATCCTGTCTTGCAGCCTCCTGCAAAGCCTCTCTCCCTTGGCCCTTCCCTTGCGTGTGGGCACTGCCCACACTTCTGACATCTATCCTTTCTCGCCTTGCCCTAAGCCATCTTCCTTGCTTCTCAGAGATAGCCACTCCTATTATTTTGACCATTATTTATGGACTGATAACTTCCAATTCCATCTTTACCTAGATCTTACTCCCCAATTCTAAATGCATTAGGGACATACCCATGGGCACACATCCAACTTCAAGTCACTAATATTTCTCCCACCTGCTCTTTCTTCTGTGTCTTCTGTTTCAGTTAATATAAAAGAATCATCACCACTCAAACAAACCAGGGACCAGTGCATGCATACACTGCTCTTCTCTCTTACTCCTCATTCTCAAAACATCACCCTGTCCCGTTGACTCAAATAAGTAAGTATCTCTAGCCACACTCTCCTCTCTCTCTTTAATGCCAACACCCTACTTCTGGCCACCTCTAAGTCTTTCCTTGAAGACACAATTAAGTTTGGCCTCTCACATGTCCCCATTTTTGTTCCTTTCCACCCTTTTCTCTATATGGCAACCAATGTGATCGCTACAAAATGTTTATGATTTAAATGTAGTGATATCAACCCACATACATGCACTCACCTACTCATGCACTGACTTTGCTTGAAACCTCTCACATCCCCTTCCTTGCTATGGGGGTAAATACCAAAACCCTTTACACAGCCTTCAAGACCCTCCATGGTTGCTTCAAACTTGTTTTTTGATCATATCTCACACCCTTCTCTACATTTTCTTTATATTCTGGATTCACTGTTCTCCTTTCAATCTCTCGACTCCTCTGGGTTTCCATAGGCACAGGTCTTTATACCTGCTGGCTGTGTGTGATTCTCTTTCCACTCCAACATCCCCTCCAGCATCTAATGGATTTCTATTTACCCAGTTCAAAGGCCCCAATTCAAACCTCTCTTCCTCAGAGTAGACCTTCCCTGAACTATAGACCTTAGTAAATTCTCTGACAGACACAAAATCCATCCTACCCTACCCCACGTTTCAGGCCACTTACAATTTATATTTATTCATGATCACCAGATTTATAAGTCTCAGGTCAAAATGAAATATCCATGAGCAGATACTGTTTTGTTCATCACTATTTCTCCAGTCTAGGACAATGCCTAAGTTACCCATAAATATGTGATGAATATTGAATGAAGAAACAAATGAACTTGCTGGTCCACTTCTAAATAGTTGGTAACCAAATTTTTTAAATTCTATCTCTTCAAGGTCTCTCACCTCAGGATTCTGCTCTCTACCACCAGTGCTACTCATATAGAGCTTAACCACCTCTTGCTGACCTAATACCAAGTTCCTAAGGGCGGTCATACTTTTGATCTCATAACATTCCAATCCAACCTATATACTTTAAGAGTGAACATCCCAAAATATGTCTCTTAGTGTAATGTGCCCTTGTTCAATATTCTTTGAGTGTTACTAAAAATGGTGCTTATTCCCACTTCAGCCTTTTTGTTCTGGCAACTACAACCTGCTTAAGTATACAGAGGAAACCAGGAGCCCAAAAACATAAGATTTTGACAGCTGAATACACCTATAATCCATTATCCTTATTGTAAAGCTCTGGTTTGGGAAGGAAGCCTTTAACACTCAAGTCTTGATGAAGGCTTCTCTTGGAAACCTTTCATCTCACTTATATAACTCTACTCGTGTCCAGCAGACATTTTAGAGAGTAACCTGAATATTTGTTTCCATTCCTGCCTTTTCTGTGAACTGAAAACCCCTTTGGAACAGAGAACATGTCTTTCCCCTCTATGAACTCTCAGGATAAAATGATGGTGCACAGATGAATATATAACAAACATAAAGGAGGATTAAAAAGACTCAAGTGCCATAGTACAAATATCACATTTAAACTGCCTGTACCAGGTAGGGTCCATATTCCTCAGGGGAAGTTCATCAGAAGCCAAGACCAAGTGTCCTAAGTCTAGATGTCCTGGATGTTAGATTAATTTCCTTCAATTATCACTTTACTATACATAGATCACTTTAGAAACTCAAGTTACTTCTTTCCCTTCTCCTAAGTCCTTCATCCTAGAAGTAAGCTTCCAGACTACAACTACGACAAAGCAAAGTGTTGGCATTTCAGATGATAAATATCCCAAAATGCAGAATATAGCTCTTCTGTGAAACTGAGTCCTGGGCATCCAATAGACTGTTGTGCATTTTGCTGCCAGAACATTTTCCATTCATTGACACTTCCAGGATCAGATGTTTCTCATCAGAAAGAACAGAGATTCCAGGAGGTGGAGATTTTATAAATGCATTGAAAAATGTCAACATTTTCAGTTCAACTTATGATTGAAATGAATATAACCTCATATTTTAAAATGCTTGGAATGTTCTTGATGTGGTAAAAAGCAAAAGGGAGAGTTGAAATTGCCAGAGGTTTTTTTATTTAATTTCTCAGACTAACGTGACAACAGAATGAGTGTGGTTAGAAGGCCGTCCTCACCTGACAAGTTCACATGCTCACTGAAAAGCCAGGGGACCTCAAAAAGCACCTAGTTAGTTCTGAGTATCCCAGTACCACCTATCCAGAAATGGATGGCTCCAGCACTGTGCTGCATCCAGGGATTTCCTTCAGAATTCACTAGTGACAATCTGCTGAGACTGATCTACATGCCAAGGAGAACTTTCTTTGTGGTAGTAACTGTTCCAGACTTCCAGTAGAGTAGAGTAGACCATTTAGTGCCATCAACTGCCAAATGTAGACAATAAGATGCCTATCTCATGGAGTTGCTGGGAGGAAGGAGAGAAACTAACTCTAAAATCTCATGGCTCTGTACTTTTTAGTGCTAAAAGCTACCAGAATCAGAAGACAAGGCAGCTCTTTCTAGCAGGAACACAAAATTTTTTGGAAAATATGAGAGGATAAGATAGATCTGAATTTGCAAGAGAAATAAGGATCCCAAAAAGCTGTGGTTGGTGGCTTTGTACTGCATCACTACACATGTCTCAGGCACTACATGTCTCAGAATTTCCTTCTCGGTATGGTGCTGGTTCAGGATCACAAGAAGATATTTTCATTCGTTATACAAGGCAAAAGTGATTTAGCCGCTTTTATACATTGAAGGATGATAAAGGAAGGGGGGCACATTTGTACCTGGTGGATGTTGTTACTAACTGGGTAACTCACCTCCTTGCCATAAGGTTCTCCCAATGCAGCAACTGCAGTTCTAACCAGAGCTTCCAGCAGTTTCTTCGTAGCCAAGGCAGTTGTCCCTGAAGAGCCAGCTTAACATCATGGGCTCCACTATTTGCTGCTTTCCCCCACCTCCCGGGCTGCCCTTCTTCCTGACAGCTAGGCCTACAGTTCCACAGCAATGTCAGATTCACATCACATATATCAGAGACCAGGCTGCCATATGAATTCTTTACCATTCCCACAACTGTGTAAAGTCTAATTCCTACTGGAACCCTCTTGCGTCACATCCCTCACTGTGTTTCTGCTTCTCAGTTCAAACCTAGTGATTCTACAATTACTTCCCTTTAAGTTTGAAAGATAGGACAGGTCCTACAGAGATAAAACTTGTCATCCTCTGTCATGAGTGGAGAAAGTGACCTTCCTAGCCACTGCCAACTCATCTCCCCTCATCCCAACAGTTGGGGATTAGGACCCATATTTCTGTCCTTTTAAGGGAAGTGTGTGAACTTCAATCTGAGGCATCCAATGTTCTCTACCCAAAGGAAATAAATCCTAAAACCTTAACAATAGATGGGACCAGGGAAGGAGAAGACAATAATTCTCCAAAATTCTAGAGTTCCCTGACTTCACATAACTGAAGTAAGAGGAGGTGGAGTTTTTGTACTTTGAAATACTCACCTTAGCATTCATTGTAGGGTAGCAAAATTCTGCCATCCCAAAATATGTGTTTGGCAAAATGTTGGTTTCATAAAAGAGGCTCTAATAGCTGGGTAGAGGTTGCTTTGGGGAAAAACTTGCATATATAAACTCCCTGCTAGGCACCTCACCAGAAGACTTAATCCCCTTGTCTCCTTTCAAAGAATGAAGAAATTAAATCTGCATACCACTGTCCACTGTCCCTTTCTTGGCAAACTCCCTCACTTTCTCATCCCTACTACGCCCATCTCCCTTGTCTTAACTAAGCTATTTAAGATGGCATCTAAAGGCATGTGGATGAGTTACTAAATTTTTCTGGGCCTCTCCCATGTATACAGGATTTAAGCATGTTAACATTACACTTCTATTTATATATTTTTAATCTACCTGATGCTTGTTAATTTGCCAACCTCAGAGTCCAGAGGTATATTAAATGATTTCATTTATACCCCAACAGTTTACTGTCCCATGACCTCAATGAGCCTTTCAGAAGCAGGAGAGAAAGTAGGTGTCTTTTAGATCTGTGGACCTAGAGCATTTGATACATTGGCCAGACAACCAGGCAGAAGTGACTCCAACACTTCTGTCAACAAGTTTCCAGGGTATTGATATTGATGGCAGGAGAAAATATAATTTTAGCAGCAAAAGGTGACTTCTGTGGTTCAACCAGTCTTCAGAGGACAGCTGAACAGCTACTTTGCACCCTCATGAAAATCTGGGTGTACTGAGAAAATTAGGGTATATGGTATACCCAGTTCCTGACAGAATCTCACATTAGCAAAACACTTACTTATACCCAAGAGGTTCAACAGACTTCACCTCATCTTGACCTCATAATCATTTTGTTGAGTTGTTGGTGACTACTATGCTGCAGTGGTCATTCTGCAGGTGGGAAAAATGGAGCAACAACCTCACAGGACTTTCTGTAGACACGGGGCCACTGATGAGTAGAGTCAGAGCAAGAGCCCAGGAATTCTAAGTATTAGTTCAGGAGTTACCACCTCATCACACTAACTTGTGAGAGTTGTTCCTACCTAGAAGAGCCAGTCTACAAGCATACCAAGTGGTTTCTTCTTTCCTCAGGTGAATTTCAGCACATCAGCCAAATTGTTCTAGTCACTCAATTTTCAGGTAAGGTTAAACATACAGACTCAAAAGAGGAAAGAAGAAAATGTGTTCAAAAAAGATTCAAAATGGATTTAATATATCCAAAATGTTCATTTTTAGTAATAACTCCACTGTTTTCCAGTCTTCAAAAAAGTTCAGGCTGTTATCCAGGAAGAAATAACCAAGTAGAACTTTCAGAGGAAGAACCTTCTGTAGGAGGCACCACCCATGTGCCCTACAGGAGGAGACACCCAATCCTTCTTAACTGGCTCCCACTCCCAGCTTGTCTCAGGAAAATCACTTTTGGTCACCTCAGTTTTTTCATCTATAAAATGAGGAGCTTGGATACCCCAGATATTCCTCACCAGTATGACCTCTCTGGTTGCTCAGAGGCTGAGGGAAATCATGTCTCACAGCATGAAGAATCAGAGGATAAATTCAGAATCAGGTCATTCAGCCTCTTACTAGTTACATGACATCGGGCAACTCAGAATTGCAATCACCCACCCCAAAGATCTTCTGAGAGATGCATATGTTCACATGGCAATGGTAGGCTACTATTGTCACCGCAGTTGCCTGTGAAGTCCCAGGGAGAATTCAGAGTATAGCTGAGTCAGGTGAAGCTGTGAGCCAATGGAATTTGAGGATCTACTGCCTGGTTTAATATAAAAGGAAGTCCAAAGACAGAAAGTTTTATTTGTGGTGTCTTCAAGGAAAGCAGAAGTAATAACTGGAGAGGATAACAGCCTGCAGTATATGCATAAAAACAGAGAAAACTGCATGTGGCCACAAAGAAGATACTTCATAGAGGGATCCCAAAGTCTCCGTATATTCTGAGAAGAGGAGGGGGGGAGAGGAGAAGGGGGAGTATTATATCCACATATCACAGTCAAACAGTGACCCCATATATCAGGGGGTCCCTATGTATGACCTAGATGTGTGGTTAGCTAGACCAGCTAGTGCTGTGCCATCTAAGTAGTTATATTTTATGACACTCACACCACAAGGAAATCCCTAACAAAGCATTTCTCAGAACATCCCCCTGTGATGAAGTGATACACTACTATATCGATTTTAATACAAGTCCATGAGTGTCCTGAGGCTAGAAGAGTGAGAGACATTTGATCAGTTAGAGTAGAGTGGAGAAGAAAAATAGTAATCCCATCCAAAGAATAAAAACTACTGGAATAAGTTCAAACTAAACTTTCCCTCCTTGATCTTTGTATTTACCAGATAATTATTCATAATAGATTCATTTAAAGAAATTTTCAAAGAAAGAAATGCATTACTCTATGAATTCTCCCCAAGTACTGTACTCCCTTGGCACTTGACACTCAACTCCCACACCATTGTTCACAGGAGACCGTGAACCACAGAGATGTCCCCTGGTTTCCAGACCAGAAGATTTCATTTTGTTAAGGCCTCCTCCTCGGCATTTCCTACCCAAGTCATGAATTTCAAGCTGCTCTGTTTGTAAAAGAGAAAACCACACTAGAGGAAAACATTTTGGAGAACCATGTGTGCTGTTAGCAAATCAGACTGTATCAGATTTTCACAGTGTGTGGCGCGTGGCAAGGCACGTTCTGTCTGTGTCACATAAAAATGCATGAAATTTGAGGCTCAGCCTGCCCTCACCTATGGGGGGGTGGGGGAGGGGCAGTACTGCCCAGATGTTCCTCAAGGGCTTGACCAGCTTGGGGGTTGCCTCTCAGCATATCCAGCATCATGTGGCCTGTGATGTGTTTCCAAGAACATAAATCTCTCCAAACTCTTAGAACATTGTTTGAAACTGCTAAGGATTATATATAATTTTAAAAACTGATTTTAAATAAAGACTTACTTTTAACACTAACAACAAAAAAGAAAACCCTTAGATCCTGACAACAGATGTAAAGCGTCATGTAGGGGGAGAGTATGTGCCAGTGTTAAACGTAGCCATTATTAAAAACTAAATGACAAAAACTTACATTCGAATGAATTATACTAAAAAAAAAAGGCAATAAATACAAATTTTTACTTCTTAATTACTTTACATTTTAACAATCTTTTGTGTTCTTGCAGTTATGTGCATCTCTTCCATATTGATGATGAAAATACTATAAAATGTTCTACTGGCATCTCTCCCCAGCTCATTTCTCAGTGGCACCAGGTAACAAGAAACCAGCCATGACAGAAGGGAGTATTTACCACATGGATATCAGCAAAAGCTAAAAATATGAATTTAAGTTATTGTCTTATTAAATGTCTAGGCTGAAGAGATGGTAAAAGTGCTGATTAAACTTTATGAAAAGTATAATATTTCTAGCCATACATTCTAAACTGCACAAAATATAGCAGAGGTATTCTTCCAGTACTTGAACAGTATCTGATTCAGCAAGGAATTCATGTGTGTCATTGGTGTATGAGTGAAGTCCTATCATATATAGTACAAAACTGAAAGAGATTTCCATTTAATGAGTGTAATTTGTAAAGTAACGAGAAATAGTTTTAAGTCATATTTTAAAATGTGATAACAATACATTTGACTGGGAAAAGAGCAGATTGGGATGAAATTCCACTGATCAGCTCATGGTTGAATTGCAAGCATAGGTTGGCTACAGATACAAAAGTTCAGCAAAAGTCATCAAAATCATTCTTTGAAAATCAACGGACTATATGAAATTAACCAGTATGGAATATTATTTATGGTATTATTATTTGTAACTTGTATATGACATAGCTGTATTCCTGTTTATTATTATTTATAAATTGTATATGACCTATCTGTATACCTATAATATTTATAGCTAAGTGTATATATATACATGTGTGTACATAAATATTTACGAGCAGTTGTACTAATATATATGCAAATGTCCTGGATTTGTTGTTTTGCCAGGTTAAACAATTTTCTCTACATCACTAGCCAATAGACATAAGAGTGGTTATGGGATACCCCATTTATTATCTTGGAAAGTTATAGATCTGGAATGTTCTATTTTCTGCTTAAATTATTAGATGGATTTTTATCTATGAATTTAACAAAAGCTAGCTTCAGAGTCTGTGCATATATTTGACCTGTATGATTTCAGGGGTTAATAACTTCCACATTTCTTATCCGTGCTTCATAAGATTTTGGGGGTATGGGGGGAATCTCTCTAATCAAGCAGTGTTCAGGCTTGTCTTAAAATTAACTGCCCAACAAACATAAGACATACTCTGAATGGTGGGTTTATGAGTGAGATTAAGTAGTCGGAAGAGTTAAGGTAATTTTTACTTTCCTTCTATATCAGCCTAGTTTGATTCCCTGAGAAGGAAAGATCAGATTAAGTTAAACCAGGAAAAGGAGGCTCAGAAATGTGTTATGTGGCAGGGGAAGTAGATTTTTATTTGTTTATTTAAATCCCACCATATTCCAGAAATATTTAAATGGTTCATAGAAATTTATCTAATGACATAAAAGCAATGACAATAAAGCCAATGTAAAGGGGAAATCAAGGAAATAAAATGGATAACATTAGCACACTAAAATATATGCTCTGAGGTTTCATATCACTCCTTTGGATTAACAGAAATTTCACCTTTGCACAAGGGAAATTTAGAAATTAAAACAGAAAGAGATGTACAACCTGCATCTCTTTTCAAATTGGTTTACAAAGACTTCTTTCTGGCTAAATACCTCTTGCTTGCCACTGAATCTAGAGAGAAGGCAAAGAGCCATTTACAAAACAACCTGAAGCACTGAATGCTTCAGCAAACCAGTCGTTGCTGCATGGAATGACATCCCTTGAGGGATGTTTCTGGCTCCTCTCAGCTGAACAGATTATCATTCCAATACTTTTGGATTACACACTGAAGTACTTTTGGAAACCAGAGGGCTAGATAAGGTGACCTTTAGTTCAATGAGTATTTCACACCTCATGGGGCATTCCAGAATATTCCTTCACTTTTGACAGGACTCTTATCTAATAGGCCCTCTTTTTGTTTAAGAAATTCTCTAAAATCTAGAAATCTATTCTTTCCCTGAATCCCTAATTAAAGTTGACCAAAGTCCTACTGAAATACCATGTATTCCATTTTTTAATCATGTAATAGTTAGTTGAAAATTTTCTTTACTTTGAAAATTTTCTTTACTTTTAATGAATAAATCTGAATATTTTCCTGACCATTTTTCAATAAGAATTATGAGGTTGGAGGCTTTTGGCAATGGGCACCATTGACTAAATAACTAAAAGGGCATCGATTTCTTCTATGCATAAAAAAGGAAACATGAGAATCAAAGTAGCATGGGAAAAATTATAAATGCCATTGTTGAAATCCTGACAAAATTTGTTGTATAAACATCACAGTTAAAGCCCTGGGAAAGGTATATGATTACCTCTCCATTCAGTTATATTTCTTTAATAAGTGCATTATTTCTGAAAAAAACAACTTCATTGTTTTAGGGAAAGGAATGCATCAAAAAATATAGACTAGATATACCATCCCCATTATTTTAAGTACAACTAAAAGCCCTGTCACTATATGTGCTGTATAAAATGAAAATGAGAAAAGTAGAAAGCAGAAAATGGACCACTGAGGAATCTTGGAACGAGCAATATTACATGGGGTAGTTACCTGGTGTGTTTTATATATCTCAGACTTGGAGCTAACAAGTCAGCAATCCAAAAATGCGAACAGATACAGGCAAAAAGAGCTCTACCACTAACCTGTTCTTTTTAGCCAAAAGATGAACAGAAACCAGCAAGACAAAAACTTATCAGATAATATAAAATGTTTAGATGATGACTTTATTCTAACAATAGATTTCTAAATAAAATACTTTTTAATGCAGTGGGATCTACACAAATGAAAACTGCTTTCTCTGCCACAACAAACAGAAGAAAGCAGCATATTATTTTTTCAACTACTAAAGAAAAAAAACTGTCAACTCAAAATTCTCCAGCCAAACAACACAGAGTCCCCTTGAGCCCAACTCTATCCACATCAGCAAGAAAATCTAAATGACTGCCCTCCTGAAGGTGTGAGAGGGCACCCCAACATTTATGCTGAAGTGGTACATTCACACCAGGTTGAAACAAGGCATCCTCTCCCTGGTGTCAGTGGAAATTAATGGGGAGAATACGCACATCAACTGACCACCACCAAGGACCTTCCTGATGTCCTCTTTTGAAGTTTGGGGACCTTGGATTCACTCTGAGTAAGTTTATTAGAAAGAGACAGGAGAGGAAAAGACATTTGCATAGGCACAAGTAGGCAGGAAGAGCTGCCCCTGGAAGGGACAGACTTGCAGAAAGACCTGCATGGTTGCATGCGGGCAGCCTTAGGAGAGCGGCCTCCACTGAGGGAGGTCAGTGCAGAGAAGTCCCCGGCAGGCAGGAGGCTGCTGCCCTGTAGAGGGAAAGCGTGGGTGGAAAGAAGCAGCTGCATAGGCCCAGGTGGGCAGAGGAGCAGCTGCCCCGCTCTGTGGAGAAACTGCCCTGATACAGACAGCTTCTCTTTGGGTGGGGCTCACTCCTTGTGAGCCTGGGTTTGTTGACTTTGAATAGAATCTGAACCCGACCAGATTCTCAAATGAGCTTCATCGCCCTGTCCTTATCTTTTACCTTTTGAATCTGAGCTTCGGACACAGCCCCCAACAGTTTGTTACCTGCTGGGACCTCCTGCAGACATCATGGCAACCAAGCTTTGGCGCCTGAGGACCTTGATTTTATAGCTGTGTCAATTGCTGCACTAGCCCCTTCTACCATCCCCTTTGTGTGAATCAATCTTGTGATGCTCCCTCCCCCTGCATTCCTTCCTCCATCATTCCCTACCTCAAATGGTAGCAAAGGTCAGACAGAAACCTAAACTTCCCGCCTTGCGGTGATGACGCAACACCCTCCACCAATTGCAGCTGTGTGGAGACAGTCAGTGAAAAGTAAAGGTTTAATTAAGAGGTAGTCTGAAAACATAATAGTGCCAACTATCAGTCAGAAATCATTAACCTGACCAAAACAAAGAAAACTCTCAAACTGAATTTTTTTTATTCATACAGAACTGGGGTACAGGCCAGAGATGCGGAGGGTGAGAGGATTCACCAGGGACAGAGTGGGGAGCAGAACAGGCAGATCCACGAAGCACACTACTGAGGGGATGAGGGGAGCAGGGGGGGGGTGTTCAGGAGAGGTCTGCCACGCCATGTGGTCGCCTCCGGGGCAGGCGGGAATCGAACTCATGCGGAAGTGGCTTTAGCTTCTTAATGCTCTGTTTTAACCCGCTGCGCCACCAGGGAGGGCCTCAAACTGAATTTTTAAAAGATAATAGATACCAAAATTGAAGTGGCAGAGAAATGAAAGTTATCTCAAAGATTTTAAAGAAGCCGTGGAAAAGGACTTCAATGAGCAGTGTGATCATGCTCATATGAACAAATGAAAGATTAAAAGGCCTCAGTAGTACCCTCCCTGGTGGCGCAACAGGTTAGGGCACAGCACTGCAAGCTGGCTGCAGTCGTTTCAGGGTAAGTTCGATCCCTCGCCCCTGAGGTGACCAACATGCCATGACTGACCTCTCCTGTCACCCACTGCTTGCCTCAGCAGTGTACTTTGTTGATCTGTCCGTTCTGCTCTCCCCACTCTATCTCTGGTGAATCCTCTCACCATCCCTGCACCCCAGTTCTGTATGCATAAATAAATAAATCTTAAAAAAAGAAAAGCCTTAATAAAAAAACTAAATTTTCAGAAATCAAAGTTATAAATAAGAACCAAATGGAAATTTTAGAACTGAAGCATACCATAATTAAAATTAAAGCTGAATAGATGAATTTAATAACAGAACAAAAGTGACTTTCCCAGGCTAATATAAATAAATTGGCTAAAGGAAATTTTCTATAATTAAACAATAAAATAAAGAATCTTGAAGCACTGAAAAGAAAAAAAAAGGAAGCAAAAATATAAGTAAACTTAATAGACTTCCCTTCTCCTGCTTCTAAAGTAAACAAACAAAAACCACTGCACAATGTCATTTTAAGGGTATTTAAAGGAAATTTTTAATACAATTAATTTATAAAGCAAGGAGGATATAATGACATAAGTAAAGGTTAGTTCTCTATACTTCATTTGAAACAGTAAATTAATAGCACTATTAGCTTGTGATAAGTTAAATATAGGTAATTTTTACCTACAGCAGCCACCAAAATGTTTACAATCTTACAAAGTGACATTTTTAAAAACTCTGTAAGTAAATCAAACTGGAATTCTAACATCATTCAAGTATCCTAAATGGTTACATGAAAATACAAGGGAAAAATAACAACAAAAAAGTTATAAAGTGAATGAAGGTAAAACAAAAAATGAAAATCACAAAATTAAGCCCTAAGGTATCAATAATTATATTGTACATAAATCATGTGAAAAGTCAAGAGGAAGAGGGAAGCCTATTGAGTTCACCTATATTCATACTTACTTTTTATTTCTTCCTTCTCGGTGTTCCAAGTTTCTTTATTTTAATGTTTAAGTTTAGAGAAATTCGTTTAGCCAATCTATTATAGGATTGTCAGTGTGGATTAAAGTATTTGACTCATTATATTCTATTTGTAAGAAACTCTTTTCAAATACATAACAGGCAGGTTGAAAAAATAATGTAGATAGATGTATCAAACATTAATCAAAGGAAAGCAGGAACGGTGACAATATATCTGAAAAGGAATGAATCTATTCCCCTAAATCATATGGAAACCAATGTTACCTCAATAAAAGAACAAATAAATAATCAAATGCTTGGAATACACTGCAATAGACAGACAAGTAAAATCTTCTCAACCATTAGCTATACTTAAGAGTATTGTATTCCATCTGTGCAAAAATTAAGGAAATACTCTCAAGTCCTTCTTCATCGCTGCTAAAAAACTTGGTTAATTGTGTGCCCTTTAGAGCGTTTAAAATACAGCAAGTAGATACCATAGGAAAGAGCAATTGAGGGGAAATATATTCAATATTCATTCCCAGCACCTGCAAGAGGCAGACTTAACTATTCATTTCTAGGCTTTCAACAACACTTTGTCCCTTGCAAATTAGTAATCAGATTCACAACATACTCCTTTCATTAAGTCTGATTAGAAATACACTAGGTGCTTTTCTTGATTGGGCCCACAGCACAGCGTAAATGATCTTTACAACAAAATGTAAGCTCATCAGATGACTCTTGAAGAGGTTTTTTTTAATCTTTGGGTGAAGGTTTCAAAGCTTTCCCAAACAGGCAGTGAATAGGAACTCTGTCTGCCCTCCAAGACAGCCAGCAGGCTGGAAGATTCTAATGCTACCCATCTGTTATTGGTGACAAATTAGTAATTTGCTCACAAACTTCAAAATCCAGCCAAACCAACACAGGGTTGGGTTGGAGTTTCCTTTTTCCCTCTGTTCAGGGTTATTTTAAAATTAAAGTTGTCCTCTTTTTTCTGCTTAATATTTTTAAAAGACAGAATATATGATTTCCTCAAAGATTTCCATTAACTTCTTATGGAAAGAGATTTATCTTCCAGAATTCACTCTCCAGGAAGAACTTGATCAAATTTCCAATTCAAAAATGGACTTTACCGTCTTCGCTCTAGGTCTCATTCACAGGAGAAAGTAAGTCTACAAGTTTGTATCAACAGGCCTTACCAAGTTTGTAATGAGTTCTAATTAATCATCTTGAACCCACCTTAGAGATAGTCTGTCCTTCAAAAATACCTCCAAAAGATACTTTAGTCTACCCTCTCTTCCTATTTTTTTTTAATCTTTGTTATTCCTACCCCAATTTCTTCTCTCCACCACAGTTCTAGAATTATGCATCTTGATTTGAGGCAATTACATCACCCACTCTCCCACATACTTTGCACCTAGAATTTTCACCATAAGTCATCTCTTTATGTGCCCATCATACCTTCACTTGTGCTAGGACAGCTTTCACCATGAACAGCTGAAGGTAATTTGCATATGTAAGAAGTGCAGAAAGATGGAGACCTAACAGAGGAGGTGTGGGGAAAGAGGAAAGAGCAGATTGAAATCTGGCACTGGATGGACTTCCTGGAAGCCAGAATCTGGCTCAGGTGTGTGTAGGGGAAGCCAATGTGTGAGGAAGCTCAAGATGAACACCTGCTGGAGAGAATGGGATGTAGGATTAGACAGAGGGAAAAGTTGGGCTGCAACACAATCACAGCCAAGGGCACAAACAATCATAAGAAACCTAGACTTGAAATGGCTCTGCATAGTCATACCAAGTTGCAATAATGAGGTCACATCTTTTCACCCCACATTCTATTTGACTAGTCACAGCAGGCAGGATGCCTCAAAAAGGAAAGTATAATCTTCGTCTAAGGAGCTTTATGCAGTATAGTACAAACATCAAAAGGAGATTAAATCATCAACTTTCTTGATATGTGGATGAAAGAGTAGGAATGAAGGTCTTGAGTAGGAATGAAGATCTTAAAAGAGGAGACCTGGGCAACATACCAGTCATCTACTACAAAGACATTTTAGCAGCCTCTACTGGTAAAACTGAACACTTTTAATGTACATGAAGTGCATTTGTAATGTACAAATGTAATGAGTGTGTTTATGCCCACAATCAGACCCAAGCCTCCATGAGCCAGCAGAGTAAAATATCTTCTACAGGTGTTCAAAATCCAGAAAAGGGAAGAAGTATGAGCACAAGTTAAAAACATAAGTCTTTACAATCAAGGAAAAGGGATGAAATTTTCCCATTTAGAAAAAGAGATAGACATATTAAACCAAACAATGATAATAAATCTATTTTTATTTATTAGAAATATACTTCAAGAAAAGATAAAGAATGGTTGACAATAAAGTGAAGAGTAAGAAAATACCAGGCAATTATCAAGGAACATAAAATACTCACAAGAAAGATACCAGAGAAGTAGTATTTAAAGATAAAAACATGAAACAGAATAAAGAATATTAAATTTTTGAAAAGGCATAAATAATAAAGGTAAAATAGTAATAAACCTAAATGCATCTCATAACATGGTAATTAAACATATAAATCATACATTATGATCAATCACTATCATCTTTCTTGCATTCGCCTTCAACCATCTTGTCCTCTAGTTTTATCTTTCTTGGGAAATCACAGCCCTGACTAAATCCAAACCTCCAACTCTCATGCCCTGAAAATGATCCAGGAAAAGCACAATGCTACCCTGACTGGTCACTGAAGCTTGTCACTTAACCTCAAGTGGCACCTTACACTGTTCAGTAACATTAGATATTCCTAGATCCTTCACTTTCCTACTTTATACCTCCTCCCTCTATGCCCCCAATACTTTTTCACCCTTTTGCTCAAGTTATGAACTTAATTCCCATTTCCATAACAAAACTGAACAATCATAACAGACTCACAATACCATAGCTTTCACCTGTGACATATGTATCTATATACACTATTTCCCACATTTTAGTAGAGATGTGTTCCCATCTAAAGCTAATCTCTTTACTTGTGCACTAGATCCAGAAAAGCAGATGCAGTTTTCAATTCCTCTTCTTCTATACTTATGGTTTTCTCTTCCTGACTTTTATTTAGAAAAATGCAAGAATAAAAGAATGAAGATCCATATGCCTACCACCTAAATTCACTAGTTATTAACATTTTGTCACAACTTCTTCATGTCTCTTCATTCCTTTATATATAATATACAAGCAAAACATATATACATTCATGGATTTATGTGTTTGTTACACACACATACATATTCTTTTGATGAATCATTTACACTCATTTATAAAAATGTTGCATATGCAACCTAAAAATATTTTGCTACAGGGCTGCAAGACTCATCAATATTATCACACACAGAAAATATAACACTGCTACAGTATTATTATGTAGTAGTCCATATTCAATTTCTACATTTATCACAATATACTCCTTATAGATTTTTTGATTATTGATGGTAGTGGTGATGGTGATAGTGGTATTCTTTTATATATAACAGTTTATTTTTACATCATTTTGTACATTTTTTATCTCATTTGTAATCCCCATGGATTTCCAATTACAGAGTCACCCGTGTGCCAACACCATAGTTCCGTGCACTTCCCTCCCGCCCCCCCATTTTTTATCCCATTCCCCACTCCACCCCCACAAAATGTCTCTGGTATATGGCTGTTCATTATTCTTATTATTTTCTCACCTGGTCCATTATACTCCTGCTATGAGCGAAACCAGGTGATAGTGGTTTTTGTTTTGTTTTGTTTTGTTTTTAAGATTTATTTGTTTGTGCATACAGAACTGGGGTACAGGCCAGAGATGCGGAGGGTGACAGGATTCACCAGAGACAGAGTGAGGAGCAGAACTGGCAGATTGACGAAGTACACTGCTGAGGGGAGCAGCAGGCAGGCCAGGAGAGGTCTGCCAAGCCATGTGGATCTCCCCCGGGGCAGGCGGGAATAGAACCCATGCGGAAGTGGTTTAAGCTTCTTAGTGCAGTGCTTTAACCTGCTGCGCCACCAGGGAGGGCCCGATAGTGGTATTTTAATGTAAGAGTCTATCAAGGGTTTTGTATAACATTAATTCTCTTTCATTAATTTCATGTTAAATACGTTGCAGTCCCCAACACTGCCCTCCACTGATGGGCTATTGTCAAAGTCAGCAATTACTTCTATTTTACTAAATCAAGTACCCTCTTACTTGACCTATAAGTAGCACCTTGACATAGCTTATCACACCCTTCCTCCTTAAAACATTTTCTTCACTTAATTCCAGGACATTATACTCTTCAAGAAATTTTCCTCTCATCAATCTTGCCTTTCCTTATCACTCTCCAATAACTTAACATTAGTTCTCTTATTCTCATCATCTGCATTCTATTAGAAATCTCAAACAATCTTTTGCCAATAACTCCTAATGTTGTATCTGTAAACAAGACTTCTCAAACTCCATACCCATTTACCCAACTGTGTTCTAAACAGAGGAGTTAAGAAAGAAATCTTGAAAGAGATGAGAAGAATCTTCTCTTATTTTTATCTTATACAGGGAGGGTATTCTTTTATTTTAGTGGGGAAAGTGAACCTTTTATATTTAATTCATACTTGTCCAACACTATTTCTATCATCATGAGAACATGAATCTCCTAAAATCAATATTTATGTAAAATACAATTCCAATTAAATTCTCAACAATTGAGGTTATTTTAGAATTAAATAACTACTAACGCTTATATCTATTAATAAATGCCCACAGGAATCAAAATGAGGTTGAAAAAGGAAACACAAAATACAGAGCACATTATAAGAAGTCTATGATCAGATCAATACAGTAATAATGGGGAGGAATGTGTCAATCCCAGGAATAGAACAGGAAATATATTTTCTTCTATATTCCTCTCATATACATAAGTTAAAGTTAAAACATACACGAGAAAGTAATGGATTATTACTTAATTATTACTCTGCTTTCAGAGCCAGCTATACATCCAGAAGAAAATAAAATTGTCCCTTTATCTACACAATAAACAAAACCAAATGTTATGTAGACTAATGGCTTATATATAGTAGGCAAAATAACCCAGATCATGCAGTAACAACAACAAAATACTGATTATGTCATCATAAGGCTGGAAGACACCATTTTAACAAGTCTAGAAACCCAGAAAGATAGAATATTCATTTTCTATCAGTCACAGAGGACTAATATGTTTCTTCAGACTCTCTTTTTATGTTTTCTTTTTTATTATTTTATATATTTTTACATCAGTCTTCATTTTTGAACAATGTATGCTTTCTCCTCTCCAATTCACCCATGCACCATTAATATATTCCCTTGTACTCTCCCTCCCTGTTTTGATCTATCAAAAAAAAAAAGCCAACAGAAAATTGGTAATGCATGTATTAATATATAGAAAATAATTTCAAAGACCACCATCAAGCATATGAAAGAGGTACAAAGGCATTAGTACAACATAAAAATAACACTTAAAATATAAATGTGAAAGACAAAAACTAAAACTCACTATTATACCTACTACTGACTAAACAGGAGCTGTTAGTCTTAATCTATGCATGGACAAACTGGTGACAGTAACAGTATTTTTTAGTAAAATTATTGAATTAGTATTTTTCAAAGGCTTCATCAAAACAGTAGGTCCAAGTGAAATTTTACACCTTCAAGTAGTTTCATTTACCAAGAGAAAGGCCCAAGGCCCTAGAAGAAGAGAAAGAAAGAAATGGAGAGAAAGGAGAAAGAGGCCTGGAAAAGCTGTCTATTCCTCCCTGAGATATTCTTTGCCATTTAGCCAGAACATTATAAATTTCCCAAAGTATTTTTTAAGTCCTACCAGGAGTATTAAGTACTGATTTCCAGCACAATTAAAAACCTTTTAACCAGCACTGAAAGCCCCTAGCACAAAAATAAGTTATATTCCAGTTGTCTGTAGCTTGCAATTGATTTGCCCATAAAAACAGAATTATAAATCTCCTAAAGCATCTCATAAAACTTGGATCACTTAAACTGAAAACAAGAAAATATAAAATCCTGTTGCTAACCTATTTGTTTGGCAACATTCTTGGGTTTGCTTTGGAACCTAAACTCCATTTGGAATTATGTTTCAATGGTCGGCTGTATGACAGTGCCTCATGAGAAGAGACTACAGAGTCAACAGAAGTCTAACTTCTTGAGCATCTCATAGATGTTAGCCTATCCCTCTCCCTGACCATCTAGTTGGAGAATAAACACAATAATTTTTATTACTTAATCCTGGCCAAGTTGAGTTCAGGATGCTTTTTGCATGCACCATTTAATTTGATCCTCATACAATCTTGTGCTATAGATGTTACCCTCATCTTAAACAAGGCAATCGATTCCAAAATACTTAGCTTGTCCTCTGCCATGCAACTATTGGTGGCCAAGGGAAATACAACTGATTTTAAAGTCATATTCTTACCTGCCACCTGCTACCAATGTTGAATTATATGGTGCAAAGAGTTAACGCACTGCATTATGAGGCTCTCGAAAGCCACTGCAGCACAAGTTCAATTCCTGGCAGGGAGCTGACCCACATGGCACACCAGACCTCTCCTGGACCACCTGCTGCTCCCTTCAGCAGTGTACTTCAGTGGATCTGCCTATTCTGCTCCCCACTCTGTCTCTGGTGAATCCTCTCACACCTCTGGCCTGTACCCCAGTTCTGTAAGCATGAATGAGTAAATCTTTTTTAAAAAAATAAATAAATATGTGCCCCCAGAACCTGGGACACCCATGCCTGGTCCTGCTCCTAGGCCTGGTCATAATGCAACAACACCAGGCTCTTGGACATTCACACTACACTCATTTTTCACAACCACACACCCAGAACAGAATATGTGAGCATCTGGGTAGTGCAGATCTAGTTCTGAGAACATTCCTTGTGATCAATGAATCTACCATTCAAATGTGGGCATGACTAAATTCACCAAAGAATTGCTGTCTGAGGTCTGATTACATGTGTGGAGGCTCCAGGGATTGGGACTAGGTTTTAATTCCTGAAGAAACCTAATGAGAGTCCAACTGGCCATAGTCACTGCACATTTGGAACATTTTGACTCATAGATGTCCATGACCTTGCATGCTAGCCCCACATAAATCCAGCACATGAGGTTCTTGTTTAATAGGTGACCTTCTCAAAATAGCTACAAATAATAGCTCTCTCTACAAGATCTCTCTGGGGAAGCTTAAGAGACAGATTTGCCTTTTAGCTTTCCAAATCCCTTGTTTGGGCTTTCAGAAAACAACCCATAATCACAGCACTCCCGGTACCTATCATCACTTTACTTTTTAGAAAGTTGAATCACTAGGAGATTTGTACTATATTCATTTTCACTGATCTCATTTTTTCCCTTTCTTCATATTTTCCACTGCAGGAGCCATTTTCCCACATTTTGCCCAGGCTTTGTTCCACAAGAGGTGATAATAACTAAGTTAAGTGCTGAAAACTTCTGAGATGCTGCATGTGGATCATGGGGGCCGTTACTTTTCTTGTCTGAACACTGAAGACAGAAGGGGTGGCAGAAGAGGATATGGTCAAGATACTCTTAACAGGTATACAGCTTAACCAAGATGAGCTCATTTCCTATTTTGGAAGAGATGGAATTTTAGTACTGAATTTCTCCAATGATATCATCATCCTGTGAGGGGAAAGTGTCTCTGAGACAAAAGATTCCAAGGGAGCAGGATATTCTTCAAACAAAGATCAATAAGCCCAGAGGCAGATAGAGTTGTGTGCAAAAGTAAAGGAAGCCAGAGGCCAGAGGTACACACCTCAGATCTGTAGCTTCCAAAAGGAAGATTAGGCTATAGCACAAGGCAATGAAAAAATGCATTCATTCATTCATTCACACCAGTAATTGCACATCTACTGTTTCTGATGCATTATGCCAGGCACCTGGATGTAAGGCTAATTGAGACCTGGTTCTTACCACGAAAGTATCCCTGCACTCTAGGGCACTGAGTCCCATCATTTAATGGAACCTAGTATTTGTTGAGCATGTTTACCTATTTCTCTTGCAGATCTCACAAAAGTTCTGTAAGATATGAATTTGTAATCTCACTTTACAAAAAAAAAAAAAATGAGACTGAATTTCAGTCAAAAAGATAGATGAAAGACCGAACCGGGACTTGGACCTCAGGCTCTTATATCATAACTCAAGTATTTTCCAGTATCCTCTATCACCTCCCCAGATACTATATAGGTGTATGCTAGGGAACAAAAGAGACAATGAGTATGAAAGCCCTACATAAACTATAAACTATTACACCAATGTGATACACTTTTCTTGGTATTATATTATCAATACTGTTATTCAGATAAGACGCTCACACAAAAGTTAGAGGTTAAATAATTTATCCAAGATTACACTGCAAAAATTGGAGAGTTTGGGCCTCCCTGATGGCACAAGGATTAAATTTTCAGTGCAATCAAGCTATCAGCAGCCATTGCAGCATCATTTCAATCCCCAGTCAGGGAGGTGATCCACACGGCACAACAGACCTTTCCCTTCTTGCCCACTGCTCATCTCAGCAGCATATTTCAGAAAAATCTGCCTGTTCTGCCCCACACTCTTTGGTGACTCCTCTCACCTCCTGCACCTCTGACCTGGAACCCAGTTCTTACAGGCATACATTTAAAAAATAAATATTTTTTTAAATATATGAGAATTGGGTTTACATTTCAAGCTCTAAATAGTTGTCCATATCCCTTCAACTTCCCACCATGACTAAGTAAATTAACATGTAATTTAAGTGGGTGCCTCACTTTCCTTGGCAGGAAGATGGATGCCACAATATCAAACTACTATGGTGAGGATGAAATGAGATAACAAGTATAATTAGTAAATTCTCAGTGAAAGCATTTTCCTCCCTTCTCCCCCAATCATAGAGCGTCCATGTTTATGATGCTCTGGCTCCCACTCTATAAGGACTTGCCATATTTTTGCAACCACAAAAATAAAACAGCACTTGAAAAGGTCATATCCACTCTCAATGGCTACTCATGGAAACAACGACCACAATAAGATGTGGTAAAAATTTCTATGGTGCAAACCACTTGGAGGTTAAGCTGTGCTAATCTTAGTAGATGTGGGGGGAAATGGTGTTTTTTTCATGTCATCATCCTTTCAACAAATGTCCCAACCACTCCTTTCACAATGAAGAACTCTTATGACCTAATGCACCGGAACTTTAGGGCTACTTACACCATCTTCATAATCAGTTCATGCTGTCAAGATGTTTCCAGGAATTGTACCATTCAGCAATTGAGGTTCTGAAAGCAAATAAAAAGACCAAGTTCTCAAGGGTAGGACTTTCCCATGGGAGCACATAATTCAGCGGATGTTTAAGTAGTGCCACATTTATCAGGATGCTTCCAACTCTGCATCTGATAAGAAGTGTCTGGGGAATAGAAATCTTCCATTTCTCCTCCAGGACCTAAACCAAAACCCCACCACCCATTAGCCTTTGCTCTTTACAAAAAGGTCACCCAGATAAATTTGTGCAGGGTTTACAGGTCTATATGAAAAATGAAATTCCTCTGCCCTATTTCTCTTCAGGCACCTCCTTCACAGGTGTCTATCTTCCTGCAACATGCTTATTTAGATTTTGTAGTGATTACTGTGATAATCGAGCCATCTGTGTTCACCTAGACTATCTCCATGTAGATCATTCAGGCAACAACTCAACCAGGAAGGTGTGGCAAACTATAAGGACACTCGATTCAGTGACAGCTTGCAAGTGCAATTAGTAAGAAATGACACAGATTTCTGATCTTCTTTCCCTTGCAAAATTTCCACACATATTCTCATGGGCTGTGAGAAATGACGTGCTCTGTTCTTTGTGGTCCCACCACCCTCTTCTCTTCATTTGTAGAAGCCTGTGGTTTATCTGTTAGCACATCATGATCTCCCAAGCCTCTACATTCCCTCAAGTGCACAGGTCATTGATTTCTTATATTCCCATCTTCCAAAATAATGCCAGGAATCCAAACAATATCAAATGGATAAACTGTCCCAAACCAGACTAATTATTACTGGTCTGAGAATACACTCTGCCAGGTTCTCTATGGATGGAACCAGTAACATGAAAATCTGAATATGGACTAGACAAGTTTGCAAAAAGACTTCATGTCACTGATGTTTCTTCTATCTGGCATTGCTAAGTGACTGGATCTGGAGATTGTGTACCAGAATTTTGTGGTTTTGACAGGAAAAAAAAAAATGTCAGCAATACAAACCACTCCGGTTTCTCTGGAGCCAATGAGAAATTTCCCTAACCTAAGCTCTGAGACATACTCTCAGACAAAAGCCATGAGGACTCTGAATTCAGAGTTAGTTGCCCTGTGTTCCTGTTAACCTAGAGCAGTCCTGAGCCCTGCAGTCCATGGCTCATTGCCAATATTTCTCTTTATCAAAATCCCATAGAATGCAGCCCAACTCAGAACTGACTTGTCCCTGAGCTTGACAATCTCCCACCCTCCCAACAAGTGGTGATGACTCATTCCCACCAGTGTCACATGAAGATGATCAATGTCCCAGGCTCACTGGAATATGAAGCACAGCTTGGCATAGAGACCAAGCCCATTCTCCCAATCCCTAGTCACAGCTATTTGGCTCTCTAGCCTCTCTTTGCTTTTCATTTACTCATCACCTCCTTCCCATTCTCTCTTCTGTGACCCTGTACAAAGATTCAGAGTCAGAAGCAAGGGAAATGGACTAAAGAGTCCATCCAAGCATTGTATAATCACTCAAAGCTGACAACCTTGGCTTCTAACCATGTTCCCCAGTGAAATTTGTCATTAGGAGAAGGATGAATGTAAAGAAAAGGAAGATTAAGATGGAGGAACATAGCAATCATGATTCTCACAGGTCGATTTGGTAGAAAAGCACCCAGAAAATTTAGGAAGACACCAAATGAAAAAGAACCATCTTTTAGAGAAAGATGATGAACTGGCACAAATTTTTTTTTAGTAAATCACAAGATGAAAAGGAATTATCTTCATGGAGTCAAGATAACAAAGGGTGCTTCAGAGTAAAAAAAACATTTCATGATGCCTCCACTGGTTCAGAAGCACACGTGAAGTCATAGAAAAGAAATAGGCTGATTTAATTTTCCATTTCACAAACTAGAGCAGATTGCTGGAGGTAGTAGAAAGAAGTATCTACTTCCAAAACAAATAAACAAATAAGCCCATTTTCCATACCCCAGTTTATAATCCATTGAGAGGTGCAAAAGGGTAGCTTATGGTGATGGAAAGGTCATCTGTATTCCTGGTCATTTTGTATTGGAGAACATGAAGTAGGCAACTGTAAGGCTGAAAACACATGGGCGTGCTCAGTTGGAGCCTGCCACGCTGAGGCATTCATCTGAAAGAGCTACTCCGAATGTGTTTTCGGACAGCCAAATGTCTCTCAGCCTCCCCTCTCTCCCTGACCAGCCCCCCAACACACACAAGGCAAAAAGTGGTTGACCTACATCCTCTCGCTCTTCTTCATCCCAAACTTCTTCCCTACCTTATCCCAAATGTATTCTCCAAAAAGGTACTCCCTCCCAAGGAGGATGTGAATGAGACCGGAGTGTCCTGCTAAAAGAAACCCATTGACAAAGAAAGAAACACCAACACATGAAGGATAGTTCCAGGCATATGTGTTAGGAGCATTCATCCCAGGGGAAATCTGCCAAATGCTTGGCTGCCCACAATCTGCCTTGGGCATTCAAGAGAATAGCCAAGGAGGAGGAGGGCACTGGCTTTCATTGAGCACCTACGAATGCCTTAATACATCAAGAAATGATTTTATTTAGTGTACCTATTTTGAAAGATACGTATTCATGTCTTCTTTCTTACAAATGAGGAAACAAATACTTGGAAAGATGGGAGAGGAGACAGAGGAGACAACCAGCCTACAGTACAAAATGAAGAAAATACAATAACTAGAAGGCTATTGTCAAACCATACTGAATACAGAGTGAGTGAATAGTAAATATGAACATGTTTACAATGAGGACATAATGTATGAAGCAACAACCTACAACACCAGAGAGCAGAGATGATAAAATGGGATGACAGAAAGTAGAGACTCCAGGCAGGACAACTGAGAGACATTCCAAAGAGAAGGGGGGGAATGAGAAGTCTGTGAGCTGGTGGCCTGGATGATATGGCTTTGATCAATATAGATATTCCCTATAAGGACACTCCTTTAGTGACTTAGACCCTTAACAGCACTGATATTCCAAAGAGATTCCAGAAGGAAGCTCAGTCTGAGCAGGCGGCTGGGTGTGGCAAGAAGGAAATGAATGAGGGAAAGCTTCCCTTCTTTGTTTCTATAGCCTGAAAACCCATAGTATTTATACTTTACTATCTTCCATTGCCCAGGGTGACAATCAGCACCGGGACAAGCATAGGCCTTGCCTGACTCAAATGTTAATGCTAAACAATGCATTTGAGACATAAAAGACCTTCTGTGCAGCCATTCAGAAAAGGGAAGGGCTTGGCCCATGAAATATTTGGCTATTGTATAATATCATAATAGTTGATTCTAAAAGAAAAAAAAGCACATTTGTTTATGCTAGGAAAATGTAAACTGGCCCTTAACACTTTTACCACATAAATGTGTTGAAACACTGAAGGAGTTTGGGAAATAATAATGTATCCCAACATTAGAGTTTTACATGCACAGAGCGGTTTCACACTTAATATCCATTTTATTCTAATTTTATAGATGAGGAACTAAAGTTTAGAACTAAAGATTTAAGTAATCTCTATTGTCACCCATCTGAAATACAGTAGGTTAAGATTCAAGTCCAAGGTCCCCTGACATCAAAAACATACCCCAAATATTTCATCTATCCAAAGAAATATGTCCCAAAGTCTGGAAAACTCTGAAATGGTTCTTAACATTTTTGATCGAATGCTTTTTTGGTTTTGCACATAAAATTGAGCAACCATCCAAATACTCAATACTTACCATCATTTTTAATTTAGTCGCTCCATAAGAAAAATATTTTCATTTTATTTTTTTTATTTCATTTCTTTTCTTATATGAGAACCAGGACAAGTATTAGACTGACAAATGGTGAAAAGTCAGTTCTACAGAAGGGAAGACCGGGAGACTGACGATTTCTGTGGTGTAAATACACCCACATACTGTTTACAGCATCCTCAACAAGCACACTGGAATACACTGAACCAGAAAAGGTGAGAAGAAGGCCCGGGCAAGGTATGTGCCACACACCTGCACTGCAGAAGAATCTGCAGTAGCACAAGCCAGTGCGCGGCCCCAGCTGAGGGATGAGCTGCTGAGGCCCAGCATCCTGCGGTGCCTGCACCATCTGGGAGCAACCCCCCCCAATCCCCCCCCCACACTCCCAGATGCTGGTCACCACGCTGCCCCCTGCCAGCAAAAATAAACGCAAGAAAACTCAGACTTCACGTGAGTTATCGCCATGTGGTTTAGCTCACTCTACAACCCTCCCCTTAAAGGGGAAAAAAAGCAAACTTTCATTTTATTTTTAACCTTGAAGACTGGCGCCCCCCCCCCAAAGGAGAAAGATGAGGAAATACTATTGTTGGGTTTGTTGTTTTTTTCTCCACTTTTTCTCCCCTTTGATAGAAAAGTTCTAAATGTTTAAAAGCTCATAACTCACCATCAAAGACTTGAAAGCCATAAACAGACATGGATGCCAGCACCTAGCCACCCATGTAGGGTTTTTGTGTGTGCTTTTCAATGTTGTTCTAAGTGCCCATGAAGTGTGGCTGTAAAATGAAGTCTATGGTCATGCACCAGAGTGGACTGAACAATGGACAGTGAGACTGTTGCCTGAGACAGAAGAACCAAGATAGGGGATCCTCATGTACACCAAACAAACTTCTATCCCATTCATAATCATCCAGTGCCCTGTTAGACCATTGTTAGACATAACTTTCACTTTCCCCATGAAGGCTTTAATCAAGCTCACACATAAGTGGGAAAAAGTATTAGTTTTAAAATTGTTTAAATCTTGACGTCTATTTAGTACTCTAGAGATTTCTAACAGCATGATTGTCAATGCTGAAAATACAATGGAATCTCAAAAAATAAAGCTACTGGAGAGAGTGAGTTTATGAAAGTCACAGGCTACAAGACCAAGTATGAAGACCAGCTGTTTCTATAATTAGGCAACTAACAATTAGAGCTTTAAATTTTATAGTGATAGCAACAAATATGAAGTGATTAGGAATAAATATACAACACTGGTAAGTCCCGAAACTAGCATGATGAGGGAAATTAAATAAAATGTAAATAAATGGTGAGAGATGAGTTTAAAAACTCTTCTAAAAAAAAAGATTTACTTATTTATGCATACAGAACTGGGGTACAAGTCAGAGGTGCAGGGGCAGTGAGAGGATTCACCAGAGACAGAGTGGGAAGCAAGATAGGCAGATCGACAAAGTACACTGCTGAGGGGAACAGCAGGCAAGACAAGAGAGGTCCCCTGTGCAATGTGGATCACCTCAGGGGCTGCGGATCAAACCCGCACTGGCTACCTTGCAGTGCTGCATCCCAACCCATTGTGCCACCAGAAAGAGCCCAGAAAACTCAATACTCTTAAGTTATTAATTCCCCCTAAATTAATTTATAAATTCAATACGATTCCAATCAAAACCTAGATCAGGACCCTCCCTGGTGGCACAGCGGGTTAAAGCACAGCACTAAAGAGCTAAAAGAGCTAAAGCTCTTTAGTTCGATCCCTGACTGCCCTGAACGTGACCCACATGGCGCGGCAGACCTCTCCTGACCCACCCTTTGCTCCCCTCAGCAGTGTGCTTCGTGGATCTGCCTGCTCTGCTCCTCACTCTGTCTCTGGTGAATCCTCTCACACCCCCATACCTCTGGCCTGTACCCCAGTTCTGTGTGCATAAATAAATAAATATTTTTAAAAAACCCTAGATCAGCAATTTTTCTTTTATTAGAAAATGGCAACCTGTTTCTAAAATGTATTCAGAGACTAAAAAGACTTGTAAGAGCCAAAATGATTTTGAAAAAGAAGAACAAAGTTGGAGGAGTAACGCTACCTGATTGCTAACTTTGTAAAGTTACAATAATCAAGAGAGTGTGTGCTAGTGTCAGCAGAGACAAACATGTCAGAAGACAACAGAAAGTGCAGAAAAATCAGTGGACAAAGGACACTATTTTCAACAAAGGGCACAGAAACAATTAGGTAACATATAACAATTTATATGCAAAAATAATAAACTGTGATCCGTTATTTTATATTATCTACAAAATTAATTCAAATTGATCACAGATTCAAATCAAATCTAAAGTACACAACATTTAGAAAAAAGCAAGAAGAAAGCCTTCGGGACCTCAGGTTAGGCAAAAGTCTCTGATATACAACACAAAAGCTTGCTTTCAGAGAGGAATTAAAGGATAATTTGGACTTAATCAAAATTTAAAACTGCTACTAATTGAAAGATACGGTATAGAAAAATGAAAGATACTGTGTAGACTTAGAGAAAATATTTTTAAATCATACATTTGATAAAGGACTTTTATCCAAAATAAATAAAGAGCGCTCAAAATTCAAAAAAGGAAACAATAGATTTTCTTGGTAATGGAAAAAAGATTTGAAAAGGCTATATCACAAAGGAGACATCCAGATCACAAATAAGCATATAAATATGCTCAACATCATTTGTTATTAGAAAAATATAAATTAAAAACCATTATAAGGTAAGTATATGCATGTTATAATGACTAAAATCTTTTAAAATTGACTTGGTGTTGGTGAGGATATAGGTAGGACTATATGACCCATTTTCTTTCTTTCTTTCTTTGGAAGAAAGAAATTTAACAATTTCTTGGTAAGCTCAACATCCTCCTACAATATGATCCAGGCATTCAGCTAGATATTGACCTAAAAGAAGTAAAACCTTATGTGCACACAAAAACTTGGACAGAAACAGTCATCATTGCTAGTAGGTCCATAGCACAACACAATGCAATGGTCAAAAGCTGTAAAAAAAAAATTTTTTTCAACAGGCAACTAGATAACCATGCTGTGGCATTTATCCTGCATAAAAGAAGCCAGACCAAAAGAGTAGGTATCGAAACAAATTCCTGGTACGTACAAACTAACCTCTAGTGACAGAAGGCACGTGGTAATGGAGGGTGCAGCACAGTGGTGGAAGAAGAGACTAGAAAGGAAACACAGGATTTTTGCAGGTGATGGACATGTTCATTGTTTTTCATGTGTAGTGGTAGTTTCACAGCTATATAGATATATCAAAATGTATCAAATTGTAAACTTTAAATATGGATGACTTGCTATCTATCAATTGTAACTCAATAAAGTTGTTTGTTTTTCATCTCAAACAAATTTTTGAAAAAGAACGTTCTAAAAAAATGCCAATATCTCTAAGAGAGTACACACCTTGAATCTTATCAGCTAGTGCCTTCCTGAGGAAAGGGAATGAACAATGAGGTGAAGGACGACCCTCATATTTTTTCCAAGAACTTGGTCTAATGGCAAATTACCCCATGATCCAAAATTTAACAAAAGTTGGGCTTGTTTGCTGTTTAGTAAGCTAATTTCCTTTTTAGTTTTTTTTTTTTTTTTTGAGTTTACAGAACGTACACACTATATAAATAATAGGGGCAGTGTCTCTTTTCAGCGACTGTATTTATCACACATGCCCACCACCACACCTAACACAGGTTTTCACAATGACACCTCACAGTGTATCCACTTTGGGAAACTTCCTTTTTATCTAAAGATTACAGGTTTAGAGGAAAGTTGGGAACCACCTGGCCAGGATCAATTGTTCTCACTATTTCTCTCCTTTATCCTTTGACTTATCTCGTCAAAATCAAAATCAACCATTTCCAGAAATCTGATAGGGACAATTCTCTGGATTTCCTCTCATCCCCAGGGGACAGCAGGCTTGTAGACATGGTCTCCTCTGGGCCACCTACAACTCACTTAACTACCAGGAAACATTTGACCTCAAGAAGGGAATCTTTGGACTTGAGAACACCACCACCTTTCACATGAGTGGAGCCAGTATTTTCTCTCAGAAATTACAAAAGTATTCAAAAGTTGGGAAGTCAAAACACACCGTGTCCTTGGATTTTCAAAGTAGACGCCTACAGGACCCTTCCATGTCCTTGCTAAAAGCTGATGTTCGGTGCCAGTACCCAGTGCTGCTACTGACCCACTCAGCAAGGAGTGGTCCAGAAGTCCAGCCCATAAGAGGAGGAAGGGACAGCCCTTTCTCTGTGCTTCTCTGTCAAAAAGGTGAAGGGTCTCTGGCAGAGTCAGTTTCTGGGAGGAGTCTTCAATCAACCAGCAGAGATCATTTCAAACCCTGCTTCCGATAAGATAGTGTACTGAGTCCCAAGGAAATGGAAAGCAAGCTCCATGGAGTATAGGCAGCCCTTGTGCCCTGACCTGCCAGCACTGACAGGAGAGGAAGCAGCGATCTGGAGCTGACATTTCCTCAGAGCAGGGCTGGGCCTTCCCAACACAGAGACCACAACCCGCTGATAATGGGACTTTGAAGTGTCTTGGCTCAGGGCCAGGAAACATCACAAGTGTCCTTTGGAGAATATCTGCTTTGGGTTACTCTCTGTTCATAGGAAGCTATGAACAGAGTTATGAAAAGCTAACTTTAGCTTTTCTCCTGCTTTCCGAACTTAAGGGCTTCAAGCTAATGGGTCTCCAGGCCACTCTTTTGGCTCAGACCTTAATGGCAGGCTAACTGGATTGGGGAGACATTGTGTGGATTCCCTACCTCCACCCCAGCACACATTTCTCCTTCAGCTTTCATACCAAATGTTCCAATCAAAATGCTCACATGCCATAGGACAATCTATTTCTCCTTTGGGGACACTTACTCAAAAGATGTTTCAGATGTGGAAAGCTAAACCTGTCTGATAATTAAATGCTATTGTAAAGCATCTCATTATCATACCACCTTGTCCCTGAGCTACGCCAAGTTTCTCTCTCATCTAAACCTAAAAGCCAAGTTTCCTTTATAAAGGTATCCTAGCAGTTAGGTAAAAACCATCAGAAATTAATTCTGCTAAATTGCATGTTGTTAGTTCTAACAACACATCCCACTTGAATTGGACTTGCTGGCTTTTCTTGTAGCAGCCACTGGCTGAGAGACACAAATTGCAGTCAACGCTCTGACCACTGTGCCTTTGAGTCTATGGGCTGGCAGCACTGACTCCACCTGACAGAAACAAAGGATGCTGCTGGAGTCAGAGCCATGAAGACACTGAGGTCTGTGTCATGGAGTGTTTGCCTCCACTTTTGTCTGTGTATTTCCTCTTCATGGGTCTGACATCCACACCTTTTATCCATTTTGAGTTGATTTATCCATTTATGGTGTGAGACAATGATAAAGTGTCTTTCTTTTGCTTGCAGATGTCCAGTTTTCCCAGAACCTATTTCCTTATTGCCATGTTTATGACATCACTCTTTACAATAGTCAAAATATGGAAACAACCTAAGTGATCAAAAAAAGGGGATGAGGGGGATCAAAAAAATGTGGTCCATATGCATAATGGAATTAATACTCAGCAATCAAATGGGATAAACTCATGCCTTTTGCAGCAACTCGGACAGAACTGAAGGAATTATGCTAAGCAAAATAAGTCAGAAAGAGAAAGACAAATACTAAATGTGGTCACTTATATGTGGAAGATATAGATAAACTAGACAATGGGTCAGATAAACTTAAACTTGAAAATTAATCCTTGAAAGCAGACCATAGGATTGATGTATCTGAGGGGGAGAAGAAGGATGAGCAGGGGGTGGAGAGAGCACAGTGAACTGTGGTGGAGACAATAGGGGCTTAGGGGACAGGTGCACTACAGGGACTCCCCCAGGAAGGGGGGAGGCGGTCCTATGCTAATGGCCATGGAAACCAGCTGTACTTCAATAACATTTTTAAATTTAAAAAAGACAAAAGAAACACTGATTGTCAGTCACTCGTCTTAGATCAACTGAATCCAAATTTGTATTTCAACAAAATTTCAGTGACTCCTATGTACATTGAGGTCTGAGAAGAGCTCCTTTGAACAACAGCCACCCCCTTGATGGGAAAGGGAAAAAATCAAGGCAAGGACACTGTGATCAACAAAATTCCCGAGAGGACCACGTGCCAGCATGTCTCCCAGCACCTTCCAGACAGTGGCCCTCCTTCCATGGGTTCCTACTGACCCTTGACCCTGCTGAAGGCCTCAATGGTTTAGTTACTGCATTTAAACATCAAGGATCTGGGCTGCACATGGAGGCTTCCCCACAGAGGTAGGAGCCAAAAGAGAAGCTGAAGTATGGAGCTCAGATTTGATCATGACCTTGTCTGAGTATGGATGCCAGGAAAACAGCCTCTGGAGGACACTAGCACTTTCCCCTGGAGGTCACCGAAAAGCTGTGCAGAGAAAAGTCTGACTTCTATAAAATACAAGACACTCCAAGTGGGGAGTCTGACATTTCAAAAGTGTGGTTTCAAGCAGTGAGTTCTTTGCTTTGAGCAATGTCAGGGTAAGAGACTAGAGACAAGTGCACACAACCAGCTTTCAATACTGGGAGATTAAAAGGAACGTGCCGAGAAAACAATGGGACAATTGTGACTTGGTTGAGCTATGTGAGTGAAGATATGAGCAACAGAATAAAAATCCTTGTACCTTTTTAATCGCCAGTCTGTTTGCTTCTTCCTTCCCAGTAATTCAGGGGTTTCTTTGACATATTCACAGAAAAACAATTCAAAATCACTCCGAGTTGACTAAAAACAGCAGCAAACATAGCAGCTTCTAGGAAACTTAAACAAGTCTCTTTCTAACAGAAATATGCTCTGACCTATGCATATTGTCCCATAAACTAAAAATACAATCATATCTTCTGCCTCCTCAATCTCTTAGGAAGCATCTTCTTGCTTGGTTTGGACACATGTCCCAGTGAAGTTACAGATTTGGACCAATTTCATCTTTTGATAAAGGAGTCATTGTCTGGCATAAACCCCTTAAGGCTCCCACATCAAGAAGCTGTTTGGCTTCCCACCTCCACCAGTGCTTAGCAACTTCAGGTCATCCTATCTTCACATCACCACTGGCCCTGGGCTAATCATTCTACATGCTGAGTCAGTCAAGCTAGCCAGTTCCTTGTCATCTCCCCCACCTGCCATGGGCATGTACTCCTGGTTCTTACTCGTGACAGACACTAAGTGTACTCTGGGATTTTCACCATCCTATCATTGCCCGGAGCTTTACACTATCACCAGATAGAGTAATGACATCTCACTCTTCTTAAGACAAAGGGCAATCATTTACTTAATTACAAAAATGATAATTTGCCTCAAGACTATAGGATTGATGACAAAGTTCTCTGTAGCTATATAACCTATACTTCTTCTCTGGAAAGTCATTTCCAAAGTACAACTAATACATAAACAGAGTATGTGGAACCATATTAAAAGTTGTGCTGTCTACCTATTTGTAGACAGCATTCTAGGATCATGTTAGAAAACAATGAATTTTAAAGAATTTGTTCATCTATTCTGCCTCGAGATTGAGCTTTCAGTCTGCTGGTCAACCCTACCAAAGTAAAGTTTGAGTGACAACAGTCAGCTGGATCTCCAGTCTCCAGTTAGGCTCTCTTACTTCACACTAACCATCCCACATCTGAACTGGCATGAACTGGTTTCTTAATCGATTATTGCTCCTAATGAGAATCCAAAGATTCAATTCAATGTATGATTCAGTTGTGAACTTGAGACTCTTTAGCCTAATGGCTGAGGAATGATTTTGTCAAGACCACTTATTTCAGTCCTATACAGGTTTTCTTCCAATTTTTTATATTGAATTTCCTGGCCCTGAGAAGTTAGGTAAGTCACTGAACATGTCATTAAATGAGTGTAGAAACAAATTTCACCACCATTTAGATTCTATTCAACATACTACACAGCATCTAATATATCACAGTTGTTCATTTATCCTAATATTTTTAAAATATCTGAATATGAGGACTGCATAGACTTATGCTCAGCATTCAATGGTAAGTGGTAAATGCAAGTATAATAAGACAAAACTGAAAACCCTCAAAAAATTTGTAACTTTTTTTTTAAAGATTATTTATTTGTACATACAGAACTGGGATACAGGCCAGAGGTGCAGGGGCGGCGAGAGGCTTCACCAGAGAGAGACAGAGTAGGGAGCAGAACAGGCAGATCGATGAAGTACACTGCTGAGGGGAGCAGTGGGTGGGTCAGGAGAGGTCTGCTACACCATGTGGTCACCTCCTGGGCAGGTGGGAATCGAACTCATGCAGAAGTGGCTTTAGCTTCTCAGTGCAGTGCTATAACCCACTACGCCACCAGGGAGGGCCCAAAAGTTGTAACTTTTAAAGAAACCTTGTCCTAGTTCCATATATGTTGGCCAAAAATCGTTTATATTCATTCAACAAACGTTCATTATGTAGATGTTAAGAAGTTTGCCAAATGTAAAACAGAAAAATGGAAAATCTCTCTTCTAAATAGGAGACATACATATAAGCAAATTTTTATAATAAAATGTTAGAAAAGGTATAACAATTGTACACAGTGGAATATCATTTAGCCATAAGAGTGATGAAATGTTACCATTTACAACAAAATGGAAGGTATTTGAGGGGATGATTGTGCAGTAAAGCAAGGTAAAATGACAAAATCAAATGCTGGATGTTTACAGAGCAGGTGATTCGGTAAAGCAAAATATTTATAAAAATAACTGGTTACTAATAATGGAAATGAGTCATCTGAGGCTATGGGTGCCACTGGATGCTTGTTTGCACCTCTCAGGAGGATTAGAGGTTAGGTGGGTACTTCATAACTTTGGATCAAGTGACCGGAAAAGCCCAGAACCAGATCTATGAAGAAGGCAATCATCAGAGAAAAGCATAGTCAAGGAGGAGAAAAGTCCAAAGTGGTATAAGAGATGGTGGTGGGAAACAAAAATTTTTAATTAAATGTTTTGAAGATACCATGGTCACTACTCACTCACTGGAGTACTCAGGACCCTCTGCTTACAGGTTTAAGAGTTAGGAGATGTTATAAAATTCACTGAGCACAGAGAAGGAGGCTTCAGAAAAGAGAGAGCAATTGAACTTGGCACTAAAGCCATGAAGTTTAATTAGGCTGAAAAAACCTTGGAGAAAGGTAGGTCCACAGGGCAGGGATTCAATCTGTGGAATCCCCTGTGGTAGAAGTTGTCCACTCAGGATTCACTGTGGTGGAAAAGGCCAAGGGGTAGCTGAGGGACTGAGGATGCAAGCTGGGGAGACAGTAAGAAATGGCATATTGATCCAGAAATGTAGCCTTGAGTCAAAATTAAATCACAGTAAGAGACAGTAAGAAATGACATATCAATCCAGAAAGGTAGCCTTGAGTCAAAATTAAGTCACACCAAGTAGTTTATACTCTCAAGGCAATAGGGAGTCATCAGAAGCTTTTTAACCTAGTGGAGTGGAGAGTAGGAGAAAAGGAAATCATTTAGGAGTCACCAAAAATCACAAGCCAGAGCAGAAGAAAGACAATGGACAGTGGCATTCAGACAGGAGAAAGAAAAGACACAAGCAGAAAGTACACTATTAGGCTTTAGTAACTGGTAATATTAGTGGCTGGTGTAGTGGGGCAATAGGAGGAAATGAAAATTCTCTCAAAGTGGCTATGTTGGACCACTGGGTGCCACTGATTAACCCAGGAAGGACAGAAGGAGGACAGGGCTAAAGTGTGTGGATGGGAATGGAGAGGAGGAGGGGAGGCCAAACGCCTTACATAAGTAATCAGCCACACATGATATTTCCAAAGTTCTCTTTACCCAGAACTGCAATTGGGACAATGTCAAGAAAAAAGGAAAATGTTTTCCATAGGCATAGCCTCAGTACCCCATCCTTTTTCTTTTGTCCACTTGAACATTGCTCTTTCTATCTCAGCTCTACATCCAGGGACATCTTAAACATACCAGTGACACCAGTTAGACTGAACATACTAAGATGCTCCTGACTCCATGTGTATCCTCAGAAACTCCCAAAAACTGTTGGGTAGGAAAGGGCAACAAAACACAAATATTTAATCCAAGGTCACAAATCACTGGCGCAGCACCTGTGATTGGTGAACAGCTCAATGGACACCTTGGGGAGTGGAGGCAAGAGGAAGGAGAGTCATGATGAGTTTCTCCTCATTCTTGAATCATGAACAGTGTGGGGGTGCCATTTGAGCCAGGCCACCCCCATCTGGACTTATGGTTTTCAGGTTCCTAACAGTTAGAAGCTTCCAGTGCCTATCAAGTGCCAGTGTTGAGCTTTTGTGATACAGTTCTATTTGACTTGTTGCTTTCCACTGTGTGTTTTTTTGTATTGTGTCTTAGTTTAAAATGCCACTGGGTGCTTGTTTGTACGTCCCAGAAGGGTTAGAGGTTAGGTGGGTACTTCATATCTTTGGGTCAAGTGACCAGAAAAGCCCAGAACCAGATCTATGAAGAAGGCAATCATCAGAGAAAATCATAGTCAAGGCAAATCCCCTTTGGGGATTTTCTGAGCCTGGAATCGGGCTTGTCTCTACCAGGGTTTCACTTCGGGGGTTAAAATCACTTGAATTGGCCACTGTGAAAGAGAGATGCTAGCAGTGATGAATCTGTCTCTCGGTCCAGTCTTTTCTGGACTGATTTGTTCAATTAATTCCCAAGAACTTTCTTCTGTGTTTTTATAAATGAAGAGCACGTATTCCAACAAAGAAGAGTCCATGCCATCTGCTTCTCATCAATACAATGGGAAATGGAAGGCGAGAGCTTTGTCAAGACGGTGCTGGACTGTATTCAGTTGTGGGTGCAATAAATCTCTGGATGACAGAGATCATCCGACCTGCCTATTTCTCAGCCTCCTCTCACACCCCAAAGCCCACACATCTTTTTTTGTTCCAGACACACTGTACTGCTTTCAGTTCCATTAATCTGGACCAGTGTATCTACATCACTGTCCAAATGCTTCCCCAAAGTCCCCTTCTCTGTTGGGGTAAGTCCTACTTGTCCTTCATCTGTAATAATGAAGATAATACTTGCACGTACTTAAGAGCACTATTCTGAGACTAAATAGAGGTCATCTGTGTTCCCTAGTATAACAGTATCTGACCTATTATAAGCACTGAGTATGCTTTAGTTTTTGTCATTACCCTTCTTTAGATTTAAGTTTTACCACTTACCAGAAGACTTCCATGGATCCTTCCCCACTCCACCTTCCAGTAGAGTCCCATCCTGTGTGTGTTCATTACATGTGAATAAATCTCTTAGGATCAATTATCTCTTAGGATAATTGTAGTTAAGGACTCATCTTTATTGAGTGTAGACAGTACCCTCAGGTATTACTAAAATGTGATCCTAACAATAACACTGTGAGAGAGAGTTGTACTATTTTCTATTTTATAAAAAAGTAAATAGACCGGTTAAGATATTGTACTCTCCAAAATTTAAACCAAAGTTCTTCAGTCTGAAAATAACATCTTATACTTTATCACACCAAATTTTATTTGCAATTTTTGTTATTTCTCCCCTCATTGAATTGCAAGTTCTTCAGACAGAGATCTTCTTGTTGTTGCTATCACTGTTCCTTTTCTCAGATCCTGGCCCTCTGCCCAGAAGAAAGTATTTGCTCAATAAATGCTCCCTAAATGAACATAGATGCAAATCCCCACCACACAAAATGAAGACCAGAGAGTCTTCGTGAAATAAATGGCCCAGATGAGCCAAAGGGTTGCAATATCCATTTGCTGCCTATATTTTAGGGTTGAGCCCAGGCTCTGTATCCTGAGGGGTTCTGCCTGACTAAAATTCAGCTGCAAACACAACTCATCATCCCCATAAACAAAGACATGGTGTGGTCTACAACCGCACAAATCTAACAGAGGGAGGAGTTGGCCAGGAGATGGCTCTTTTCTTGAAAATCTATTTAATAAGGAAACCAACCAAGAATGACTCATGCCTGGATTCCCTTACCTCTCTTTCCTGCCAAACGTGTCCATTGTTCCCCGTAACTCCAAGGTCCCTCCACCATGCCCCCTTTCTCATTATCCCCTCAAGAGCACACAGTGTGTACTATCTCCACATTCCTACCATTCACAGGCACACTTTTGGACTCCACATTAGCATATTTGTCCTCACATGCTGATACCAGTTTGTCCTCTGTGTGCCATGGTGATAGCCGGTCTCCTGGATTATATTTAAAACAGGGAAAGTTCATTGCCCTAACCTGGCTCGCAAAAGACCTGTAATAAATACTGGATGAATGGATGGGGATGGTGAGTGCATGACTGGATAAGGATGAAAAAATAACTCTAATTCAATGAATCGTCCTCTGCCTGTTCCAATCCTACCACATGCTGGCCCTTTAGCAGCATTCTGGCAAATCCTGGGACATCCTTCCATCATGGCATTTATCATCCCTTAACACCCACCCACCGTGGAATTTATACACTCTCCCCAACCCCATCTATAACTGTGTAGTATCTTCAATTGTCAATGCAATGTTTCAGTCTTCTTCCCATCTGCAGTTGTAATTGTAGAGCCTGGTACATAACAGATGCTGATCCAGGGATACCATTCTTTCATTCAACAAACATTTATTACTGCTTTGCGCTATGTTAGTTTACTATAAGATGTAAGACCTAAAACATCAAAGGCCACCTTAATATTTTTCAGAGCCTATACAATCATAAAAGAAAGGATAGGTTTTACTATTGTAAATTATAATTTTTCAATGGAAAAACTAAAGGTGAAAAAAGGCATAAAAAGAAGTAACAAACCAATCACATACCCTTGCAGGAACCAAGGGCAGCCTCATGCTATTGTCACTAGTAACCTTGCCTCCACACTGATCTTGCTGGCTCAGTATCCCTCAGTGTAATCCCTATATGGCCCTGGGTGGCATCCACAATCTCTAGAGTATGACTCTATGTGACTAATAAGCAGTTGTTGATCTTTCTGTCCATGGTCAGTAGTGTGTGCATGATCACACCTCTGACCAGGTGAACAGGATTTGCTCAGAACGCAGCACTGACTAACTCAAGGTCAGCAGGATAACTCCTTGTTCCAGACTGCTATGTCAAAGAATTTTACAATGGGATGGACACACAGAGTCACGATCGATCACCTGCTTTATTCCATTGTCTAGAAGCTCCACCCCACTGAAGGGATAGAATAATGAGGGTCAACACAGAATCTTCCTACTGCAGATGGGTCGTGAGATGAGTGGGAGCACATGCATGAGAGCACTAGAAGGTAATTCCTGAGGCTCATGTGCTGAACGAAGCATTTGGGTGGCAAGTTAGTTCATTTATGGATGTGAAACAGGCCTGAGCATGACAATCAGCTTTGGTAAGAATGTGGAAAGAGGTACCTCAATTTAGACAAATTATTAGAGATGCCCTTTGAGAGCCCAAGAAAGAGGGACTAGTGGGTGGAATTTGGGTTGGTTGGTTCTCATTTGAAAAGGACATGGAGAGGTGAGTAGTTTATATCTGGCCCTGGGAGGAGTAGTCGCTCCATGCTCAGCAAGACTAGGGAGGTCAAAGACCAGAATATAAAAAGACATGGCTAACACAAGAGGCCATCCAAGGATACAAAGAAAAGCCTCCAAAGATATGGGAGAAAAAGTGGAAAAGTATAATGCTCCAGAAGGCTAGAGAAGGAAATGCTTTACAGAGAAAAAGAACAACCATATTACATACAACTGACAAGCAAAGTAAGGTCAAAAATTGATAATCAACTTCTAGATTCAGCCTTATGGAGTCACTGGTGACTTTGACAAATGTCCTGAGTGGTAGGAAATAGAATCTGTTTAGAAGAATTGGGAGAGCTAAGCAAACCCCAAGTCCAGAAAATGAGTGAGAGAAATACAGAAAGCATGTACAGACAGTGGTTTCAAGAGGTGAACTTACAAGTAGCAAAGACAGGAAGCAGCAAATACAGAAGGATGCTGAGAAATGGGATTTTACTAAAACTAGTTTACATGCTAATTGAAATGATACAGAGGAGCTGGGACACTGGTGGTGGAGACAAGGAAGGGGCAAGTGGGAGCCAAGTCCTTTGGAAGACAAGAAGACATGAGATCTCAGAGAGAAATGAAGGAACTACTTCCTGACATGAGAGTTCCACCATTACAGGCTGTCTGTATTCTTGTGCAGATATACATGCAGGACACAAATAGACCTGCAGTGATTCTCATGTGGTTCTCACTCTGGGGGAAACAGTATGTCCTGAATGTACTCTCCTCACTAATGTATGGACTTCACCATCACCTCCAAGCCAAAGAGGTCCCAGGTACTGAGGATTACAACTCCCATCAAACAATGGATCTACCATGCCTCTTGACTTCTTAAAAGTGGGACTGCTGGGACTAAGGGTGGAGTTAAACAGTCATGCTTTGTATAAATCACAGGCATGTGGGTCAGCAAGGGCTGCTTGGTTTTGCCTGCCTTCAGGAAACCCAGCGTCCCAGGTTGACAGCGTTAATGGTAGGACATATTGAACAATTAACATTTTTCTTCCTCTCTTTATTTCTCTCTCCCTCTGTTCCCACTTTTCACTTCCTTCCTTTGTAAATAAAATTTTTATTAACCTTTCTCTGTCTTCCAAGGACAGGAGGTCAATCTGAGTTTTTTTCAAGCATGCAGGTAAAGGTTCACATCCAGACCATCCCCTTTTCCTTTTGGGGTTGCCCTATAATAGCACTATGCTTTCTGTGAAGTCTGAGTTGAGCTAATCATGACAGCGAGCAGCTAGAGTAAACTTAGTATGGGTGGTTCGTAGGAGAGTCAAGCCAAAAGGAATGTTTATTTAAAAGGAGTGTGCCATCATCACAGATATGTGGTGCTCTCCAATAACATTTGGGACCTACAATGCAGGGACAATGCCGTCAAAGCTGTGATCCTAAGTTCCACACCCCCCACCATGTTCCTGAAATCCAAAAGAAGTCAAAATACTTGTTTCTACCTTCATGGAGCATATAAAGAGCTGGAGAAAACAAGACTACACAATGTCCAGACACAAACCCAATTATATACAATGTAGACATTATCACTCACTCATAATTACCTTAATTAATCATGTAAAATGTAAATGACCATTCAATGAACCAAAAAAGGAACAGAAACAAATAATTACATTTGGTTTTGTTACATACTTTCAGTCTTTAATAAAATAATTTCTATGATTGAAATTAGGTTGAAATCTAATCAAATGCTACTAAGGAGGCAGGCTGGAAGTCTGATGAAAAGAAGTAAAAAAGGAGCCTTGGCTTTCTCTTTGATAGCAGGATGGCTTAAATATGAATTCTACATGTATTCTATCTTCTAGACTTATAGTTTGCAAACTTTTTCTATAAAGGGCTGGAAAATAAATATTTTATGTTTGAGGATATCCATTGTTAACTATTAACTCTGCTACCTCCCATAATATGCAAATGAGTGAGCATGGCCATGTTCTGATAAAATTTTGTATATAGTCACTGAAATTTCAATTTCATATAATTTGTACATGTTTTGAAATGTTTGCCTTCTTTTGATTTTTATACAGCAATTTTAAAATCTGGAAATGAGTCTCAGACTTTAGACCATAAAACAATTGGCAGCAGACTGGACCTGATTTGGGGCCATCGTTTGGAAAGGTACTCCTGGGCAGTGGAAAGGTACTCAAAACTGGAAGTGTAAACCTGTAGCCAAATGAGAAGAATGTGCAACTCACAGCAACTCAACAGTCATTGAGCACCTGATATGCCCAAGGATTCTAAGTCATTCAGAGATCATGTGGATTTACTGAGTTGAAACCTTAAGGATGACTCCATTGATTCCCAGGTGACTTGTAAAATGATCTCACATTTGCATAAGTGATTAAACTCTCCTACCCATAAAATGTACCAGCTCACAATATAGAAAATATTTCAAAGGCAAAGGAAAATAACCCACAGTGTCTGTTCAGTGCAGTGTATTTTTAAACATCCATAACTTTGTTATTTCAAAACCAAATTTCTTCAAACAAGGCAAAGAACACATTCCTTACTCAGGGTTATGTACCAGAGATGCCAAGTTTGAAATTTCCAAACAAAGCTGCTTTTGAGTAATCCAAAGACAAAAAAGCATTTGAAAAATTTCTCAACTGCTGAAAAAATAGCATTTTTTTCACCTTTAGATAACTCTGAAACTGGTAAGTGGACTTTCATTTACTTTCCAAAATAAATCCACTTGGGAATGAAACTGAGAAAGAGATGCCAGAGAAATCTTCCATGGATTCCATTAATTGCTGTTGAAGCCAGGGGCTTTAGAGAAAAACAAGAACTGGAGATAATAGGACTTGGGTTTCTCACTCTTAATTGGCTGAAGTCCCCTTCTCAGTATCACACATTCCCTATAGAAATGGGCCCCAAACAGATGACTTTCAGGACTTAGGCCAATCACCACGAGATAGTTTTATTAGGTGGTTAGGGGAGAGTCAGAGGAGGAGGCTGGGTTGGTATGGAGTGCTGGAGACCATGAGAGCAGGGAGAGCACCCATGTAGGGAAGGGGCAGGATAGGACTGATGGGAACATTAAATATGATAGGGTAAGAGAGCCAGTTCTTTCAATGCAAAAGAAGGGACTTATAAACACAGAGGGGGGAAAAATATACTATGTGATATTGATTTGAAATTGGAGGTGTCAAAGGAAACTCATGATTTTCAATGACAGACTCATACACAAATACGGGGATGTGCATGTGCGTGTGTGTGTGTGTGCGTGCGTGTGTGTGCATGGAGCTTGAGCCACTGAGCTTCAAGGAGTGCCAACTCCCCAAAGCCAACAGCACACAGAACACTCTCATCTTTTAAGTATCATTTTCCACTAGCAATCATCCAAGTTCCCTAGAGAAGTGACTGATTCCACAGCCAGAGCTGGAGCACGGAATGTAGAAGATGAGCCTGAAGTTAGCAGCAAGGAGACACGCAGAGAGTGCTGGGAACGGGACAAAGAGACACAGCGGCTGCAAGCAGAAACATGAGGCGCAACCTCCAAGTCAGCGGTAGTGCTCAGAGCCAACTCAGTAGTAGAATATGGAACTTTCCAGACTCCATCCCATGAACTGGTGTTGATGGGGAAAGGGGACAGATCCGGGGCTTTTGCCAGTAAACCACAGGCAAGGAAGGGTCTGAAGAGAAGCCACCAGCTTGTCACAGGCAGCTTCAGCTTTGACCTCAGTCTCTACTCAGTGGACACTCTCTGGACAGAACAAACGGCATCTGGCCTCACATCAAGTTGTGAATTCTCTCTCATCATCTCCTCTCCCTTTTGTTAATCCCTATATCAGTAAATCATAGTGTTATCCTTTCTCTGTATGTATTTGCTTTTGGATCTGGGCCTGTGTTCCTAAGCTCCTTTGTGAGAACCCACCAACTACATTAACCCGGTTCCTTTGGATTTGCTCTGTTTCAAAGCCAGAATGAAGAGGTTCCCTCAGGCCAAACCCGGGATGATTTGAACATCAAACTAAACATCAGCAATGAATGATAACTATCAAATAAATAAGTAACCATATATATGTCCAGATAAAAGATAAATTAAAATGTCAATGTTTAATGGGAGATAAACATAGTTTCAAAGGAACACCCTCTAGTTTCTAGTATATTACAAAGAAAAAGTTTATAGTGAAGAGCTCTGGGAGTTATCAAAAAGAACTGATAGAAGTTATCAAAATGAGTGTCATCAGTAAAGGATAAACTGAAATTGAAATTGTTGCACCAGCTGTTCAGATGCAATTGAAAGAACAGACTTCCTCCTTCCAGCTCTTCCCCAGTTTCTCAAAGTTGATGTGACCCTACGACTTGCTTTAGTCAACAAAATGTGAGTAGAAATAACACATCTTATTCATACAGAAGAGTTAAGGGGAATATGCGCTCTTTGTCTCAGTTTTTTGATCCTGTCTTGGTAGATGGAAATAACCAAGAAGGACCCTATGCTGCTGTGGACCCACTGACCACATGAGAAGAGCCCCCCGCCCCCAATCCATCCTACCCTATCTGCTTTGGACATGAAACAATACAGAAAAATCATTCTTTGCTACATTAAGTCACTCTTCCGGTGATTACTTACTAGCACTGCATGATATAGTTCATTCTGACTGGTACATTGGTTCATGAAATGATTTTATTTTCATGATCCTGTTCTCAATAAAGTAAACATTTCATCAAGGACATGAATAGTAAATTTAATTTTTGCCTTAAAAATGACCAAACAGGTAGCACAGCAGATTAAAGCACAACATTAAGAAGCTAAAGCCACTTCAGTGGGAGTTCAATCCCCGCCCTAGAGGTGATCCACATGGTGCTGCAGACCTCTCCTGACATGCCCACTGCTCCCCTCAACAGTGTACTTCATCAGTCGGCCTGTTTTGCTGCCCACTCTGTCTCTGGTGAATCCTCTTACCGCCCCTGAGCCTCTGGCCTATACCCCAGCTCTGTACATATAAATAAATAAATCTTAAAAAAAATGACAAAAAAATTCACATAATTCTTAGTGTCAAAAACCCGACCATCCACTTCTGTCTCCTCCTAGGTCTTTCACCTATCTATGACCTGATCTAATTCATCATACCTTCTCTGTATTTCTGGAGTCTCTCCACTTACTTCCAACCTACTCCACTATATAAATTCAAAACAATATCTTCTTACTAGCACTAGTCTCTTCCTAATTTCCTTGCTGCCAGAATAACCCTATCCAACTGCTCTCCCCATTGCCCCAGAGTTGGGACTACTGAAATGCAAACCTGAACTTGTCGATCTTGAGCTCCGAGCCATTCAAAGTCTCCTGCCATCTGTAGCCTAAAGCTCAAACCCTTTATTATGACATACAAGGTATATGAGCTGGTCTACTCAAGGAAGTTCCCTGGGGCCAGAGATTTTTGTCCATTTTGTTCTCTACTCTACTCCTGGCATAGCACACAGCCTGCTCACTGGAAGTTTTCTGTAAATTATTGTTGTTAAACAAATAGGCCTTGCTCAGCTCCAGCCCCACTCATACGCTCTCTCCCTCCCTTTTCCTACCCCATCCCCAGAAGCTCCTGTCACACAGACCTCTGAGGTGCATTTCCTGTTCCCTCTGGCCAGCATGCACTTGCTCTGGTTTCACCTAGGACTGACCTGTCTCATCTCTCCAGTTCCAAACGCACAGAGGTAGATCTTCATTATCCATCTCACCTAAAGTAGTCCCCAGCCCACCTTGTCACCTTGTAATAATTACCATAACCTCTTCCCTTTTAATAATCTTTTTATCATATTCCATAAAATGATATCCATTTATTTGGTATAAACGGCATGCAGTATTATATTAGTTATATTTATTGAAACTGCAAAATGGCCAATAAGTCTAGTCAGCCCAGTCCCATACATTCTATCTACTCTCCTAGCAACTTCCAAGGACACAATATGTTATGTTAGCCATAGTCACCATGCTTTACATTACATCCCCATGACTTATTTGTTTTACAACTGGAAGTTTACATTTTTTACCTCCTTCACCCATTTCATCCACCACCCCAGCTCTGGCAAACAATCTGTCTCTGACTCTATGAGTGTGATTTTGTTTATTTGCTTGTTTGCTTAATTGTTTGTTTTTAGATTCCATGTATCAGTGAGATCACATAGCTTGCCTCTGACTTGTTTTACATAGCACAATATCCTCAAAAATGTCCATTGAGGACATTCTGTCTTGAATTAGGTGCCATATAATGGCACCTAGTAGGTAAATAAATGGACCCCTCTTTGGTCCCAGTATTAGCTTCCTTCATATCTACAATGGACAACACTTTGTTCCACCAAGTGACCACATGCAACTTCAAATTTTAGAGATTATGACTGAGTGTTTTCACTTCACTATCAGTTACCAGTGATACAGGATAAAGGGGTCCTCACTACTAAAACCCACTACTAGGTACCTTGAATTTTGTCCTCATGTTAGCTTTTCCCCTTAAGAACTTCTCCCAAAGCTTTGACTACAAACAGCACATGCATAATGGAATTTAAATGTTGCCAACATGAAAAAGAAGCAATATTTTAATGAACCTTGAAATTTTCTGCCAAAATTTTGAAGTAACTGAGTAATTGTTGACAAATCCAAAATCAACTTAGGAGGGAGTTAGGGTCACCCCTTGCCATGCCCACTTCCTGTGACAAAGCCAGATGCCCCCCTGTCCTGTGGGGGCTCTTGCCAATCCCTGCCATGTTGGCACTGGACATTTGATCACAAGAAACAGAGATACAATTTGGTTGCCTCAGAACTGAAAGTTTCTGGTAAGAATGTGCACAGTAATCATGAAATTGGGACTGTCAGCCAGTAGCGAGCCCTCAGCAGAGCAGGGAAAAGAACCAGGAACCCCAAGAAAGACTGAATGGGGCAACTAACTGAAGGGCTGGTCCCAAGCCAAAGCCAATGAGGGGCTCTCCACAGAAAGCTCTCTGGCCTCCGGTTCTAAGTTTGGCCCTTAAATCCCCCTTTGAATTGTCTGCTTCTCTGCATGCTGACTAGTCTCTGATTAACTCTTGCCTCTCTCTGAGTAGCTCTGCATCAGCTGCCTCCTTAGGGTCCTGGGCTCTTGCCATCCCTGACCTCAGTTCCATCCCTGACATCAGCTCGATCCCTAAAGTCAGCTCCATCACTGATGTCAGCTCCATCCCTGACATCAGCTCCATCCCTGATGTCAGCTCCATCCCTGACGTCAGCTCCATCCCTGATGTCAGCTCCATGTCAGGGCTGCTGACACACCACCCACCATCTTTCCTCACTGTCAGTTCCCTGCCATTGCCAAAACTTTTCTTGCTTCTTCGCCTACTGTCTTCAGGCTGGCGCTTCCCTAGGCTGTGCCTGGAGGGAGAGAGAAGCAATGGGCCAGAGCATGGCTGCTGGGACCACCTGGCAGCAGGAGCTAAGATGGGGGCGATGTCCCCAAGAGGGTGTTGTGAGCAGGCTTGGAGCTTGGATCAGTGTTCAGTACTTAGCACTTAATGCTGATATAGTCATTTAATATTTGGACAAGTGCACTGCATTACAACTGGCTTCCTCTGTAATCTCGTGTGCTTTATTTTCTGCTGTTAGAATCATTATTCTGAAAAGGCTTCCAGAGGCTGCAACAGGCTGCCAAGGGGTCCATGGCACAGCAAAAGGTTAAGATCCCCTGCCCTAAACCTAGGTTACCATGAGGGCATGCATTGTGCCCCAAGCCCTGCTGGTGCCGATCGGGTCTAGCACAAAGCCTAGGATGGAACACATGTGGCATTAAAGCATTTGTAGAAATAATGAATCCTTATATCCTCAGAGTCAAAAATTGTGCCTGGCCCGCAAAAGGCATTCAGTGGAAGTTTTTCAATGAATAAATCTCAGAAGCTCCAGCTTGCTGGCCTCTCGCCTCCCCTCCTGGAGGCTCATCCAGTGGACTCTGCCTTCCAGCATCCTGGAGCAAGGAATCATTTATCAAGTAGGCTGGTACGCTATCAACAATCAGTTTTTACAACAATGCAAAATCCTCAGTCACTCACAAATTACTTCAAGATAAATACCCGGCCTTGAAGGGCTGCCAGGTTAATGAACAGTTCCAAAATCCAATGAGAGGTTATAACAATGTCTGGAGAGGATTTCTTTCCAGGATGGGGGATGGGCTTTTAGTCTATCATCTGAGTTCCAGAATCTGCAGCACATATTTTCAAGTCAGCTGGTGAGAGTCAGTGAGGCAGCCAAGGACTTGGACAGATGCCTTTGTGTGCAGTTAACTGACTTGTAGGCAGCCTGAATCTGTGATCTTGAACTCCTTGGTCCCACTGCCTTAACCTGCTGAGCTCATCATTTTGATCACCTGAATGGATTCAAAGCCTCCCAGAGAAGGAATCACATAAGAGGAAACACACAGGAAGCCAAGGTGATTCAGAGCTAAGCAGAGAATAAATTCTAGAATAACACCCTTGACACCTCACTTCCTACTCACAATAATGGCAAAGGGCTTAAAAGTTGCCACCTCCTTCCTTACTCCGCCCAAGCCCTGACCCTTGAGTGAATGACAGCAAAGAGCAATGAAGGTCGTGTCCTTGAGTGTCTCACAAGATTGTTGGCAGTGATACCCAATCCAGATTTTCTGCTACAATATATTTTGAGTTTTCTTTTGCCAACTTTATATGAGTTTTGCTTTTGATCTACCAAGAATACAGGAGGACTAGCTTTCACAACATTCTCTCCCTTGCCAGGGAAGCCTCACTGGAGGCAGGAACAGTCCAGGACTCGGTAAGGCCAGGGGTGGGGATTTACACACAGCTTCAGAGGCACCAGAAATAGTACTGGGCATTTTCCATCTGTCCTTTAATATAATTTAGAGAGATGGGTGTTTAAAATAAGTTTTTAAACCTACCTTCAGCCTGTAAAAGGTAAGAATACTACTGGGCACCACTCCTGACATATGATGACCTATGAATGAGTCTGGGGCTTTCCAAGACACGAGAATGGATACATGTATAAATAACCCATTCACTCTGTCATTCTCCCTGGGGATCACTAGACCAGGCCAACCCCTGGTCACTCAGGAAAAAGTCACTGGGACACTGAGACTTAAGGATTTTATTTATTGATATATTTTGTGCTAAGATAGAACTTCATCGCACTGGTTGTGTAATAAATTTTGAAGTTGACAGGAGTTGGTAAGAGTTCTGAGAGCCATGTCATCAGACAGAATTTGTTACTTGGAGTGACAGGACAGTACTCAGGATGACCATGCCTTCTAGTCTGCCCAGGGTAGCCTGCACTGTGCTGCTGTTTCCAGAATAATTATTCACGGTGTCCCCTTTCACTCTCAAATGTGTCACAGTTTATTTGATCATGAACTGAAAGACTGAATATTATTAATATGTCAATTCTTCCAAAATTGATCTATAGAATCAACAAAATATCAACCATCATCTCCATAGACTTCCTTTTTGAAACTTCCCAATTGACTCTAAACCTCATATAACAACACAAAGAACTGAGAAGAGCCCAAAGACTTTGAAACAGAACAATATTAGGCGATTCATACTTCCTTAGTTCAAGACCATCGTAAGCCTTGAACCACAGAGGTCTTGAACCACAGAGGCCAGGAACAGCAGTGGCCTGCATCGCATCCAGGAAAAAACAACTGTGAGCCAAGACGCAACCATTCCACACTCTTTCCCCTACAACAGCGACCCCGAATGTAGAACTCTCTGCTCCACATCACAGCTACAAGATGCATCTGGACTGGCTCCTGCATAGCCACCAGGAAAGTTGCTGATCTAAAAAGCCAAATGGATCCCATAGCCAACTTAGTAAAACAGGGAATTAAATCTCCATGTGCTTAGTCACTGACATTTTCAGATGTGTTTGTTCCTGCAGCATAGCTTCACTTACCCTGTCTAATAGAGTTAGCATGTTTTGGTCTGATTTCAATCACATGTATTCATTCAACAAATAATTACCAAAAAATTTCAAAATGCCATTACAATGTCCCAGGCAATATTCTTGGTGCTGGAGATAAAGTGTCAAAGAAAAGGATAAAAGAATTTCTGCCTCTGTGGGACATAAGAGACACCAGGGTTAAGCCACTCTGGCCACAAAGAAAAGTCTGTTCTTATTGCAGCTGTAAATGGTGCAATGGGAATTAAGCATCCCTGAGGGAAAGATGTCCTGGAATTTGGATTGGAGGAAATCAATTGGTATAATTGGCAAGGAGTTACAGAAAAAGAAAAGAAATTTTCAAAGCACCCTTCTCTTATCACATCATTTCCACATTTGTGTGTGGGTATGCTTGATGCACAGATCTGAAGATAAACAAGCAGAATGCTGAGCTTTACCAACTGCGTCAAGTTAAAGGCAGATATGTCAACCTAATGTAAATTTCTTTTTTTTTTTTTTTTTTTAAAGATTTATTTATTTATTCATACAGAACTGGGGTACAGGCCAGAGGCTCAGGGGCGGTGAGAGGCTTCACCAGAGACAGAGTGGGGAGCAGAACAGGCAGATCGACGAAGTACACTGCTGAGGGGAGCAGCGGGCGGGTCAGGAGAGGTCTGGCTCGCCATGTGGTCTCCTCCCGGGCAGGCGGCAGGCGGGAATCGAACTCATGCGGAAGTGGCTTCAGATTCTCAGTGCTGTGCTTTAACCCGCTGCGCCACCAGGGAGGGCCCCTAATGTAAATTTCTTGATGGCTATTCTGTGTTTTATTAAACTTTGAATCTCAGCCTGACATAGGGTAGATGCCTAATAAATGTTTATAGAATCTACTCATAATTGCACAGTATTGGCTCACTCCATCTGGAAAAAGAAAAGGCTGTGGGAAAATGGAGCAGCCACCCTCACCCCTACACACCCTCACCTTCGTCCATCAATGCCTACAGAGGGCCAGGCCTATGGCTTCCTGTAGTGCTCCCACCCACCCCCAGAGTACACAGCACAGACTTGGCAAGCAGCAGTTCAACACAAGATGGGGTCCTGAGGATCTGAGCATCAAAGACCTCACAGCTGTTAGGGATCAACTTGGACCTGCAAGCTGGAGGGAATCATCTATAAAGAGGTATGTGAATCCCAGGGACACAATTCAGTCAGCAGCCTTCCCCTGGAAGCAGGTCCAGTCTGTAGTGTTCCCTACACAACCCTGCAGTCCAGTTCAAAGACTTGGGAGCATTTAAAGAAGTTTAATAATCTCTAGCATTGCCCCCATTTTCAAGAGAAGCAAAGGCCTTATGTACATCCAGAAAAAAAGTCAACCTGGTGCATTGATCAAGTCCTGGGTGCCCTGTGCACACCTCCAGGGCCATATCAGTCATCCACATGCCTCTGTGCTGCAGGGACTCCAGGTTTCAGTATTAAATAAATATATCCTGGAGAAAGTCCTTGGCAGCATCTGCTCTGGAGAAACTAACAAATGAAAGAGCTACAACATTCTTCCTGAACTACCACAGTCAAAATAAATCAAAGCTGCAGAAATGTATAAACATTTACTATTTAGCAACACAACTTAGAGCATGATTTTTCTTCCCTGAAGACAGGGTACTCCCAGCCTCTTCACTTTTCCAGGTAAGGTTTAGACTCAGAAGAGCAACGGCCTGGGACTTACCCCCCCTCCCCCATTCTAAGGGTCTGGGGAACAAGCACAGCACCAGCTCCACAATGGGGCCTTCCCCTCTACCCAGTCAGCCAACAGTATCTCTACTGGTGCCCACTACATGCCCCTATTTCTTGACTGCACCATTTAATGTGTAGAATATCTGAAGTCTTCTCTGCAACTTACCAGCCCCCATTTTCCTCAAGTAAATTCCCCTTGTCCAGCAGTAAAGACCTCTGTGAAATCCAATCTAATGCACCATGAACTTTAGTTATCTCTTTCTGTTAATACGTGCATTACCCTTATCTTACTCCAACCACTAGGATGATGTTAACTGGCTCTGATAAACCCCAGAAGTCAGTTGCTTCTCACAACTAATCATCAATTTGGGGGACTAATGGTAAAGCAGCAGAAACCTATACTCAGCCTTAGCTCTGACTCTTGAAATGTCTATTGACCTTTCATCTTCCCCTGTTGCTTGACTGTCTTTCTTGTCCACCCACCCCTACCTATCACTTGTGCCCTAAGGAAATTTAAAAAAAAAAAACTGGACTGTTTTTCTTTTCTTCATTCCCCTGTAGAACAGCAAACCACATCTTACCTATGTGGAATGCAAAAGAAAAGTTTCCCTTTTGATATTCAAAAGTCCTCCCACCAATTAAGTAAACATTGGCCACACCACAGCACTGGTATGTTATTGCAGCGCCCAGGAGAGCACTAAGCCAGATTTTTTTCAGAGTTGTGTCCAAGGGACCTTGAGTTTGGTCTCCTCCACTGCAGGGGAGAGATGAAAATGCCCCGTGCACCTCTCAGCAGGCCAACTGCAGCCCTGTTCATGGATGGCCACCACAGGTTCACAGAACAACATCTTCTATGCAAAGAGCTTGTGGGCTTTTCTCGTCTCCTCTGAAATGGGATCCAGACTGAGAGCAAACACTGCCCATGAAGTTTCCAGCAACAGCAGGTTGACTTTTGAACCATGTTGTCCATGGCCATCTTCACCCTCCAGTATTTGGGGGCTTGCTGGAAGAAGGCAGAAGGGCAGACTGTCCCACAGAGATTGGTCAAGACCACATTTTTCCAGAATTCTTAGGATTGTGACATTCTCAACTGTCATTGCCAAACAGGAAGATGGGGCCAGGGAAAATGAGAATGACATGATGCACCTGCGTTGCCACATGGACAATTTACATTAGTCTAAGGTAAAGTTTCAATGTTAGATGCACTCCTGAACTAAAGCATACAGTCCACACGGGTGTCCCTCAGGAATGTGGCTCCTGGTAGCTTCTGTGTCAGATTTCCCTAACGAGAATAGGTGAGTCATCTCAGATGTCTTTCTCCATTTCCCCATCCCTTAGAGGAAAAGACAATTTCAATTCTTCAACAAGCATCTAAGAAGATCACAAAATAGTATGGCCCCTATTTGAAAAATCCCCCATTTTACCCATGAGCTTTAGCAATTATTAAACCCCTATTAAGTGCCCTTACTGGGTGGTGCAGTGGGTTAAAGCACATCACTGCAAGCAAGACACGGGCACTTCAGTGCGAGTCCTATCTCTGCCCCAGAGGTGACCCTCATGGCATGGCAGACCTCTCCTGTCTCTCTGCTGTTCCCCTCAGCAGTGTACTTCATCAATCCACCTGTTCTGCTCCCCACTCTGCCGCTGCACTTCTGGCCTGTACCCCAGATCTGTATGCACACAAAAAATAAATCTTTAAATAAGTAAAAATGCCCTTATGAAGGTGCCCATTTTCCCTTGGGTTCTGAGGGTGTTCTTACTTTTATCCATGGCATCCAAGGGCAAGCTAATTTTATTAAGGACACTTTTAGAAAGCTAGAATGTCAGAAGTTGACACTATTCTCTCTTCAGTCCTCTATTCTTGGTAACATCATTAAATATCGGCCGGCCCTCAAAGCAAGTTGCACCTTTTTTTAATCTAACAGTCATTCTGTGGATCGCATTTGTTTTCCATTGCTGCCAAGGAGACAATCTGGCTCTCCTTTCCTTTGAAGAAGAGCCCGTTATGATGAGTCAGGTCTACATTGGGAATAATTAGGTCAAATAAATGAACCCTTCCAGCTGCCTACAGCATCACTCAACACCCCCATGTTGCAGATAAAGGAGACAACACTGGAGCAAAAGCAGAGTTTATCTGCTGTAAGTTACCCCTTTCTCCTGCTCAAGGGATATTATCAAAACATTCACTAGGTAATTATGGCTTCTCTCCTTGCATCTGGAAAAGTGAAAACTGATCCATAAAATCAAGTGGCAGTCCCATGGCCCTCCCCTACAAGACAAGGCCCCTGTCTGTGAGGAAATAGGAACCAGCTGGCAGGCTCAAGAATGGCCTCTACCTTGTGTTACTTTTGCCCTCTCAGTCTCCCAGTCTCCTCCTCGACTGTCATGTCACTGGTGGAAGCAAAAGAAAATGCAATAAAGTAGGAGTCACTTGTCCTTCTCACTAGGATATGACTCAACCCCCAGCTCCAGCTCATCAGCCAAGTAAGATTCTCAGGTGGTTTACCAGTGTGTTGAATATCCCATACACCTAACCAGGCTGATGGGGGTTCAGTTAGAAATGCTAACCAGCTACCCCAAGTGGAAACTTCCTCTGCCCAAGTCTGGGTGCCTGGAAATGCAGAAAGAAGAGGAAAGCCCCTGGAGAATAATTAGCTTTTCATCTAAGCATTCTGGTACTTGTGAGAGAGAAAAGCTTCTTTAGTTTTGTCCCTCTCAACCCCTTCCTTTGTTTAAACTTATTAAATCATTGGAAATCACTCTCGGGTCCAGTACCTGATATTGACCTGGGTGTCCAGCCTCACCCAGGGGTAAAGGCACAGTCACCCTACACTGAGCTGACCTTGGAAAGAGGATTTTTCCAAGGAAAAGTTGTTTGAAAGATACTACATTTACTTTTCTGATCCAAACCACCCTCTGAAGCCTCTCAGGCAAGTGGACTTTCTTGGCTTATGGTTCCTTTGCTTCTCTAAGGAATTCCATTACTGTGGGTTACTCCAACTCCACAGGGGAATGAGAAAGTAGATGAGAACTTAACAGTGAGGTAACACACAGAAAGACAGCTTAGGTAAAAGAAATGGCGAGCAGCTAGAATGAGTGGCCCCAAGTCCTATTTGAACTGAATCACAGACCCTTGAGCCCTGTGTGAACAATTTTGCCCACTAGACCAATGACAATGAGGCACCAGGTTAGACAAAAAGTGTTAGAGCATGAAGAGTGATTATCTCACAACACCCTGGAAGGAGAAGATGAAGGACCCAAATGTGGAGCTGAAATGCAAACACCTGGGCATGCTCTGCGGTAACAGACACCCCCACAAGGAGCAATGCTACTGCTTCCCATCCCTTGGATCTGCCCATTAAATATCTCCTCCTAACTCCTTTTGTTACAGGGCAGTGAGGGGGAACCCCTTAACCCCCAAACCTGCCCGCTCTAAATAGGTTCTGCCATCTGCCACATCAAGACAAAACATATAAGACCTTTAATGGAAAGGAAATTTAATACAATGAGTGTCCAGTACAGAAAAAAACAAAGACTATAGGCCCTCCCTGGTGGCGCAGCGCGTTAAAGCACAGCACTGAGAATCTAAAGCCGCTTCCACATGAGTTCGATTCCCGCCTGCCCCGGAGGTGACCACATGGCATGGCAGACCTCTCCTGACCCGCCCGCTGCTCCCCTCGGCAGTGTACTTCGTCGATCTGCCTGTTCTGCTCCCCACTCTGTCTCTGGTGAAGCCTCTCACCGCCCCTGAGCCTCTGGCCTGTACCCCAGTTCTGTATGCACAAATAAATAAATCTTTAAAAAAAAAAAAAAAAGACTATAGTTTCTAAGTCAGACACCCAAAGTTATCTGTCTTCTCCTGGGTAAAGGTCCACCCTAGGGGCTCTCCCTGGTGGTGCAACAGGTTAAAGCACTGCATTATGAAGCCACCACAGCATGAGTTCAATCCCCTGCCAGGGAGTTGACCCACAGGGTATGGCAGACCTCTCCTGTCTCCCCACTCAGAAGTGTACATGACAGTCGGCCTGTTCTGCTCCCCACTTCATCTCTGGTGAATCCTTTCACTCATCACACTGCTAGCCTGCATTTCAGTCTTATAAGCATAAATAAATAAATAAAAGTCCACCCTAAAGGGATTGGCCCAAAGAAAGGCCTGAAAGCCCACCACAAGTCTAAAGAAACTTCCAGCAGGGCCCATCGAAGAGGGTCAGAAATGGCCAGACAAGTCTGGGAGGAAAAGAGCAAAATCAAAATCAAGATAAATGCTGCCATAGTCAAACTCCCATGGGTCTCCCACCCACATCTGTTTCACCCAGCCCAAGGCCAAGAAACAAAAGCCACTTCTTCACATGTCTCTGCTCCAAGTGCTTCCCCCAGGTTTCCTTCTGGTTATCTTGCTTCCATCCTCTTCAGCCTCCTCTCCAGATTCTTCTCCTCCCTGCTCAGTTCCACTCTCTTTTGGGCAGAGCAGGGAACCTGGAACCTCCCCTCTTCCTGGGGACCCCCTATTATACCTTCAGGAAGAAAGGCTACATTTGCCTTTCTGGACTGGCGCGCCCACATCTGAATCTATAAAGCCTCCTCTGCTTCCACTACACCTGGTGCTGTCTGGTGAATTCTTTCCTTAGAGGGCAAAGCACCCTCTCTTTTGGGTGAGGGCCTGTAACAGAACAAAAACTATGTTCATCAAACCCTCTTTCCAAGCTTCCCAGAGTGAGGGCTCTATTGAATCTACCAGAGAGTATATGATGTCTGAAGAAATATGGGAGGAAGGGAACAGTGGTAATACTCAAAAATGAGCACAGATCCACTCTTCTGGGCAGTAGCCCATCAAAGATCATCAAGTATTCCTCATTCAGACACTAAATAATGTAGCATCGATCAGACTGTTGGGTGGAAGGTTCGGGGCCTGCCCCACCTCTACAGGAGCAGTGCAGACCCTGCATTGAAACCAGGGTAAGTCATGATTATGAGGGCGAGGGCTTCCTCAGTGGCTCCATTTAAAGTTGTTGAACTGGGCACTCCCTTGTGTCGCAACGGGTTAAAGCACAGCACTGTGAAACTAGCCGCAGTCGCTTCAGTGCCAGTTCAATCCCTGGCCGGGGAGCTGACCCACAAGGCGCGGCAGACCTCTCCTGACCCGCCCACTGCTCCCCTCAGCAGTGTACTTCATTGATCTATCTGCCTGCTCTGCTTCCCACTCTGTCTCTGGCGAATCTTCTCACTGCCCTGCACCTCTGGCCTGTACCCCAGCTCTGTATGCATAAATAATTCTCTAAAAATAAATAAATAAAATGGTTGAACTGGCTCCTACACTACCTCCCCTCCCACCCCATCCCAATTTCCTCTGATGTGAAATTCCCTGAGCACAGGCTGGGACTTCTACTCCCCTGTGGCAATGGACTCCCCAGGAAAGAAGATGTCTTAACCCTAAATGAAGAGCTAGTACAAGATTTTAATCTCACTGCAGCTTTTCAACAATTTCATTCACTTGTCAGGTTCTAACTTCACTTTGCCTGGGGGATATGTCTGCAAGACTCATTACAGCAATGCTGGCATCCTCTGTCACAAGCTTGTGACCCCAGCACTTCAACCTCCTTGAGCAGACCTGACCTGTTCCAAAGTGCAGCCATATTGCACTTCTCCCCAGAGGCCGAGTCCAGGCCACAAACAACTTCAGGAGGGTGGGCAGACCTTGGGAGGGAAGGCAGGACTGGGTGAGGCAGAAAGCCAGGCTGGGGACACGCTGGGTCTGATCCCAGGCTGGGAGGGGGAGGCCTTGCAAGATCCATGAATTCAGAGGAGCACAGTCCTAGCTGGATGAACTGGAAATGAATTCACAGCAGGTGGCCTCCAGGCCCACGGCTCTAGTCAGGGTGGGGACCACAAGAAGTTTTAATTGCCAGTAATACAAATGGAACAACTTGAAAATCTCATTTCCCCTGTTATTTCCACCCTGTGTCTTTAATCTGAACTGCAAGGATATCAAGAGCTTGGGTGTATCAACAGCAGGGGAGAAGGAAATTCTGTGGCATGAAATAATCTCCACGAGAAAAGAACTGCACATACATCTGAAGAGGTGTGAACCGGGACCTCTGATCATACACCATGTTATAAACCAATATTACCTCAATAAAGAAGAAATTCAAAAAAGAGAAGCAACTGAAGTGATCTTAAATCCACCACAGCTGTTTTCCCTTTCCCTTCCCCCATGTGTGCTCGCTCTCTTCCTCTCTCTCTCCGTCTCCCTCTCCCCTCACCAAAGCCCACTCCCAGTAAAATTAAGATACCATGGTTTAGGAGGGCATGTTTTTTACTGGAATTGGAAGGAATTTTATCAAAACAAATCCTTCAAAAGGAACCCCTTTCTCACCTGAAGAAGTGGGGGTGCAGGGAGCACATGATTCCAGGATAGGGTGGGATTGAGTCCCACTGAGGTGCTCTGAGCAATTCCCCTACTGGCACCCCCCTTTGCTTGACAACTGATAAATATGTCTTCTTTCCTAGGATAAGAATGGGTGACCTTTTACCCTTGAATTCCCTCCTTGGTCTTCATGCCGTGGGAAAGTCTACCTAGAATTTAAAAGCCTGATAAATGCCCTTGCACAGCATTGAAAACCACTCAGCATGAGCATTTGCCTCTGAACAAATGTCTACCCTGTAGCCTAACAGAAATGCCTCGGGGGTCTTCGACCCAGCTACCGACCCTGGGCTGATTCCCTTTGTAAAGAGATTCACACCACTTGTCTCCTTTCTGAAAACAGTTTCTAAAGAGATGTCTGGTGGAGACAGTTTCCTAGGAGAATCTGTCACATTTCCCCAGCAGATATCTCCACCATTAGAGAAACTCAAAGAACAAATTAGTCCTCATTATAGGCCACTCACACCGCCATCTCCAGCCTACCACTTAAATCAAGCTATTTTCTCAGTAGATTGGAAGCCAAGCTTTAGATGGATCCTCCACTGAAGCACCGAGTATATAACTCATGAGAACAATCGCCTGGCCACAGTTCCCCCCATTTCTGGCATCTGGTATCGGCTGCCTTGTGAATGGTGTGTCTACCAGCACAAAGGGTAAGGGCTAGGGTGAGTGACATGCTGAAAAGAGAGAGGTGGGGAAGAGCAGGAAAATCAGAACTTCCCAGGAGGCAAGTGTCGGTCAAGAGTTTCTAAGCTTCTTCTGCCCTGTCCTGATTTCTCCTCTCAGTAGGGTTATGTACCTGCCCCCCTAGGAAGCACTAGCTATGCCTTAGCTACTAACCAACCAACTGCTGGTAACTAGAAAAAAAAGAGTGCTCCCCATCAAAACTAAGTTTGGTTGAGTCAACATCCGTGACTAGAATGAAGCCTCCTTGCATGGTGCAGCACAGCGGGAAGTAGCAGACTTGGGAGTCAGTCGTCTACACCACTTGTGTTGTTGGGGTTACAGCAGGTGCTTTGTCTGCTTTCTCCCTGTAAATGGAGTGACTGTATTCAGCCCCTAGGGCTCTAGGAAGAATAAAATGGCCAAGCAAGAATGTGATGGCTTTAACACACGTCTAAGTGTATCAACATGTATTAGCTGTGTCCCTCCATGCTTTGCGCACACACAGCCATAATAGGGACCCCATCCTCAGCTGGCTCTGATATTTTGACTTGTTCTGGCTTTCTTTTTTACAGTAACTGACAAACAACACGACTAGCCTGGCCAGTTCCCATAAAATCTGTAATATCTAAACACCAACCATCAAAACAACAAAGGCAAATTTTCCCATAGAAGTGGGAAAAGGGAAAGCGGGAAAGAATGTGATGTAAATGTACAACTCTAACTGCACATTCTCTCAGAGAAAGGAATTTTACTGTACCTTAACATGTCATTTTAAGGTAGAACATAGCATTGTAGACATGCATTTTATGGAATTATAAATTCCATAGTCATTAAGTTCAATACCTTATCTGATATCTGAATTCCACTGAAAATGCTTTTTAGTTTTAATTTACTCTTTCTAGCACTACTTTAAGAAGGTTATTTGGAGATTCCCTGAGGTAAGTAATGTGCTGACAGCCCAAGAATAAGAAGTTAGAAGTGATTAAGTGAGGTTAATCACTTTGTATGTATCCAGCTGTACAGGACAGATCCTATAAAAAGGTTTCCTAAGAGATGGCTTAGAGTCACTTACGGATCTAAACAAACAGGTTAATCTCTAGCAGGCCATGGTTGTGGGGGCTGATGAATTAACAAAGGACAAAGTGAACTAGTTCCTCCAGCCCAGTATCACTCAGTGCATGGTGCAGAATCCAGTTCGATCCTTATTCTCTAGGAGTGTGAGGGGCAGTAGTAGACACTGGAAAGGAGACTTGGACCCAGAACTCCTGAACAGAATCTTTGAAGATGGTCCTGAAATGAGTATTTTTCATGAAAATATTTGCACTTCTTATCAGCTCTGAATGTGAAACCATCTTTGTAATGTGAAAGGAAGTCAATGTTTCATCATTGACGATCTAATTGTGTCTTCATCCAGTAGATCATAAAGATGTAATAGATTACGTGTTAATAAAGAGGAAGGAAGCAGGTCATAACATAACATAAAGCATCCATATAATTCATTCCTGACTCTACTGCACCTGAATCTGAAATATCACCTTACTCTTCTAAAATGATTCTCAAAGTTTAATCACTTAAAATAGACAGCAAAGCAGAGAATATGCATTTGCCTTAATGTATTATTACTCACATAACATTTTTCTTTAGTGTCAACTTAAACTCATCTATTTAAAACCTGAGTGAGGGGGCCCTCCCTGGTGGCGCAGCGGGTTAAAACACAGCACTGAGAATCTAAAGCCGCTTCCGCATGAGTTGGATCCCCGCCTGCCCCGGAGGTGACCACATGGTGTGGCAGACCTCTCCTGACCCACCCACTGCTCCCCTCAGCAGTGTACTTCGTCGATCTGCCTGTTGTGCTCCCCACTCTGTCTCTGGTGAAGCCTCTCACCATCCCTGAGCCTCTGGCCTGTACCCCAGTTCTGTATGCACAAATAAATAAATCTTTAAAAAAAAAAAAAAAACCTGAGTAAGGGAATCATCCAAATAACATATAAGATGACAAATAAGATATAGAAAATCAACAGAATCCTTAGGAATTAAAGGAATAGCTACTTGGAGTAATCAAGAAAGATTTCATGAGACTGATGAAGAGTCCTGATAAGAAGTGTGATCTGTAATAAACAGAGGTGACTTTGGAAGGACTGAACAAAAAGACAGAACATGAATGAAAACATGAAGTTCAAAAATGAAGAACACAATTTTAGAAGGGCTCTCTTGCCACTAGTGAGTGATCAATTCCCATATTTTATCTATTAGACTCCTTCAATATTTCTTACCTCTCTATCCAATTCTCTTTCTTGTTCTCATTTTTAACCTGAGTATCTTTCTCCACCTAGAACACTGAGACAGTCTTCCTTCCATTTCTTCCTCTTTGGGTTAATCTCTCCACTGTTTAGTACCACATAGATGAAAAACAGAATAGGGTGCCCTAAAGGCTATGGAACAAAGCCCTGTAGCCTTACTGTAAGGTTTAATGTCCCATTCCATCATTCTCACTTGGGGTTTTAAAATTTCCCTCAATCCAGACATACAGCACCAAAGAACAAGAGATAAAATGGAGACCCACTAAAAGCCATGATGGAGTCTCAAGAGAGGAGGAAAAGACCCATGATGGTTCTAAAAACACTGAAGCATAAAGGGGAGCTGAAGCGGTGAAAGTAGCTAATGTAGATCATTCTTAGGGAAAATTAGACAATAAGACTAATCTGCATAGGCAGATGGTGTGCTGAGGTAGTTAGAAGAGGCATGGTGGTGGGGCTACCAGTGTCGGAGGCAGAGGAAGTGGTAAGTGGTAGCTTGGTGTTGTTACTGTTGAGTTGGGTGAAATCAGGAGAGCGGAGCCTGAGTCCCTGGTCCTCTACTGAAAATCACATCCAGGAAAAGAGGTGCTCACCCACAACCAGGAACAAATGAGGAACAAGTCAAAGGCCCTTCCCAAGCCAACAATCTGCACAGAAATCTTGAAAACATTTATAAGAACCACAGCTTTGAGTAGAAATTTTATTTCAGCATATTTTGGGAAAGGAGGAGGCACTATTAATTAAATATAAACTTATTTATGTATTTGTTTATTCCCCAAGCTTGTCCCAGAAAGAATCTAAGGCAGCCACAAAACGCTATGTGCTGGATAAAAGCCACCACTTCCTGGAATCTGAGCTAAACTCCCTTGGCCCCCAGTCCTATAAGACCCAAGCAAATAGATCGTAAACAAAGAGCTCAAAGCACCAAGCTCTTAAACAGAAGGAAATAAAACTATGAAGGACTCTGATGAGAAGGGGCAGGTCCCCCAGGTGTACCTGAGTACTGAACCGGTTCCCACCACATCAAAAGCAATGGCACAGCCCCTAATTCCAATTGCTGAAACATTTTAACAGCTGGGAATTAAAATAAGCTGTCAGCCAACTCAAAAAGATTTTTTAATTCAAAATAAATCAGGCTAACAACCTGCAGATGTTTGGAAAGAAAATGTTTGGGTGACTCATTTTCAAAACCCAATTCCCTAACTTTGCCATTTCAGGGTTTCTGAATGGCTGCTACCTACCCTTAGCTTCTAATCACAAAACAAATGGTTATGCTGCAGCGCTCAGACTTAATGCTGATTACACGGATTGACAAGCAATCACAGGTTCCGTCTGGTTAACTAACCTGAAATTGGGACGCAATGGCAGAGAGTTCGTCAGGTTACATTACGTGTGAGGGAGGCCCAGCTCTCCAGCCACCCCTCACTCTTTAGCAGCATATGAAGATGGCCCGTTCTTCTCAAAAGGCTTTGCATGCAGGTTTTGCATTAGTCTTTGTACCATGATTTTTATTTTTAAAAATAAAAACCCATCTCAGTAATGGGTTGCGGAACAGAATAGAAACAGGAAAGAAAAAGGCAAAGAAGATGTGTCTGTTTGTTCAAGAAGAATGAACATTATCTGAGACTCAAGATAATTTGCCAAAGACAAATCAGCACCTGCTGATGGCCAAGGATGGCCTCATAAGTGCACACATGAGTGGGCGGTCAGTGGAGGAAAAGAGCAGGGCTTCACCTGGAACCACTAGGTCAGTTAGGGCTTCTTTCAGCTGGTGAATAGGAAACAGACCAGAATAGCACTCCAGTGCTAAATCTGGTTCTTAAATCTGGGGAGCTGTTGCTCATCAAAGTGATGAGGTAGTAGTGAGGTGTTGGATGGCAGCCAGTGGAATGTTCGACTTTTCACCCATCTATCCATAGGTGATTTGCCCCTTCCTGCAGCCCTTCCTCTTCTCTGCACCTTCCCTATTTTAGTCCTGGTCACTATAACAAAGTGCTACAGACAGAGTGGTTAAGAACATCAATTTATTTTTCACAGTTCTGGAAGCCAGAAAGCCCAAGTTCAAGATCCTTAGCAAGTTCAAGTTCTGATGAAACCTTCTTCGAAACTGCAAACTGAGGTTTCCTGGAGTAGCCTTCCAAGATGGAAGGGGTAAGTGAGCTCTCCAGGGTCACTTTTCGAAGGGCACTAATCTCATGAACAAGAGCCCTGATCTCATGACCTAGTCACCTCCCAGACCCCCACATCACAATACCCTTACATGGGGAGATGGATTTTTAATATATGGACTTGTGTGGCCACATTCAGACAATCCTAGCCTCCAGTGGCCAATGCTAGGAAGCCACCTGTGGCTCCAGTTCTGTCTCTCACACATTCATAGGCCTTTCTTGTCCTCCCACTGAGTGTCTCATGTAAAGCAAATAAAATTCTCTCCCTACAACTCCAGCCATAGCTCATCATCAAGGCTAGGAGTTGTCTCTGCCCTGGGAATATCCAGGCCCATGTAGAACTGAGCAAGCAGTAACTATTTACTGAAGGACTCAAGTTATTTAAGGAGAAAACTATTATTTTTAGAGGGGAGAAACTCAACAGTCTCAAAATGTTCTTTAGATTTGAACACCTTCCCCAGTTTTTTCATAACCTTTCCTCGATTGAAGTGACCTCCAAGACCTGAAACTGAAACAAGGGTACCCTTTGGACTATGGTGGGAGATTCTGGGTGCTTTGGTGTAATAACATATTTAAGACATGAAACCTATACCCCCATACACTGCAATGAAGCAAGTTGACTTTGATAAAAATAATTTAATTTTTAAAAAAGAGAGCTGACTAATGGGCAGTAGAGCTAAAAAAACACTTCTCCAAAGAGGAAATGCAGATGGCCAACAGGCATATGAAAAAATGCTCAACATCACTCGTAATAAGGGAGATGCAAATTAAAACCACAATGAGATACCACCTCACCCCAGTGAGAATGGCACAT
>NW_004567119.1:26558561-26616798 GCF_000260355.1 Condylura cristata
AAAAAAAAAAAAGAGAGAGAGAGCTGACTATAGAACTGAGGCTACCATTATAGGGTTTGGTGAGAAGGGGAGAGAGCAGGATGGGGTGGGACTACAGTGGGCTATGATGGAAGATGATGGAGTCTTGGTGGTGGTTGTGATGCAACAATGCCTCTACTTCTAATCCACAAACAATGATGTCAGACAATGTTACCTCAAAAAAAAAAAAAAAAGAAAAGGAAAAGAAGAAAGAAGGAAAGTCTGTTAGATTCAAATATATCTATTTCTACTTATGGAGACTTTTTTATGTCTTAGATAGCAAAAAAATAATGTTTCCCAAATCCTTTCAAACTAGAATTCAACACTAATGAAAGTAGAAAATCATAGACACTTAGCTATAAGGAAAGAAAAGGCCAGTAGGTGGTGGGAATGGAAAGGTGTTTCTCAAACTGCTAAAAATGGAGCTTCTGTATGACCCAGCAATCCTACTCCTAGCTATCTACCCAAAAAGGACACCTCAAAAGGACATCTGCACCCCATGTTTATTGTTGCACTGTTTATAATAGGGAAGACATGGAATTAACCCAAATGCCCAAAAATAGATGACTGGATTAAAAAGATGTGGTACATATAAACGATGGAATATTACTCAGCAATCAAAAAGACAAACTCATGTCTTTTGCAACATGGATGGAGTTGGAATGAGTCATGCTTAGTGAAATAAGCCAGAAAGAAACAGAAAAATACCGTTCACTCATAGCAGGAGTGTAAGGAATGTTGGGGGGAAGGTGCGGAAGCAAATGTAATAAAGTAAAAATGAGAACAACAAACAACTGTAAACCAGAGATATGGTAGGGGTGGAAAGGGAATGAGATAAAAAAAAAACTAAGTTGGGAAGAGGCTATGGGACTACAGTGATGGCACACGGGTGAAACAGTGGTGGGAAGCCCATGGGGACTACAACTGAGATGGAAAAATGTACCAAATGAAGAATGATGTAAAAAATAATTTTTAAAAAATCCAGCAGGGATGACTGATTAGCATTGACCCTGTTTGCTCTTCTCATCACAACTATCTGACTGGAAAAGGGACAGACTCCCTGCTCTGGTGGCTTCGTTACAGTTAAGGACTTCCGCCCAGGCCAGCCTCCTTGACAAATGAAACTCATTCTGCCAAGGCTTCATTCTTCTCCAGCAAGGCTGGTGAGCCTTTGCAAAGACTGCGCTTGATTCTCTCCTACAGTACACAAAGTGCAGGTATGATCATGATTATGTCAAAGACCTTTGGACTTGGCTCCTCTATTTACAAATTATGCCACCCTGGTCAAGTCATTTCATTTGGCCAATCAGCAAACATCACTGAAACTTCTGTTTTGTGTCAGGAACCAGGCCAGATACTAAGACAGAATGGACTAGTAGCCTCTGTTCCCACACTTCAGTTTGGGTCTCCCTGGCCCCAGCTTTCCTCCCTCGTATACTTGTATCCCTGGTGCAAAGAGTTCTAACTAGAAATAAGTGAGATCACCTATTCAGATATCAAATATCAAACACAACAACCGGTAAAGAATAAAGGACTTGTTAAGGAATTTGTTGGTTCAGGTGCTCAACCAAATGAGAACACATCACCATTCTAGCAATTGTCAAGTGCAAGGTTTTCGCTCCTATCATCATTTCTATTATAAAGAACGTACAGAAAATGGTTCTAACACGGCCTGCATTACAGTTCCATCCATTAAAACTGGGACATTTTAGATGAATGCCCCTGAGGTTTCCAGGAGCCAGTCTCCTGCCATTCCCTCAGCGCCCTGAGCCCCAACCAAGCCCTGAGCTGACTCTGCCTCGTGACTGTTTTACCTGGGTGTATGTCCTCACTCAGGAGACTGGAATTGTGTTCTCTCTTAGCTGTATAACTCTGAAGGCTTCTTGCTCTGTTGCCAGCATGTAGGGCTTAAGATGTATTATGTTTAGCTAAATCATCGCATCTGTTCAATAAGTCGTGTTAGAAGCAGAACTTCCTGTATTTCCTATTCATCCGGAATTCAAAAAAGTGTTTAATAAACAGGATTAAACTTTGTGGGCCTGGGGTCATATTTGAGACCCAATGGGTAAGAAATAATGACAGAGTGCTGCACACCTAGTACCCACAGTTCCAACTTTAGAAGCTAGAAAAAGATTTGCAGATCCTCTCACTCAAATGCATTGCTTTATCAGCTATGAAACAGAAGTTCACAGAGTCCACATTCTCCAAGATCTAAAAAGCAGTGACAACTGACATGTACTGTAGACTTTCCATTACCAAATACTTTAAAATATCTCCTTTGAGGCTCAAAGCCACACTAGGAAATAAGTACTATGTGCCCCATCTCACAGGTGAGGAAACCCACAATCAGGGAGATCGAAGAGACCAAGCTAAGTCTATGCCCAGGGCCGTGTGACACTCCGTCCACCTCATCTTGTCTAATGAACAACCAAAACAACCCGGCTGTGCTGTGTGAGCAGAATTCCGAGTCAAACACAGCTAGCCTGTTCCTATCAAGTCATGGAGCACTACCTCTGACACTGCTGGCCCTCAGGCCTCAGAGGGAGGCAAGTCTGAACCATGACAGCTGGAACTGCTCCCCTCTCTTGTTATTTATTTAATGCAATTCTGGTCTCTTACAGGTGCATTTTCTCTCCCTGCCCACCCCCACCATCTCACTCCAGTCTCCCAGGCATAAGAACATAGGCAGGAGGAACACCTGTGGGCTACAGACGCCAAGCCAGGCATCCACTCTTGAAACCAAGGGGACACCCACCATTGCCAACTGGACCAGCTCCCTGACCCCCAGGAGCAAACAAAGCCCTCAGCCAGGGGATTGAGCTCCTCTGTGAGCCACTCCTGCCACCTAGTGTGAACAGATCTGAGGAAATGATTTCTAGAAGCAGAAGTAAAACACAACCTCCAGAGCACAAAATACTTTCAAATGAATCCCATTTGCTTTCCCTCAGGCTCATTTATTCACTACCAAACAAATGAGCCAGTATAGGTCAAATGCGGTAAATTCAGTAAATTGAGACTCTACAAACCGCCCAAGACTCATAGATGATGTGCTCAGTGCCCTGCCAACCTGCAGGTCCACATGGCACAGGGTCACTATGATAAACATAAAATCAGCAGGGCCAGGAGACTACTTGTATCTATCATGAAATTGTTCCTTCTCAGTCATCACTGTTCAAGGGAACCCATTTTTCACAATACGGCAGTGGAGGGTCTATTTACCTGTTAGCCTTGTTACTGCTGTTGTCCTGGGCAAAGGACACAGCATGTTGTAGGTAAACGTTTCCAAAAGCTTCCATACAGTGAGGATTAAATGCTCCACACGGCAGCCTCTAGAGCATGTCTCTGAGGAGGCTGGGGACATGGCAACAAGGGAAAACTTGGGGAAATCCACGTGCAGGAGGCTAAGACACATCTCACACACACACACTCTCCTCAAGGGTACAGAGGGGCATGGAAAGCCGACTTCCAACTCAGAAAATCCCAACACAAACTATATCTCACAACTAGCCATAGAAAAAAAAAAGACTGGACAAAAGAGTTCTAGTCCCTCACTTCTAGGAAAACCCAGGAGTGCAAATCATCCATGATTCTGATTGATCAAAATAAGTAAATAAATAAATAAATAAATAACTCATCCTCTTCAATAATCAAGCAGAAAAAGAGAAAGACCAATTCACATGTGGAAACTAAGGAGTTGAACAAACACTGTGCTAGTGTGGACAGACTCAAATAAGATCAATGCAATCAGAGTTAAGTTGGGAGAGTTGAAATTCCTAGCACCTGCCCCCTCCCTGCACCCTCCCCCCAACACAACACACTGGAATCATCTCTCAAATTATCTACTATAAGGACGAGAGATCTTTAGAGAGAACTGCTGGGAATCAGAAAGACAATCAAATCGGGATCACAGGCTGGCAAACCATCACGTGGGAGAGGAAGGGGCTGAGAAACCTTCCTCAGGCCCAGCTCAGGGAATCCAGTTACATCAGAAAACCACTTCAAAGCCTTGATATTGGCAGCCAGACGCCCACTCGGGACTGAAATGCAATCCCACCTATTGCACCAGGCCTAGAGCTCCGAGTCAACTTAATTCCTGCACAGAACCTCAGTTATGATCAAGATAGCCACCTCCCAGACCTCAGCATTGTGTATGCAGTTTCTCTTTCCATACCTGTTTCATTTTTTGGAAAGCTACATGAGACGACGGAAAGGTATAATGTAATGTATTTTTATGAAGGGGAGAGGCCTCTTTAGTTTCAGTCCTGCCACCTGCAAAGTGCTTATAGCTCCACGATCAGTAGAAGCTAAAAGGAAAGAGGCAAGAAGCAAGACCACCCTATAAAAATAGAAATGACCCTAGGAATGTAGCCCAGGCCCAGGAATCTAAGTTGGTGATCTTGGACAATCACTATTTAAAAATATTCTCCAGGCCCTCCTTGGTGGCACAGCAGGTTAAAGCACAGCACTAAGAAGCTAAAGCCACTTCAGCATGAGTTCGATCCCCACCCCAGAGGTGACCCACATGGCACTGCAGACCTCTCCTGACCTGCCCACTGCTCTCCTTAGCAGTGTACTTCATCAGTCTGCCTGTTCTGCTCCCCACTCTGTCTCTGGTGAATCCTCTCACTGCTGCTGCACCTCTGGCCCGTACCCCAGTTCTGTATGCATAAATAAATAAATCTTTCTTAAAAATCAATAAAAATAAAAATATTCCCCAAGAACAGTAGCTGGAATCCCCAAATTGAGACCATGGCAGGGAGCTTCTAAACTCCAGTCCAGCATCTTCAAAAAATTTAGAAATATCAAGGAGCAATGAGTTCAGAAGACACCTACCATAGTCCCACTCCATGTCCATCCAACATGCCTTTCCTTCTTCACTCCCACAGACCCTTCTAGCTTTCAGCACCTGCAGTCACTCCCATCCCCAACTTTTCTGGCACATGTTAACAGCCCAGTTCTAAGCCTAACACCTACAAGAAAACTTCTCTGCAAGTCCCATAGATTTGTAAAGCTCTTCCCTTAATTTTCTACCACTTGCTATGCCCCTTAGCATCCCGATTACCCATGGGTTTATCTTATTTCCAAGAAGGTGATTCATTTTAGAAGTATTATGTTGCATTATAGCTCAGAATTCCCCCAGAGCCTTTTTCGACAAACAACATAATAACTACTCAGTAACAGTCAAAGGTGAATGTAAGTTCAAGATGAACTGTAGCATCTCAGCTCAGGTGCTGGGATGTGACAGAGAAGGAAACAAGGTCCCATCTAAGAGAAGGCTGGATTTACCATGGTTTTTATCATTTACCATGGCCTAAGCCACAGATTTCTCTTGCCCCATGTTCAAAGACCACAAATTACACCTTATGCCTTAGAAAGCAGAGAACAGCTACTTAAGAAAAGGCACCCAAAATTGTAATAAAGAATTTCGCACCCTGTTTTCAGCGAGTTCTAACAACTGGGAGCCATGACACAAGCCCAATACAGACAGCATGTGCTCAGAAAAAGAAGGCTTTCAAGGCCAGGGTCTGTGTCCCAGAGAGCCTAGGGGTCTATGCTGGCTCTCCCACCCGACAAAGGACAGGGAAGCTGAGTTCTACAGAAAAACTCAAACCAGATACACCCTGAGTCGGAGGCCTGGACACAACTCTCCACAGGCAGTGGCTGCCCTGAACATCCTGACACCTCCCTCTCTGTATCTGTCTCCTACACCTTTCCCCCTCCCCTGGACCAGCCTCTAGATATGACCCGGGGCAAAGTCCCAGAACTCTCAATTCTCAGCCTGCCTAGTCCTGACCACTCATGTTCTGGAACTCCTATTCCAAGCCCTGCTTTGTGAACCATTCTCTCTATGTGCAAAGTTATCTTGTAAATATTTTTAAGCAAAAAGTTTGCTTAGAGGTGATGTCACCTATTCAGCTTACACCAAATAGAGGACAAGAGCTGGTGTGGTTTGCCTGCGGCCCCCAGACAGGCAGGGGCACAACCAAGCCTGCCCAAAGCCACCCCCCACCCCATGGCAGCTCTTTGCTCTTCCTGCCATATCATTCAGTAATTTATTCCACAAATATGCACTAGGCACCAACCTGGTGCCAAGCCCTATGCCAAGTTGCCAAAATTGGAATCATCAGGCTGTTAGGAGACTAAAGTTCAATAGTATTCTTTAAGTCATTATTTCATTCAGGAGTAGTTCACTGAATACACAGTGGGTGTGTATTCTGCTTAAATGTTCATCCCAGAAATAGCCGAATGGAATCATCAGGATGACTTTGGACTGCATTGACTTAACAAGTCTGGAACCAAGTTCCAGAATTCCATGCTCTGCATGGTTCAGGTTAGACTGAGCTTATCAGGCCAGTCTGTTCCCAAGGTTGGCACAGGTACCAGGCACCGCTACAGTAGCAGAGCTGTGAGTTAACCAAGTCAGCCTGGAGAGAGCAGCCAGGTTCATCCAGTTTCCGCTCTTGTGTGCAGCTCTGTGACCAAGCTTCCATTTCATTCTGTACATCGTCCTGTGCCTTCAACTTCGGAGGTGGTAGGAGCTAGTCATAGATTCTGGATTTTCCTCACCATTTATCCTGACTCTTCTGTGCTATTTCATGTCCAGCATTTTCCCCAACTTCCAGCTTTGCAGAGTGACAGCAATTTCCAGTTGACCCAGAGCCCAGACACAATTCTGTCTGTTGACTTTTTCACCAGCTCCCTGTTTGTGGCAGATCAAATCCCCATAGTAACCTCCTTATTCTAGCTTGATCGTTGTGCTTCCCTTTTCCTGATTGAATCTCCCTAAAGAAAAACACCCTTCAATCACCTTCAGTCCAGTACTCTAAAACATGAATAATGTATAGACCCAACTAAAAACACTTGCACTTTCCTGGGGTTAACTGAAATATGTCCAAATATTGGTAAATAACGCTAAATTTTATTGTGAAGCTCCAACTGTAAATAAACCAATGAAAATTAAAACCAAGATCATGCTGAGTGAGATAAGCCAGAAAGAGAAAGAAAAATACCGGATGGTTTCACTCATAGCAGGAGTATAATGGACCAGGCGAGAAAATAACAAAAATAATGAACAACCATAGACCAGAGACATTCTGTGGGGGTGGAGTGGGGAATGGGATCAAAAACGGGGGGGGGAAGGGAGGGAAATGCACGGGACTATGGTGGTGGCACAGGGGTGATTTGGTGATGGGAAACCCATGGGGATTACAATTGAGATGAAAAAAAAAATGAAAAATGATGTAAATATAAACTTTTTAATAAAAAAAAAAGTAATCAATAAAAAAAAACTACTCACTAAAAAAAAAAAAAAACCAACGAAAATTCATATCACTTACATTAATTTCATGTGACTGACTATGTCATTTTACTGAAGCAAAGTCACAAGGACCCTTCATCACAGGTTCTTCTGCTCTCTCCAGCTGGTCTATCTGTTTAGTCACTGCCTCTCACCCTTTTTCTGTATTCAAACAGTGCCCAGCATTCTTTCACACAGTCTTCTGGGATGTCATTTGTCCTTCCCAGTGCAAATATATCATTCACTGATGAACTCAAGGCCACTGAGTAAACATGAAATTAGCTTTGCTGATGCCTGGTCTCTCCCCACCATGGCCCTGACCTCTCCCCCCTGTTGTTCCCTGGGACCCCATTCTGTGCAGACTTAACTGGATTCCTGTCCTGGCAGCCGCATCCATCTTCCCCAGAGAATAAGGCTTTCAGCCTCCTACACACAAGAGCTTCTGGCCAAGAGAAAGGCGATTCTTTACTGGAAATTCAAGCAACACACCCAACTCTGCCATATGTTGGAAAATCCAATAAAAGGGTCAGAGATGTGTCCTCCTTCTTCAGAATAACCCAGAACAGCCAATGGCCGCTGCCACATAGTTTCCCGCCATCTGGAAATTTCAGGGTGAAGGCTTACCCAGCTGTTCCACACACATGAAGAATCTGCAACAGACACGAAAACCTTACCAGCTGGCCAGCTCCTCTCTGTGCCAAGGTTGCCCAGAGCTCGAATCATAGCAGCCACCCCCAGACTGCGCTGCGCGACTGCTCCAGAACTGGGTGAACCTCTGCACCGCTAATGTCGATGAACAGACCTGGTCCTTACTGGTGGCACAGCACGAAGCGCAACACTGCAAGCTCGCCGCTGTCAGGGTGAGTTCAATCCCCCTGTCCCAAAGCTGACCCACATGGCACAGCAGACCTCTCCTGCTCCCCTCAGCAGTGTACTTTATTCATCTACCTGTTCTGTTCCCCCACTCTGTCTCTGGTGAATCCTCTCACCACCCCTGCACCTCTGACCTGTACCCCAGCTCTGTATGCATAAATAAATCAAAAAAAAAAAAAGGAGCAGACCCTCCCTTGACCCTTGACAGTCCCAGACACGTGGTCCATTCGTGAAATGGTTCCTTCAAAAGGCTTTCTTTCTATTGTGAAGTGTGATTAAAATTAGTACTTCAATCTGAAATGCTTTTCTGCCTTTGTTTCTCTCGGGTCAAGTGACACTCAGTGGATCAGTGGGACAGCTTACCTGGCTCTGCCACTTCCCCAAATTCAACTTTTGGTAGAACCTAATCCACTGCTCAGATAAAGCAGCAGCTGGTAGACTCAGAATGAATTTTTGACAGAGGAGGACAGGTCCAAGCCGTGGTGGCAACCAGGACCCCGTGACCTTCCAGCCTCCATCTCATATTCTTATTTCCCTGGAAAATCTGTTACCACTCAGAGGGTTCCAGGCACCCCCTTTCAACGGCTCCTCCTCACTCTGGAAAGTGAACTTCAATGAGATGGAATGAAACACAAAGAAGGATAATCATAATCTCAGCAACAGTTGCCGTTCCCTGGTCCTGCTCGGGGACGGCGTATTGCCCTTCACTTTTGATCAACAATGCAGTAATAGTCACAACAGCCCCTTTTTACTTTTTTCAAATTAGGAGTTGGCACTTAGAAGGGTGGGGATGGGGGGATGGGCTGCCCTCAGAGCCGGTTCCAGCTGAGCTCCATGGCACCCTCTCTCGGTGCTCTGAGGAAGCACAACCCACTTCTCCCCTAGAGGTCCTGAATTTTATGATAACTGTAAGACTTCTTTCACCTGTCAATTGAATGAAAAGTAGCTCTCTTGTGTCCATTTTCTGTGCTTCTTTTAAAATGTATGTTTGCTGTTTTAAATGGATGCTTGGGCCCGGAGTTGCTTGAGGCCCAAGTGAGTGGTTCTTCCCTTGTCCTTCTAGGCATGTGTTAACGTTGAGGACCCACTGCCTGCGGAGAGGCTGCTGTGCAGACCCTCTCATTCAGAGGCAGTTTTAAACTCTCTCATTTAGCCCACAGGCCGGCTGGCAGGGGCCATGATTTCCTCAACACCCTGTCGACACTGGCTTTGGTCAGTTGGGAGAAGGGCAAGTGACACATGTGCAGAAAGCGGGGGCAGGGTGAAGATACACCCCAAAGGCGTGCGATTATGTAAACAACTGACACATTCATGAAACATGACGGGCAAAAGTGACTAACTCTAGAAAGGGAGATTGATGCCTGAATCCCTCCACCCCCTCTTGCTCCTGTACAGATACACAGTAGCTGCTTTGAAAGAGTCAAATGAGGGAAACAGACTTGGAAACAAATCATTGGAACACAAGGGGAGGACTGTCAGGCGCAATGGCCTACGAGGACGCAAGTCAGAGAGTCGGAAATGCTCTCAGAGGCTTGATATTTGGCATAAGACAGAATAGCACAGAAAACCAACTTCTGAGAAAAAGGAAAAGTGAAGGAAACCAAGGCAGGTGATTCTCAACACTTATTTAATTCCTAAAGGGAGCCTGGAAGGTGGGTAACACTAGGCCCATTTTAGCAAAGGTGAAAAATGAGATTCCTGGGGGTAAACTGCATTGCCAAGCAGCTCAGCTTGTCAATATCAGGACCTCGGCTTCCTTATGGATGGTCAAATTAGCAAGCTGGCCACTTAATACATAATACTACTCTATTGTTCTTAAAAGTTGCCAGGTTTAACAGATCATTGGATGATTTGGCCTGCAAGGGAACAAAGAGGCATCTGTTCGCGCAGCGGTTCTTCCTTTCATTCTTTAGACTCTGCTGCCCTCGTGTGGTGATGTTGCGTTGCAGCTCCGTGAGCATCGAGCTCACACAGTGTGCAGAAGGCCAGAGAGGAGGAGGCCCCGCGAAAGCCAAGGATACTTAATGCACAAAAAGGAACAGCATGCCTCGGAAGCCAAGATCAAGGGGAGCAGAATGTCACCAGAGATAATGGAAACTAATGTACAGAGGAGTAGGGAGAGCATGGCCTTAGACAAAGGTACTCTTTTAAATTCTGAACCCCCGCTGTCTCGTGCAGCTGGCTATAGTTTTGTGGTAGAAACAACGCCTCCAGTCAGTTCTGAAAGAGAAGAGAGTCTGCCCCTGAAGAGAGGACATCTGCATGTACCCTCCAGGGGTGTGAGAACCAGACCCCATCCTAGACCTCCAACAAGTATTTGAGAAGAGTCTGCCAAGCACAGTAACTACCAATTTTGCCACTTGCTCTTCAGAATTCTTGCTAACTTTGGATGAATGCAAGAGAGAAATGGACATTGCCCTGTCCCGGCAGTGGAGAACCCAACCTAAGTGATCATTCCATGGTTCAAAACAAAAGGCTGTTATTGCCAGGAAGAAAAAGGCCAACAACACTCATCAGTCTCAGTAGAGAGGGTAGGAACCTGGGATTCAAGCTCCCAGGAAAGAATCTGAGTCAGATGCAAAAAAAGAAGTGTCCAAAGGGAGTGTAAATGGTATGTTATGAAGAAAACTGAACTTGAAATCTAGAAGGCTGGATTTTAATTCCTGCTTGGCCACAAAACAAGAGTGTGACCTTGGAAGAACCTCTGTCCCTTCATCGCAAAGAGAGGGTCTATGTGTCCCTTCAACCCTCGGTGCTTATGAGCTTCACATTTTGTGATGCCTCCTGTGGAGACTGTCAACTACAGAAGCAGGGGGTGGAAGGCAAGAATATTCTTAAACTGTCTCCACTGGTCTGGACACAATTGCACAGGTGTGCAACCAGGGAAATGACTACAATGAACTTTCAGATGGCCTTCTCTTCCAAAATCTGGGGGAGTTAGGGGTGCTTGTCAAATCATCTCTTGCTGTTGAATAGAAGCCTGGCATCTCAGGGTTTTTTAACTTAAGGATCATTTTATCCACCCCGTGGCTGCTGATTGCATCTTCTAGTAGTATTCCTTCTCCCTCTTAAGTACTTCCCATGCCAGAGAACTCGTTCTTCTCAAGGATTCAAATGGTCTTTGAAAATCTGGTTGTTACAAAGGTCTTCTGCATCCTTCACAAAGCTGCTTCACCGCAAGTGCTGCTAATTGGTCCTGGTTTTGTCCCTGGAGTCAGAGAAAGCAAATCTCATTGCTCTTTCTCTTGAGATCTAATTGGATATTTAAAGGCCTTGATCAGACTCCACAGTCCTTTCAACTAGCTTGAATTTAAATTGCTTTACTATCCAAAGTGCTCTTTTCTGTCCAAGTCTCACTCAAGTATCTAAACACAATATTTTTTAAATACAATATTTAGAGAAAGCTTAAGAATATAGACTGTAGAGCCATATTACCCAGATTCAAAAGAAATAGATCCAGTTAGAATTTGTATAACTGTGGATACTTTGCTATTTCTATAACTTGAACAGGAACTTAAACTTGTGTATCCTTTTTTCTGCTCATAAGGTATGAATTAATATGCATGAGGTATTTACAATAGAGCCCAAAAGAATGAAATTGTTCAAGCAATTGTAGCTATTAACAAAAAGAAGTCAACCCCCTCCCTCATTTTGAACATATACTTCTATTTATAAAATCCTAAGAATGTATTCGATTTCTAGTGTCCATTGTTGCATGAAAAGTACAGCTAACTTTCTATCAATTAAATCAACTATCAACTAAAACCTGTAAATCATTTTCATAAATCCTACTACTAAGTCACAAAATTCTCCCCTATCCTTAACTTGGTTAACCCAACCTTATAGCCAAACTTGTTACATTTTATTGTCATAAAAATCCTTCTGTAACTGGTCAAGATTACCTGAAGTCTTCCTCTGTAAGCAAATGCACCTAGATTGGAAAACTAATTTCTCTTTGAAAGTCTCTTACAGTTTCAAATCTCTGCAAATTCGAAAGCCTCATTTTAGTCAATTATCAAAACAAGCCCAGTAGAAAAAAAACAACTTCAAGGAAATAGAAACTGTAAGGAAGGACAAAAAATAACAAATATTAACAGTCTCAGAGAAACAAGACATTAGATCCATTAAATAAACACCGTATTCTTGAAAAACAGAACCACTGAAGAAAAAGAAGGTCTACAGCAAAAAATGATAAATTCAAGAAACGTAAGGAAAGAAATTTAGGGAAATCTACAAAATTAAAGCAAAAAAAGATAATGCAGTGAAAAGTTGAAAAGAATACACAAGAAAATTGAGGAGCACGCTAAGAGTTCCTATATATAAACTGAGGGAAATTAATTCAAAAAGAATAAAAAATATCAGTAAAAGCATACAGTTGAGTAGTTCACCAAAAAAGAAATAAATTGCAGAAGTAGAAGACACAAATTTCAGATTCAAAATGCCCATTTCTATAAAGTACCTAAAACAAGAGATTAAAAAGAACACTCAAACAAACCACCTCATTGCAAAATTTCAAAACTCCAAGAACAAAAAAGAGAAACTTGAAATTCTCAAAAGAGAAGCAAAGAAAGGCAAGCAAAAAAAAAAAAATCAGGCATCATATAATTTGCTAACAGCAGTGTTGGAAACTAGAAGACAGTAGTGCATTATCTTTAAAATCTAAAGAAAAACAATTCATTGTAGGATTATCTATCCATTTAACTACCAGTAAATCATGATAGGATTTGCTTTTGATGTATGACAAATCACCCCACAGTTTATTGGTTTAAACAAATCACTCGCTGTTTATGAGTCAACTGAGTTTCTTTTAGTCTGGACTGAGTTGGTGAATTCTTGCAGTTAGCTGGTGTTCTCCTGAAGCTGGTAAATAGCACGGCCTCATATTCACATTGTAAGTTGGTTGGGTGAGGGCAGAATGAAGAGAGACCCTCAATTAATAATCTTATCTCTCTTCACACAGTATCTCATCCTCTAACAAACTTGCCCATCTTCTTCTCATGGTTTTGGGGGTCTAAAGAGCAACAAGTGAGTGTATCTGCAATGTGCATTTTTCATTTTGGCTCACTCTATATTTGATATTGTCCCATTGGCCATAGTTAGTATAGTTGGTACTGAGATCATGAATAGTACTGCAGTAACTTCACAAATTACCAGAAGGTTATTTAAAACATTGTTAATGTGCAAGCTCTCAAATATAGATGTCATGTGCAATATTCTTCAGAAATGGTTGGAGAAAGTATCCCATCAAAAAAAAAAAAAAAAAAAGAGGGCCCTCCCTGGTGGTGCATTGGGTTGGGACACAGCACTGCAAGCTGGCCGCAGCCACTTCAATGCAAGTTTGATCCCCAGCCCTGGAGCTGACCCACATGGCACAGCAGACCTCTCCTGTCTGCCTGCTGATCCCCTCAGCAGTGTGCTTCAACGATCTGCCTGTCCTGCTCCCTACACAGTCTCTGGTGAATGCTCTCAACACCCCTGTGACTCTTACTTGTACCCCAGTTCTGTATGCTAAATAAATAAATAAATCTTTTTTTTAAAAAAAAAAAGGCAAAATAAGATATGAACCAGACCTGGATGCTCAAAGACAAAGGGTTTATCACAAAAGAAAATGCCTCCCCCCAAAAAAATATTGTTAGAGGTCGCATGATGAACGCTCTATAGAAGGTCCAGAGAACAATCAGTTCAAACTGCAGTAACCAGAGGGAGCTCTGAGAAAGACTTTTCAGCAAGGCGAATTTGATCGAACACCTTATATATTTCAACATATTAAGAGATTTTGAAAATTGGGGGAAATGATTGAGATTGAATTTATGATATATAAATAGAAGTCTAAGCAAACAAAAAAAAAGATGATTTTATTAAGTCTAGGGAAAGCAAAACATTGAGCAAGAAAGGAAAAATCTTCTTTGTCACCAGTATTGTTCCAGTCACTCTGTTGTGCATTTATTTTGTAACTAGCTTGTTGAAGAATTGGAATTTCAAATCAGTGGGAAACAAACACACAAAAAATAATCACTCTTTTCTTTCACCCTGTGTCTCAATCGTCCTTCCCTGCTCAACAGCAAATCTTTTAACACTTCAGGCAGTCTCATAACTCTCTAGCTATTTGCAATTATTAAAACTCAGCCTTGGGCCCTCCCTGGTGGCACAGTGAGTTAAAGCACAGCACTAAGAAGTTTAAGCCACTTCCGCATGAGTTCAATCCCCACCTGCCCCGAGGAGATCCACATGGTGTGGCAGATCTCTCCTGACCCGCCCACTGCTCCCCTCAGCAGTGTACTTTGTATATCTGCCTGTTCTGCTCCCCGCTCTGTCTCTGGTGAATGCTCCACCCTCCGCATCTCTGGCCTGTACCCCAGTTCCATATGAATAAATAAATAAATCTTTAAAAAAAAAAAACTCAGCCTTATCACGTTCAATCAAAACTTCCCTTCTCTCCATTGCTAGGGAGACCTGTGACTTGAGAGACTTGTAGCCAGACAGAGATGTTCTTTCACAGCCAGCCCAGGTTCTAGATCCCAGGGGATGGAAGCAGGAAAGGGAGACAGAGATACTGGTGGACCAACAGTTTCTGGAGTCATTGCAACATTCTCTCCCAAATGTGACTCTTTCGTGGGGTTCATGAGTATGCTGACTGATAGATGCCTCATCACATAGTTCACTGATGTAGAAATTCTACTCTAGCTCCACCTCTTCTTTTCCCCCCAATTTGTCACAAACAGCAGCCCCTTGCAAAAGAGGTAACTCCCCACTATGGGCAGCTATCATATATGGTGTGTCCACATGGGGCTCAAGGCCAGAAGCTTCCACAGGGATGCTCAATCCCCTAAACACTTGTAGCCCCCAGCCATGCTACCCCTACTTATGCAGGAGAGGTGTGGTGGCCCCCCCTTCCTCAGCCCTCCCATCTCCCCTCAGTTCTTCTCCCTTCTTCACATGCTCAGGGGCAGATCAGCAAGCTGGGGGGCGGGGGGGGTGGTTGGAGGGGAAGGGGAAGATGCCAGCCTCCCTGCCTTGCAGCAGGCACACCCAGCTTTACAAGCAATTGTTTAGGGGGTCCCTTCATATGATGTTGGTGGAAGGAAACCAATACCTGTGTGCTCCTCAGGAGGATGACAACCATTTTATCTCTTACTCTATGGGGCTGGGGACTCTAAAGTTTCCCTGTGTCTCACTTTTACTCTTCAGATGTCCTCATGGACCTGGGCCATTCAGCTTCCTACTATGCCATCCTGCATTGGTGTGACAGCAGGGAAATCCTACTTCTGCCCACAAAAATGGAGGAGGTATCTGGCTCCTCTCTACCTCTTCTTAAAAAATAAGAATCGTGGGCCCTCCCTGGTGGCACAATGGGTTAGGGCACAGCACTGCAAGCTGGCCGCAGGCACCTCAGTGCAAGTTCAATCCCCCGCCCAGAAAGTGATCCACATGGCATGGCAGACCTCTCCTGACCCACCCACTGTTCCCCTCAGCAGTGTACTTAGTCAATCTGCCTGTTCTTCTCCCCACTATGTCTCTGGTGAAACCTCTCACCACCCCTGCACCTCTGATTTGTATCCTAGTTCTGTGTGAATAAATAAACAAATCTTAAAAAAAAAAAAAAAGTAGGAAACTTGAGTTTCTTTCAAATTGGGATTTCTGGGGCTATGTGCTATATCTCTCTCCCCAAAATTGGGAGCCCTTAAAGACAAAGGCCAAATCTTCTCTCTTAATATAGCACAGCACCAGGTATATCATTAATAAATGTAGACTGAAGTGGGAATGGAAGATGGATGGATAGACAGATAGGTAGGTAGATAGGTGAGTGGATGGATGGATGGTTGGGTGGAAAGATGGATAACTAGACAAACACACAGAGAGATAGAAACTTTTTCTGGCTCCCACTGATATTAAAGAATAAATCTCTCTGGTCTTCTAAGTCTGCCTATGAAACCGAAGATGTACAATGGTGAGAATTTCACTTATAATCTCCCTGTGTTGATTGTTTTTAGCATCCTTGTCATTCTTCTCAACTCCTTTTCATTTTTCAAGGTGTACTAACTTCAGAGACAGGATATTCACACTAGGTTAACAAAAAGAAAAACAAAATACTCTTTTTGCATCTAAAATACCTGGATAAGAAATTATTTAAGTGTCCATGATATTCTTTAAAATCACCATTCTAGGTTTATATGAAGTAACCTCTAAGAAAATAGCTATTATACCTACAAATGCTTCATGGAAATCAGATGTGAAAAGGGGAAAAACAAAAGGCCTGGCTTTCCCATTGCTGGGACTTATCATTTCTTTCTTCCATAAGATCTACATGCCAGGAACATTAACTACCCGCCTTTCTTAGCCATGCTCAAGACAAGGAATCAAGAAACATGGGATGAACCTCAGACCTCCACCCTCAACCTCCTGTGCAGCTAAGCACATGCTTTCACTTGATTTCCTCACTGTTAATGAAGGACATGGACACTCAGGAATCTTAAGATGGCATCTGCCTTTAAAATTCTATAACGTTAAACTATTATTTTTAAAGAAAGAAACTTCCCCTTTCACAACCACCATGGCATTTCCTATCTAATTTTCTTCAATTAAGTTAACATCTAATCTATAAAAGAAATCTATAATGTTAAGATTCATTCAGTAACTCAAAGTAATCAGGAGCCAGAGCCATAAAAAACCTGACACAAAAGTTCTCTATGGAGAATGAATTTCCAAGCCATGTGTGATATGCTGGGTAATCCCCCCCCCCAACAAAGATGTCCTCACACTTGTCCATGGACCCTAAAAATAGGTCACACCGCATAATACAGTAGACTTGTATATAGAATTATGATTATAGCCCTTAAAATGTGGCGGTTATATTGAATAATCTAGGTGAGTGCAACCTAATTACATGAGTCTTAAAGCAGAGAGATTTCTTTGACTGGGATGAGAGATGTGACAGATGGAAATTCAGAGAGATTTGAAAAGAGAGAGCGACTAGCTGACCCTCTCCAGAGAGGGACCACCAAAAGCATGAGGAGGAAAGCAGACAAACTATAGGAGCAAGTTGGGTCCCCTGTTGACCCACTCAGTATGGGAACATCAGTCCTACAATCACAAGCAACTGAATGGGGCCCAAACTGGAATGAGTCAGTGTCAGCCTACACCCAGAGACTCCAGATGACATATTCACTTCAGGCTGTGATTCGGGGACAGAGGCACCAACTGAGCCACAACAGGCCCAGATGTCTGAGCCACAGAAACTGTGAGATGACAGGAAGGTGTTGTAGACCTTCCTTGGGACTGTTTGCTACAGAAGGAATAGAAAATTAAATACAAATATATCTTTATCATCATCTCTACCCTGAATTAATTTTTACTCTTTTTGAAGAGAGGAGAAATGGATCCACTGCTATCATCTAGAGGATAGAATTCAGCAGACCCCACTTTTTTTGCTCTTAGTGAAATATGCTTTAACTGTACATATACAATATCTGTGCCACTTTCCCCATTTAACTATTTATTTTACCAATATGTCAGTGCTAGCCATTCTAAAAATCAACTTTTAGATTAGGAAAATTTAATTAAATTATGTGAAGGAAAAGAAAATTATATTTTGTTTTAATTTATATTACCTATTTACCTTTTCTTCCCCATTTTGTGGCTCAAACAGAAAGAAGAGGAGAAGAAAGGGCTTTTTTCATATTGATAACCTTCATGGAAATTTTTAGCATTAGAACTTCCTCTGAAAAAAAAAAAATGTGCCTTAGAAACCTTTTATGTGGCATCATGCTTGCCCAAGAACAAAGTTTGTTCTTCACCAAGCAATATCTTCATGGCTCTGATCGTAAATTTACAGATCTGATCCAAACAGATAAAAATTATTACAAGTATTTGATTCCCTTCACACTCCAACTGGAGTTCTGCCATTCTGCAAAGATTCAAGCAAAACTACCAACTCACTGTGCAGTACCTTATGAAAACCTGCACAAGAACCAAAACAGGGCTATTCAGGGCTTGGCATCAGCCGTCTGCTCTGTGTGTATAAAGGGGGTAGAGTGCCCCCTAAAGTTATATGAAATTATATTGTTAAATAAGCCCCAGTTTTCCCCCAATCCTTGCAACGAAAATGGGGGCAGGGAGGGTGGGCAGTGAATGCCTTTTATGTAAACTGAGTCTTCTTCACAGCCAGGGACCATCACAGCTCACCACAAAGCCAAAGAGCTTCCCTGGCTACAGGCCTGTGTCAACCAGGATATCAGAACCCACCGCCTTCCCTGTTCCTTAAGAGCTTTAGAATTATGATTAATGAATTCGCCATTAAAAAAAAAGTCCCCAAATCTTGAAAAGTCCTCACAGACTTGAGGAGCAAAGTGAATCAGGTCCTGGGAAAGAATGTCCAGGGAAACTCAGGTTTCTCACACAGGATTCTTTCTGGGCCTCTGAGGTTTCCATCAAAATCCTTAACTGGTTGGTGATGATCCAAAGTTATTGTCACACAACTGGTTCAATCATTTGGACCCATATTGGGCCAAGTATAAATCAATTAATGCTGACATTCAAGTTGATGGCTAAGTTCAACCAAATCACAAGGATCCAGTTGAGAGTATCCTTGGTGGAATTCAAAAGGATAATAAATGTCTCAGATGTGAGACAAAAAGCCAAAGTCTCTGATACAAAACTAATCAAACAATTCTGGTAGCCAGATGGCTCAAAATACCAACCTCAAAAACAGTGACTGCCTCAGTAACTGTTACCCAGGGGAATCCTCAGGCATGAATTTTAGGGAACCGCCCTCCCCAAAGTACTAACTATATTCTGACCTCGCCCTGGAAGTGCTTGGACCACTGCAATTGTTAAAAAATACCCCAGAATTGTCCTAATTTCTGAAGAAGCAGCAGATGGAGCCAGCGTTGATCTTGCCAAAGCAGCCAAACAACCAGGCAACATGGTTCCAGTCCAATAATCCAACGAACTAGAAGAGCCTTCTGCACCTGACAAGCCTCTCTGAGCTTCTAGTCCTCAGGGACTTGTGGTTATACCTACAGCCTTTGTGGGGCCATCCCACCTCATTGGAGCAAAATGTCTGAAAAAAAAAGGAAAACCCTAGATAGCAGTTTTGACCTGCTCACTGCCTTCTCTTCCCCAACCATCCTCACAGCACAAGTAGATAAAACGGGCACTCTCTTTCCTAAGTGTGCCCATCGAGGGCCTCCGTGGTGGTGCAGGGGGTTGGGTCTCAGCACTGTGAAGCCAATGGCAGCCACAGCAGCACGAGTTCAATCCCTAGCCTGGGAGCTGACCGCAAGGCATGCATCTCCTATCTCTCCCGCTGCTCCCCTCAGCAGTGTACATCATCCATCTGCCTGTTCCGCTCCCCTCTCTGTCTCTGGTGAGTCCTCTCACCCTGCTGCACCTCAGGCCTATACCCCAGCTGTCATATGCATAAATAAATAATCTTTAAAAAAGAGTGCCAGCCTTACCCATCACCTAGCATCAGAACCCTGCCCTCATTCTTCCAGAAATACGGCATGACAGTTGAACCTGCCAGCAGACGATCGACCCACCCCGGCCTGGCAGTGAAATAGCACTGCTTTCCACTCCCTTCATCACTCTCAGTAATTACTGTCAGTAATCACAAGCAAACTCCTCTCTAATAGTAGCTCTTCCTTTCTCTAACTTTAATGTTACTCGCCTTCTTGCAAATAAAATCAATTCCCAATGCCTGAGAGTTCCAGATTCATTCCAAATTTATGTATTACTTCCAAATTTATGTATTATTTTTCCATTATCTCAGGGCAGCAATAATAATAATAATGATAATAATAATAATAAGTTATAACATCTTCCTTCTCCTAGGAGAATCCTGGCCACGTCTTGCACTTTTCTGGTTTGAAATTCTCTGATGGGGTTTTTTTTTTTTTCTCCCCTCCTCCTTAGTGGAAAATGTTACTTCTAGCTGCTGGATTTAATTTAGCTTAATTTAATTATGGTATTTTCCACACATGCCCACAGGCTCTTGGTAATAGTTGCATTTTTAATAAATCTAATATATAATAATGACTTTGTTTTTAATTTTCCACTGAGAGTTGGATCCTGCGTTGACTACAGGGCTCCAGACAGGGGTGTCTGGTTCACTCCGTGTGGCTGGATTTCAGGGAACCGAGGGGATCCTAATTGGAAAATGGCTGTGTGTTCACCGTGATCCCCACACACCTGTGCCCAATGTTCCCAGGAAACATCCCAGAGTTTGTGAAATGACCGGTTTCAGTTCAACCCTTGGCAGCAGGTCCAGGAAAGGCCGGGGAAGGCGCGTGGATGTCCCTGCCAAGATCTTGGCACAAAGACATTTAGTGCTGGCCCCTTGGGGAACCCAAAGACCCGTAGCCACAAGTGTCCGGGCCAACTCGGAGTTATAATTAGCTCGGTGCCACTAGGAGGTGAGTGTTGTGGCCCATGACACCTGCCCCACAATGCTGCCCTGTGTGACGTGGTCAGCAGTCAATGGCAGGTGGCCGAAGGACGGCTGCGTTCACCCAGCCCAGGAAATCAGGAGTGTGGACTTCTCTCTGGTCCTCCTCTGTCCCGAGCACTGCAGCACCACAGGTTCTTGATAATACCCAGGACTGCTTTTATGTAGAGGCGCCATTCTGAGCTTGTTCCTGGAGCTACTTCATGTGGATTGGCTGCACTGTCCCCATTCTACACATGTGGAACGGTGCCCCACAGCCAGCAGAGCTGCTCAAGGCCACCCGCTGGGCAATGGCAAAAGTGCACACACGCTGCTGTAGCTCTTGCCAGTAGCAAACTGCGTGGCCCTGCAGCAAAGCCAGCAGCAAGCACTCAGGCAGTGCTGTATTGCTTAATAAACTTGGCGTCTGGCCCACCCTGGTAGCACAACGGGTTGGGACGCAGCATTGCAAGCGAGCTGCAGCCACTTCAGTGCAAGTTCGATCCCCTGCCCTTAGGTGACCCACATGGCGCAGCAGACCTGTCTCCCTGCTGCTCTCCTCAACAGTGTACTTCTTTGATCTGCCTGCTCTGCCCCTCACTCTGTCTCTGGTGAATCTTCTCACCACCCCTGCACCTCTGGCCTCTACCCCAGTTCTGTATGCATGAATAAATAAATCTTTAAAAATAAAAATAAATAAACTTGGCATTTTCTTAAGGTCAAGGGTAGAAGACCTAAGCTCCTCTCACCAGTAACAAAGATCTGCCTGTAAGAAAACTTCAATTTAGATTCCAAGAAACTGTGGCAAAACTGGAAAGCCAGAGCTTCAAAATGGACTAAAGAGTCTGATGTAGTCTCCCACTCGGCCATCCCAGGAATAACTAAAGCAAGTAGTAGTGACTCTGTTGTGGGGTGGCTGGGGCATTTGGGGCACTGGCTTTGTTGGGTGACACAGGAAGTATGCTCACAGGTAATGGTTTCCAGTCTCGAGGAATCAGCGAAGCCTGAAAGGGGCAGTCCTTCCAGGGTCAGCAAGGCCCCAGAGGGCAGATCAGAATACAGAAAATAAAAGACAGGGTGGATGCCCCTCCTGGGGAACCTCAAGTGAGGAGGTCGAGGCTAGACCAGCAGCAGCTTACGGGGAGGCAGACGAGACGTGATGGGACTAACCTCGATGCCACCAACAATGGGAGAGTGGGCAGGTTTTCTTGGGGTCTAATGTGAAACCAATGCAGGGATTTTCTGGGGACCACCTTAGAGGAATCTCCCAGTAAAATCTGCTGGGGAAATAGAGGACCCTCCATAGGATACTAGTAGCCCTGAGACTTCAGAGATGAGGAAGAAGGGCATGGTTCTTGGGGGAGACAGAAACAGCCTATAAATGGCCCCAAAATGCCTGTTAACGTGTGTAGATGCCAAATAATGGTGATACTTTCTGAAAATAGCAGTTTCACAACGGTGTGAACATCATAGAGCAGGCGCCATCCCAACAGTACATCTCCATCTCGCTGGCTTAGCCACTAAGAAGGGCATCTTGGAAGTCTGAGCCATCTGTGACTTATTGCTCCTGAGGTGCACAGGCAGTGGGCACAACCACATCACTAAGCCATAGGATTTGGGGAGCACTATTACCTGTGCTGTCGCTGACAGAAACACCTTGGTGTGGCACATGGCTGTGATGACTGTTGTCCCATTAGACTTCCCTGTCCTTCCTCTCCTCAGCCCCTCCTGAATCTGATGCCAGGTGAGAACAGCAGATCACAGCTTAGGAAGGAGGTAGAACAACAAAAGAAAGCCCCCCATTCTCTGTCCCAAGGTCCTCAGTGATTAGATCTGGGGCAAGGAGAAAGGGTGCTCCCCTCTGTATAGAGGGTTGCATATATTAGTCTGGACTGGTGTTGAGTGATTAGATCCCATTACACTTTCTAGATTCTAAGATTTGGGAGGCAGCTGAGGATGTATGTGCATAAGGCTTCATCTGCAGCAGAGGAAGGTCTCAGTTGGATTTGAAGAGGCGATGGATAAAATTGTGCTTTGCTTCCATCCAGTTGCGTTGGACTCTATAAAAAAGCTGAGAACTTGCCATTTTCTATAGCACAGACAGAACTGGAGGGGATTATGCTAAAGGGAAATAGGCAAAAGGAGCGAGCCAAACAGTACATGATTGCACTCATATGTGAATATAAAGAAATGAAACAAAGGATGGACAAGCACTGAGGCTGCCAGAGGCAGAGTGAGGGTGAGGGAATGTGGGCCGGGGTCCCCGTGGGCTGTGCCGGAGGGCTACAGGCGAGGTGGTGGGTGTGGTGACAATACATCTGAGGTGTGAACCCGTGAACCTGAAGACGTGTACGCCCAGGTCATAGTCAATGCTGTAGACCAATGTGACCTCAATAAAATTTTTTAAACCTGTCCTATGAGCTGAAAAAGAATCTGAAAATCAATAATATTTATTTAAAGCCCCCAGCACACAGAGCAGCATTCAAGAAACTGGAAGAATGAAATGAAGTCGGGAGGACATCTGGCCTTAAGGCAGTTAACAGTTTCATGGGAAGGAAAGAGCAGATGTGTCCACCCGCCTCTTCAAGGTCCACTGGCTTCTCCCTGCTGTCCTCCCTTGACAGTTATGAGCTGTGAGGCCGGCTGCCTGCTGACCGAGCCCCTGGGCATACACTCAGGAACAGCTGGCTCAGGGGTGCAGTGTCAGCATCATGCCTGGGACCAGAGCAAGACTGAGGCCTGGGCATGAAGCATTCTGATCTGGGGTTCACTCCTCCACCACCCAAGCTCCAGCTTCCCCTTCACTAAATGGAAGTGACAACATCTATGAATTGGGTTTGTTGTGAGTACTGAAGACCATCAGGCCAGGGTACCCGTGCACCTCGGGGTGCGCCATGCATGACAGTGGCTATCGTCATCCCCTCCTCCTAGCCTCCTCCCTCACGTATGTGAAACATGCTAGAGGCATCTCCAATGAGCACAGCCTGAAGATGCTCTTTCTGATTGTATGCTTCTACAGGGAAAGAAATATAAAAGGAGAGAATGACAACATCCTTAATAAGACTGAGTTAAGGATCCAGCTGGAAAGGGTGAGGACTTTGTGGTGACGTGTGTGTGCATGTGTGTGTATACACCACTGAGATTAGGTGGGCAGAGACATTCACAGTTTGCTAAAGGAAGTGATTTTACTTGGGCTGTGCAGATGATGTCCATGAACTAACTGTACCTGGAATTTTTAACAATGGCTCAACTTCAAGAAATGGAAAGACACGTGACCAAAAAAAGTGAGATTGTGGTTATTTGTTATTCTTTCACGAGACCATGTTTAACTACTCCTGCCAGTCTGACTGACACAGGAGAACTCGTTGCCCAGAAATGCTGAGGTACTTGACACCATGCTGTTTTGTTTTCTCGAAGGATGAATGAGAAGTTTGCCTCTGGGACCGATTGTCTGGATCCTACGGCCAGAGTGATCTGCTCTCCCCTTTTTTTTCTTTCATATTCACTTCATAATTACTCACTAATTTTGTCTTTTAGGTAACTCTCAAACCATCAAAACTAGTCAAAAACAAGTTTGTGAGCCTTTTACCACTAGAGCTTTCTCATTTTCTTCTGTCACGGCTATCTGAACAGTGGCAACCACACACTGACTAGCGGAACAACCAGCCTCAAGCCCTGTGTGGGAAGAGAGTTCCCTGCATGCTGCGGATACCCCATCAGACCAAATGAGCCAGCAGGACACAACCTCAGACCCAGCTCTGCCTTAGATACATGCATTCTGAAATTCAGAATTAATTATAACTTAATTTTAACTTCTGGTGTGGAAATGTATGCCCACTAGAATTCTACTGGGATTGTTCATAGAAAATAAATGTTAATTTTGCTAAACTGAATACATTTGCATTAATTTTCCTCAATTATCACCAGCTTTCTTAACAAAGGAGAATGCTTCTGGGTAGTAACTATCCTGTTTTCTCTCAGGGATGCTTTTAATAACAGAGGAGTGTGTGTGTGTGTGTGTGAGGGGGGGGGTGCATGCATCAGTTACATTGTCAGCTGGAATAAGAGAGCCCATATTTAGATATTCTTTTTACTGACTCATCACTTTGTCTGAGTAGACAACTGACTTGATAAGACAGCTTGTGCATCACGCACAAGACACACTCCCGGGCCAAGGCCTCACTGATTAGGCTGCTAAGTTAGAAAAACACCTTTTAGACTCAAGCCAAGAGTTACTTAAACACACACCTCAAAAACAAACAAAAGCCAAGTGACCCAGCTCCCTGTAGTTCTCATCCCTCTCATACTTCAACACAGCACAGAACTAAAAAGCCACAACTCATATCCTGGGATTCCCCAGCACTGAGGAGCAGCATTTCCCAGGTGAGTCTCATGGCTTTCTCGTCTGCATTTCTGCTTTGAGGAAGGGGCCAGGAAGCGTCATCAGAGCCTGGAGGCCATGCAAAGCTGTCCCATGACAACACACGATGGCAGCAAGATCATGAGTGGCAGCTGATAGCAGCGACTCACAGGTCTCCGTGCACCCCTAAGTCTTCTGCCAAGACTCAGCTGGCTCTGGCATCAGGCAAACTCACTCTCATTTTACAACTGAAGCAATAGAGACTCACTGAGAAAACCTTTTCATCCCAAGATCTCATAGAAAAGTACAGAAAGAAAGCACAAAAAGGGGGTAGGAGAGATAAATAAACCAAAATGAAGTAAAATAAGTGAACAGCCCCAAGAATAAATCCCCACCTGAAAGCTGACTATAATCAATGGACCAAGGAAGAGTCAGCCCACTGTATAGGGGCCCAGTTTGCCTCCCAACAGACCTGTCACTCATTACAGTGACCCTGAATCTGTTACAGGGCAGGAGGAGGGACATCCTGAACCCCCAAACCTGCCTGCTCTGAATAGGTTCTGCCATCCGCCACATCAAGACAAAATGTATAAGACATTTAATGGAAAGGAACTTTAATACAATTAGTGTGCAATACAGAAAAGATAAAGAATATAGTTTCTAAATCAAATACCCAAAGTTACTCATCTCCTCCTGGGTAAAATTCCACCCAAACGGGATTGGCCCAAGGCAAGGCCTGAAAGCCCACCACAAGTCTAAAGCACCTCTGGAGGCGACCCACAGAAAAGGGTCAGAAATGGCCAGACAGGTCTAGGAGGAAAAGAGCAAAATCAAAATCAAGATAAACACTGCCATAGTGAACCTCCGCATGGGTCTCTCACCCACATCTGTCTCAACCAGTCCAGGGCCAAGAAATAAGAGCTGCTTCTTCACATGTCTCTGCTCCATGTGCCTCCCTCACATCTCCTTCTGGCTCTTCATCCTGCTTCCTTCATTTTCAGTCTCCTCTCCAGATTCTTCTCCTCCCTGCTCAGCTCCACCTTCCTTTTGGGTGGGGCAGGGAACCTGGAACTTCCCCTTCTCCTGGGGATCCCCTGTTACAATTTCACTGTTGCCATTCTCCCTGTCCCCTCCCTAGATGACACATAGCTGACTTGGCTTCAAAAGTCCATCAAAAACTACTAAGCACCTTCCTTACTCAAGACATCAGGATAAAATTTTTGAATGACGTATGACCCCTGACCTCCAAGAGTTTACAGTAATTTCAACAGTTAAAGAATGAGGTGACTTAAAAGTAGATCATTTCAAAACACAATAGTAAAAGTAGTCGCAGAAGCCCATCTGTCACCTGAGGCCTAAGTAGTAGGCTGTGGATCAAGCCAGATTGTCTGGAAAGATGAGTGGGAATCAACAGGAAAGAGGTGAAAAGTACAGGATAATAAAAGGCACTTGGACAGGAAGCGGGGCCTGAGTCTAGGTTAAGTGTCCAGAACTGTCTGTTGCTTGGTCTCCTGGAGAGTGTAGTTCACAGGAAGAATCCATGAGAAATGGGCCAGGACAGAGATATGGGAGTGGGGAATCACTGAAAGGCCAGGAAGTGATGAGGAGATTTGCATCAGCTCAGAGAGAGGTGAGTGGGAATTAAAGAGAATGTGCAGGTTACCTGCTTGAGGTAGTGGTAAGCCATGCTTTTCCAAATACACCAAGACAAACTCCCACTTTTGTCCCAGCTCATTTAACTCTGTGAATTCGAGAATCTGCAAAACTGATTTGATGAATTAGACCTCCATTAGGACCATGTCTGACAAATCAGGCTGGTTGGTAACTTCAGCAGTGCTGCTTTTGATGGGATTGTCCCTGCCAACAGCCTCCTAAAAGTAACAAAATACAGCCAGGGAGGACAGCGCTGCTGAGCTTAGATCATGGCAAATCCTGTTTTATATGATGAAAAATTGTTTTAATTACTTGCTAACAGAACTCCCTCACCCTCCTAACCAACGCCCCCCCCACACACACACACATACACATTTAAAAAATTATGAAGATATAGTCCAGCAAGTTCAATCTGGCTTCCATCCATGCATAGTCATTGATTTAGGGAATAATTTTATTGAGTGATGGAAATGGAAAAAAGTGCACAGCCTGAAAATGTAAACCCCATAAGCCAAGAGAACATTGTTTTACACTATGCAAATACCTGAGCAGGAAACTCCATGGAAATCCTTTTACTTTGAATGAGTCCTTGGGAACTTTAAAACTTAAAATCAGAAGTTTCCTTTCACCAAAGTTCAGTCCTGGAAAATCACTCCCTGCCTCACAAAACAAAATCCCTTTCGGCATTCCCAAACGAAAGCTGAGTTCCTGAATTCACCAAATGCTTATTCTCATTGCTATTTTATGTCTTCTAATTAAGGAAATGCTCCCTCTCCAAAGGTGTAACATTGCCACTGCTTATCTGTGAGACGCAAGCCAGGAAAATTGGTGTTGTGCATTTCAGTGTTTTTTTTTCCTGCCACTGAAACAAACACTACACCAACATCATCTCTGTCCTCACTCAGCCTTTATTTCCAAACTCCAACCAACAGAACCTTTGGCTGATTGCCTTGAAACAGGACACTCTCAGGCCAGTATTTTAAAATATTACTATTTATTCCCTTGTCCATGATTATATGTATCCTATCTCCTCAACATCCAAGTAAAAAAATTGACTTGGGGCTGCAGGTTGTGGGGGGTGGAGGGGTGAGCAAGGAGGTATAGATAGAGGGCAGGGTGGGAAGGGACTTAGTGCTTGCAAAGAAGATGAAGGAACCAAAAAGAACCAAAACTGTACATCTAAAGAGCGGGACACTTCTGGAATAAGGTCGTTATTACAACAACTGTTATTAGATCATTAAGTGTGTTCAGGAAACACCAGACTGAAAAAATGAAAGAAAAGTTCAGAGAGTCTGAATGATTTACCCAAGGCCTGAAACTAGAATTCAGTTGTGATGTCATTTTCATCTCTCTTCATTTGAAACTTTAGACTTTAGACTTTTTTGTGCTGCCTACCCACACTCTTTATAAAAATGTTATGCCATTCTGTTGGAGAAAGCCCCTCCACTTGGGTTTATCTGATGGGTCCACATTATCTGATTCAGGTCATATATTCTGAGGGTAGAAAACCATGACGGGTTGGGGTCCCTGGTGTGTCATATCCAAAGCATACGATAATGTCCATTTTTGCTGATGTTAATGTTGACCCTTTATGGATTCGGGCCAGGCTTCATTGACTTCTACTACAAAGTTATTATTTTCCCCTTTGTACTTCCGTAGCAGGAGAAAAACGGTGAGATTATACAAATAACTTTCTCTTCATCAATATTTCCATCACTACTTTTAGCATTCACTACTGATTTTCTAACTTCATTATTCCTTCTAGTGATTAGCGGTCAATATAGTGAAAGGAAGAAACTTCCCCACTTATTTACTTATATACTTATTTATTTGCTTGTTCATTCCTTCATTCACTTATCTTATTTATTTACTTATTTTATGTATTTGCTTGTTCATTCCTTCATTCACTTATCTTTGGACAAGATCATGAATCTTAATTGAATTTATTAGCTTGCTATCAAATTTTAGTGGTCAAATTGGCCTAGTTTCTTTAAAAATGATACTAGTAATTTCCAGCATGGGAATAATTTTCAATGTAGATAAAGTTGCAAAGATTCTACAGGGAACTCACACACACCACTCACTCAGTTCCCCTAGTTACCAGTCATGTGCCCTGGGCCTATTTGTGAAAACTAAGAAACCAAGAGTTGTGCATTACTATTAACTGACTCCAGATTTAATCAGCCAATTATGTATCACCAGTATCCACACAAATGTTCTTTGTTGCAGGAACCAATTCAGGAAACCTTGTTGTATTTAATTCTCATTTTGAGTCTTTTCTACACACATAGCTTTTTAGTCTTTCCATGTTTTTCTTGACCTTTTGGGGGACCCTAGTCATGTAACTTTTAGCATACAACTCAGTAAGGGGTTATTTGATGTATTCATCATGGTGAGACAGAGATTATGGGGTTAGGAGAGCAAAATCATAGAGATGGAACCCCTTTGTCTTCATACAATTTCATATAAAGGGGTGGTGGCACACACAGTGGTGTATGGCAAGAACATGATGAATCACCAGGAGTCTTAGCCTTGGTTATTGGGATTAAGGTGGTGATTCCCAGGTTTCTCCACCATAAAGTTACTTTTTTCCTCTGCTATAGACTTGCATTGGAAGGAGAGTCATTAATTCCAACCACACTTGATTAGGGGGAAAGGGAGTATAAAAAGAGTAAGGTCCATCTCCTGGAGGGTGGACTATCTACCTATATTATTTGGAATTCTTCTATAAAGAAGATTGATCTCTTCTCCATTTATTTATCTCATTACCCAATTATTTATTTATATCAGTAGGGGCTCACATAGATTTTATGCCTGTAGTATATGTTGTGTATGTATATGACACTATATACATAGTATTATATTTAAAACACATATGTATGTATCTATTTTATTGTCTATCTTACATGTTTGTATTGATATACATTTTTATTATTTTTATTTTACTTTAAATTAATCATATATTACTTGCCTGTGTATTATATCTTATATAAAGTGTATAAATATACACCCTTTTATTTTCATCTTTGGTCACCAGGGGCTTTTTAAATTTTGAGCTCTTCCTCATTTCCTGTCATTATAAGATTCCCCTGGCTCATCCTGTATCCTCCCTACCATGTCCCCAGCACCAGCCAGTGCTCCAAGGAACTCTGGTAGTGTTTATTAGAAAAGGTCTTTAGAAAACAGGACCTGGGTTGCCTGCTCTGGTGGTGCGAAGGATTAGGAAGCGGCATTACAAGCTGGCCACAACTACTTCAGTGCCAAGTTCAATCCCTGCACCGGAGGTGACCCACATGGCACAGCAGACCTCTCCTGTCTCACCCACTGCACCCCTCAGCAGTGTACTTCGCCTATCTGCCTGTTCTGCTGCCCACTCTTCTCTGGTGACTCCTCTTACAGCCCCTGCACCTCTGGCCTGTAACCCATTCTGTATGTGTAAATAAATAAATCTTAAAAAAAAAGAAAAGAAAACAGGACCTGGGTTCTAGCTGTGCTCTTGTCCCTTGGAAACACAAATGAGAGAAGGGATAGTGTTTGGGTTTCTGTGGTACTGAGTCATAGGGCAAGGTAGGGTTATTTAGGCAGCTTTAGGGGCAGTTCTGGCAGGGACTTCAGAGAGTTAGAGGCTTCTGAGATAAAGACAACAAAGGAATAAGGGAAACACCAGAGATAAGAGCAACAAACTTCAAAGAGGGGTTAATCAAGTACCCCAAAATCAGGGACAGCAGATGTTCCTGAATAAGGCTAACAAAAAGGGGAGATTCTCTGACAAAGGCTCTGATGCAGGAAGATTCCAAGCACAGTAGCTGATTGAGACTACGAGGAACTAACCAATCATGGTGAGATGATGGAATTTTAGAATAATTAGGGGAAGAAAGTGTATATTCCCAAAGCATGACTCCATAACAGCTCCCGAGCCCCTCCCAGAGGCATCACACCTGGGAGTCTTTGTTTTTGTCTTTATCCCTAAATAAACTTTACTTTCTTAAACAAGGTTGTTTCTCTCTACTTACTTGTCTGAACAGTCTGTGAATTCCTTTTTACGGCTTCACGAGACAGGAACTCATGGTGGTTACAGGGTTACCAGGGTGAGCAGCAGCAGCTCCTGTAATCATGGTAACAGCACACACAGGCTTCGGTACTTATCCAGTAATGAGCAAAACTGTGATTTACATACTGGGTCCTCTGGGAAACTAGAATAATTCCTACAGAGTGATTAGTTGGAAAAGAAAGGAAAGTGAATTGTAGGTTACCCAGAGAATACCAGATGTGACAGAAAAAGGATGGGCATAGGGGTCACCACCCCCAGTTTGCTGCCACCAGCTCTGTGTGTGCCAGCAGCCCACTGTAATCATGAATGGCACCCCTTTCACTCTCAAAAGTGACCTACTTTGGACAATACATGATCTAGTTCAACATGATCTAGTTCTTGACATAAGAACTTTCTAGAAATAGAAAACTGTCCCTTGGGATTGCTTATACATAAGTAACTGTCAACAGAGCAACTTGGAAACAGAGATCCTATGAGGTAACTATTTCAGACCGTTTCTTTCCAAAACTGAGATTTATACTGCATTATGGAAAGTTTGTGCTGGATAAACCACCATGAGAAATGTTAGGGTGTTTTTGCTATATAGAGTGGTCATTCCTTCAGAACTTTTCTAGAAATTCCCATAATGACTTTCCAATATTCCTTGGACCTCAAACATGTCTTCATTAAACCTTCTCCAGAGCCTCGAAGAGGTCTAGAACATCCCTGGGAAAGCCCATGGCCTGCAAAGTCAATCCACAGTGGTTTTACAAGGTTTGTAACCTCCAATCTCCTTCCATCTCAAGCCCCATTAGTTCCCTGAGGGCAGATACAACAAAAGAGAGTAAAAAAGTTTTCTGCTAACACTTACCCAATCCTCTTCCAGCCTGCATTTAATATTCTATTGCATCTTCCCCATGGCCACACCATCCAACCATTCTTTCTTCCATCAGGTATCCTAGCCATCCTTCAAGTCCCCAATCTTGAAGGACACAGGTAGAATGGGATGCAAGCTTAACATAGTCATTTCTGGTTCCAATTCTGAAATTTGGAACTCACATTCATACCAGAAAAAAAAATCCTCTTGGAAAAATAACACAGAGAAATTTTTACAGTGAATTTGAAAATTCCGGTTGTCTACCCAAAATTAAAAATTCCAACAAGTCCTGAAATAGCAAAATGCCATAAAAACACATAGATAAATCTGGAATCTCGATAAGCACTTGCTTTTAAATAGCTTTTATAAAGCAGCGCTTTTCCTGTACTGATTAATTTCAGTGCTAGAGATTAATCAAAGTCAAAAAAAAAATTTGCGCAAATTTAGGAGCAAAACAGTTTGAAATAGTTACACTGGAAGGGTCTCTGGTTTCTTTCCAAGTCGCCTCAGTGGGTTACCTACATAAAAGCAAGCCCAGAGACACTTTCTATTTACAGGAAGTTCTCATGCCAAGACCCAGTCCATAGAGAATAATCAAATCTTCATTAAATCTCCCAAAAGCAGTACTTGAGACCAGGAAAAAAGACGTTCTCCCTCCACAGTATGTGTTGCATCAGAACTCAAGTTGTTGCAGCTGCTCTTCCAGGAAGTATGCCTGAATCTAGGAAGCCACTTGTTGCTTCCGTTTCCTGCAGTGGACAGTGGGTCCGACCTGGACACAGGTGGAGGAGACACCTTGCTGGAAAGGCTCCCTTGTCTAGGCATCCCCATGCCAAACGAGGGCCCCAGCTTGATAGTATTAGTCTTGACCCTCTTCTCTAGAGTTTAAGTGACAAGACTCCGCCTTTAAGCAAGACCTACACTAAGTCTGTTTTTGTTAATGGGAGGAAAGCCTGCTTTTACGATAGAGGTTGAAAAGCACAGCAGCGTCAGGGCGGGCTTTGCGCAGGCGTCTGGAGTCACTGGCGCCCCAGCTCTGACAGTGCCCACCCCACCCTCCACATTGCCACACCCCCCAAACTCCACACATATCCCACACCCTACCACCTCACAGCAAAACACCCCACCCTATGCCTCAATTTCTCCTTTAAAGTGGAAATGAGGCTATCAGTGATTCAGGGCAGTTTTGAGGTCAAATAAGATAACATGAGTGTGACACAAACTTTATTCCACTTGCTGCTGTCCCACTAGTTCTCTTAGTATCCTATAATCTTGAATGATTGGTGACCTTCAAAATAAAACAATAGTTGTAACTCTTCAGTGGACTTCTATCTATTCTGCCTTGACATGGGTTCTTAGAATAAATGACTAACAGCCACATCACCTGGCTAAAAAACAATCAAACAGGGCCCTCCCCAGTGGCACAACGGGTGAGGATGCAGCACTGCAAGCTACCGGCAGCCTCTTCAGTGCAAGTTCCATCCCCGACCCAGAGGTGATCCACAAGGCGCAGCAGACCTCGCCTGACCCACCCACTGCTCCCCTCAGCAGTGTTGATCTACCTGTTCTGTTCCCCACTCTGTCTCTGGTGAATACTCTGCACCTCTACCCCTGCATCTCTGGCCTGTACTCCAGTCCTGTATGCATAAATAAAATAAATATTAAATAAATAATAATAACTGATGACTGAGGTGTGCCCGGGGCAGAGCAACCATTTAAGTCCCAAAGTGTTCACAGGGCCAGGGTGCTTAAAAGCATCTTTTCTTATGAAAAGCCCCAGTAGTGAAAAGTGCCATAGAAAAAAATCCTTGCAGTCAGCCAGTGTTAGAGGTGGAATGTGGATGCAGAATATTCTGCATGTTTTAAAAGCACAGGTGTCTCATGCTATCCTACTTGTAGAGCCAAAGCTCCCAATTTGGTGTTCCTGCTTTTAAACTTGGGGATTTGGTCCATGTTCATGGGGTGATAGTCCCACATGTGTGGGGCATTTGCTTAAACCTTTCATAGTGCTCACTTAAAATATATGCTGTTTATTTTATGTCAATTATAGCCCCATCAAGAGCAAATAAGGTGTTCAACAAGCACAAAACATCTGAAAGGATTTACTCTAGCAGCTAACTGTGGCCATAGAAATAGGTGTCAGGTCTAAGGGGAGCAAAGAAGATAGGAATTTTTTTTTTTACTTTCATACACTTCTGTCTTGATTCTGTTATTTAGATTATGCATTTCAAAATTATAATTTAGTAAATTTAATTTCAAACTTTATAATTTAAAATTAATTTTTTTTACTTGCATGCTTATGTTAACATATGACTTACCAATTGTATAAACTTCTGAATGGGGATAAAACCATTTTGCTAAAGGTTAGTGTAGGGTGAGTCTCCACAAAAGGTCAGATGTGCTCTTCTTAGTGGGTCCAGAATAGGCCTCTTGGAAGCTACAAAAAGCTTCTGTTCTTGCCCAAATCCTTCACCCCTTCCTAATCAAGAGACCTCAACATCCCAAACTTATGGCCTTATCCTAATCAATGAAGCAAAATCACTGCCCCCCTTTTTATGACTTAGAAGAAAGTAGCTTGGGGAGTCTTGTCCAGCTCCAGGTTTCTCACTGAATATGTCTTCTATCTCAAAACCTCACCTCTCTCTCAGAGCCACGTCTGTCATGTCGTAGCTCCCTCCCACCCCCCATCCCCCTTTGATGCCCCAAGATCCAAATGCAGGATAGATATTCCTGGTACAGTCCATTATTCTTTAGAATTTACAACCATGTAACTTTCCATACATGTTGTAAAATCAACTGTTATCCTTCACTAACTTATGTGTTACTGTTTTGATTGTTCACCCAGCCCAAGAAGAACCCAGCTGGATAGGGGATTTCTTTTGCAACACCAGGAAGGGAAGAAGAAAATTGTTCCACAATGCACTGCACAGGGAGAACAGGCCTGGCTGTGAGTCCCCAAGGTAAAGCAGGAATAGCCCAAAGAAATGCTCCAAAGCATCTTTAAGAACTAAAGAGTGGAACTAAAAAGGCCTGGTTTCTGCAGAGAAACTGCCATGGTCCACTGATTTGATCACTAGGTGGTCTGCACAGAGCCCAGGAGTCTGTCCGTTAGCTCTGGAAGTAGCTCTGCTGTTTCCCTGTGGTGGAGCTTTACTGGCCTGGATTCTTTAAAACCAGAATCCAGACGCTCGGTTCTACTCACAAGAGAACTTGTCCAGTAGATGGTGCTGCTCTCTCTGAAACGGAAAACGAGAACCCTTCCAAATAAAATGGTTTAACACCGTTACTGAAAAGCACTGCTCTGTGCCAGGCATAGTCCTAAGCATTTTACATAATATGCTTCTTTAGTCCTCATGACAAAGTTGTGAAACTGGGATTACTATCATCTCAGTTTTGCAGAGTAAACTGAGTTTGAGTCACTAGCCCAGGGTCACCAGATGAAGAAAGTGGTGGAAATGACTGCCACGTCCAGGTGCATGACTTCAGACTGTTCTAATCACCTACATGAAATGCCCTCATGTTGCTCAGTCCCAGGGGCAGACGGTGATGATGACAATGATAAGGATGACATCACAGTGCAAAGAAGGTGATCGTGACAGAGGTGAACAAAAATGAGGATAAGATGCTGAGGATGGTCTTGCCCCACACTGAATTTTAGGTGAGGACAGGCTACATGTCATTTAAACTTCTGAGGTCACTGGTTAATTCTCACTCAACACTTCCCTTTTGCACTTTTTTCAGAAGGGTTAATAGAAAGTCTACAATGAGAGGTGGAGCCCTTTCTCCAAAGAGTCTATGTCTTCCTCACAAGGTTTTCCAAGTTTCTTTGCATTAAAGATGAGGTCAAAGTCCCCTCATGTGTGAGACAGAGACTTCTGCTTCTCGTGCCCCCCACCCCCAGCCTCACATGCTGCATTCTCACGAAGATAGGAAACACACAAGGCCATGTACATGTAAAAATACAGCCAGTCATTCTTCATTTGTATTTTCATTTGCATTTTATTGCAAAGTGTCCCATTTTTGGCTGAAAGCTAGATTCTCTTGTTGACCATAATTGGTAAATTGTAAAGGTGGAATGAGCTGAGGGCAATAAGAGAAAGAACAGGGAAATCATTCATGAGCTGAGTGACCATTGAACGGACCACCTGAGAGATTAGAAAATTCGTAGATTGCAGTCCATGCCCCAAGAGCTGTTCCTTCAGCTATTCAAATCACATGCTGATTTGCAGTAAGCTCCTTTACTTAACTGCCCAGACTACTTAACTTGAGATCTTTCTGTTGAAAAAAAATTAACATAATGTAGCATATATAACATATATATACCATTCCATATAAATGTTGTGTGTGTGCATTCATGAAAACATCTTAGCTTATTTCATTCAAAGCCTTACTAGCTATATAACATTGGGGAGACATTCGAAGGTTTTTTAGCACTGTTTTCTTGACTATAAAATAATGTTGCTCACATTGTAGGAGAGTTGACAAAATAAATGAATTCATGTAAAGTGCTTAGACCCATGCTCTATAAAGTTTAACTCTTACATTTATGTCACTAATTACCTCACTCGAGCCACATAGTCATCTGGTGATGAAAGATAGGTACAGCATTGTCTCCATTTACAACTAAAATTTCAGAGACTGTGAGGCTTTCCCAAGTCACATAGATAGTAGAAAGTACTTGACTCCTCAACACGGGGTCTGCTGCTGCTCTCCTGACCCAACAGTGCTGGCTCCAGTCATGGATTTTCTGACTCTCGTCCCAAGTTGTCTCAAGTCTCCTGTCTGACTTTCTTATAGCTTGCTTGCATATGTAGATATTTTTACTGGGGTATCATTGACATACAACATTATAGTAGGTGTAGGTAACAACACAACGTAATTGTAGAGACTGTGTAAAGCTTTCCACTATAAGTCTAGGTCACATCTGTCTCCAAAAGTTTTTTCCTGTTCTGAGAACTTACAAGAGTCTCCTCCCTTAGAAATTTTCAAATATGCAGTAGTGTATTATTAACTGTAATCACACTCTCTACCTCACTTCCCCATGACTTATTTATTTCATAACTGGGAGTTTGTACCTTTCACCTCCTTCACTCATTTTGCTCCCTTCTGACCCCCATTAGCCTGTTCTCTATGAGGTTGGGTTTTTGTTTGTTATCTTTTTCCCCCTTTTTATTTATTATTTTGTCGGTTTGTTTTTCTTGCATTCAATTTTCTGTAGTGAAGAGGAACATAATTTAAAACTGGAGTTCTGGCCAGTTTTAGACATGACACCACTATTTATGGAGCATTTCAAATATCAAGTTATCCAAGTTTTAATAAAGCTATGTAAGCTTAATATTTCAAAATAAAACTAAAAATCAAGATTAAGCAGTTCTTGTACCAAGACCTCTGACTATACAAGTGACTCTTTTTTTTCTTTCTCCTTTTCCTAATAAACCTGTCCTTTTAAATAGTAAAAGAAAAAATTCAAGATTAGTCAAAATTCATATCACAGCATCAATCAACATAATTCTTTTTATTCAGCAGTTATGCCTATTTTTTCTTTCCACTGTCAGAAGCAGACAAAAAGTGCTGATAATAAATGACTTCTTAAAATTTCATTCCTTCAGAGTATTGATGAAATTGAAAGAAATATTAAGGAGTGAAGTAGGTGTGGTAGGAAGATGTGATGGAGAAGAGAGGTAAATAAATGTCAATTGGATTCGAGACATAATCACATCTTTTAGTGATTTTAAAGACACACCAATTACTTCAGTACATCCCACCATCTTGTGACTCTAACATCTCAGCACATAAGTGTCCAAAAGGAAGATATGAGAGTCAAAAGAGCATATGTTTTTATGTGACTTTTGTGTAACTTTTCATTTCAAATCACAAAAGCATTGCTAATTGTTATTAACTAATGGAAATCCTCTGGTGGATGTCTAACTATTAGATGCAATACTAAAATATTTTTTAAACCACTTATATTAGCTTTTTATGTAAGGATAAGTCAATAGTATGATTTACTAGGTTGACACAGGTCTTTGAGATTCTTTGTAATGATATTGCAAAATACTTTTAACTACTGCAGAATTTAGTCCTTTAAACACAGTAAACTGAATTTGGATGAATCTTAGGAAATACCTATTTTTTTCCTGTGTTGGCAATTTTTGTGGAAAATTAAATCTACATCTTCTACTTTCTGCTCCTATTTAAATTCCATAAATAAATTCTAATCTGTGCAAAAAATTCGCAAGCATGCAGGGCAGGCAGCTGCTCTCTGTAGGTGGGTTCCAGCCCTGTCCCAAGATCAGTGCCAAGATCCTCCGCGTATTGAAGGAGCAGAGAAATCCTTCTCTCAGAAGGTGATAAAGGTAGAGATGTCGAGATAAAAGAAAGAGCTCAAAGTACATAATCTGGGGAGGGGACCCCTTGTGTGTGGCAACCCTAAGAACTGCCTCGACCATTGGCCCTAATTTCCCCTACATGCATGCTCACGCTGACCTCAGTGTCCCTAACAAATCAACTATCAACTCTTTATTTTCTCTTGTGTCACTGGAAAGAGGATGTGATTTTTTTTCATTTCCTTGCTGGGAATTTTCACAAGTTAACTAAGAAGGAAACTTGGACATGGACATGCTTCTGTAACTAAAGCTGTCAAAGGAAAAGTAATTTTTATTGGCGTGTTCAGCAAAAAAAAAGGAATAGCCTTCCCCTTGTTGCTAGGCAACCTCAGAAGTCACCCTCGGAATCCCCTTCTCTCTGGTAAGGCCATGGGGTCCTTGCTACACACCCACCAGGATGCAGGGGGGGCTTCCAGGCATGGCCACCTCCCCTAGGCTAAGGGGCCACAGCTGGATGGGCTGGAGAGTGGTCTCAAGAAACAAAGGTTACACTCCTGGAAATACCTATGAGTGAGAGAAACAGCACCGCATGCAAGAGACCCCCTGCACACCGGCCCAGGCATTTCCTGGGGCTTTGCCCAGGAGGCACTCGCTCCGTGTATGGGTTGCTCTTTGAAAATCGTTTTAGCCATTAGACCAAAGGCGAAACACAAGCACACTATTCTACTTTTCTGTCCCTTCTCCCCGGGTATTCCAGATTGACTCCTCCCTCCTGTAGAACTGCTTTCAGCGAAGCCTTCAAGCTGAGTAAACTGGTTGCTGGGCTCTATCTCCTGAGTAATTCTACTTCAACAGCTTTTATGGGGCTGTTATCACACCAGAGTCTCACTCCTAAGGTCAATGAGGCTGTCTGATATTACTCCAGGTATTTACTTTGGCAAACCTTAACGTGAGGCTAATTCAGTTACATGTAAGATATACGTATGTCAAGCAAAGCTGAATTCACTAACCAATTAAAGATCCTAACAACTGTGGTAACCTACGCAGTCCTAGGTAGCTGTGGAATGCCCACACGTCTCGCCAGCAACAACAGCACTCAGCACAGCAAATTTCACCTGCTAGTTTTCCATCAAAGTGCAGAAAAAGACTGAAGAAATGGGTCTACAGTTCGAACGAAAAGAAAGCATTTGTTTTATATTTTCATTTTGACTTAAATAGATTAGTAAGTAGAGTGAGTCTTATTCGGTGGGGGCTCATACAAATGACACAAGGCTGCCCTCTGATGTCCCCAGTCTTTATCTGTAGCTGCAGATAGTGAAGTCTGGTTGAGTCACACTGGCATCTGCAGCCCTAAGACTAGCTTTAGGAAGTGAAGTTGAGTGAGGAGGAAGAGGGGCTCAATACACATGAAACATAGGATACATTTACTTGGGTACAAACCAAACAGGTTGAACTGCACCTTCAGTTGTGCTAACTTAGCTCTCTGCTTTGGAAGGTCAGTCTCATGTGGCCTCGGTTCCCACAAGCATGACGGGGAGTTAGAATGCCTAAAAATGCACGGAGTGAGGATACTATCAGCCAGCATGGGAAGGCACCTGATGCACTGCCTGACTTTAATCTTTAGAAAAGTTCTTTCCTTTCATGGGGAAGAGGCTGGAGGAGGATATGGTGAGCAGTCAAAATGTAAGGTCTATAGGCTTTAAATATATATTTAGCAGTGCTAGAGCAATGACATGGTTGGATGGGCTGAGAGAAATTCCTTGATGACCAAATCATAATAAGCACCTGCTAATATGAATCCCTTTCATAATCCAGGGATAAAGTGTTCAGGGTGGTTATAATACCAATTACAGGATCATGACCAAGATTTGGAATGAGTGACCTCTAACGAGTAGGAATTAAATCACATGCTTAAAAACAACACAAATCTGGAAATCCTCTCGAGCCCCATAGTAGTACAGGAAGAAGGAACAGGATGGAAATAAATGAATTTTCAGTAAACTAATTTATCTCCCCATGTGTTCCTTTCTATTTATGTAATACAGAAGTGATAATGATTTTGAACATTGAATAAGCACAATCACAGTGTCTAGGATTGAGGAGTCATTCTACAAAAAGCAGTGGTTGCTGTGATGTGATTTGGCTATAACAATGGTGATGATGATGACGATGATGATGGGTCTATGCTAAGAAGTTGAAGGTCAAGTGGTGGCCCATGATGATGTTGGGGATGATGATCTTAAAAAAGGAATACAAATTGTTCTCAGATGAAGGTTGCTGCCAGCCGAGGAATTGGGTAAGTCTAAATACCAATAGAATATACCTTTTAGTTTCTCTATCTATAATGTGAATAGCCAGAAACTCTTGGTGTTCTTTCTCCATTCTAGCCATTTTCCAAGGAGCTAAACCATATTCACATCTTCTGTGGGGACTCATTTAAAATTATTTAGTATTCAACATCCTTTTCTGACTATTTTAACTGCTAACGAACTAAGAATAAAAAAAAATATTCTTGACATATATTTTTGAAAATCTATCACAAATCAAGGGCTAGAATCACACTTAGCATTGAAAAACCAGAGATGATTTCATTAAAATCAGAAGTAAGCATTTTCACCACTAGTACTTACCATTGCTCTTAGCATGCTAGCAAAAATGCCTGGGTAAGTGAATACGGAAAAGAAGAAACAAAATTTAAATTACTTACAGGAAAGGTGTGTACTAGGTAAGATAAAAAGAAGTTCATTTTTTTTAAGTAGCTAATATGGTTTAAGACATGAGCAGTATTTACTGACTCAGAGATCAGGAGGATCCAGGATGGGTGAATCATAAGCTCAGTTGTGCCAGACACTACCTTCTTCCCACTGTCTGGCTGGTCTGCTACCTGCCACATACCCCCTTTGAGTGACAGTATGTTTACAAAATGACTGAAATTTTAAGAACATCCCAAAGAAGAAAATGTCACTTCTAAATTTTTAATTATTCACAGAAAGAAAAACCTTGTTGAATAGACAAAAGTATTTTTGAGATTTTGTGCTTTGACTTTGATAGCAGATTCCTGCCTCTTTTCTGTTAACTTTCAAAAAGTAATATAATTGATCAAACTTGATTTTTCAGTAACTGTTAGTGCTTCTCTCCAGCCTCACTCGTCAGGGTGGCATCAGCAGCCTGTGTTCTGTGATCTGAGCCACGCTGGAAAGAGGAGCAGGACGGCCTGGCTCCATTAGGGTCCAGGGGGACTTGAAACAAACGGAACAACGGGGGACACCTCAGGAAAAATGGGGGTTCCAAGTAAAAGTAAACAGAGAAGCAAATGTCTGCTAAGAGTAACCCACAATGTTTGCAAAAGCAGGGTTGTTTCACAAGAAAATCTGAGGATCAAAAACCATCAAGTGTAATGACTTTGCAAACATCAAATATCAATGGAAGTCCCTTTTGCCAGTGGAGAGTTTGAGTAAAAGATGGATTACTACCCACAGGCTTTAAATGCAAGAGTGAATACAGTGGTCAGGAGGCATGCAGCCTGGGTTTGAATCCTGGCACAGCACTGACAAATGTGTGATACATTTACATCTCGCAGATCTGCTCAGACTCATGATATTCAGCTCTCTCGGCTGAATAATTCTCCTTGGTAAGTCCTGGCCACTTCCAACTTCTCGCTCCATTAGCTGGACTGGCCTCCCCTTGTAGAAATGTCAGGCTTGGGCTAGTCTCCACTGCACCTGCCTCAGCAGACTGGGCAGCACCCCTGGGAAAGTCAACCAAACCTTCAGAGGTTCTGGAGTCTCCAGCACTCCTGGTTGTGGATGAAGGGCACATCACAGGGGAGGAAAAATAAGATGATGCAGGATGCATGCACCACCCATGGGTGAGAGTACAGAAGGAAAAGGGCAAATCATTGCTTTTATTTCTCATTCTGATGGACTTCCCTGCAGCATCTTTCAAGAGACGGTGTCTATTTTCATGTCTTCAAACTCAACTGACTCTGGGACTTCCTTTGCTGAATGGAATAATGTGGTCACAAATCTATGTCCCCCCCAAATTTTGTGTATTCCTGTACTCTCTTGCTACTCTGTTTTACCATGAGAACAAACTCAAACTGACCTTCCAGAGACCCTCAATGGTTGTTTTAGCTGAAGCCAGCAATCCATGAGCAAGCACAGCCAAAATCAGCACAGTCGCCTGCCTCCTTTGCAGATGACCTTGGAGGCAGGAGTCCTGCTGAGCACAGCTCAGAGAAACAAAAGCAGCACAACCACAGAACTGGAAGCAAAAAGAAGTTCATTGACATATGTCCTGGGGTTTTATGGTTGTTTGTCATGCAGTATTGTTGTAGCAATAAATAACTCATTCAAGTTTGTACCAGAAAATAATGCTGTCAGAACAAAAATCTAAAATATGTGTCATTGGCTTTGGCGACTAGCAAGAAGAAGATAGGAAAGTAAGGAAACGGTTGTAATAGACTAGGAAAATACAAGCCCATGTGGCATCATGGTAAAACAATTGGTAAAGCTGTCGCTTATGGCAATTAGGAAAATGGGAAACCTCTCTGAATTTGAGCAGAAATACCCAGGGCAAAATGTCCAGTGTCTGCTGGCCATTAATTAAGTGCATATAAAAGGTAGGGGCTAGAGAAAAACTGACCCTATATACATACTATATAAAGGGACTATGGAAAGCCAAGAACCTTCTGAAATGGAAAATAAAGTAGCTTCTCGTGTCTAGTTGCCCCGGCTGGTAAAAATACTCACAGTAAAATAAGGTCTTAAAAAGATGTTTCTCCAAGACTCTTTGTTAAAACCATTGAACGAGGGTTGCCCCTGGTGGCAGCGGGTTAAAGCACGGCACTAAAAAACTAGAGCCACTTCCGCTTGAGTTTGACCCCCGCCCGCCCCGGAGGTGACCACATGGCGTGGCAGACCTCTCCTGACCCGCCCCGCTGCTCCCCTCAGCAGTGTACTTCCTTGATCTGCTTGTTCTGCTCCCCACTCTGTCTCTGGTGAATGCTCTCACCACTCCTGCACCTCTGGCCTGTACCCCAGTTCTGTATGCACAAATAAATGAATCTTTAAAAACAACAAACCATTGAATGAATTAAGACCATGTCTAGTAGACTCACTCAGCTAAGCAAAATGGCTTCTAATAATCCTAAGGACATTGCTCCACACCAATGTAATCGCTAAGTAGTAATAAACAGGGGCATATTTGAAATTGTATTCATGAGCCCGTAAACACTAACACCAATGTTGTGGAGTGTCTTGTCTGTTTTCTTGTATGTATTTTTCATCTCACTCTTTAATTCACTTTGATTTAATTTTTCTGTTAAACTAAAAAGTTTCTGCACAATGAAAGAAATTCATTGAAACTAAAAGACATCCTCTGAATGGAGAAAATTTTTGTTTATCATACATTTGCAATCTAAACTGAGATGTCAAGAATAACTGTCACCCTCTTACCCTAGCTGAGATACCTAACACAATCCCCACCCACTCACTCTCTCTCACATACAAAGAAATGTTTTACAACAGAAAATTCAAATACCTGCCTCTACTGGAGGTAACGCCTTGATGCCTATTGTCCCATTCCTCTTTAAGCCTGTTATACCTCACTGGTACCAGTTCAACTATTCCAACAACTACAAGAAAAATCATTGAAAATTTACAAAACTGAGGAGCTAACGCAATACAAAAGCCAGAACAACAACAATAAAAACAAAAACTTGCTAAGAATATCAAGAGAAAAAAGAGTAACCTATAATGGAACACCAATGAGACTATCAGCAGATTTTTCAGCAAAAACATTACAAGCATGAAGGAGATGTTCACAGTATTTTAAAAAGACATCCAGTCCAAGTGCTCTATCCAGTAAAACTAATAATTAAGATAAAGGGAAGAGAGTAAGGAGAATCACTAAAATGCAAAAACTAAGAATTTATGAACACCAAGCTACATATGAAAAGAAATCCTAAAGAAGTTATTATAAAGCAATAGAACAACGAATATCAAGGCAAAAGACATGAAAATTAATTACCAATGTGGCAGAAAAAGAAAGTAATATTTATACATGTGGTGTGGATATATATGTGTGTGTATATATCGTAGTTGGCATTAATGACTAACGAATAGTGGCTAATAAACATAATGAGGAATATAGATTCAAGTTGAAAATACTATCTATTCATATGAAGAGTCATTGTTGATTAGTGGAAATTTTAATTATAGAAAAATGAAACAACAAAGAGGGCTTTTGTGCACATACTTTTGTGACTTTCTAGGTATTAGCAAGAGATAACAAGGTTAATGAAAGAACCTTATAATGCATATTAGCTATGAGTTTGACTTTGCTCTGCAAAGTCAAAGGTATTGTCTAATGAAAATGCTTAACTGATAAAATTTAATCATATACTCTGATCATGCAACTTGTTCTTATTTTTTAATTATTTATATAAAAAAATAAATTGTATGGCTGCTACTGTTCTTAAACTGCTGATTTTAAAACACTAATTTAAAAGTTTTGTTCTAAATAAAGCATAAGGATTTTTAGCTGAGTTCCTATCCAATCACAGAATAATCAAAGTTAGAGTATCCAAATGTGTGGAACCCATATTTAAAGCATGATTCAAAAAAAAAAGCCTTTTAAAACATATAAAAATTTCCCATGAAGAGGATATCAAGGAAAAGTGAATCTATTATAGTCTAGTATTTAGTGTATATATATATATATATATATATATATATATATATAGTGCTTTCTTTAAAGAGGGCAGGAAGCTTTTTCCTTTTAAGAATTATTTATTAAGGGCCCTCCCTGATGGTGCAGCGAGTTAAAGCACAGCACTAAGAAGCTAAAGCCACTTCAGCATGAGTTCGATCCCCGCCTGCCAGGGAGAAGATCCACATGGAGCGGCAGATCTCTCCTGACCCACCCGCTGCTCCCCTCAGCAGTGTACTTCGTTGATCAGCCTGTTCTGCTCCCCACTCTGTCTTTGGTGAATCCTCTCACCACCTCTGCACCTCGGGACTGTACCACAGTTCTGTATTCATAAATAAATAACTCTTTTTTTAAAAAAAGTTATTAAAAAAGATAAACTTATGCCTTTTGCAGCAACATGGATGGAGCTGGAAGGGGTCATGCTTAGTGAAATAAGTCAGAAAGAAAAAGAAAAACAGCAGATGGTTTCACTCATAGCAGTAGCATAAGGGGTGGGGAGTGGGGGGCGGGGAGGGAAATGTAATAAAGAAAAAACGAACAACTGTAAACCAGAGACATTTACAGGGGTGGAGAGGAAAATGGGATCAAAACTGGAGTGGAACTATGGTGATGGCACATGGGTGAATTAAATTGGTGGTGGGAAGCCCATGGGGATTACAACCAAGATGATAAAATGCACAAAATGAAGAATGATGTAAAAAATAACTTTAAAAAATAAATAAATAATTTTAAAAATAAATTCACTTAGCACACACACACACAAAGAATGATTTATTTCTGCATATAAGAACTGAGATACAGGCCAGAGGGGGTGAGGGATTGGGAGGAAGGTGGAGAATGAGCAGGTGCAGCAGAGACAGAATGGGGAACAGAACAGGCTGATTGAAATACACTGCTGAGGGGAGAAGTGGGTAAGACAGGAAAGGTCTGCTGTGCCCTCTGGGTCAGCAACTTGGCCCGTGGCCAGGAACAAACTCCCACTGCAGTGGCTGCTGATAGCCTGACAGCACTGTCTTCAACCCCTGAGCCACCAGCGAGGCCCAGGAAACTCTTTTTAATGTAGTGTTAAATTATTCCTTTTCTCAGATCAAAACAGAGGAGAGAAGAGTACAGGGAACTATCGTGATGGTTTACAGATGAACTGGTGGTGGGAATTTTATGGAAATACACAACGATGTAAAATATTAAAATTTAAAAATAAAGCTTAAAAGTTATTCCTTTCCCCTAACTTCTATGAAAATGGCATATAAGAAACACATGTGGGCCCTCCCTGGTGGTTCAGGGGTTAAAGCACAACATTGCAAGCCAGGGGCAGCTGCTTCAATGTTTGTTCAATCCCTCCGCCCCAGAGGTAACTCTCATGGCGCTGGCAGACCTCTCCTGTCTCACAGGCCCGTTGCTCCCCTCAGCAGTGTACTTCTTCGATCTGCCTTTTCTACACCTCACTCTGACTATGGTGAATCCTCTGACTGCCCCTGTACCTCTGGCCAATACCCCAGTTCTGTATGCATAAATAAATAAATCTTAAAAAAAAAAAAACAAAGAAACACATGTGGCAGGGTTTCGCTGTTAATCAAGCATGTGTCACCCATAAAACTGTATATTATTTACAGCAGATTCTTCCTACTGAGGCAGCTCTTAAATAAATTTATTAGACCCTGACCCTCAAGGTCTTAATTCCTGAGAAATTCCATGATGAAGATATCCTAGCCATACTGAAATCAAGTGAAAGTCTAAATTAAACCAAGATTTACAAAAGACAAAATGAAATGATTTTCATGTATAACTGGAAAGACCTAAGTGGATTAAAATTCTTGGTGTTTTCTTAAATATTTATTTATTTATAAATATTTTGTTCATTTCTGTACATTTGCTTTCCTCTCTCAGGTGTAGCCCCCACAGAATCTCCGCCACCAATTCTCCGGTGCACCATCACCATAGTCTCTGTGCTCTTCCTACCCATTTTGATCCCTTACCTTGCCCTGCAGAAAGTTCTTCGAATTTATAATTGCCTGTTTATTTTTGTTGTGTTGTGTTGTGTTTTTTATTGTTGCTGTTTTTCCCCCGATCCCTTATTTGGTTCCCTACTTCCCTCCTATGTGTGAAACCATCGGATATTTTTCTTTTCCCTTCTGACTTATTTCACTGAGCATAATTCCTGTGAACTCTATTCCTGTTGCTATGAATGGCATAAGTTTATCTTTTTGGTTGCTGAATAGTATTCCATTGTGTATATATCCCACATCTTCTTGATCCAGTCAACTATTTGGGGGCATCTGGGTTAAAAACTCCAGGTTTTAAGACATTTTGTGGGGGTGGAGTGGGGAATGGGATCAAAAACAGTGGGGTAAGGGAAATGCACTGGACTATGGTGATGGCACATTGGTGATTTGGTGATGGGAAACCATAGGGGATTGCAACTGAGATGGAAAAATGCACAAAAATATGTAAAAATAAACTATTATAAAAATAAATATATATATAAATACAAAAAAAACTCTTGATTTTTATCAATACCATCTTCTCTCACAAGGACTCAAATAGACCAATGTTTTATATATATATATATATATATATATATATATACACATCTATAATACACATTATAGATGTGTATATATATATACACATGTGTGAAAATCTCTCTCTTGCCCAGCTATATTGAAAGTTTCCTAGGGTCCTCATTTTGTAAAAACCAGGAAACTTTGATGTTGGGGGGGAACATACTCCAGTTTCAACTTAGATTCCCTCCCCAGAGTGGCAAGGGCCACAGTGGCTCAATCCCTCCCTGTTATAATAAATTTCAAAGTAGCCCCTAGTACTGCCTTTCCCGAGCCCCAAATACTGACAGCGACTTTGCCGCAGCAGGCCGCTCACATTCCAGGCCTGGGAGAGCTGGGATAAGAGCCAGCTCCATGGGAAGTTGGTTTGTGCTCTCTAGGAAGGGAATATCAACCTCTACACTCCTGGGAGAACCTTCTCCACTTTGGCAACATCTATTTTATCCTTACCCAAAAAAGCCAGCAGCTTCAAATGTTAAAGATAAGACATTGAATGGACCCTCCCTGGTGTCGCAGTGGGTTAAAGCACAGCGGGTTAAAGCTAATGCCACTTCAGCATGAGTTCGACCCTCCAGAGGTGATCCACATGGTTCAGCAGACCTCTCCTGACCCACCTGCTGCTCCCCTCAGCAGAGCACTTCATCAGTCAATCTGTTCTGCTCCCCACTCTGTCTCTGCTCCCCAGTTCTGTATGCATAAATAAATAAATCTTAAAAGAAAAAAAAAAAAGACACTGAAAACGTAAGCGCACAAAGCAAAACCCATTCCAGGAACTCAGATAACATCTCAAGATGGCCGGTTCTTTATTTTTTTATGATACTGGTGTAGATGTTATATAATTTATTATTTTATGATCCTCTGAACCCCAGGACCTCCTCCTCCCTTGTGACTTGAACCCACTAACCCCTTCTACCTTCGCTGCCTGGATGTCACGTTTCCTCGGGCTTCCTTAGGCTGCAGACTTCTGATAGATGCCGCAAAACTGCTTACTCAACCCTGGTCACCGGGTTCATGGGACTGAGCGGCCGCCTGGCCCAGGGCTATCTCGGCCTCCAGGAATGCAGGAACCCAAAAGAGGTCACTCCCTACCGGGTGAGTCTGGACAAGGGTGAGGCAGAGACGGTAGAACTTGAAAGGGTTTTGAAAAAAAACTTTAAAAATCAAGGTAAAGACTATGTTGATGCCATTTTTTTTCAAAACAAAAAGTACCGCAAAAAGTCCAATAGGAGCCAGTTGTCCAAATTTTAAATAAAGAGAATTGGCCCTGCATTTGCACAAGTTGGTGTCACTCAGCCACCTGCCAGTGACTCAGTCACTCACTTGAGGGCCCCTCTTTTTATGGCAGTCTGCAATCAAAGTGCAAATCTTCCAAACACAGCAAAATAGTTATCTACTGAGTGGCTCCCATAAAAGCGGCTTGAGGGGGCTGGAGGAAACAACAGCAACAAGGGATGATCTTGTTTCCATCTATGAAAGAGCAACGGGTCAACAGCAAGATAGAGCCACTTCCCTGCGCATAACACAAGCTTTGGCGTCTTCAACCAGGATTTCCCCATCGTTCATTGTATATTCTACTTCCTGGATGAAAGGGAGAACTTCCGGGTCATAGATAAAGACATTTTTTCTGCTTTTAAACTCCAGAACTCTCGAGGACCTATTATTGCAGCCGAAGGAGAAAAGCACCGAATTTTTCTCAGCTGATACATTCAGCGTGTGTATATTTTACAGCTGCTGTCAATTTATAGAATTTGTAAAAATTCATCCACTTCAAGAGTATAGAGGGGCTCTCCATGCTGGCACAACAGGTTAAAGCGCAGCACTAGGAAGCTATCTGCCTAGTGAGTTCAATCCCCCCGGCAAGGGGTGACCCACATGGCAGCTGCTCCCCTCAACACTTCATCTATCTGCCTGTTCTGCTCCCCACTCTGTCTCTGGTGAATCGTCTCATCCCCCCACCTCTGGCCTGTACCCCAATTCTGCATAAATAAATGAATCTTTAAAAAAAAAAGCATACCTATAGAAACTTTCTTTGGGCCACAGGATGAGTGATAGGCAAAGCCAAAATAAAAATATGTAGTAACAGTAGTAATAGAACTAACAGCAGTAATAGTACTGTAAGTTTTTTTTTTTTCCCCATCATAACCATCATTTGCAAACAAGGTAAATTTTAAGATTACTTCCCGTATTTTCTATGAATCTGAACTTCCTTAAAATTTTAAAGGTTCTTATTTTTACTTAGACATTCAAAGGTTATTTTCTTAAGCAATGGTGGACAAGGTCTCAAATAAGAATTTAGTGCAATAACCTTTTTGTCATTTGTGGGAGGTCCCCTCTACCTCTAGGTACACATTTTCCATCCTGCAAACAGAAGTGATTGTTCCTTTTATTTGCTTTTAACTAAATTCAGTTTTATTGTTTTTAAAATAGCAAATGATCTTTTCATTGTGGGCATTTTTGTTCTTTTCAGTGTGTCTAGAGATGACACTTCTCATTGTTCTTTGTGTTCATTTTTCCAGCTCCTACCAAAAATATAAAAATGTACAAAGAACATATAAATACAAATCTTCTGAAATTAAAGGCTAATCTGAAGCTTTGACACTTAAATTGATGGAGAAGTCATTTTTCTGGAAGAGAGGAATGACTGAATCAATGCTAGAAATCCCCAGATTATCCCTGAAGGCCAATGAGATGGGCAAAAGTCAGTCAGTGCCAACTGAATCGGCCTGATAAGTTATAATGTCACAAAACTAAACTTTCAGACACAATGTGATTTGCACATGACCTGAGGCTTCCTCTGAGAAAGTTGCAAAATAATATAGAATGTAGCAGCAAGTTGCAAAATACTAAAGAATAAAATGTGGGTACAAATTCAAAGGGAAAGAGTAATAATTACCACTATTTTCTGCAATGAGGAAAAATTAACTTTAATCATTTTAAGGGATTAGAAGCAAATATGTGCATAATAATACTTTTCATAATATGTAAAATGCAGAGAGTGTCTCAAGTTGACAAAGACAAAAATAAGGTATATACTGATGAGTACAACACTCTAAGAGGTCAACTTTAAAATTACAGATTGTCAATCCTTCAGAAAAATAATGTCTTACAAAGGAATTTAATAGGGGTAGAGAGAAGCATACAATAAATTTAAATTTTAGAAGGCCTCAGACAGTCGTTTCACTAAGGTAACATTGGCTTATAGTTTCAGGGATATAGCTTCACACCTGGACAAATGTATATCCTGAACTTACACAGATTTTAGACTGTTATATATCATCTCTACACATTCTTTAGTCTAGAAATTTAGCTAGCTTCATATTGCTGCACATTGAACCTCTCCAAATTGCTTAGTTGACAATTAATCGCTTATCTGTTCTTTATCCCAAGTCTTTGTTTTAAAGCTATACATTGATAAAGATGAGTGAATATTCAGATACAAACTCTGCTTAAAACTATTTCACTGAGAATTAACCTTGAAATCAGGATTTTGTTTCCATAGATCCTTTGGCAAATCTGTTAAATAGAAAACATGAACTAAACTGACACATATGACTTCATTCCATATTAAACATCACCATTCTGCATCCTTCTCCTAAGTAAAAAGTAAATTCTTCAAAATTGTCTTCTAAACCAATCTTTACCAGAAATTTTTCTCTGCATCTTGGGAACTTACTAGATTCTAGTGCTACATAAAAATGGAATTCTTCTATTTAATAAAAGCTAGATTTGAAAAAGTCAGCATTTGCTATTAAAGAATGCTTGTTTTATTTTTCTTTATAGTTTGAAAAAACTCCCTGTGAGCCGATGATTCATGTACTAATGCACCATGTCAGGAAATGCTCATGATCATAGAAAGATATTCTATTTATTCACAGAAACTTATATTATCATATAAATTTACCTCCCCAAAGAAAATCAGAGGGAAAGGTATTAAGGAAATACAAATATTGAGTTACACTATAACCAGTTAGATCAGCTAATGAGTCACTCACAGTTCAAAATGTTGAGTTGATCATCTTAAGAATTAGTCATTTTACTTCAACTAAAACATTTTCAAAACAAAACTACATAGAACCTTGTTATTCAACTCAAAAAATTAAATTAAGAAGTGCAGAATATGCTCAATTTCTTTTAAAGGACTCTATCCAGTTTTATAGGGTATATACCTTTAGCACATCAGATATAAGTAAAACCTTAAAAGAGAATTATCCTGAAAAAGAACTGCAGAGATGTTAATACCCCTGTTTCACCAGCCTATTTCAACAGACTGTTTCTGAATGAAGAGAGCACTGATTTTAAGAAACACGTACTTTTAGTTTTTACTATATGCTAAACTCTTTCTGATGACATGAGACTTCTGACAGGAGATGTTGGTCCCTAAGAAAATAAACAAAATGTTTAGACAGAAGCGACTGAATTGTACATGCTTTGTTTCTAATCCATTTTATATCCAGAAGAAAAACTGTAGAATCACAATTCCCAATTAACTAAGATTGTTTGTTATAAAGTTGTCATGGTGCCAGATAAAAAATTGATATTAAGAAAAAATATAAATGTATACAAGTTAAATAATATCTGAGTTCTAATACTCTTATTATAACCAAGTGTGTTATTGATTTTACAAGAGGAAAATAAATCACTGAAGAAGCGCACTGAAGGTCTGACAATCAAATGGATGTTTAATTTTTCAAATATTTTAAGTTTAAAATGTTAAATTAGTGAGTTTCATTTATAACTGCATAATGAAAATTGCCTTCTTAAAATATTTAGTTTCTAGGCAACCTTGGGAAAACTAACAGTTTTTACATAATGTGTGTGTGTGTTTTACATCACTCTTCATTTTATACATTTTTTCATCTCAGTTGTAATCCCCATGGACTTCCCACCACCAGTTCACCCATGTGCCATCACCATGGGTGTTCTTCCCATTCCAGTTTTGATCCTGGTCCCCTCCCCATACCCATAGAACTTCACTGATTTATAAAAACTAACAGTTTTAAGAAATGTAATGAGATTACTAAAGTTCATTTGTAGTGCTTTTACAAACCATTACCACTATCAGTGATTTATTTCCCTTAGTCCCTCAGTCAAATTGTTCTGTTAATCTTCTCCACCATCTTGAAAATCAAAAGTAAACATCTAAATAGTGTGTCAGATTTATCAATTCTCTTATTGTATAACCAATAGCAATATACAGTGAATTAATTTTCTCTACTATAATGAAACACCTGCATTCTTTATAATATTTATTTCTTCAGGGTAATTTTTGAATGACATCTGCATCTTTGCCCAGTTTTCTGAGTGATTTAAATTTTTTAATACAAACAATATTTAATTTCTCTAGGAGAAAATTTGAGTGAAAAATATCTACATTCTTAAACATTAAGAGGTGATAATACCCAGGATTTCAGTCTATCATCTGCAGTCTCTTTGTACTCTATTGGAAATAAAAGTAACACAATTATTTCCTTCATATCTGAAAAGTCTACTATAGCCAATTCTCTAGCTGAGATTTGACAGCAAAAAAAAATTTATCCAAAGAAAAGGTAGCTTAAAAAAATATGGTAGCAAAAAGTGCTTGCCCATAAACTGTGTGATCTTTGTCTGATTTTTTTGTGGGGAGAGGGCTGATTTTCTTTGCCTGATATCTGATACCAGTTTTTTATTTGACTTAGGATATGCATCTTTCAGTGTGCATTTATACTATATAATAGCTGCTAAAATGCATAGACAATAATGATCTAGCTGCATTTCAACTATAAAAGCTAAAAGCAATTCATTGGCATTACCCCTTCTACCCCCTTGAAAATAATAAAAACTTTAAATAATGACAATAGTGTTCTAATTGTTTCTTCTAAGTCTAATTTCTGAGAGATGCATCTTCAGTTGCTATTTGAGGATAATCAGCCTTTGATATTCTCACTACCATCATTTTAAAGGCAGCAAAAACTCAACACCAAGAGACTCACAGCCCAGACTCATTGGGTTCAGATCTTGCCTTCCTCATTTTCTAACTGGATAAATTGGGGAAAATTATTTCATTTGATTACTTCATTTGTCCTTTTTGGCCAATTAGTTTACCTTTATCAACCAAGGAAGGAGAATGAGTGATTATAATAGTCATCAGCCACATTGAACCATTGTGGGAATAAATGAGAATAACTAAGCAGCCTCCGCAGGCAGTGGCTTGCACTTAGTTAGCGCACTGTATGTGCTTACTATTTTTTAAATGAATACTTGCGTTTGATGAATTTGCACTTACTCTCATCCCACTGGTATTCATTCTCCCTGCTTTATGGCTACATGGGTCATAGTTCTGCCTGGGTTACCAGACATCATTAACATGGTATGTCAACAGAAGGCTGCAGGTAGGTCTCCACCTTTTCCTTCCAGTCATCCCTCTTTGCTTTGTAACTTACTCACTGTCTTACTGTGAAAAACTAACAAGTAGCATCTCACTTGTGCTCTTGCTTATGAAGTGTCTAGCAAGTGGACTGGAGATATGATTGTCATTAATTTGTAGGGAAAATAGGTGATCATAATATCAACAAATATGGTTATTGTTAAGAAATGTAAACTTTTTCTGCTATTTTTATCACAGTTTATGATAGGGTTAGAGTTTTTCAAGACATGAAATATCTTCTAGTAGATGGCCAAAATGAAAAGGCATATTCCCCTGTCACTAATATGTGAAAATAATATATTTTTTAAAGCATCCCCTGGGTAAGTTAAAGAAGGGAGAAAAATATGAGATGGTTCCATGCATATGTGGAATATAAAGAACCAAACAGAGGGAAACAAACCCTAGAAATTTGACTGTCTACTAGAAGGTAAGCGTGAAAGGTGGGGGAGGACGTGAGGGGTCCCAGTGACTGTGGTGGGTGAGATGTGGTAGGTACATCTGAAGAGGTGAGTTTCTACCTCTAGGTATATACAGTGCTATAAATCAACCTTACCTCAATTTAAAAAATGTTGTTAAGATTACAAGATGAGAATGAAAGATTCGTTTATTCACTGAATCAAGAAATACTCAGTTATTCCTATTTGCTAGAATAAACTAGAATTCCAAGCAGGTTATACCCACCATAGTGGTGAAAATTTATTATGATATCGAGAAAAAATTTTATAATTCCAGGTTAAACCTTTTCTTTCTCTCCCAGGACTCTATCAGAAGTCTCTGAACATGATGTTCAGTTTGTCCATCAACCATGTAAAGATATCACAGGACTATAATCACAGCTGCTGTTCTCTGTATCAAAAAGTCAGGCGCACACTCTTGCTAAGAAAGGTTGGGAAGGACTGGCTAAGCCTCAGTGCGAGGCCCTTGGGATGAATGGCTGAGTTCCCTAGTTGCTCCTGTTTTGAATATCTTCTGCCGCCCCCCACCCCGCCCCAGAAGGAGAAACTGAACAGATTAGTGCAGACACTCATTTTTTTCTTCAGAGGAAATACACAGATGAAAAGGATCAATGACTGACTGACAAACTTGTAATTGTGATGTGAAATTACCCCAAATTTCTTTAAGAATCACAGCGCATTCTGTCTCTTCCTGATCTAAAAAAAGCCGGGATTGGGAAGCAATTCAAAACTGGGATTCTGCTTCCCTCTTGCACAGTTACCAGGGCAGCTGCGGCTTTTAAAGGCAAGTCTCTGAGAGTCCCTCCAACATAGTCTTGTTAGCAAGGATGTGAACAGTCTTTTGAATCATTATCAACTCTTCTATACAAGCAGAAGATTGGTTAATGCTCAGGAAACTGAGAAGAGAAACAAAGACCCTTTATCCTTCAGAAAAGAAAAAGAGGTTTTTTGTTTTTGTTTTGTTTTTCAACACTACACCTATATAGTTTTTGTGAGTTCCAAGACTGGTTAATAGTAAGTAAGGAGGAAGATGAAGAATTGGGTTATATATGTCAGCACATTTACAACTTCAAATTCAAACACATTAAAATTTTAATGCTGACCAAAAAATCAAACGGATGGCATTAATTTAATGTGTCAATCATATTCTTCTAAAACTAAATCCACCACCACAATGTATTTTTTCTTTTGTAAATGGAAACTGAAATATAACAGAGATTTCTTTCTCTCTCTCTTTTAAATCAACCTGCCCAAATTATTAAGCATGTGGGCTGATTCACATACCCAGATCTTTCCACTGTATGGATTCTTCGAAAAGCCTCCATTTCCAGAGTCAATCTGCCTCAGGTCAAGTCCCAGAACTGTCACTCCCTGATTTAGGAATATGTGGCCATTGTGTATATATAGCACATCTTCTTGAGCCACTCACCTATTTCGGGGCTTTTGGGATGCTTCCAGGTTTTACCTCCTGTAAACAGTGCTACAGTAAACATAGGGGTACAGATATATTTCACTTATAGGAGGAACATAAGAAACCAAATAAGACATGGGGGGGGGCGTGATAATAATACACAACAAAACAAAAACAAATGGGTCCTCCCTACACAGCAGGGTAAAGCACAGCTCTATGTAGCATTCTGCAGCCACTATAGCAAGAGTTAGATCCCGGGCCAGAAGTTGACCCACAAGGCTCACACAGCATACCTCTCCTATCTCCCTGCTGCTCCCCTCAACAGTACATTTCAGTCAGTCTGTTCTGCTCCCTGCTCTGCCTCTGGTGAATCCTCTCTCTTTCACACACACACACCCCACCTCTGGCCTGTAACCCACTTCTGTATGCAGACAGAAGGGAAGAGGGATCATAAGGAGGGTGGAAGGAGCACAGAGTACTAATGGTACATGGGTGAATGGGGGAGGAAATCCTATGGGACTACAAGGGAGTGGGGGAATCAAACATTGTTTAAAAATGAACAATGATTCATGTGAGCTCTTTGTATGTCTTTGTGATCAGTCCTTTAAGAATTATTGTATGGAATGCAAAGATTTTTTTCAGAATCAGTAGGGTATCTCTGTGGCTTGGTTAATGTCTCTTTTGCTGTCAGACACTTTTAGAATGTTACTCAGTAACCAAAAAAGATAAATTTGTACCATTCCCAGCAACATGGATGGAGTTAGAGGGATCATGCTCAGTGAAATAAGTCGGAAGGAAAAAAAATATTGAATGGTTTTACTTATACGAGAAATATAAGAAAAACAAACAAGACTTAGAACCAAACAAGACTTTGTATTATTACAATACAAAATACAACAAAACTAACAGAAAATTATAAACCAGGGATATCCTACAGGGGAGGGGTACAGAGAGGGATTAGAAGGAGGGAGGGAGGAATGTGGGAGGCTATGGTAATGACAGACAAGTGAGACAGGGGGTGGGGGAGTAAATGTTTTTTTTTTAATGAACAAAAATGTAAATAGATATATAAATTAATAAAAAAGAAGAGGAAAATAGCATAAGAAAATATATTTTATAAGTGTAGGAGTAGGGCTATGAAAGGAAGTCTTACTAAAGAGTAGATTGTCAAAGTTTCTGAAAAAATGAACAATGATGTAAAATATATATAAATTAATTAATTTAATTTATAAAAGAATGTGGCCAGTTACTTAGCATCTTTGTGCCTCAGTTGCAAAGTGCTGTTGTAAGGCTTAAATGTCAAGTACCAAGTGCCTGGCAAGGACTCAGTATTATACAGCATTTCATTCATTTGAATTCTGTGTAGTAAGTCTGAAAGGATTCAAGCCCCAGTACAGTAGGTCACCACAACAAGGAGTGGAATTTCAGCTTCTGCAGGAAAACAGGATCTGAATCTTCTTGCATAAAACCTGGGGCAGCTTTGCATACAGAAAAATAAAGGCTGCAGTTACCATTGTCAACTGCTCTGCTGGAAGATGGACAAAGACATACCCACCACCAGACATACCCACCTGCTTCCTGGCTCCTGAGGTCAAGGCTGTAAATTCCCCAACTTGCAAATACTTGAAGTAAAACTGCTTCAGTTGTGGTCACCTGCACCATCATCCATAGTATGAGTCATTTAAAACATGTCGATGTTTTCCCAGATTTACTGCGGTATAATTGACATACAACACTATATACGTTTAAAAAAGATGCCTGCAACCTCTTCTTTATCCCTTCATCAATGGACAGAACGGAAGGTGTTTCCATATGGTAGCTATTGTGAATACTTCACAATAAATACGGGGGTGCAGATAGCTCTATGAGATTCCATATTCATTCTTAGGACACAGACCCAGAAGTGGGATTGCTGAATCAAAAGGCAACTCTATTTTGGGGTTTTTGTTTTTGTTTTTTGAGGAAAATCCATGTTGTTTTTCATAATGGCTGTCCCAGTTTATATTCCACCAACAGTGCAAAGGGATTCTTTTTTTCCCCACATCCTCATCAACACTCATAAGCTCTTGACTTGTTCATGAGAACAGCAGAAGTGAGATGATAGCTCATTGGGATTTGACATTTTATTTCCCTGAGGATTAATGACATGAGTTCCTTTTTCATGTCCCTGTTGGCCATCTATATCAGGATATTAAGAATATGACCGTGTGCATGCCTTCACCAATTCATTATATATTTTCATATTATTTATTAGTATCCTTTCATTTCAACTTGCAGAGTTTATTTCAGCATTTTTGGTTAGGCAGGATTTGTAGTGATGAATTCTCTAAGAATTTGCTTATTAGGGAATGTCTTTATCTCACTTTCATTTCTGAAGGACAATTTTTCTGAATGAAGTATTCTTGATGGGCAGTTTCTTTCATGGAGCTCTTTGCATATAGCATCCTGTTCACTACACTGTGCAGCCTCCACTGAGAAATCTGAGAATCTCACAGGAGTTCCTTTCTATAATAGATTTTTTTTCTTTTGCTGCTTTTATTTTTCCGTGATTTCAGGCACTGTTTTGATTTTGTTATTATGTGTCTTAGAGATCATTTAGATTTTAGAGTGACCTAATTTATTCCTAAACTGGAAGCTATAAATGTCCAAATGAAGTGTGATGTTTAAAACTTTCCCCAGGTTTAGGACATTTCTGAGTCATTATTTTTTTAAAATATTTCCTTAAAAATGCCTTCTCCCAGGCTTTCGACAAGGTTCAACACCCATTTATGTTTAAGGCCCTTGAAGTCCTCGGAATAGAAGGAACATACCTCAACATGATAAAAGCCATCTACGATA
>NW_004567119.1:26619395-26652396 GCF_000260355.1 Condylura cristata
CCATGTGGTCACCTCCGGGGCGGGGGTCAAACTCAAGCGGAAGTGGTTTTAGCTTCTCAGTGCTGTGCTTTACCCCGCTGCGCCACCAGGGAGGGCCCCATCTGGTTCTTTTTTATGTCTTCTATACCTTTGCTGAATTTCCCATTTTGCTCTTATATTGTTTTTCCCCCTGAAATAATTACATTTTCTCTGTGTTCTTTGTAACTCTCAGAACATTTCTAGAACAATTACTTTGAATTCTTTTTCTGGAAATTTCTGGATCTACATTTCTTTGGAGTTACTGGAGGTTTGTTGTATTCTTTTGAGGGAAGCAGCTTTTCCTGGTCCTTTGTGATTTCTGTGGACATGCACAGATGACCATACATTTGGAGAAGTTGTCATGTCTTCTAGACTTTATGGTCCAACTTCAGTAAGGGAAGGCTTATCACCTGCTGGAGATGCCTACAGGTCTAGTGGGGCAAGGTGCCAGGGGCAGGGGCATGCCTACAGGTCTAGTGGGGCAAGGTGCCAGGGGCAGGGGCATGTTGTTCTAAAATAAAATGAATGCATCTCAACAATTTTATATCTGATCTAAAGACCAAGTATAAGACTTTAGTTAAGATAATGTGATACAACTTTTTCAAAGCTTCACAGAAAGCAACATCAAACCCAAGGGAAAACAGGAATCTAGACTTCATGCCAAACACTCTTGTGCCCCAGTAATTACTGAGCTTGTATTAATGAGAAGAGAGACAATAATGGATTTGGAGCAACAACGCACTATCTCTGCCATGTTTTGACAGGAAACATTCATTCCAGTGAAATCTAACAGTGATAAGCTTTGGGAAGTTCATTGAGTGAATTTCTTAATACTCTGGAGAGATTAAGTCCTAGTTCATCTTTCCATTTTGTCCAGAGCATTTTGAAGAACCTTGGCAAAATCTGTTTTTCCACAACTAATAATTGCATTATTGATGTGGATGGTAATAAACCAGTTACTGCATATTACTAATGGAAATTGATTTTTTTTTTAAGTTTAGGAAATGCTCTTTAAAAGGAAACTGATCCTTCAATTATATCTCCCTCAGCACTCAGATTAGGTTTTTTGATTGACATGTTTCATTTGTGGGTATTAATTTCAGCATCATAAAACTGGAACTGCACCGGTTGGCAGTCCCTCAGAATTTTGGAAAAACCAAATATGTTTGAGAAAGTTAGGCATTCCCAGTAATACAATAGAAGGGGAACTTTAGATGCTGAATAGTTAAAGTGTAACATTTAAACCCCCCCAACATAAAATTTGTAGCCATTTTTCTCAGACACAAATACAAGAATTCCTTCATGAAATTACAAAACCAAGGTTAAAGTTCAAATGTCTAATAAAATATATTTTTAAAACTACATAATTTTTTCATGTTTAATTTCACCTTGTAATAAAAAGTGGCAAGGTAATAAGTACCTGAAAAGCAAATAGAAAATGCAGCCATTTTAAGAATTAGTTTGACTTTTAAATACATTTAATTTGCACATACATATTATCTAGCCATCAATGCATCTGGTATATTTAGCAGCTAGTTCTTGTATCTGATTTACTGGGTTTGTTTGCTGGCCCTGCCACTGAACACTCCTTATTAAGGCAAATCACTTACCTCTTTGGTCTTTATTTTTCTCAATTTAAAGGAGAGGAAAGGGGGGGGCCCTCCCTGGTGGCACAGCAGGTTAAAGCACTGCACTAAGAAGCTTAAGCCACTTCCATATGAGTTCTATCCCCGCCTGCCCCGGAGGAGATCCACATGGCGAGGCAGCCCTCTCCTGACCCACCTGCTGCTCCCCTCAGCAGTGTACTTCGTCGATCTGCCTGTTCTGCTCTTTGTTCTGTCTCTGGTGAATCCTCTCACCCTCCACATCTCTGGCCTGTACCCCAGGTCTGTATGAATAAATAAATCTTTAAAAAATAATAAAAAAAAAGTAGAGGAAAGGGGACAATTTCATGAGATTATTTGGAGGATTCAATTACTTACTAGTCTTATAAAATGTGTGGAACAGTAACACTCTATAAATATTAGACATTATTATTATGCACATTCAAAGAGAGCATACTCAGTTCCCATCAGGAACTATTAAATCAGAATCTGAGGGTGAAGCCAACACGGCCATAAAAGATCCAGGGGTGATTCTAACCTATAGCCAGGGATTGAGGTGCTATGACAAGTAGCCTCCAGTATTATAATTGAAGCCTTCCATTAGGAGGTTACATACTAATAGGTTAGCAATCTTATCTCTAAATGCTATAGTAACTGGTATTTTTATTTTCTTTTTATGTGTGTATGGGTGTAGCTTTAAATTTTTCTATAATGAACATGTATTACCACATTAATAAAAAAAATGCTATCTAAAGCTGTCCACATGTGTTAGGTCCAACACAAGGTCCTTGAACTCAAGAATTATGCCATTTAGAAGTTCAGAGCACAAAGTGGAGATTGTACAAGAAGACAAAAGTCAGAAATGTCAGAAATGAGCTTCTTTATTTCAAGCACTACAGGACTTCAGAGTAAAACAGTGGGCTGAGGGGAACAGTGTCAGCTATAGATTGCAGAGATGATGTGCTATAAAACAAAAGGCCCTAGTTTCTAGGTCCTGCAAAGATTATGGAAACTAACTAAGTAAAGCACACTTCAGTCTCATCCCATGCGGGCTTGCATTATTTCAGAGTGTAGGTAGACTGGAGTTTGGTGACACTATTCACAGAGTTAAGGGATCAGGAAGAAGAGATGGTCTGACCAAATGGATACTGAGTTTAGTTTTGAACATGCTGAGGTCGAGGGACTGATGGGACCTCCAGGTGAGACTTCCTCAGAGAGTAAAGACAGACTCTATTACTTAGGAAAACAGTGAAGTGTGGAGGTAAGAGTTTTATGCAGTAGTATGAGACGATGATGATAATGATGAACTGAGAGCAGGGACTAGAAGAGGGTGAAGGCAGAGGCTAGGGAAGGGTGGAAGAAGAGACACCTGTGGAGGAGGCGATGGAGGTCAGTGCCCAGCAGGACGGGGTCAGGGGGCTCAGCGTTGTTGAAGCTGGGGAAAAGTTTCACCCATCAGTGATCTGCAAATAGGTCGCTGGTCCCTGTACAAGTTTTCTCTCCTCTACAAAGGGTAAATAACTTCCAACCCTGTGATATTGGTCATGTTTTGCCTTTGGCATTCATGTGGGCAAATTGAATGCTTCATGTCAATATTTTTGACTTTATCAAAGAGCACTTTGCAAACTATTCAGATGTATGATTGTCACCAGAGAAAGTCCTGCAAAGTTGTCTTAAAAGATCTGTAATGGTTCAGTATCCTACATGTAGAGTATTCAAAAGGAAATATATTTGTTGTGCTAATATCTTATTTTAAGAGACAGGAAAAGCCCCCTGTGGATTAATTAATGGTTATTTAGAATGGATGATCATTTGACTTAAACTGTTAGTATTGAGGGTTTACCACACACAGCTGAAAATATTCATAATAATAACCAACTTTAGAAAATAAAGTTATAGCTTTGTGCCAGTCTAGCCCAATCTTCAACATTTGGCTGAAATCTAACCCATCCACGAAGCATTTACAATATTATAACCCCAAGCTATCCCCTCTACCACTCAACTGAAAACATTTTCACCACTCATTTGACAATAAGACATTCCCATTCTAGAACCTGCAGACTCAAAAGACACATCAACTATACAAACTAATTGGCAAGCCAAAAACAGGATAAAATAGTTTCAACGATGAAAGAAGTAAGAAACCAAATTCCCGTTGTGTTTACAGGGGATCTAATCCTAAGTATGATTAAAACCCTTCTCCGGTATCTCCCAAGGACAAAACATCTGAAGCGGGACTAAAAACTTTCATTGAAGACCTCCTGAGTTCCTTCCACTGTTCCCCTGCCCTCTGATAAGAAAGTATCTGGCGACAGCCATTTGGGTCAGCTCCCTGGCCGGGGCTGGGGCTGGAACTCAAGCCATCAAGGTGGGTCTTCTTGCTGGTAGCACTGAGACTTAATGCTGCGCCTCCAGGCCAAGTCTTAAATTCTATGCATGGTGCCATCTGCCAAATAAGGACTCAATAAACATTTGTTTACTGAGGAAACAGTTGCATTTATGGAATCACTAAGAAAAAGGTTCAGTCATGCAGTAAGTGGGCAGGATGGCAGGAAGGCCATCATCTAGCACAGATCCTGCTCATTTTCACCTTTATGCTTTCTTTGGCTGGCCCAGAATTATGTAGGTTCATTGGCACTTTGCCTTTCATTCAGGGGAGTTCCAGCATGCATTGAAACTGGTCTGATAACTAGATGAAACAACTAAATTAGCACTTATGACTAATGTAGTTTTCTAAAGCCTTTGCAATTTGTGAAGTACTGGGTGTTATTAATTCATACGCTAATGGTTTACTGTATTTAGTAATTAATTTTATCTACCTGTGTACACAGATCCAGGAGAATCTCATCTTGACTCAAGATCTGGCTCAATCACATCTTTTGAAAAGTCTTTTCTTACTATGTTCACATAATCTGAGTGCCAAGAGTCTTCTGACTCAGTCCTTTTACTTTTGTTCTTACTTTCATCACAGATCTCTTGAAGACCTGGCGGAAGCCATGAACTCTCCCTGTGGAAAGTCTATCCATGCCCATATGGACAAAGTCTGGTAGATGATTTCCAGGACCTTCTGAAAGCCTTATGCAGGCCCCTTAAGAAACCTGTGAATCCTGAGTAAAAGTGTCCTCTCAAGTTTTACTTCTGTGTCCATAAGCACAACACCCTTGTGCACACACACTGAACTAGGCGCCACCAAAAGTTTCTTTTGCATCTGTCTGATATCAGTGAGCCCCCATAAAATTTAGTTTAAAACAAATGAAAATGTAATTTAAAGTCTAACTTTAATTAGACCTAAAATTCTCATTAACATGGAAAACCAGGATGAACTAGTGGGTTGGTACTTTGAAGTGCCTTGATTATTGTTTCTTATAGTTTTCCCAAGCTTCCCCCAAATTAGTGAGATTTCGTTTTTTATTTACAAAAAATAAATAAACAGAAGTATATTCTTCGATGTCCATCAAGGCTTAGGTTAGTGGAGGAACAGACATTTAGGGCCTTCAAATCCTGTTTTGGAGTTAAGTTTTAGCGAAAAGATAAGAAAGGTACATGAAGCTTAGACGTGGAAAATATATCTGGTTCGACTACATGGGGAATAATGACACCTTGTATTTTAAATCACTTCACAGTTTTCAAAAACACTTTCACATATATTATCTTAACTGAACCCCAACCCTTACCCCGAAAGGTGAGCAGGGCAGGTGCCATTGCCCCCACTTTATGATAAGAAACTTGGGTTTCATGAATTACCCAAGATCATGCAGCCGTCTCAAACGGAAGAGCAGGGACTTGAATGTGGAGCTGCGGCCAGCTCTGCTTTTTCCTCCTTTACAGAAGAGATCAGGAGTATGAAGTATTACTTTAAATTATTTTTAAAAGCACACCTGCATCCATGGGGGAGGGGAGGGAGGTTGGGGCAGACAACTCCTAAAAACTGCTGTCAACCAAGGCACATGAAATCTCATTTTCAGTTATTATATCAGGACATCTGGCTATTTTCAAAATGCTTAGCAAATCAATCTTTTTCCTTAAAACACAATTACCCTTTTATTAGTCATAGAGGTTTAATCATTTGTGAGGAATCAAATGGCCCTATCTTTCCCAAATGCCGTGGCAATCACTTGGGTAAATAGTCTGGAGCCATTTGCGTTATCCCTCGTGGGATAATGGGTTCAAAGTTGTAAAAGCTGGAAATATTTTACCACAGGAATGCTGCTATAGGCACTTCCCATTTGGAACCTCAGCTGTCCCTGCCCTCAGTCCCTTCTTGCAGGTCAAGAACCTCCATTTATGAGGAGCACACAGTGAACAAACTGATTCTGAAACTACCCAGACATGGACCCAGCAAAGGGGACGGGTCCAGGCGTTGTCTCCACCTCCCACTCCCTGCTCTTCTGATGGAGATTCCTTCAGTCAGTTCCATTCAGAAAGTGATCCCTTCCTGGCTCTTTACCTTGGGCTTTCCAGCGGGGAGCCTGGTAGCAATGACATTTACCCCATTGTGTGTGGGTGGTGCAGATGGGCAGCAGGAGAGAGAGGCACTTGGGAATTGTAAATGCCAAAGTGCCACCAGTGAGCCACCAGTAAAGCGGGTGCCAATGATGAGAATTTACAGAGCCCTCAGATGCAGTGAATGCCATTACTTTTCCTGATCTGGTCAATATTCATTGACCCTGAAAGTTTACAAATGGAAAAAGTAAGATTCACAGAGAAGAGCGGGAATAATATTTGCAAGATCTACTATGTGATGAGCCCTATATACATCTCCATCCATGTAACAGAGATTAAGTGATGTGTCCAGAGACATAAGGTTGCTCAACAATGTCTCCAGCATTTGAGGATTATCTGATTCTGAAGTCCATGTGTTTTCCATTATTTTTTAAGCTTCATCCTTCAAATACTACTTTCACAATTTCCTCTAAAATCTTGTACATGTTCCACTATTTTTCTACAAGCAGTATTATGTAGTACTCCAAACGGAGTCCTGAAGCCAGCCTTCCTAAATTCCAGTCCTGGTGAGGCCTCTAATTAGCCAGGTGACATCAGGGGACTCATTTGACCTATCCCTCTGCCCTCCTGTTTATGATGGGAGGGAAAGACAGCAGCTTCTTTAAAGTGTTGTTTTAAGGACTAAGTGAATCCATATGTGTCAAAACTCTATATTCAATTATCCAGGTAGTATCAGTTCAGACTTTTCTTTAAATCAGTTTTTGCTACTTAAGTAAGTATATTTAAAAGAAGAGATTATAGCACAACTCTGAAATGGCAAGTATAATGTGATAGTTTTATTTCAGTAAATATTAAAGTAAACACATAATATGGGGCTCTCCATGGTGGTGCAACTGGTTAAAGCAGCACATCACAAAGCTCTCTGAAGCCACTGCAGCACTAGTTTGATCCCCCACCAGGGAGCTGACCCACATGACATGGCAGACCTCTCCTGATCCGCCCACTGCTCCCCCTCAGCAGTGTACTTCGTCAATCTGCCTGTTCTGCTCCCTATTTTCTCTGGTGAATCCTCTCACCCACCACACCTCTGGTCTGTACCCCAGTTCTATAAGCATAAAAAAATAAATCTTTAAAATAAATACACACATACATAATATTCCAACAGAAGATGTTTGCCGTTGTAACAAAGGAATTGTTTCCCACATCAGCTGTATATGACCACATCAGGCTGGTGGCTATCCATACAGTGAATACAAGAAGTTGAGTACTTAAAGCTTAAAGATAATCATAAAGTATAGTTCTGAGCTTGCTAGATGTATCGAAAATTAAAACAACAACAGCAAAACGCAGGAAAGAAACATCAAAGGGTAGACATGCAATGTAATAGAGCAGGTGTTAAAACCTCACAACAAAAAGTAAAACCTAATGTTGTTAGGCTCTTGTTTACATGAGTGGGGCGCAGGGAGGGAGTGGGGAGGAGGGAGTTACTCCTGAGAGAGCATGATCAGCCTGAAGAACAGACTTTAGTCAATTTCCTGACAATGAAGTCACAACCAGATTCTGTGAGTGACATGAGTCCAGGAGTCCAGGGGGGGAAAAAATGCAAGAGGGGCAGGATGCAAGATAAAGCAGAGGGAAGTCAGCTAAGACCCGAACCACTGGAGCACTCATCCTGGGGCACAGGTATGCAAGCAGAGAAGGACTCTGAGGCAGAGAAGCCAGAAGTCCTCAAGATGTTCTGCTGTGTGAAGCATGGAGCTCTAGAGAGACCTACCCGCTGGAGCAGGCATTTGCTATGATTCCCACAGCTATCTCATTTACAAAGAAAGAAAAGACAGTCCAGGGTGAGCAAACTTGCTTGTTAGAATCCGTCTCCAGAGCCCTCCCTAGTGGTGCAAGGGGTTAAAGCAGAGCACTATAAGTGACCCACAGCCACTGCAGCAGGAGTTCGATTTCCAGCCATTGGAGCTGACCCACGTGGCGCAGCAGCCTTCCGACCTGCCCACTGCTCCCCTCAGCAGTGTACTTTTCAATCTGCCTGTTCTGCTCCCCACTCTGTCTCTGGATCCTCTCACTGTTCCTACGCCTCTGGCCTGAGAAAAGAATAAAAGACCAGGACTATTGTATCCGCCTCCGTCTCCCCTGTCTCCTGTTTCCACAACAGGATCCACAAACAATACTGTTTCCACAAACCACTTTACCTTCTCCCCAATTGTCCTTTCTCTTTCCATGTTATGATGCTGAAGGGAATTCAGTTACAAAAGCTATCACAGAAGAATCTATTTATTGATGAGGAGCAGGTGGACAGGGCATAGCACTTATAGACTTGTACTTTGAGGAGCCTGGCTTGGGTTTGATGGTGGGGACATGCCAAAGGAAGTATTGTCTCCACATATTTAAATCAACAATTTCCGTGACACATGCATTAGGTGTTCATCGCTGCCAGAGGTGCAGTGAACATCAACATATAGAAAACACACAACAATAAAAAGAACCAGGGCTGGGGAGACAGAGAGCCTCATCCTAGTCCTACTTCCAGGACTGAGCAAAGGAAATCATTTAAACTTTGAGTTTTATTTTCTTCATTTGCATAAGAGGGAACTCGTGGGACTTTGTGGGATCTGGTGACAGTGAAATGAGGTCACTGGCTGTCCCTGGTGGTGCAGCAGTTTAAAGAACTATGAAGCTAAAGCCACTTCAGCATGAGTTTGATCCCCACCCAGAGGTGATCCACATGGTGTGGCAGACCTCTCCTGATACACCCGCTGCTCCGCTCAGCAGTGTACTTCATCAATCAGTCTGTTCTGCTCCCCGCTGTCTCTGGTGAATCCTCTCACCACCTCTGCACCTCTGGGCTTTTACCCAGTTCTGTATGCATAAATAAAGAAAGAAAGGAGGTCATATATACATGTTTGGAATGTAAAGATGCTGAATCAGTGTTATATTTTAGTAATATGCAGTCTGTGTTCTCAAGAAACATATCATTTATTTCAAGTGCTAAGACTCTCAATCATACATTAGATGGCATGGTAGTGGCAATAAATAAAGAACAGAGCAAAACATTTGTGAAGTGAATACTATTTTGAAATAACTTCTTCTGATATCAGTATCATATGCTCATAGAAAATTGGGGATGAAGGGGACAAAAAGTAAAAAGATGAAACATTTGAGTGACATTAAGTTCAAACCAAACAAGACTGAATTAGAGTCACTTAGATGAAAGTTCATGATCTTTTAAAGGAAGTAATATGCATTAATAAGAGAGCAAATGTGTAAGTTCATGTAGTCATGTAGTGGAATACTATATAACTATCAACAAAAATAAAGTAAATTTTTATGTCTGACTTGGAAAGATAGCCAGAATATATTGTTATATTTTAAATTTTTTCATTGAGGTCTCATTGGTTTATAATATTATGTGGATTCCAGAAGCACAGGATTAGAAACCGCCACCTGTATGTGCTACATTATGCTCACCAATGAAAGTCAAATTTCTACCCTCCATCATATTTGCTCACTCCCATCCCCCTTTCCTTTCTGGCAACTACTACTTTTCTCTCATAACCCAAAGGTTGATTTCCATTTTATTTAGTTCACCCATTTCATACAATGTTGAAGAACAACACATATAGTATGAAAACGATTCTTTTATGAAGCATGTTTTCCTCTAAGGTTAGGAATGAGCTCCAATTCTTTAACTATGTCTTTACTATTTAGAAGTTTTTCTTTTTTAATTTGTAAAAATTTAGAAATTACCATTTAGAATTTTTTAATGCCCTAAGAAATGTCAAAGAACATAGAAGGGAAGTGAGGCAGGCTGAGTGTGAGATGTCAAGACCCTGAAGTAACAAAGGACACTGTCTTATCAGATGAGGCTGAAAACATATGTCCAATATGATGTGTGGGTGTGGCAGCCTCAGTGAGCCACTGGGAAGAGTAGATAGGAAAGCTGCTCCTCCAAACGTAGTTGACTCTTGGGAAACACAGATATCTCGGGGCATTCTTTGAATGGGGGAGTTGAGAGTAGCTGGTAGCCTGTACAGTGCAAACTATTTGAGTGTTGTAAGAGGACAAAGAAAACCTGCTGGGTAGACTGAGGTAAGAGGTGAAGTACACATCGTTATTCTCATTCATTCACTCACAGACCCATCATTAACTGATGACTGACTGGTGCTGGACAGTGGATAGTGATCTGACCACTCAGCAGCTGTAGGAGTTTGCTCACGATGCCTCCCATTGGATGGACTCTGGACTGTCCTTGACATTTCACTATCACGGTGGTGATGGTTGCAGAGAGAGGCGTATTTCCTGAGTGAGTATGGCCATACTGGTAAGTCTTTTAATCATGACATTAAAAGGTTTATTTTCTTTTTTAAATAATCTCCTGATGCAAGGAGATAAAATAAAGCAAAATGAGAGAGGTCTTTGACTCTTGTACTAAAATGACACTGTGCTGGAGGCAGACTATATGGAGGGACTCAGCATAACATCTAATGTTTTACCATCACTGACAGTGAAGCAGAAATAGGCATTATCTCACTGAAATTTCACAACCCAAGAAAAAGTCTAAACTAACAAGCTAACAGTAGAACTTAGGCATACAGCAAAGGTCAGGGGTAGGAGAGTGGGGGCTTGGGGGGAGGGGCAAACACTAGGGAACATGGTGATGGTTCATGGATGATATGGCAAAAGAACTAGAGAACTATGGGAACTACAAGGATGTAAGAAAATATTTTTTTAAAAAAAAATAAATAAAACAACTGACTTGGAAAAAAAAGTAAATTTCACAGCCCTGACTAGATAATGTCACAGAAACTGACACTCCCAGAGGTGAAGAAACTTGCCCAGGGTTACACGGTTTCTCAATGGGCTTTCAACTAAGATTTAAATGCCCATGGCCTGACTCACTAAAATACACTAACAAATACATTCAGTACTAAAAACATAAGCAAGAGCCACCTGGAAGCTGATACAGCTGGGCCTGTGTGTTGCCAGCACTGGCTGGGCCCCCAGAGCTGAGCTTGGAGTTCTCCTGGTGAACAAAAATAAGCTCTCAGAACATTAGCAGAGACAAGTGGCCACTCCATGCTCTTAGCTAAATGGAGAACAAAAAGAAAAAGAGCTCTGCAGGTCATAAAAATGCAGATATCCCCTGTGCTGGATACTGTGAGCAAATGCTTCTTTACCAATGAAAGTGCAAGCTTGGCCTTGTTCCTCCTTGGAGATAGATTTATTCAGGTATCCAGTCTCAGAATGAACCTTTGCCAGCCACGACTGTGCCACACTCCCCAAGCCCCCTCATACAGCTCAAATGCTCTCATCAGTCCTGTGCATAACTTCTTGCTAAGAGATTGGAGTCCCCCATGGTACTCAGTCTCCTTTTTGCAATTTGCATTGAGCTCCATTTGTTCTACCACAGACATATCTTGGTAGCCTCTGGCTGGAGGGCAGGGAGTGACAGAAGCAGATTTCAGGTGAAGCCCTCATTGCCCCTAAGAACTCTGGACCCTCAAACAATAATTTTCCTGTGAAAGGTGCACCTTGCCTTGGCAGTAAGGAACCATTGAAAAGAGCCCCACATTTGTGGAGAAAAAGGAACTCTCCTACACTGCTGGTGGGAATGCAAACTGGTACAACCACTATGGAAAGCGGCTTGGGTGTTTCTCAAACTGCTAAAAATGGAACTTCCATATGACCCAGTATCTACCCAAAGGACTCAACATCGACTCAAAAAGACAGCTGAACTCCCATGTTTATTGCTGCTTTATTTACAATAGGAAAGACATGGAATCAACTCAAATACCCAAAAATGGAAAACTGGATCAAGAAGATGTGGTATATATAAACAATGGAATATTACTGAGCAACCAAAAAAGATAAACTCATGCCTTTTGCAGCAACATGAATGGAGCTGGAAAGGATCATGCTTAGTGAAATAAGTCAGAAAGAAAAAGAAAAATACTAGATGGTTTCACTCATAGCAAGAGCATAAGGGATCAGGGTGGGTCTGGAAGGGAGAGAGAGAAGCAAATGTAATAAAGTAAAATTGAGAACAATGAACAACTCTAAGCCAGAGGCATGGTAGGATGGAAAGGGAATGGGATAAAAGCTGGGGTGAGAAGAGGGCACGGGACTACAGTGATGGCACATGTGTGAAACGGTGGTGGGAAGCCTACAGGGACTACAAATGAGATGGAAAAATGTACAAAATGAAGAATGATATAAAAATAAATAAATAAATATTAAATTTTAAAAAAAGAAAGAAAAGAGCCCACATTCTATTGAAGCCTCTCAGCTTGGGGGGGGGGGGAATCTATTTTATATCCTAAGAATAAGGTGTCTGGGATGTTCTGGTGATCACATGATCAGGTCTATACTGCTGGGGGCTATAGTGTATTCTACACTATAGACTCCAGCGTGTCCACCGTGAGTGGTGAGTTAATACAAAAATAAATCCAGGGGACATCTTGCCTAAGAGTCAGCAAGTTAACGACCTGGCATTGGAGGGCCCTTCACTAGACCCTATGCTGAGGGCCAAACAAACCATCCCCTTTAATCTTTACAAAAATACTGTGAAGCAGTAATTTTTTCCATGACCCAGAGAAACACTTGTGTCTCCTGACAATGTACTTCCTGGGGCCCAGCAGGCATCCATGGTGAGGCTGAAGTTTGAGGGCAGACAGGCTGTGGGGCCAGGCTCTGTGCCAGGCTCTACTCACAGCATGTGTTCACTGTTACAATAAAATCTGTGTGGCCAAATCAAGTATCCGCCTGAGGAAGTGCTATCCAGGTTGAGCTGGGCACAAGAAAGCCAAAACTACACAGTGAGCCTTAAACATGGCTCCTTCCAAAAGTATCACATTCATTTATTCTGATACCTGACCACCAGGTGACAGCCACCACCTCACACCCCTGCAGCCCGACCTTCTGCAGGGTAGTTTTCTGAGGCAAACAGGAGGCTCACTGTCAGCTCTGCAGGCCTACGTGCTGGCTCCAGCCACTGGGAGAATCTGCTCCTCCTTCCCTCATTTCCCTCATTACTCTGGTGTCTCCAAGCTGGAAGAGTCATGTGATACCCATGTTCTCGGACTCTCCATTCACATTTGTGACCATGTGGTAAAAACAGGAACCAAGGAGAGGCCAGCATCCTTCAGGCCTCATAGAAAGACAAGTGGGATCCAGGACATGTCTGGACCACACTGTACTTCTGGATGAGGACAATGGGCCTGGAGACCCATCTGTCTCCCACAGGAAACCACCTTCTGGGACAGTGTGACATGCTGACAGAGAAGGGGAGAATGGGCAGGAGGGAGGCGGTTGAGGAGGGAAGGGTGAGAAAAGGAAAGGAAGTAACCCAGCCAATGTAACTCAAAACTCAAAAAAAATGAAAATATCTTTTTAGTATAAAAGGATCAGGCTATACAATGATACCCACCCCACCGAGTCAGATGAACTCAACTGGCTAGTCCACACAGAAACCACCCATACAAACCCTACTGACTTCCTCAGGTATCTGTGTGCCCTTCTGTCTGCTAAAGAAGATAAAACCCAGGAGCTGTGTGATAGAGGCTTTCTATGAGGGGCTGGCGAGTGTGCCCCTCCTCCTGGAGCAGAGAGATGCAAAAGCATGGACAAGAAGTGTGGAGGAGACTGAGGGCGTGGCCAGGAACTTCTGTGCCAGACAGACACCTTCAGTCACTGGAGGGAACATTATTTGGCATGATGACAAGTTAAGCACGGAAGGTGAAGGCAAAGGTAAGGTTCAAGCTGGCCTGGGGGTAAGAGCCTGGGGCTAATGCAGGCAGGAAGCACCCACCAAAGCCAATAGGATGGCTGATTTTAGAAATGGGGTGAACTCCCAGTGTCTGCAGACTCTCCATGGGTACTCACAGTCATCCTTAGCTACAGGAGGTGAATTCAGGGTACCTGCGAGACAGAAGAGAGTGCTGGTGCTCAGACTGAGCATGGGGGATGAAACAGAACAGCAGAGAGCAGGGTGAGGGAGACAGCCGGCAAATTGCTTTCCCAGCTTTTTCCCTTCCACCTCACCATATCCCAGGTAACTGGTAGGAAAGCTTTAAGGCCAACTGCCTAAAGGACACAATCTCAGCTCTCAAGTTGGAAGTTCCTTCTGCCTCTCTGAACCCTCGGAAGTGCTCCAAGACCAATTTCAAATTGACATTCTTGCCATCTTTATTCTTCAGTTTCACTCACGCCCATTGTTCCATTCTTTGATGCAATTTAGCATTAAATGATGTGTAAATAATTGACAACATGGAATTATAGCAATGAGAGAAGGCAGAATAAAAACCAGAAAAAGTGAATACCAGATTAGAAACATAAGATAATAAAATCCATTGCCATTGAAACCTGCTCTCACATGTCTTATCTCCTAGAACTCTTCCAATGGCCCAACATAGAAAGTAACCCAGATTTTCATCGTTAGCCTCACATATAGATAAGAAAACATTAACTCGATAAATTAAAGTATGTATCCCTCATTCACTCCCTCTTACAGTAACTATTTATTGAGCTATTACTTGGGCCAGTCTGAAAGCACTGCCCCAAGCACTATGTAAGATCTGAAGAACATTATGGCGGTTTATGCAAAGTCTTATTGTAGAGGAAGAGACAGAAAATACAGAGGCTCATAATGTATGTTACCAAGTGACAGGCTGTGAAGACATGGTAACAGGGCTGGAGAAGTAGCTTCTCTCTAAAGAGTAATCTGAGCTGTACTCTAAGCCCTGGGTGCAGGTCTCTGCTCCACATTGCTCAGAAAGCTGATGTGCATCAGTTAGTGACCCTTTCTTTTATGGATGCTGCCCAGGGCTTGACTGGTACATATTTGAGCACCAGTCCCATCGAGCATAAGATCCACCCTGGCCCATGCCCAGCCACCCAGCCTTACTTCACTTCACATGAAGACTGTGAACTCCTAAGAGGCAAGAATCACTGGTGCATGGTTTACAATAAGCACATGCTTATTCACCACTGGAGTGGTAGAGAAAAGCAATCAAAATAACTGGAGACTTTTCTCCTGCTTCAATATTCATAAAGATGGCAGCCAACTCAAGGAGCGATTCCCAGAACTATAGGGCCCTTCCAAAACAAGCCTAGCCTTCCCATAGTGCCCTAAGCTCTAGAGTTCCTCTCTAACACAAACCTTATTGGACAACCCATGGCCAAAGAGTCCCTACTAGAAACCATATTAACCCAGGTTACAGGGAATAAGTCAATTGAATTCAATGGACCTCATGATATTGCAGGGGGTGGAGAAGGGAGGGAGGAGTGGGAGAGAACAGGGAAAGGGAGAGAGAATAAACCCCAAAAGATTAAAAGCAACCAAGGAGTCACTGGCTAGAGTAAATGAGAAAGACAAAGAAGCTCAGTTATTTGGAGTTTTCTGTTTCATATCCACTAACATAGCTCCATCTTATGATTACTTCTTTAAAAAAATTATTTATTTACAGCATCACTGAATATCTTTCACCTCAAAGGTATGCATATGTGCATTGCAAACTTTCCTATGCAATGAAGGATGAGTTATTCAAACTTCATATCTTAGTTTTAACAATTTTCCCAAATTGGAACTATACTTTGGTAATACTGCCTGTGAAGATAGAAGACTTTAAGCAACAAAATTCCACAATACTGTAACTTACCTTCAGACCTCCAGATGGGTCACTTGCCTTGAAAATCACCCTATTGGGTTATTTGCATTTGAACTGAATAGGTTCAGTCTCTTTAACCTGGTTTTGTACCAAAAATTGACAGTGGGTCCATCTAGCAAATATTCCAGAAAGTTCCATGGCAACAAAAAGGTCCCAAACAAAATACCTGAAAAGAGCTCCAGAAAAGGATACATGCAACAACTGAACTCCAAATTCACAAGAACATTTAGGTGATAGTGAGGATTGTGGTTGGTCTCAATTTTCAGCAATAATCTGATTCCATCACTTTCCAACTGGGGGCTACTCAGAAGCAAATACACTCAGAAGCACAGACAGTGACAGTTGCCAGGTGGGCACAGGGGACAGCAGCACTGACCAGGTCAGCTTTCCTCACTTGTTTCCAAGTCACTTTTTTTTTTTGCAGGATCACTTGCAAAATTATGAAGATACAGTGAAAACAGAAAATTTTAAAGCAACAAATAGTGGTCCCTTTGGAAAAAAATCAAATATCATTCAGCAAAGAATTAGTTTATCTATAAAAAATAATTTTAAATACCTGAATTTGCGTTTACAAAGAGGAACTGCCTGCCAGGAACTAATAAAACATTTCACTAGATTTAGAAGCTGAGGAAGAATTAGACACTTAGCCCCTATAATCAGTGGTACTGATTTTATCCGGCTTCATTCAGCAGTAGGTTCGTTGCTTGACAATACCCATGAGCTGCAGGCTCATCTCAGAGCAATGAGAGCAAGTGCTTTCTTCATTCCATTCACTGTTTTGATGACTGGGCTGTGTAGTCAGATTTGTGATGACTCTTTTCAAATTACATTTATTCTTTAGATGTCCAGTTTCTATTTAGAGATGACTGTGATTTTAAAGAATTGTTTGATCTCATCTTTAAAATTATCTTCTTTAAGAGTGAATTCTGCAAAATCGAGTGTATGAAATGATTGCTGGATTCCAGGAGGGATTTCCTCAACAAGATCTTTCATTTACAGTTGGTAAAGCCAATGGTTCAGTAATGAGAGACATGTTTGTCTTTCAGGGGAAATACATAAATATCTGGACACATTTCTGATTGTCACAACATAATGGATACTCCCAGCACCTATGAGTAGAGGCCAGACATACACACAGCACAGCCCCTTACAACAAAGAAGCACCTGTTCGAAGTGCCACGAATGTTGAGACTACAAAAGCGCAGGAGAAGCTCTTACTACCTCACAGGGCAGCTGTCTTCTTACAGTCTATTATGATCCAGAATCTTCCTCTATTATTTCTTTGGCATTCAAAGTACCCATTCCCACTGAATTGTGGAGTTTGAACCAGAGTTTGCCCAGTTAGTGGCAAAGGAAAAGTAGTTAAATAAATTGTTTTGATTTTTTTGTTTATTTTGTTGATATTTTTAAAAAATTCAGGAGAGAATATATTTTTCCACAACCATGGAGCATTTCTGGATGGCTACCATAGTGCTGTAGGGATTTATATTGGCCAAATGCCACAAGGGGAAAAATAACCTCTATCTTCACAAGCAAAGTTGGAAGTTAGAAAATAATAGCAGGCCCTCCCTGATGGCACAACCAGTTAAATCGCAGCACTATGAAGCTATCGCAGCCTCTACATTATTAGTTCGAAGTGACCCACATGGCACGGCAGACCTCTCCTGACCTGACCGCTGCTCCCCTCAGCAGTGTATTTCAGTACATCTGCCTGTTCTTCTCCCCACTCTTTCTCTGGTGAATCCTCTTGCCTATACTCCAATTCTGTATGCATAAATAAATAAATCTTAAAAAAAAAAAAAAAGACAGCACTTCTATAGTGGGTGCTGAATAATGTGGAGTTGACACTGTCTATAGAGATGGAGCCCCAGGAGGGAAGCAGGCCGCGAACCCTGTGTCCTCCAGGTCAGCACACAAGACGTCTGACCCAATACAACACAGAGGGTGCCCTGACATCCTAACAATCATTTTCAGGGCCCTCCCTGGTGATACAACGGGTTAAAGCACAGCACTACAAAGCCAGCAGCAGCTGCTTCAGCAGGAATTCGATCCTAGGCCAGGGAGTTGACCCACACAGTGTATCAGACCTCTCCTGACCCGCCCACTGCTCCCCTCAGCAGTGTACTTTGTCAATCTGCCTGTTCTGCTCCCCATTCTGTCTCTGGTGTGTCCTCTCACAGCTCCTGCACCTCTGGACTGTACCTTAGTTCTATATGCATAAATAAATAAATTTTTTAAATCATTTTCAGCTCTTAAAAAAAACAACAACAGGAAAATTACTGAAATTAACCTAATCCTACAAGAACACCAAACAGAACTTTTTCTAACCTCAGAGAAAAACAGGGTTGTTTCAATCTATTGCCTCCAGCAGGGCTAATTCAAAGGGCAAAAGGAACTACCGTATTTCCTTGGAGGAATTAAAACGTAGGGCAACTGAAGAGTGAAAATACCAGGCAGCAGGTATCCCCCTGCCTGTGATGACGACTGCAATCATCCAAAACAAAAATATTGCACTTCATTAGTTTGTTTGAACTTAATTAAATGCACCCAGCCGACTCTCTTAAAAAGGTATTCTTTCCTGTTGACACCACTCCAGATTTTGGTATGTGCATAAGTGTCTGTCAAGATACTTTTTGGAGGCTAGATTTAATTATATTGGAATTAAATGTTAGCCTTTCCAGAAAAATACTTCAGAATTTAATTAAACGACATTATTTAAATGTAAACTAGTATGCATTCCTTTAGCCAGCTGCACAAAAGCTATAAAATTATAATTGTTCCCTTTCAAAATGATACAGAATCAAATTAGAACCTCCAATTTTGTTTGTTTTTAACGATTTATTTATTTATGCATATAGAACTAGGGTACAGGCCAGAGGTGCAGGGGCGGTGAGAAGATTCACCAGAGACAGAGTGGGGAGCAGAACAAACTGACTGACAAAGTACACTGCTGAGGGGAGCAGCAGGCGGGGCAGGAGAGGTCTGCTGCACTATGTGGGTCACCTTCAGGGTGGGGACTGAACTTGGACTGAGGTGGCTTTGGCCAGCTTCGCAGCGCTGAGCTTTAATCTGCTGCACCACCAGGGAGGGCCAGAACCTCCAATTTTGAAGCGTAAGACAAATTTCTTCTTTGGCTTGGGCCAAGATATCTCACTCAACACTCATCTAGGAACATACAGCCCACATTTCACCCTGGCAATTTTCATGGAGATGGCTTATTTTTTAATATTACAAGTAAAGGGTCTTATATTTACCTCCTTTGTAGCTATATATAGCTTAATAAACTCCTAGGGATGAAATTATATTTAGGCATTTTTCTATTTACCTGGCTCATCAGATACATTTTCAAGGAATAAAAAAATTCCTATTCTACTGCTCACGGGGCCTTACTTCAGGCTTAGAATCTGTAAATGTCACATGTTCAGTGGTGTTTGTGCTGAAAAACTGTGGGTGCCACGGGTCTAAGAAATGAGCACTTTCAGTCAACATTGCACCCCATTAAAGAAGATTCTAGCTCTTTGGTGAGATACCACCCTGTTCTCATAGCTATGAAACTGTCCTGATTAAATTATTATTGCCTAAACAACTAAAGACATGACAGATGCTTCTCCAATGTTAACATATTGAGTCATGGATTCTATTCAGATTTGAATACATTTATTTGAACTGGATGTGATGAAAGTGCAGGCTCCTCAAGACACATCAAAGGCAGATGGCCATTACAGTCATTCCCATTTCTCCCTTGGACATATACTTTTCATCTAGTTACAGGCAGGCAAGGATAATAAATACTTGAAAATACATCTCATTAAAGTCCAGCTAGCTTATTTTTTGACAGAAATGAATACTTGATTTCACATATTCTTCTATCTCAGGAATTTTCTCCTGGCAAAGGCTACCTAGATCAATGTGATCATATCAAAGAAGACTTGAAGGAGATTTGAACCAGTGACTCTAAAAGACATAAATAAGTGCCTATGTCATACCTAGGAAGTAGAAATAGTCCCACTGTTGCAAGTGGGGAAAAAAGTACATTTTATACTTAAACATTTGAGACTGTAGCTGTATAGCTACAGCTGTAGCTGTAGCTCAGTTCACAGCAAAAAGTAAACATTAGTTTTCTCTCCACCCCACAAATAAAGAGGACACCCAAAAACATTTTCTTCCTCCCATCCTTCCCCCCAATCCAATAAACTACTTCTGCTGGTGCTCTCACAGTATTTTCTACCTTAGTAGGTATTCATTTTATATTTGTTCCAAAATACATAAAGAAAAAATGTCTGTAATTTCCCTCTTTTGTGATCTTCCAGTGGAATGTGTAAAAAACAAGTAGCAATAATGGTTAAATCTGTTCGATGTACTTGGCTGTGAGCTCACCTGAGAGTCAGTTAGAAGTTCTAGTGCATTTAAAACAAAACAACTTTGAACCCCAAGTCCAGTCACTGAGTCTCAGGCCTCTGTCCCAGACAGATAAGTGCTTCTGAAAACCAAGGTTCAAAGCAAAACAGTTGAAGAGCAGCATGAGACCCTCACCCCCGGGATGCTGTAGTGGGGTTATCAGTTGCCTCCAAATGAAGAAAGGTCCAGCTCACATCCTCAGAGGCCACCCGGGGGGCACACAGAGGGTCAGCGCCAGTGTGGTCAGTGCCCTCAGCCTACTACTCTTCCACTGACTACACGGACCCTCCATGGGCCTGGTCCGTACAGTCTGTTTCCGCACTAGCAGATTAGAAATGGGTGCTGTTGACACAACGCTGGTCCTCCCGAGTTCTGGTAACAGCTTGACCATGATCACGCAGACGGCCATCCAGAGAGACTTCGATCGCCACGTCTGGGGCTTCCAGGTTGCCGAGGCTGTCACCCCGGCCTGCATCAAGCAGGGGCCCGCCATTGTGCTCGGCACAGCCATTGACGTGAGCCAGCGGCAGAGCTCCAGGGGGGCAGCACAGGTGCTTGGCGCAGCCCTTGGAGACGCAGGGGGAGTTGCAGAGCAGCAGCAAGTCCTTCTGCTCCGGCTTTTGCTCCAAGTCCACGTCTTCAAACTGGATGGTCACGTTGTGGATTCCTGCCTTGTGGAAGATTTGTCGAATCTTGGCACTGGTTTCCTGATAGCCCCGGTCTTTGTGGTACTTGATGTGCAGGGTAGCGATGATCTTTCCACTTATAAGTTCCCAGACGTGCACCTCATGCACACTACTAATTCCAGGCACGGCAGAGAGCTTGCTCACTAGAACATGGAAGAGCAAACAGCCTGGTGAGCACTGGGACCGCAGGCCAAAGAGACAGGAGGGGAGTGGTCCCTCCCAGTATTCTTGGCAGAGTGACTGACTGAGGGGACAGCAAGAGAAACAGACACTCCTTCTCCCATTGGCCTCTCTCCCTCTGAATTCTTCTGCCACACACTTTTTCACCCAGAAAAGGCAAAGCAAGAAAAGAAGCTGAACAGTCAACAGAGAAGCTTAAGGTGACTGAGTTTCCAAGAGAGTAGCATCCTCCTGGACAGTCCTCGGGAGGTAAGTGGGCTGTTCTTATGAAGGGGGTAATTTGGAAATTTGCACTGAAAATATGGTGAAGGATGGAAACTGGACTTTTGGTGGCAAAAGGCATTGATTATAATGCTGTGCACCTGAAACCTATATAATGTTCAACAACAACAACAAAAAACATGTTTAATGAAAAAAAAAAACTGCTATCAGTATTTCCAGAGCTAGGATTTATCCTAAAGGAACTGTCCAAATACTTATGGATAAAAAATCACCTGAGCAACACTCTTTATACTAGTGAAAAATGGGAATAACAAGGACATCACTAAATCACTATATAATAAAATGTAATGCAGTAATTAATATGCAGGTTGCATATTTTAAAATGAGAAAGGCTATAAGAGGTGATTTCAAATAAAAAAGGAAAGAACTGGGCTACATATATGTCATGATTTTTTTTTCTTTCATATAAATATCAGTATACACACACAAAATATATTTTTGGGAAAGGATGATGAGAGATGTCTATTTTCTTATTCAGAATCTTTGACCTTATCCACACTTTCTGAGTGTATGTTCACAAAGATGGTAATGAACAGTGACTACAAGCAAAGATTCTGTAGCCAGCTAAATTTTGAGTTCCAATTTAGCCTTGATGTGCCATTAAAGTGTCACTATTATTTTTAATCTATTTTTAAATTCTTTTTTAAAATATATGTTACTTGGTTAAAAGGCATATAAGCCAATGAATTATCACAATTTGTTTTGTCTGTTCATTTTGTTTCCTCAACTGGAAAGCAAGCCCTGCCAGGCAAAGGAACGCAACCTCTCTGCTCCCAGAAACCCCTTCCCACCTCCCTCTTCCTCCACGAGGCACTCGTATGCAGGAAATGGAGGCTTAATTTTTTAAAATTTTATCTTTATTTTTGCAAGGAAAAATGGGATATAGATCAGAGGTGCAGGGAGTGAGAGGATCTACCAGAGACAGAATGGGGAGCTGATGAAGTACACTGCTGAGGGGAGCAACCAGAGAGACAGGAGAGGTCTGCTGAGCCATGTGGGTCACCTCCCTGACTGAAAGATTGAACTCAGTCCACAGAGGCGATAGCACTGAGACTTAACCTCTAGGCCACCTGGTGAAAGGTGGGAAGAACCCAAAAGGGTAATTATGTTAACTCTGTCCCTTAAAGCATCCAGAGAGTGGGCCATAACCTGCCTAACACTAAAGACATCAACTAAGCTACATAGCCAAAGAAGCAGAAACTTGGACCATCCAGGGAGAAAGATCAAAGAGGAGTAACGGCCCATTGCAAAGGCACTGATGGGTACTAATGATGCTACTGGACAAGGGCAGGTTACCCTCAGAGAAGTCACTTCATAATGACACCTTCATGGGCAAAGGCTAGCTAAGGGCGTACTACAGCTTAAGAGGCATTAAAATCCAAATACAGGTACTCCCTTGTTTATTACTGCTTTACTTACAATAGGAAAGACATGGAATCAATCCAAATGCCCAAGAGTAGATGATTGGATTAAAAGATGTGGTACATATTCACAATGGAATATTACTCAGCAATCAAAAAAGATAAACTCATGCTTTTTGCAGCAACATGGATGGAGCTGGAAGGGATAATGCTTAGTGAAATAAGCCAGAGAGAAAAGGGAAAATACCAGGTAGTTTCACTCATAGTAGGAGTATAAAGGATCAGGGGAGAAAATAATAAAAATAATGAACAGCTATATACCAGAGACATTTTACGGGTGTGGAGTGGGGAATGGGATCAAAAATGGGGGGGTGCACTGGACAATGGTGGTGGCACATGGGTGATTAGATGATGGGAAACCCATGGGGATTACAACTGAGATGGAAAAAGGAATAATATGATCTAAAAATAAACTATTATATTATTTTTTTTAAAAAATCCAAGTGCAGGTATCTGCCATGAAAGAAGGCCCTCACACTTTCAGCCTCAGGGTAGATGGACCCAGGCTGATTCCTGTGACTGGCTCCTTAGTGAAATGAGAAGAAAGAACAAAAGCCAATATGCATGAAGCTTTGTTGGCTATAAAAACACACTCTCCACTTAGATATGAACATAAATCTGCACCATCAGCTTCTCATCCACAGCTGGACAATACCCATTTAGAAATTTTAATGTCTCTGATATCTTTATCCTCAGATGCTCATAGTAAAAGTGCAAAAGCTTGACCTCTGTTTGAGAGAGAAGCAAAGAATCAGATTCAGTAGTGAATGAGGGCATGAATGACCTGAATTTAAAGCACTGTCCTTTTTACAGTGGTTTAAGAGACCTGGGACTTGTCTGCCCATAAAGAAAAACACACATACACACTCGCAAAATTCCAAAGCAGGATCTGGAATACAGATGATTCATGTTGTCAGCATAAGAAGAATAAAAGTCCAGCTCTTGGCAGAAGTAGTTTCATTGGATTGCTATAAATCTCTCACATGAAGGTAACAGCCAGAAACCAGTATTAGCCAAGCACAGTCTAGAATATATGCAACAAATCAGAATCATCAGCTGCCAATGCCCTTTAGCTCTTGGGGCTGTGAGTCATCCTTCAAGACAACCCTCTGATAACTGTCTTTACTGCTTGTGACTAAAACTTTTCAGGGGGCCTAAGTCAAGCCCTGCCCTGTAGCTTGGGGGCGGGGGGGAGCTGGGTTCTGGACCGGAGGTCACACTTACTCAGCTCTTCCATGTTGAGCCCCTTGGGGACCATCTGGAGCAGAATCACAGCAGTTTCCTTGATGAGCGGGAAGGCCGATGACAGAATGATGATGACCATGACGATCGTCAGGCTGGGATCGATGTAGCACTGCCAGTTACAGGGATCCTCACGCCTCAGGGGGAGCACATAGAAAATGATGGCCGTCACCACCACCACCACCGACCCCAGGGCATCTCCCATCACGTGCAACAATACACCTGCAGCAAGAAGGAGAGAGTGTGCTGTTTATTTCCCAGATATTAAAGGAAGGGAACTGGTTCTAAAAGTTTCAGTGATGATAAGGAATGTGTGTGATCCCAGCCAAGAGGATCTTGGTGTCCAGTATCTTGTCAGAGGCAGACAAAACTGAGATTTGGTGAATTAGATGAAATTCTTCCCAAAGGATTCTAAAATTTAAATGAAAAATTTACAGAGACACCAGCAGAATCTTACTATTCAAAGAATAGTTCGCAGACTAGCATCATTGGGGGGGTTGTAAGAAATGCAGATGGTGCGACTCCACCTTGGAGCTCCAAATCTGATATTGCATTTTCACAAGAGCCTAGATGATTCAGAGACACACAAAGCTTTCAAAGCGCTGTTCAGAAGAAAGCACACAGGTTAAGAAAAGTCAGTGTTGTGTCTCACGTTTGCCACAGGCCCACCCACAAGGATTAATTACTATCCAAATGCAAACAACTCCCTCATGGCTACTGGTCTCACTTGGGAAATGCCTTCCTTGGGCTAATTCTTCACATCTCAAATTCTGAGTAGCATCTTAGGGAAAAGCACATTCTATAAACATACTTGATGTCATTTGTGGCATTTCTCCAAAAAAAAGTACAGGAAACACCCCCATGTTTATTGCTGCTTTACTTACAATAGGAAAGACATGGAATCAACCCAAATGCCCCAAAGTAGATGACTGGAATAAAAAGATGTGGTACATATATGCAATGGAATATTACTCAGCGGTCAAAAAAGATAAGTACATGCCCCTTGCAACAACATGGATGGAGCTAGAAGGGATCATACTTAGTGGAATAAGCCAGAAAGAAAAAGAAAAATACCAGATGGTTTCACTCATAGCAGGAATATAAAGGACCGGGGCGGGGGGATAATAATAATGAACAACTATATACCAGAGACATTTTACAGGGGTTGAGTGGGGAATGGGATAAAAAATGGGGGAGGGAAGTGCACTGGACTATGGTGATGGCACACGGGTAATTTGGTGATGGGAAGCCCATGGGAATTACAACTGAGATGGAAAACAGCATAAAATGATGTAAAAATAAACTATTATATTATTTTTTTTTAAGTGCAGGAATATAAAGAAAGCTCAGACTTTCTTCTGGCTTAGTATTTACTTATGGCAATCATAGGACTCTGATTCAATAAATATATGCACTAATCTTATTGCTGAGTCTGTGCCCCCTTCTCCAACTCCAAAGGCACTTCCTACTGGCCAGCCACTATCCTGAGCCCCAAGGAAAACTCACAACATTCCCAAAAGGTGGTCTACGTCTCTTGTAGGGAGACTCCAAGATCAAAGCTATAACCTTTAATCAAGAGTCATAGAACATGCTCCCATGGAAACATAAGACAGGGAGTGGGAAGTCCAGTGGACAGAGGGTAGACTGTGGGTGGTTTGGTAGTGGTTGGTGTGACAAAAACCATCTGAAGAGGCTGGACCCTAAATCATGGAAGATGTGAAACAATGTTACCTCAACAAAAAATAAACCAGCCAAAATGAAGACTAGGGAAACAAAACAACTGCAAACTTGGTTACATTCTGAGGACAAAACTGTGATGATCAAAGAGTGAGGGGGGTGCACCAGGTGAAAGGGACCAATGCATGTTGGAGGATGGAGACAAGACTTTGGAGGAGAGCATACGGTAGAAAATACAATGTTGAATGATGTTACTGTACACCTAAAACCTATACAGTGTTATAAACCCATGCAACTTCAATTAAAACTTTAAGTCAAGTCCATAATTTTAAAAAAAGGCGAAAATCAAATGTTTCCCATAGGCACTTGAGACCTCATTTTCTCTGCCTGGATGATCTGTCATTCTCTGAGCTCTGCTGTGCGCTCTCACTAATAATGTGGGAACACACCCTCCTTTTCCATTGTTTCCACTTGGGCACTGGAGGACTGGACAATGCAGGCCATCAATGGAACAGTGACAGTGTCAGTGTCAATGTAAGTAGCACACAAACCCCTAGGTGGCTGTGAGCTCCATGGGTGGTTGGAAGAGCCCAGCGCACCCATTTGACAAAGAATGTCCATTGTCTTCATTATCCGTGGGACAGTGATATGCACTTATATCTCAGGGATTCAGACAGTAACTGGCTTTCACCTAATAATAACTGTGTGTGAATGTGTGTGTGTGCACCAAGCTGTTTTAAGAATGCTACATGTATTTACACATTAAATCTTAATGATTCCCTGAGGTGGTTACTCTCTCCATTTCCCAAGTGAGGAAACGAGGCACAGAGAAGCTACATAACTTATCCATGATCACACAACAGGAAGTTTTGAGGACAGGTCTTGAGTCCAAGTAGACTGCTTAGAGAACCACTGTGCATTCTCCTCAGATGGGCCTTATACTATACTCCCATTCCAGATACTCCTTCTGATATAGTTCACTATTCACTCCTAGAAATTATGTATTAAATAGCTTTCAGATTTGTTTTTCCCATAATCCACAAAAAAAAAAACCACAGTTGACACCCTAGCACCTACACAGAATAGACTAAAACAAAGCCTATCCTGACCTACAATTTATTATTGTTATCTATTCAGTTTCCATCCATTTTAGTTAATTTTCTAATTGCTGATCACACTGATTTTCTCACCCAAACGATCACGACTTTTAGTTTGAAAAACTGCTGAAAGCATCAATTCAATCAGTTTTTGAAGTTGAATATTGCCATGTGTCCCCCTGCCTCCCAGGCAAAGATGAAGAAGGCAGGTCCTCATCCTCCAGAACCTCCTTCCACTGACAATTCTGGGATGTTACCCATGACCTGGGGCGCTGAAGCATGGACCCCTTTGAGGGGAGTTTCAGGAAGGCTTCGAAGGGACAGGACTCTGAAGGGGAGACAGACTGCCACCCGCAGAGAGAAGGCACACCAGGCACAGAACTCCTGGAGGCTGAGGCTGGCAGAGCAACCTGGGGCCGATGGGAGTCACGTGGGCTGAGTAGAGGCTGGCAGTCTGATGAGCCAAAAGTCTAGAGAAAGTCAAACGCTGAGACACTAGGTCCTTCTCTGCCATATGGGGGTGATGCCAACATCGGCCTTGCCCATCTCTGTTCTGGAGCATATGAAACAATGTCTGAATCCTTGAGATATAACTGCACATCACTGGCCCATGGGTGATGAAGACAATGGACATTCTTTGTCAACTGGGTGCTCTGGGCTCTTCCAACCACTCATGGAGTTCACAGCCACCCAGGGGTTTGTGTGCTACTTCTTTTGACCCTCCCAAATGTATTTGTCCAACATCCCCAGCTGGTAAAAGGCAGAAGCAGGCCCTCCCTGATGGCGCAGCGGATTAAAGCACTGCCCTGAGAAGCTAAAGCCACTTCCACATGAGTTAGATTCCCGCCTGCCCCGGAGGTGACCACATGGTGTGGCAGACCTCTCCTGGCCCGCCCACTGCTCCCCTCAGCAGTGTACTTTGTAGATCTGCCTGTTCTGCTCCCTACTCTGACTCTGGTGAAGCCCCTCACCGCCCCTGAGCCTCTGGCCTGTACCCCAGTTCTGTATGTACAAATAAATAAATCTTTAAAAAAAAAAAAAAAAAAGGGCAGAAGCAGAACCCAAACCAGATCTGCCTTCCTGACACTCTTTTTCTCCTTAGATGTGTGAATGAACTGGGGGAAGTGGGGAAGGTAGTGATGGCAGGGAAGAGGTGGAAACAGAGACAGAAATGTCTAGAAAGGAATGTGGGCAACACAACAGCAAGCCCTAGGCTGCAGCACTGTTAGCCTTAGTCCCAATGCAGTAAAGGTTTCTGAGCCCCTGCTGGCCCATCTGTGATTCCCAAAGAGAAATCTAGGAGGATGACCTAGGAGGAGAAATCTAGGAGGAGAGACAAAATTCGCTTACTGCTGGACAGCTCAATCAGCCCTAATGTTCACCAGGGGACTTTGCCAAGCCAGGGCCCCTCAGCACATGGCCCTCACCTGCTTTCTTCAGATGAAAACAAAACACAGGCATATAACATAAATGGGCAATGTGACATAAGTTAAAATTTGATTCCCGTCTTAGCACTTGGAAAAGCTGCTGACACAGTGTGTTAGCACCAGGCACTAACAAGTGGTTATAGAAAAATGAACACTCAAGAATTCTGAAGAAACACCTCATCACAGGAAATGTCAAACAATGTCTGGGTTTTTATTTGTCTACGTACACTGACAGTGAAATGTGAAAGGGCTAACTGTTTTTCTGACACTCTGGACAGATTTTTAAGGTGTTGTTTGATTCTACTAAAAAAAAAAATCAACCATCACAAAGTATATGGATGAGGATGTTTAAAGGTTGTGTTTTCACCGAGCTTTGCAGTAGATGCCAAGGTTATGCTTCTTAGAAGGCTTTTTTAAAATTCTATGGGAATAAGGGGAACAGTCATGAAAACCAAGAAATTATTTTGATTCATAAGAATCCCATCAGATGTCTGCACATCTGGAGGGTCCATCCTGCCTTCTAAAGCAATGGTTTAAATATTAGCAAAGGGCCTCCATGGTGGTACAGAGGTTAAAGTCTCCGCGCGTTTCAAGCTATTGCCAGCCACTGCTGCATAAGTTCCATCCCAGCCAGGCAGGTGACCCATAAGGTACAGCAGACCTCTCCTGTCATGTACACTGCTCCTTCAGCAGTATATTTCAGTAGATCTGTCTGCTCTGCTCCCCACTCACTCTGGTGAATCTTCTCATTCCTCCGCCCCCAACTCTGATCTATACCCCAGTTCTTACATACATAAACAAATAAAATAAATCTTAAAAAATACATGTCAGCGGGCCCTCCCTGGTGGCGCAGCGGGTTAAAGCGCAGCACTGAGAAACTAAAGCCACTTCCGCACAAGTTCGATCCCTGCCCCGGAGGTGACCCACATGGCATGGCAGACCTCTCCTGACCCACCCGCTGCTCCCCTCAGCAGTGTACTTTGTCGGTCTGCCTGTTCTGCTCCCCACCCTGTCTCTGGTGAATCCTCTCACCGCCCCAGCACCTCTGGCCTGTACCCCAGTTCTGTGTGCATAAATAAATGAATCTTTTTTAAAATAATAAAAAATAATTAAAAAAATTAAAAAAAAATACATGTCAGCAAGGTAACCCTCCAGTGTGCACTGCAGAAACCAGCTGGTGTCCAAGTGAGTGGAGAGACTGTGTGATGGAGAAGAGCACAGGAAATGAAGCATGTGGCCTACTTCTGCTGCTTGCTGGGTGACTTGGAAAGTCACATTCTCTATACACTCTCCCTTATTTGTCAATAAAGCAGGTCACTTCCCCAAGGCCTTTCCAGCCCTGACACTCTGTGAACTTCCCCTGCATTGCAGCTGCAATAAGGTCAACCTCATACTTAACCCAAAATCCAGAAAAGCCCAGGTTAGCCCTCAGAAAGAATTGAACTCCCCTTGCTGAAGCAGCCTGGATTCCAGTCCGGTAACCCCACTCAGAAGAGTGCAACAAATCCTAAGGGACCCCTTCATGACCAGTGCCTGGCACCAAGCATGTACTCTGCAAAAATGTAGCTTAGCTGATGCTCCTCCCATGGCCACCTCATGCTTTACCCCTCCACACCCCAAAGTGTCTGCTCACACAACCCTCATAGGACAAGGAGCTGGAGGCTTGGAGAGGCTCAGTAACTAGCCCGCTGTCACAGGGCAGAGCCAAGAACCAAGCCCAGGCGGACTGAGCCCAGATCCAATCTTTCTGCATTATTCCCCCTTATCAGAAGTTCCAGCTGCACGTGGGCCCCAGAACCCCATACAGTGAAGGCATTTTTCTTCCCAGAAACTCGAATAACTCTGCACTGAAAATTAGCAAAATCCTGCAAGTTTCCCTTTCATTATGAGTCCCAGACATGCTCCCAATATCTTCTGGGGCCTAATCTGCTTTCTTTCTTTCTTCTTCCCACCCTACCTGTTTCCTCTCAATTCTGTAAGAGAAGAGTGAAGAATGAACTCCATCGCAAAGCCTCCTATCTACCTGCATATGTGCATATGTGTTAACTGAACCTAAGGAAGAAAAGTAAAGGATTATGATTTTTCTTTATAGCATTTCTTTACAAAAAAGAAAAAATATCAGATGCTTTCACTTACAGGAGAAACATAGGGAAACTGAACAAAAGATCAAAGACTAAAAAAGAGAGAGAGAAAGAGCTGCAGGCCAACTATCGGTCTGAGATACACAGCGGGGGAGGAGACGGGAGAGGACTCAGAGCAAGGGATGGAGGAACACAAGAGATTATAGTAAGAGTTCAGAGGGGATGTGGTACTGGGGCATTTATGGGGAATACACATGAGTGGAGAAATCAAATACTGTACACAAGTAAGCAACGATGTAAGAAAAATTTTAAAAAGATAAAAAAAGAATTTCTTTCCCCAAAATCCATCATTATACTCTTTAGGAAAAACCCTGCTTCAACTATCTTTCCTAAAAATCAGTTCACTTCAGAATTTTTGGAGTGTCTGTGTCATTGTTATTTTCTGATCTTCCTTTTAGGTCCATCACTTTGCAAATCAGTTGTTAACCTCAAAAATGAAGGTGTCTCCTGGATTACTTATCTTTCTTTGTATTATTTCTATCTGTGTTCCATTTTTGGATTCCTCAAACCATCTCAAAGTAAAGAGCTATACAACCTCTGTCAAGATTAGAGTTTGTCCCTTCTGGAATCACCCTGAAGCAAAGTCTGTGCCCAAGAATTTGGAAAAGAGAAGACACTCAGTTTGTCATTTGCTGAGAAAAACACCTGGGCTGACCTTTGTCCAGTGCTTATGAACTTGGGCACATGGTAGGAGGTAGGCTAATGACATGTCTTTACATGTTTCTCCAGAAAACCACATTTCAGGCTCAGAAGCAGAGATTCACCATCACCAAAGCAGATTCATGGCAGAAATAATGGCAGGGTGGGCAACCACCAATATCACCACGGGCAGCAGCCCACCTATACTCTGCGCTTTTATCAAAATTATATTCCACCAAATGGGCTGCATTTAATGTTAGGGTCTCCTTGGGTGGACAAAATGTAGCAAAGCATGCCACTGCTACTGACCCCCTCCCCAAATCTGGAGCAGGGAGCATCAGGTGGGTCTAATTGGGCCAAGGATCAATCATTAGCAAATGATGTCTCCCTCAGAATCGATGCAGTGATTAGGCAAGAGCTGGGGTCACAGTCCAGCAGGCTGCCAGCCTCCTTTCTAACACACCATATTAAACATCAGCAGGAATAGCAGCAGAACGTTATCCACATGTTCCAATGTGAAAAGAATTTCAAATCGAGCCCAGGTCAATCCTACCTCTGATATTCAGGGCTTCGGACTTTTTCTCCTTCTTCATGGTCTCCTCTGGTTCATTCTGGGTGTTCAGAGAATCACCTGCATTCAAAGAAGAAACCTTGTGTTGTGTATAAGTTCTACAAACAAAAAGAACCAATCAACTCAAAAAGAGTTTTTGTTATTTTAAAACCCCACTTGCATATCAGATACGCACCCCCCCCCCCACACACACACACTCAAATAGAACATTTCACCCTGAGATAAGACTTGTGATCCACCTTTGGACTTTATTCAGACTTCCATTCGAGCTATAACTGAAGGGCAAGGTGGAACCTGGCTCCACCTCCCCAAACCCATAGCCCCCAAGGGGACAGATGGGTGAAGGAGAAGGGGAACCCTAACGCGGACAGCAGCTAGTGAAGGGGGTGGGGCGCCGCTAGCTGTTGCTTAATAATAATTACTGAGTTCCAAGAAATCGATATTCCTATACAGAGCGAAATGGCGAGGCCAAGGGGGCCGAGGATCCAGAGGGGAAAACAAGAAATGGTGGGGAATACGTTACGCTCTCAGCAAAGAAATAAAGCGGGGCTGCAGAAGATAGGGATTTTTTTTTTTTTAAGCAGATGAGAAGAAAAAGAGGGCGTGGGGCTAGCGAGCGAGCAGAAGCAGGGCACAGAGGTCCAGAGGGTGCAACCGAAAGGCACCTGCTACGTTGGCGAACACGGTCGCCCTCTTATCCTCCTGCCCGGCCGCCGGGAGCGTCGGGGCCGAGTCCCGGCCGGGGCCGACCGGGGGCGGCTGGCGGCGGCGGCGGCGGCGGCGGCAGAAGCAGGCGGCGCAGTCCTGGAAGATGAGCAGCCCCACCACGTTGACCGCCAGCCCCAGGGCGCCCACGATGAGCACCAGCTCCGGGTCGTCGATGCGCTCGGGCCGGGCCAGGCGCAGCACGGCCTCCACGAAGATGGTGAAGCAGAGCGCGGTGAGGAAGACGGCGTTGCAGAGCGCGCCCACCACCTCGGCGCGCCCGTAGCCGTAGGTGGCGCCCAGGCCCCCCGGGGCGCGCCGGGCCACATAGCCCGCGGCCAGCCCCACGCACAGCGAGATCAGGTCCGACAGCATGTTGAACGAGTCGGAGAGCAGCGCGATGGAGTTGCCCAGGTAGCCCGAGACCAGCTCGGCCACGAAGAAGGCGACCGTGAGCACGAGCATGAACAGCAGGCGGCACGTCTTGCCCGAGTAGCGACCCATGTCGCCGCCGCCGCTACAGGTGGGGGTGCGCACCCCGGCCGCGGCCACCCGCTCCTGGAGCCGCCTCCCGGGCTCGCGGCCCGCGGGCTGCTTATAAGGCGAGGCACAGCGCCCCCAGGTCCGCGCCGCCAGAGACCAAAGGAGGGGCCCCGGCGGTAGCGGCGGCGGCGATTATCTGAGGAGTCCTCACTCACGTCGCTTCCCAGTCCTGTCCCCTCCCTCGCGGCCCGGCCTCACTTGGCAGGGGGCCACCGGGCTAATATCTGTCCTCCTGGAACAGAGCTGGACGGGG
>NW_004567119.1:26652496-26656664 GCF_000260355.1 Condylura cristata
GGAGGGGGCGCGGCTCCCGTGGAGTGGGGGCGTGTCTGCTGTCACTCACAAGCACCCCCTCGGAGAGAGGTGGGACTCGCCCAGGACCATGCGCTCTGGGTCCTGCATCACCAAGGCCCTGTTGACACTCCGTGATAAGGGCCCTGCCTCCTGCCCAGCCTGTGCGTGTCCTCCTTCACCTACGTGCCTGGAGGCAGCTCGCAGGATAGAACGCTTTTCACCCAGGAGGCCCAGCAGCACGGCCCTGGCTAGCCTGCCCTTCAGGGTGCCTCCTAGGTGTTGCATCTTGAAGTTAGAGCTGATCCCTCTCTCAGCAGCCCCGTTGAGCTTCCATGGTGGGATGGCTATCTTGTTCTTAATTCTTGCTCACAGCCTTCATAAATGATCTTCTGTCACCTTCTTAGGGTACAACAGACACCCTGTCCCCTACTCTTTTTATTTATTTATTTATTTATGCATACAGAACTGGGGTATAGGCCAAAGGTACAGGGGCAATGAGAGGATTCACCAGAGACAGAGTGGGGAGCAGAACAGGCAGAACAGGTGGATCGAGGAGTGCACTACTGAGGGGAGCAGCTGCAGGACAGGAGAGGTCTGCTGCACCATGTGGGTCACCTCTGGCCTAGCCTGGATAGAACCAGCAGGAAGGCTCCAGCCAGCTTGCAGTGCTGCGCTTTAACCCACTGCACCACCAGGGAGGTCCCTGCCCTTCCTCTCCACTTCCCCTTCTACTTTTGGATCTTCACTCACAAGGCCTCCTTCCCAGGTAAAGTCTTGGCTACCCCAAACTGCACGGTTACTCCACCCCCACCCCAGAAAAACACAGTTACCCCACCACCACCACAACACCCCATGACACTGCTCATTCTGACATACACCCAGGTCTATTCCCATTACAGCCTTTCCTGTTGAGAACAGGTTCCTTCTACCCACATCAAAGTTACCCAGGACTCTGGGAAAGGCTGGGAAGGGGCTGTGGAAGGAAAATGGGGAGCTTGTAGGTATGTCAGTTGGTTTTCTTCTGTTGTATTGTCTTGTCACCAAAATTTGCTGAAGAGTCTACTGATCTCTATTCTCCCTCCCCCACCCGAACTTTAATCAGTCCCCCAAAATCCATATCTATTTCTGCTTCTGACATGGAAATAAATTAAAATGTCTCACTGAAAAAAAACATATATATATATATATATATTATACATTATATATATATATATGGCCATAGTATCCACAGGCAGAACACTCCAATTCTGGCCCCATTCCTTGCCTAGCCTGGCGAAGATGCCTGGGCCTGTTCACATCCCTGTAAAATGGGAATATTAATTGTGCCTCCTCATAGAGGTGGGAGGATAAAGTGGATTCATGGGTGTACAGTGATTATCACAGTGTCTGGCACATAGTGACCCCTCCATAAATGTTAGCTGCTTGCATTTTTAAAGACAAATTTTTTTTTACTATAAGTAAGCATTTGGTGGCACAACAAGCTAACTCACAGCACTATGAAGCTCTCTGCAGCACGAGTTTGATCCCCACGTGGCGTAGCAGACCTCTCCTGACCCACCGGCTGCTCCCTACTCTGTCTGGTTAATCCTTTCACCCTCTGCACCTATGGCCTGTCCCCCAGTTCTTATATGCATAAATAAATAAATCTTTTTTCTAAAAAAGTAAGCATTTTTTTAAAGCCAGACAGGAAGAAAAAAGGGGCAGGGAGAGGGAGGCAAAGTGTGAGGAAAGTGCTGCGTGGTGCTGAGGTCCACATGGTGCCATTAGCAAGTTGGCCTTCGTGTCCCCGTGAGAGCACAGGGCTGACACAGTTACTCTGCTTCTTGACCGGCAGATGACTCACTCTAACACAGACAAGCAAGCGGGCAGGACCTGGGCCCTCTTCAGTGTCTTCAAACTGCAAAAGCTCTGAAACATTTCACTACAACAGCAAGCAACAGTCAAATCAAGAGAGAGAGGTCTTTAGGAAATCACTGATTAGGAGGACATATTCTCTGCAGCTGTACTTCTCAGTTGTTCCCAACTGAAAGAAAACCTGAGATCAGCAGAAATATATCGCTTGTTCCTGTTGCCCGTCATTCTCCTAACCAAAGCAGATAAGGAGAGGTGTGTCACTGCCAGGAAGAGAGTGGAAGCCAGAGCCAATGGCTGTTCAGTGTTGAGGGCCTGCTCCCTGACCGAGTCAAGGCTCACTTTGGATGTCAACAAAATGCATTTTAGAAAAATGTTTTGAACAACTGTATAAAATCTAAGTTGACTGACCCAAATTTGGACTGTCTTATACTGGACTGAAAGTTATGAGGTTTTCTTTTAAATCTATGTATTTATGCATTCAAGAACTGGGGTATAGACCAGAGGTGGGGGGCAGTGAGAGGATTCACCAGAGACAGAGTGGGGAGCAGAACAGACAGATCAACTGAAATACACTGCTGAGGTAAGCAGCAGGCAGAAATCAGGAGGTTTTAATGGCTTTTGTCTGTTGAACTGCTTCTGCCACGCCCCTGTGCAGAGAACTTTCTAGGTATTATCTCATTTCATCCTCACTAGAGTCTCCTAAAATAAGGACACTTTCATGGATGACAAAGCGAAAATCCAGGCATTGCCCCAAATCAGACAGTCTGTGATAAACTTGAGAATTGATTAAGGCAGCTAAGAGTTTCTGTTCTTCACTCCACATTATAGTGATTTGTTCTAAATAAGTGAAAGGATTTTTTAAAGTTCACTTTCAATGAGTGCAGAACTTGATGTGTTAAGATGCAAAAAAAAAATCTGAGATTATGATGCTAGAAGTTTTTTCTGTACTGAATTTAATCTGGGAATTTTTTTTCCACTATTTTTTTTAAAGAACTGAAAGGGCAGCTGTTTTTATTTTTCAGTTCTATTCAAGACTAGAAGTGATGCTCCCTTCAAGAAAGGGGGCGTCTTGTCCAAGGTACCAACATCTTATTCCAAAGAGATTATGAGAAGTTATTCTCATCCCCCCCCCACCCCCAGCAGAGCAGATTTTAATCACATCATCAAAAAAAAGGAGGCTTCTTGCAAACACCTGCTCCAGACACACACAGCCAGAGAGCATGGTAACATTTCAGAAGGAAACAGCTTCTCCGGCCTTGTGTACACAGTCAGCTCTTCACTGGTGAATTTATATAACATATATATCTGTAGCATGTTGGCTGTATGGAGGTATTTTTTGTACCCCGTGCATACACATTTTGTCCCTCGAAGTTTTACAGGATACATTACGTTAAAGAGATTATTGACTCAGGGAACCGCTGTTTTTTTTTTTTTTTTTTAACGTGAAGACACATGAAATGTGAAAAAGGTAAATTTTGAAGGTGGTCAGCCCCACTTTGTTGAAGTAACCAGCCACCTCGGAGGTGCAGCCTGCTAGGAAGAGGTTGCTCGAATAGGGGTGCGGGACTTTGAAGCTCACACAGTCCTGCTTCACAGAAGGCGAGCTGCATTTCCCCAAAACAACCTGACTGCATGGAATTAGGATGTGAGTGGCATGAATGACCCTAGAGTATATTATGGTGCCCTTCAGACACATTCATGGGTCTTCCCTCATGTTATTCTCGGAACAAGTAGGAAAGTAAGAAGTCTCATTTTACCTGGAGAAAACTGAAGTTAGAGAAATCAGCTACTTGTTTAGTTTTTGCAGCTAGGAGGAATCAAATGATACCATCAACTTCACTGAGGAGCAGATTTGATCCCATCACCAAGCATGGCATTTGGACAATCACAGCAGCTTCTGTGCTATTCTTGATTCATTTTTTAGAAAGCATAGCTAAGGTTGATCAACCTTTCTGGAAGGTTCTCCTTCCATATGGTTACCTCATTCTCTTCGCTTATGTTATGTTATCACAGAGTAGAGATGTACATATGTATCTCATCTCCACTGCTGGGGAGCATCCTAGTGAATTGATGTCATTGCTCACCTTTTGAAGTATAAGTTCCTACAAATTGAGTCCAAGAGTATATGCATTAACAATTATTTATAGCAATTGTCAAATTGCCACCCAACAGGATGATGCAAATTTATACATCCATTAAGAATCCATGGGATTGCCCACTCCTAGGTATCTACCCAAAAGACACAAAAACACTGATTGAAAAAGATACTTGTGCCCCCATGTTTATTGCTGCTTTATTTACAATTGGAAAAACA
>NW_004567119.1:26657186-26693087 GCF_000260355.1 Condylura cristata
CATGAGTTCGATCCCTGCCTGCCCCGAAGGAGATCCACATGGTGTGGCAGACCTCTCCTGACCCACCCGCTGCTCCCCTCAGCAGTGTACTTCATGGATCTGCCTGTTCTGCTCCCCACTCTTTCCCTGGTGAATCCACTCACCCTCCGCATCTCTGGCCTGTACCCCAGCTCTGTATGAATAAATAAATAAATCTTAAAAAAAATATATTTTGTATTGATTGCTGTCAATGTCTAAGAATGTATTTGATTTTTTTGTGTGCGTGTATTAGCCTCTTATCCTCTGACCTTGCTAAATTCACCTTTTAGTTCTTATAGTTATTTTATAAATTTTCTGGTGTTTTCTAGAAAAATAATCATATCACCTGCACACATACAAACAGACAATTTTGTTTTTTCCTCTAAAAAAAAAAAAAATGGGCCCTCCCTGGTGGCACAACAGGTTGGAGCACTTCACTGCGGAGCTAAGCTGAGCCATGGAGGCTTCAGTGAGAGTTTGATCCCTACTCCAGACGTGACCCACATGGTGCAGCAGACCTCTCCTGTTCACCCACTGCTCCCCTCAGCAGTGTATTTCAGTAGATCCACCCATTCTGCTCCCCACTCTGTCTCTGGTGAATCCTCTCACCGTCCCTACACATATGGCTGTACCCCAGTTTTGTATGCATAAATTTTTTTAAAAAGTATGCAAATTCCAGTTTCATTAGGCTTCTAATTATTAGCCTATAAGGTCTTTAAATTTTGGTAGGGGCTATTTAACTATATTCAATGTTTTATTTTCCTAGTGGTCTTTTTTGTTAGTTTAAAAATTAACATTCTATTTTATACTTAGAATTATCAAAATGGTTAAAATTATTTCTATATTTCAACTCATTTAATGCTCAATACAAATCTTCTTTATATCATGGATTCTGAATTTTTGAGCTTATCTTAATTCATATTTTAATTGGCTGGATTGCTTTAAGTGGGTTTTTTTTCAATAAAGGATATTGGGTTTCATAGATATATCTACTTTATGTTTCCATTTACACATGAATAAAACTACCCAGGACAGTGCAGACATGTATTCATTGTACCTCATCATTGCATATTACTGTAGAGAAATCATAGTCCTGCCTGATATTTGTTTACTTGTAGATGGTAGTTTTCTTCTGTCTGGCTACCTATGAGTTCTTTCTTTATTTTTGAAATTCAGAAACTTCTCCAGAATGCACACATTGATTATTCCATTTTCCATTTTGATTTGCATGTTTTATCGGCCTTTAATTTGGAATAAATTTGCGAAATGAGGGGTTAAATCAGGTTGGATGTTGAGAACCAAAGAAATCCTTCAGAGGCAGCAAGACCAGGTTTCAGATGGGCCAAGTCGCCCTACCACCCTCAGGAAAAGCGGACCCAGGGGACCATTAAAAGGAGAAACAAAACAAAAGCTCTTAGGCAAAATAGTGGATACCAGGGGCAGGTGGGCAAACTGGAAAAAGGGGGTTCACTACGTGGTGCCAGAATGTGACCCACACAGCGTAGCACATACAGGTATTGGTATATCAGTCTGGACACCTGAAATCTATACAACGTTATAAACCAGTATATAACTTCAATTCTTTCAGTCATTGTCCTTTAGGGGTCGGAATGAGAGCAGCCGAGGAATCCAGCCATAACCCTGCCTGCCGCGGCTCATGCTGGGTGTGTGGGGAGAGCACCCTGGTTTCTTTGGCTCTCAGTCTTCAGATGGACTTGAACCTGAGGGCTGTACCCAAAGAGCTGCAGCTGCACTGGAAAGATTACAAGCCCCTGGACCCAAAGCTGATGCCCATGAAGTGACACTTTTAAGAATCTTGGGGAGCAACGAGTGTATTTTGCAAGTGGAAGTGACATGAGCTGCAGCTGGAGAACAAAGGTGTGCAGACTGTTCCTTCCAGACATGGCACAAGTTCTTCCACAAGTACTTGAGGCTCTTTCATTCAGAAGTGATTGTGTGCCTGACCTTCTTGTCACTTGTTTGTCATCCATAAAATCTAAGGTTTCTGTCACAAAAGGCAGAAAACATCTACCCCATTTGACAGAGCATTCATGCTTAAGACCTTGAGCCCATCACTAAGCCTCCTTAGTGAGGTGACACCTCACCGAATGGAAAGAGATGTGCTGATGTCCTGTCAGCATCCTCAACCGTGAGACCATTGACTCAGGAGCCAGATATACGTGTGACTGAGCCTTCAGGCTGATTCAGCCTTCTGCCACCAAGACACCCCTCACTCTACTTTTGAGCCTCCCCAGTCCAAGCTCTAGACATTGTAGAGCAGATACGCGGTTCCCACGGTATCCTTTCCAAATTCTGACCCACAGAACCCTGAGCATCATAAAATAAACTTTTTAAAAAAAGATTTATTATTTATGCATACAAGAGCTGGGGTACAGAATTCACCAGAGACAGAGTGAGGAACAGAACAGGCATATTGACGAAGTACACTGCCAGGGAGCAATGGGTGAGACAGGAGAGGTCTGCTGTACCATGTGAGTCAGCAACCTGGCCAGGGATCAAACTTGTTCTTCAATGGCTGCGGAGAGCACTTTAAGCCCTTGTACCACCAAGGAGGGCCCAAAATGATCACTTTTTACATCACTAAATTTGTGGTGATTGGTTAGGCAGTAAGAAGAAAATGGAACAGCCATGTAAAGATTGACACCATTAGAGTAACTTCCACAAAATTAGGAGCTACTTGAGAAGAGCAGCCTGGCAAGATTAGCACACAATATTTCAGGTAATAAAAGATGAACTTCCAAGCAAAAGTTACTGTGGGTGCAGGGGTGTGCCCACAGTCCTGCGGGAATAGGAGAGAGATGGAGGGGATCTGGGCAAGAAGAAGAGCATTTGATCTGGGCCTGGATTAGATTTTCTGTTTAGCTGGAAATTCTTTTAAACTCCTAGAGGTGAGAGTGGACAGAATGTGTTTGGACAGCAGTTGCATTTGGCAAACCCATAAAACACTGACTTCACTTCTCTCACTGTGATAAGAAAAAATATCTATGTGGGAAAAACAAAGGTCTGGCCCAGAAAGCAATGGCAAAGTAAAAGGAGAAAGTCCAAGAAAACAGCAAACTTTGCATGTGGTCATGAAGGAAAGGGGACAACTGAGAATGTGATTAAACCACGAACAATTCCAATGAGCCTGCTGCCTGAGTGGAAGAACACCAGAGAGGCACCGCCAAAACCTCAGAACAAAAGATTTAGCAGGGTGATGGTCCCTGCCCCCCCTCCCCACCCCCTCAACCCCCCACCCCCAGGCTGCAGAGTCCTAAAGCTGAGGAAGAATAATGTCGGGAGGACAGCAAACAAAGCAGCAGCTTTATACATTCAAAACAGCTTCAGCTCAGGGCCTGGACAGGCTGACCCTGGGCTGACATTGTGGGAGCCAGGGGAAGTTCCCGAGGGACAGGGAGAAAAACAGGAGCAGGTGATGGCAATGAGATTCTCTCCTCTCCCTTCCTTTCCTTCTTCTCCTTTTCCTTCTTTCTCCTCTTCATCTCTTCCTCCTATTCTTCACCTGCCTTCTTTTCACTCCTCTATTTCCCTCTTTCCTTCCCTCCCTTCCCTTCCCTTCTTCCTCCCAGCTTCCCTATTCTGTCTCTGTCTCCAGGTCTTGCTCATGCCAATTGGAAAGGAAAAATGCCAGAATTTTCCAGAGCCTAGGACATCATTAAAATTCCTAAACTCTGCAAGTAGCCAGGGATATTTGAAATGTCACTCCCTGGGAATAGATGTTTACCAGATATGGAAAACTTGGTATCATATCCCTCTCCTATTGGGAGATCGCCAGGTGGAGCAGAGTCATAGGTATGTTCCTGGCTGCGTCTTGTAGATTGGCCTCTGAGAGAAGCCAAGAAAGCTCCTGTCTAGGACACTACTCCTCTCCCTGAGTCTGCTGTGGTCCTTGCTAGTGGTTACTTAGTATTTGCTGGGCTTAGACTAAGTGCGGAGTTCTGGGAACCTACATTTACCTTTGTTGAGGATCTAGCTCTGAAATAATATCATGTGATTCTGATTCTGTCCAACATCTGAAACTCTTTCAAAGGAACAGCAGGAAATTAAGAAAATACTCAGAGGGCAAAAATGAAGTGAAAACCCAAATCCAGAAAGGAGACATGAAGTCTTAACCTGTTGTTTCCTCAGGGTAACTTCTTCCTCCTCCTCCAATTTTATCAGTCACACCATCAGGTGTGACACAATTTAGCTCCATGCAAGGTGGAAAGCTGGATGGGAAAACCCCTCAGAAATTTCAAGGAAAGTTTGAAGCAAAACACATCATCAGCAAAGCCTCATCGCCCCTAAGGGGAGTTCAGGAAATGTGGTGCTCAGCCTCAGTGGTGGTGGCAGGACTCTGCCAAGCCAAACACTCACAGTGAGACTGAGCTCAACGTCAGGAAGATTGGGGTGGTGTGTGGATTTGTCTTGTCTTTGGTCTGATCTTTAATTTAATCATGGCTTTGATTTCTTTGGAGAGTAACTCATAGTTAAATATATTTCGTTCATTTTTAATTTTTCCCACATAAATTGATATTAAGAGGGTGTCATTGTTTACATTTGGGACATGTTTATATTGCTGACATTGAACTGTGAGAATATAGGAGTTGCCTCTTATCTGCAGGAGATACATTCCAAGACCCCCCCAGAGATAACTAAAACCACAGCTAGTAATCGAATTGTGTATGTACTTTGCTTTTTCCTATACATACGTAGACTTATGTCAGAGTTTCATTTATAAATTAGACACAGTAAGAGACTAACAAAAACTAAAAATAAAATAATTCTAACAACATACTGTAATGAATAAAAGTTATGTGAATTTGGCTACTCTCCCCTCTCTCAAAATATCTTATTTTATCTAGTACTTATGGACCATGGGTAACTACAATTGTGGAAATCAAAACCTCTGATAATGGGGGTGTGTTGTGCAATGGTGCTATTGGCTCTTGTCACCCTGTAATCTCTAGTGAGTGATCCTGAAGTTTTATGGGATTCAGAGGTAATTAAATGAATGTATATATTATCTTAATCCATGTTCATCACTAGAACATCCCAATAACTGGTCCCAAGGAGAACCCCAAAGGAAGCAGTGTTTGAGGTCAGTGGGACAAGCCTTAGCAAGTGAGTTTCATCTAGTCCCTCTGGAAGAGTCCATCTCTATCTCCTGTGTCCACCAGGGGACACCCTTGTAGCTTTTCTGACCTTTCACTCCCTCTCCAAGCTCCAAGAGAAAAGCCACCCAGGAAGTGGGAGTCCCGGCTCAGCTCGGCTCAGCTTTTCCGGGGCTGTCCCCTGGGGCTGCCTGCCGGGTAGCACTCTCTGCTTCCAGCCGTCTAGCTGCATTCGCAGAGCTCTGACTCAGGCTTTGTTCTCTGCTGAGATAGCTGTTAGGCTATCCCAGGACATCCCAGGTCCATCTCCAGTCCAGCTGTTATCAAAAACTCAGCTCTTATTTTTATCTCTATCTGATTATATTTGATCCTAATCTCAGTTTGTTTCAGAGTCGTGAGTAGATATTATTTATTGGCTCCATAAAGCCCTAACAATGTCAGTTCTGTGACACACACCATATAGAATGGAAGCTGATTCTCCTCCCTCCTCTCCTGTAAAACCTCAAGGCAGTTTCTTCAGGTAAAGGATTCTGAAGAAAATAAGCATGCCTTCAAGTGACTTCTCTGCTGTTCTCCTGGAAGGAACCAAACCCTCATCTTCAATGGTCTGAGTTATGAACATCTTATTTTCTAGTGAACATCTTATTTTCTAGTGCCAATTGGGAGATCCGCTGGTAGAGCTTCGGCTGCACCAATCTACCAAGTTACAAGTAAAGAAACTGAGTCCTTCAGCCCAAAACTGAGTTCGCCCCAGATTCTGCATTTTCTTGCCTCTCCAAACTATTCCATAACCAAACTACTGCTTTAGAGGGAATTAGATGTTAGTGCTGAACTTAATGTAGCATATGCAGATACTGACTTGTAATGATACACACCTGAGGCCTATATATTGTTATAAAACAATGTCACTTCAATAAAAATAAATGTAATTACTTCCTTCAAAATTCTCTCAAGGCATCTCAGATGTAAAAAACTAATATGAAGAACATGGACTTTGGATGATATTCTTCTAAGAAAATGGAGCCTCCAGCAATTATTGCCTCTCATAAAAAATGATGACAAAACCCAAGTATGTCCTAATCAGTCTGAGACAGTTAAACACAATGTTTTCTAAAAACCATGAGCCATGAAAGAGAAAAATCCAAATTGGTACTTTATAATTTGTAAGCAACTGGTCAAGTAGAAACCGAAATGAACAGCTTTGCTTGCACCTCCACCCGCTTCCTCAAAAGCTAAGCCTCTCAGTTAGGAATCAGGACTGTCTTTACTTGCGAGGAGGAGATATCTGAGCGGAAACTCATTGATGGCAGGAGAGAGGCAAGAAAATGCAGAGACCTGGGCTGACCTCAGTTTTGGACTCACTCTAAAGCATTCAGGGACTCAGTTTCTTCACTTGTAACTTGGCAATATGACCTACACTACATTATTTCTTGTGGGTTTTTTCATAATACAGGGTTTCTCCCCTCGCCCCTCCCCACAGTATACCTGTGCTCCACCACTGCCCACCACACAATTAATTATTTCATCGATTGGTACATGCACAGGTTAATTCTGTTGTGAACATTTTAAAACAGGTCACTTTTAAGCGTTGAAAAGTATTAGTAATGAGGAAGGTAACTTTTAGGAGAGTCCTGTGGAAAATAATACACTGGGATAATATTATTGTTTATCAAAGGAAAAGCAAAGAGATTCTTTAAAATTGGAGTAATGATCCCAGAATGCAGCTTTAAGTGGGGAAGTATTGTCTCCATTGTCAGGCCCAGTCAATGAGGGCAGAAGTTTCCAAACATGTATTTTCTAATACTGGCTCATGCTCCTTCTAGCTCTCCCATGAAGGAAGCTACTGACTTATCACCGCCTCCACTCTGATGCATATGGTTTTCAGGGGGAGTGTGGATCTAACAGCAGACAATGATGAGTGTTGACTAGCATGAGGCGGGCTGTGGAACTAAACGAGGGGCTTGTCTGCAGAAAGACCTTACTGATGGTTATTATCTCTTGTCCCTTCAGCCCCAGGACAATCACTACAACCACCAAGTGCTATGCTGAAGCTTATACAGACAATGTAAGTTCATTCTCTCGAGGTCCTATGATGACCCATGTTTCAGATGAAGAAACTGAGGTTTAGAAAATCAAAGTGATTTCCTAGTGGTCATATAGCTACTGGACATAGTATTCAATTTATGGTATATTCATTTGTACTTTTGAACATGCTGTTTTATGATTCTTACCAAATAACTTTCACTGCCCATAATACCTCTTCCCCCCTCTTTCCCTCCTTTCTTTTCGCCTTCCCTTCCTTCCTTCCTTCTTGGCCAAAAAGAATAAGGTCTTTAAATTAAGGGACCCCCATTCAACTTTCTGATTTCTTTGTATACTACCATTAATTAGCTGCATGATTGTGGCTGTGAATCTCAATCCGTTTCTTCACCTGAAGAATGGAAGAAGTAAGTAGTTTCTAACTATTTTGCAAAACTACCATTTTTTAAAATTCCCAGGATGGTACTGGGGCTGTTGTTATTCCTTGGACACTTTCACAGGAGCGGACACACTCCCCAATGTCAGCAAATGTGGGGTTTTTAATTAAAGTTTAACTTAGGTAACAGTCAGAACAACCTGCACACAGTCAAAGAAAATGGTTAAGAAACAGAAGCTGGTCTCTTTATCATCTTAAAAAAATGAATTTGACTTTCACAAATGTGAAAGCCCCTATTTTCTGATCTCCCCTTCATCTTTCTTAGCCATGCCCCATAACTGACCCAGAGTTCCATCAGTGGGCAATGGGAGACAAGGAATGAAGCAAATTGTCACCTGCAGACAGAGATGTACAGAACCATGTTAAGCATCTGGCAGGGGATAGACAATGGCACCTGTCAGGGTGGAGGGAGCCAGCGAGAAGTTCCTACTAAACCCTCATGTGAAAATCTGTTCCAAACTCTTCCTGGTCTTTGGAAAACAATGACCATGCCTGATATGTATAATGGCAAAGTCACAACTTGTGGGAATTTAGCATCATGCTTCTTAAAATGTCATGCAAATGCCAATTGTTCCAATCCTGCCTCTGAGGCAGAGAACTCAGGACCTGTGCCTAGAAAGCCTTCCTCTTTCTAATTTGAAAAGCTGCCTTTGATTGCATAGTTTTGGCCCCTGAAGGATGCCAAGTATGTGCTACTAGGGGAGAGTTAGCAAACTCCCCTTTGCCACTCCCACCACTTCAGAGTCTTGCCTGCTTTGCTTGTCTCTGGGTAACATTTGCTCTAAAAGTAAAGCTGATCTGCTTTGGGGTCTACCGGACTCCTAGCGAGTCCTGAGCCTTAACCTGAAGGGCTTCCAAGAGCGGGGATCAGCAGTGCGAAAGTCTGAGCCACATTCTGGAGTTCTCACCCACTGCTGCAATAAAGGTGACAAAAGGAGGGGGGGTGGCGACAGGAGAGAAGGGAGGAGGGGTTCTCACAGCAGACAACAGGATTTGGAATCAAAACAAACAGAATTTAAATAAATTACAAAGAAAGGTATTTGTAAGATAAAAATTTAAATAAAGGGCCCTCCCTGGTGACTCATCAGGTTAAAGCACAACAGTATGAGGCTATCGCAGCCACTGAAGCACAGGTTTGGTCCCCAGCCAGGGAGATGACCCTCATGGTGCTGCAGACCTCTCCTGGATCCCCTCGGCAGGGTATTTTACTCCATCTGCCTGTTCTGTTCCCCACTCTTTCTTTGGTGAATCCTCCCACCCTCTGTACTTCTGACATGTGCATTAAATAAATCTTTCTTAAAAATTTAAATAAAGACATCTTTCATGGATAAATATGTCATTTGTAAATTATATAAAGGGCAAGACTGATTTAGCTTACACAGAGCTGCACAAAATTATAATTGATTTAAAATAAAGACCAACATGCAGCAAGGTGCCTGTTCAAACATAAGTCTAGGACCCAGAGAGGCTACTGGTTAAATTTTTTTTTTAAGATCTGCTTATTTGTGCATACAGAACTAGGGTACAGGCCAGAGGTGCAGAAGCAGTGAGAGGATTCACCAGAGACAGAGTGTGGAGCAGAACAGGCAGATCCTGCCTGTCAGGAGAGGTCTGCCACGCCATGTGGACCACCCCCAGGTGCAGGCGGGGATGGAACTCATGTGGAAGTGGCTTTAGCTTCTTAGTGCTGTGTTTTAACTCACGGTGCCACCAGGGAGGGTCTACTGGTTAAATTTTAACACATTTTTCAAATTTATTTTTCAAGCTCAATTTCCAGGCTGAAAAATAATCAGAATAAAAATGCAAGCATCAAAAATAATTGGGAAACCAAATAAAGTAAACAAGGTGTGGGGGGGGTGAGAGGGAGAGAGTGTAAACAACACAAATTCCATCTTGTAATCTAAGATAGAAAGCAAATTCTGAGTCTGGAGATAGGCAGCTAGCATGCAGCCCTATTTCTTAGACCCATTCTATTCGATTTTTTTGCCTCTTCCAAACACTCATCTCTTTTTTCTCCCCAGCCCACTGACACACACAGCCAAACAGAATGTGGACTTTCCAATGATTTTGTTTGCTTTTTCTTTCATGCTTGGAATTTCTGTCATTTTGTTTTGCAAAAAAACACCTTCTTTATCATTTTTCATCCCAGAGATGGACTCACACCTGTTAATACTGATCTAAGGCATCCTCATCTCAACTGAGTCTCCCAATCTTTTTTCCTAGGTTTTGGGTTTTCTTAATTTCTTGATTCCGTACGTTAATTCTACAACATATCCATGAATCCCAAGATTGTTTAAAATCATATCAGTATATACAGTCTGTTAATATTTAAAATTAGCACTCTTGATTTTTTTGCTTTTCTATGATCTTCAATAGCAAATGTAACCGGCATCAATTCTCACACCAGACAGGGAAAGTGGAGCAAGTCTTTACCAGATCCACAGATCCAGAGACACAGACGGCTCCGCCAGTCTACCAGAAACAGGAGGTGCCTCTGTTCTTCATACAGTACTAGGGTTCACAAAGTGCTGCAAGCGAGGGCTCTAGATTGACAAAAATTCTTTCTTTTTAAATTTGCAAGTATGTAAAAATCATAGTGAGGTAAAATTGACATACTTAATTTCATGTGTACAACATAATGATTTGATATTGTGTATATTGAGACATTATCAGGACATAACTCTAGCTATTATCTATCCCCCACATAGTTACAAAAATAATTTTGATACTAAATTTCAGTTGAATCTTTCCTTCTTCATCTGTATCTCTTGATATAAACCAATGTGTTGGAAGTAATCACCTTTCTTCTTGAACTGGGAGACAATTAAACTCAAGTTAACGTCAGTTTATAAGCCCCATTTAACCCAAAGTCTCCTTTAGACATATTTAGCTGATGACAAGGAATATCAAAATACATGTTCTTACAGAAGGGTTAAATATATCACTCATGGTGTAAATTCTAAAAAGCTATTTGGTGATCCTAAATTTACTTGGAGGGTTTAAACACTAAAATTTGTAATAGTAGAATTCAACAATAATAAATCAAAATTATAATGTTAACATAGAACATAGATCTTAAGGCATTCGTTATATATATAGTTTAGTTATTTATATACCTAGCTCAGTACTTGGTTATTTAAAGCAGAACGGCTGTAGAGCATCAAACACTTCAAAAGAAGAGAGAATGAAGATATCAGAAATCCATATGCTTGGGGTGGAATATTTATCAAGTGTCGTGTTGTTCTCTTAGCATGGACATTGGACATACATGTTGGAAGCCATTTCCCAAACAAGAGCTACCTAATAACAGTTCAATTTATAGAAATCTTCATGTTGTTCGAGTCAAACTCTTTGCCTGTTTCTGTTATATTCAAACAATTATCATGTGTCTAGAGTAAAATAGAATTACATAAAAGACATAGTTGCAGGTTTAGCAATGGCGACACTCCAGGACCAAGACTAACTGAGGTCAGCTTCCTTGTCTTGAATTTATTCAGCCCAGTAAAAATAAATATTTGTCTGATGTGAGTTTTCTGATTCGGAACCTCAGGTAGTAATTTTATAGAATAACTGATGTAAACTGGGCATAGGTTTAAAGATAACAAATAACTGTCTTTTCCAAAGATACAGATTCTAGTTTCCTATTTGCTCCCTTTCATATTTAACACATACTCTACAAGTTCTCGTACATACGCTTCCCATTCACATTTACCAAAAGGAGAATTAAGACAGAAGTAGGATAAGGAGTTGGACCCAGCTGACATAATTTACAGTGGAAGCAAAGACAGGAATACCAAAAACAAACAAACAAAAAGCTAACGTAGACTCTGAAGTCCTCAGGCTTAGTTATAAAAGGCCCTTAATCATGAGAGAAACTGTGTATCAAGTAAGGAAAATAGTGAAATGTTTAAAAATCTAGTTGAGAAAACGGATTAAATGATAGTGAATTGCACATAATCCAAAGGCTAGCCTTCTGATTTCTATAAAACAGAAATCAGTACTTTTTGCTAAGTACAAATTAAAAACTAAACACTGATACCCTTAGTCCTACTCTGTCCTCATTGCAGGGGGGCAAACAGGTGAAGGGAAATGACTCAACTCCGACCTTGGTGGAACCAACTTTGGACCTGGTCTGCTCAGGCTCAGGGCTCCATAAAAAAACACTAGAAATTTCTCTTCTGCAAGATTTTAATTGATACACATATACAATGCCTCTTGTGGCAAGACCGTGGCTCCTATTCCATCATTAATCCTTCCCATTGTTTTTGATGTGCTGTTCTTTTCCCAATATTTAATTCAATTTTTTGATCACAGAGTGAATTTAGTGTCTACTCTTAACATCCCTTCTGAAGATTCAGGTATCAGTAGTTTCAGGATGGATAACTGGACACAACACCTAAATAAATATAAATATCTCCACTGAAAAAGAACTAAGTCTCCTAGACTTACTGTCTTTTTGTACAACATTCCTTGACCCTATTCCTAAGAGTTTATCAGCCTAACCACCTATGAATCGGTTATGTAACCCCAATTTTAAACTGTTTTATAAGGACATAAACATTATTTTACATTTAAACATAGTAACTTTTATTGGGTACACAAAAGTGAATTACTTCTTGTTTCACAAGAGACTGTGTTCAAAAGAAATTTACTTGATTTTACATGGCTGCCTGCAAGGTTCTACTGCCGGCCTGGATGCCCTCTCTTCCTCTCTAAACACAGTTTCATTCCCTGTGACTAAAGCTTAAGCGTCCAAGATAAGAGCAGCTGCAGCCCACGGGCCCACAAGGAATTTCAGACTAGAGGTGACTCTTAAGACAGACTTTTCGAAAAGTCTTGGGACAAGTAGCCTCTCCGGGTCGGCAGCCCCACGGCCCCCACAGCAGCACCAGCCAGCTCACCACATTTACCTGTTTCCAGGTCTCCCTGGTGCCCACGTGAGTTGCAATAGCAGCAGTCCAAAAAGATGACATAGTTCAGAACATTGAATAACAGCCCGATCACGCCAGCACTGAGAACAAGCAGAGGCTCCTCAGTCTTCTGCGGGTTGATGTACCTTTTGACAGCTTCGATCAGGATGCTGAACATCAACGCCACAGCAAAAATGGAATTGCCAAAGGCCCCCACCACATCGGCACGGAGAAAGCCAAAGGTGCTCTTTTTGTGCTGCTTTATACTGCTCGCCCGCAAGGTAAACAGGCCTATGATCATAGACACCAGGTGGGAGAGGACTGCGAAGGCGTCCGAGGCCAAGGACAGGGAGTTGCCTATGTAGGCAACCGCCAGCTCCAGCACGAAGAGGAGGATGCTCACCAAGCACATGACGATCAGCCGGAAGCTCCTTCCGGAGTATCGCCCCATGGTGCCCGGCTCTGCGTTTCCCCTCTGGCCTTTGCAGGGAAAACTGCGTTCCTAGAGAGTGGCAACTACAGATGTAGAGATTGCAAGCTAGGGATCGTTCTCCGGGGGAACACTCTCCCTTCGGCCTTTCAGCGCTTGTCATATTTGAAAAATTACTTTTATAGGCCTCTATAAAACCATAACACAGTTTAAAGGGCAATTAAGCAAGAGATGTCACGTGAGCTGGGGGTAAAGGAAAGGGAAGACGCTGGCTTCAGACTGGGACTGGAAGAAGAGGTTTCTTTCCTTGAGGCGGTGCTGGGTGCAATCCCAGAAGTGGAGAAACATTCTGAATGGGGCAGAAGCTCCTTTATGGCTTGGGACTCCCAGCTTCCACCCTCCTTGTGTGTGGTGCCTGTTCTGGACAAGTCATTAACACTCACAACAATATCTTGTCTACCTGGTATGCAGATCGTTATAAATGTTGTTTACTGCATGGAACAAGGAATATTCCTGGGGTTTCTGATCCAGAGATCAGAGCTACAGAGAGTGAAAAAATGATTCCTGGTAACTTCTGGACAGCTTTGCCCTGGCACTGTAATCAACAAGCACCTCCTTTCAAACAATATCAGTGAACAAGACAAAGGAAACATTCCTCATGTCCAAGAATAATGAAATACCTTTAAACTGGAGGAGCCAGTGACATACCACCAGTCAGTGTTAGGAAGAAAGACAAATTCGAGTGATGAAACATGCAAAGGAAGTGTTTTGTGTTTTTAATTTTATCATCTGCCAATTATAATCACTAATGAGTTGCCAATTTATGAGTAGGTCAATCCGTAGAGGCCTATATTCTTTTGAGCAGGCTATCTATGGTCTATATTGAAAGTAAGATAGATTGAAATAACTATATCCAATCTTTTCTGACTGCTGAGATGGTTATCTGTGCCTGTCAATTTGACGGAGCCATCGGATATGCAAACATTTGACCAAACAGTATTCAGGGCATTTCTGTGAGGGTCTTTTTGGATGAGGTTAACATTTGAACTAGTAGATGTCGTAAAGTAGGTTGGCCTCCCCAGTGCGGTAGGTTTTGTCCAACCAAGCAGTTGAAGACTTGAACAGGACAAAAATGGCTGACCTCCTGCTAACTGCCCTCAAGCTGGGACATTGGTTTTTTTCTTCTTTCAGTCTCAAACTGAAGTGTCTCCTAAATTGAAATCTTGATACAGTAGACCTTCCACTCACCCTCCTGGGTCTCCTGCTTGCTGATTCACCTTGTAGATCTCAGGACTTTCCAGCCTCCATAATCAGGCAAGCCAATTCTTTATAATAAATCTTTATATCCACAAACTATTGGCTCTGTTTACTGGGAGAACTCTCACATACCAACTTTGCCTGAAGCCTAACAACTTGGCTTTAACCCTAATACTTTTGTTAGTATCTCATAAATAATCCTCAAATCAACTGACAATTATAATAGTTAAACTTCTAACACAACCAGACTCTGAAAATGACAGCACTAAGCCTATCTCATTCATCCACTCATGTAACAAATACCTCTTGTGTTCCTACAGGTCAGGCACAGTTCTAGGCTCTGGGTAGATAGCAGGGAATAAAACTAAGAAAAGTGCTTGCTAACACCAAGCTTATATTCTTTTGAGGGGAAACAATCAACAAGATAAATCACTAAGCACTGAGTGCTAGATAATAAAAATGATGGCGACAAATGAAGCACAGAAGAGGAGGAAGAGTGTTGGCAGAGGGCTGGGGCTGTAATTTTAAACAAAGGAGTCAGGGAAGAATTACTGAAATGTTCTTTATGTAACAATTGCAGATGATAAGAAACAGAGCCAAATGCAGGCAGGGGAACTTCAAGGTGCACCCCAGGAGGTCAGCAAGGTTGACTGGGGGAGAAATGGGACAGGTGCTGGAGGGAGGGGACAGAGCACAGGGTGTCCTCAGATGGCAGCACATGGTGCAGAAGGATGACCTCATTTATGTTTTAAAAGAATCACTGGCTCCTGTATTGAGATGATTTGAAGTCAGATACCAGCAAGGAGGTTGCTGCGATCATCTAAACAAGAGACATGTGACTTTAGCCAGAGAATGTACAGGCAGCACTGGCTAATCAATTCATGGGCTCTGCTGCAAGATCAAAGTGCAGCACCCTTTGTTCACAAATTATTAAGAATTTTAAGATTTAATTTTTTTTTTATGCATACGGAACTAAGGAACAGGCCAGAAGTACCGGGGCAGTGAGAGGATTCACCAGAGACAGAGTGGGGAGCAGAACAGGCAGCTCTACGAAGTACACTACTGAGGGGAGCAGGAGGTGGGTCAGGAGAAGTCTGCCGCACCAGCTGGGTCACCGGATGGGGATTGAACTCATGCGGAAGTGGCTTTAGCTTCTTAGGGCTGTGCTTTAACCTTTTGCGCCACCAGGGAGGGCCAAATTATTAAGAATTAAAAAAAAATTAATTTATTACTTTTCTTATATCACTTTGTGTACTTTCTTAATACATAATAATTTCTTAATACTTATTTTATTATATCACTCTATTTTGGTGTTTGATCTCTCCCCTGAGGAGTCTCCCTAGTTGTCTCACTACCATAACAGACCTGAAACCTTAAGATTATACAGAAAATATAGCTCCACACTATATTACATACAGCTCAGTAACATCTTTAAAGCCTCATCCCCCAATGCGAAGGAAGTGAAGGAAAGTATAAACAGCTGGGATTACATCAAACTAAAAGACTTCTGTACAGCAAAAGAGACACTGGCCAAAATAGACACTGTACTGATTAGTAAGAGGAAATTTTGGCAGCCCATACAACTGATAAGGACTAATCACAATGCTATACAAAGAACTCACATGACTCAACAAAAAGTAACAATCCAGTCAAAAAATGGCAGAATTTACAAGACACTTCTCCAAAGATGAAATGTAAATAACCAACTGGTATATGCAAAATGTTTAACATTCCTTATAATCAGGGAAATGTAAGTCAAAATCACAATGAGATACCATCTTATACCACTGAGAATGGCCCATATTAAAAAAGTAGCAACAAATGTTTGCAAGGGTGTGGAGAAGAGGAATGCTCCTCCACTGCCTGTGGGAATGCAAACTGGTCCAACTGCTACAGAAGAGGCGGCTCTTCAGATTACTGCAATGTAACTACCATATGACTCAGCAATTCCTAGGAATTTACCCAAAGGACAGAAAAAGATTAGTTCAAAAGGACACCTGCATCTCTACGTTTGTTGCAGCACTATTTACAATAGGCAAGATTTGGAAACAACCCAAATGCCCAAAAATAGATGACTGGATCAAGATGTGGTATATATACACAATGGAATACTATTCAGTGATCAAAAAGATGAACTGATGCCAACATGGATGGAGCTAGAAGGGATATGCTCAGTGAAGTAAGTCAGAAAAGGAAACATATTCAAATAGTTTCACTTATAGGAGGAATACAGGGAAACAAAATAAGGGATCGGGGGAAATAATAATAAAAAATAAAACAGGCAACTTTAAATCAAGAGACATTCTACAGAGGAGGCAGAAGAAGGGTCACAACGAGGGTGGGGAGAACACAGGGAGTCTGGTGATGGTGCACAGGTGGTGGAAATTCTATGGGACTACATCTGAGAAAAGAAAGCAAACATTGTACAAATATGAACAATCATGTAAAATGTGTATGAAAATAATTTAAATGGTGTAGCTGCTTTGCAACGCAGCATGATTTTTTAATCAGAAAATTAAAAATTGCCATATGATGCAACACTGCCATCTTGATACCTTAAAAAAAGGAAGTTTGGACATCTGTTACAACATAACTAAGCCATGATGCTTGGTGAGATAGGTCTGTCACAAGCACACAAATACTGTGATTACACTCCTATGAATTATATAAGGTCCTGAAGTTCAGGAGCCCCCCTGGTGGCCAAGGGGTTTAAGTCTCAGCTCTAACACCTTTGCCTGAGTTTCATCCCCAGCCAGTTTGCTGACCCACATGACGCAGCAGACCTTTCCTCAGCAGTATATTTCAGATCAGCCTGTGCTGTTCCCCACTGTCTCTAGTGTATCCTCTCACCCCTTACACCTCTGGCCTACACTCCAGTTCTACAAAACAATAAAGTTGTCAGGTTCGTAGCAGGGGAATGTTGATTGTCAGGGGTTGAGGGAGAAGGACATGATGGAGTCATGTTTGTTTGATGGGCAGAATTTTACTTTCCCAAGATAAAAAGTTCTGGACGGAAAACATTAGCTTTTTAAAGTTAATATTTAACAACTTTCAATTGACAATTTCCAATCAACTTAAGAATAGTCTTGATGTTATAATTTTCATGGTTTGCATGTTATTGCCTCAGCCTGGAATATTCTTACTCTTTTATAAGTCCACTCAGCCTGAAAAGCATAGTTCAAAAATTGAAATCCTTTTTCGAAGACTTGTCCCTTTATTGGCATATTTATCACTAAGTGGAAAAGCCTACTGGAACCAGGCCCTAAAACTGAAGATTTACTAAGTTGACCAGAAATAAGACATAGAAGGCCTTCTAGGCAAAGGGGCAGAGATGAGATAGGAAATAGGAACTTCACTAGGTTACTTGAACAGAAAACTGCACAGGTCAGCTGAGCCAGACTAGGCTAAGGACTTTAGATTGAATTCTGTCAGTGACGATATACCAACAGAGGATTTTTTTTAACTTTTCAATTAATCTTTAAGAGTGACAAAAGTAGAATAGTAACAAAAGCAGTAAACCTGTCAAGATTGATGCTTTTCTCTAACAGAGGATTTTAAGGGGAAGAAAAGCATCTTAGTGTCAGGGAAAAAAAGGAAAGCATGTGTGGAAATATGGATATTGGCCTGAGGTGAAACTGGAAATACCGCCCAGGCCAGCAGGCAGGCAATGTAAGAGGGAAAAATTCGGTCAAATGAAATGAGGGTGCTGGTTGACTTGAGGGGGTCGATAAAATACAAAAGAAAATTCAGCATGCAGTCAAAGCGGGTACAGAAAGCAGAGACAAAAATATTGGAGTTCGTGGGGCCCCCTGGTGATGCATCAGCTTAAAGTACAGCACTATGAAGTTGTCTGCAGCCATTGCAGCACAAGTTTGATCCCTGGCAAAGGGAGCCACCCACACAGCACAGCAGCCTCTCTTACCTGCTGCTCCCATCAGTAGTGTATTTCAGTAGATCCACCTGTTCTGCTCCTCACTGCCTCTGGTGAATCCTTTCATTACCCTGCATCCCTAGTCTATACCCCAGCTCTTGTATGCATTCATAAATCTCAAAAAAAAAAAAAAAGGAGTTTCCATCTCATTAATGCCACTGGATAAGGCTGAAGGCTGATTAGCTAGTGTGAGCATATCAACAGGGGTACTGCACTCCAATGCCTAAGGAGCAGGAATGTGAAGAAATGCCAGGAGAGATCTGTGTCTTGGAAAAAAGAGTCAGGGGCAGGGAAGCAGGAGGATAAGTCATAAGAGTAATTTTGGAGGGAAAAGGGAACTTTTTTCAAAAACAGACTTGGAAAGGAATTAAGAAGTCAGCTTTGGTCAGATGTGGCATAATGATCTCAGTGAAAACTGGTGTGGTAGGCAAGGAGTGGAGGGTGGTGGGAAATAAAGGGCTGTTTGCCTACTCAGAAGTCATGATTTGTATCTTAACAACCCCAGAGGAGGCTGTGGTGATGACAGAAAGAGAGACACTCAAGGGAAAACTTTTTGGGGGTCATTTCTGGAGTCAGAGAAGAGGTTCAACATCTACATTCAGGATAACTGGCAGGTCAAGTATACAAAGGAGAGGTAAGGAGAGGTGCTTATGAGACAGAACAGTTGCCGAGGTTACCTTCCTGTCCCTGAAGGAGTTTCCTTCCTGTGGCACTAATGCAGGTATTTTGGTGACAAATGAATATACAAAACAGTATTGATTCATGATTTATTACCAGGGTTGTTGACAGAAAACTCCTTTTCCCCACAGTTAATTTAAGCATAAGAACAGGTGTTTGTCTCATGTGACTTCCTTTTACAACTATTATTTAAAAAAAAAAAAATCATAAAATTGTATTTGGGAAGATATTAGTTCATCAATTTTTTAAAAAAGTTATTCGGGATGGCGATGTGGTCTCAATTCTCCTTCAGTAGCTACGACCAAACAAGGTGTAGTACTTGGCTGTGTTCTTGCCACAGACACACCTGGCTCCAGGCTGCAGCTCATGAAGTGGTTTGAAGGGGATACAAAGGCTTTTTGCTCCCATGGATGGAGCACCAGGCTCAAGATCTTGATCCCTGAAATTAAAATCAAACAAGAATTCCAGTCAGTTATGCTGTGTATTTCTCCCCTTCTTCATGGCAAGGCGGATGCGTTTTGTCTGTTAGTCACACTCACCTGGCAGTAGTCTTTTTGATCCAGTCTTCACAGTCAATCTCCCCACAGAATGGAATCTGCACGATCTGAAAAAAAGAAAATGTTTAGTATTTATCACTCCCATCTGAAAAGGGAAAATCTGAATCCCCCACTGAACTTAACAAGCAAAATGTATAGGTCACCCAGCCCTTTTCAGACCTTTGCAAAGCTGCTAGGAACTTTGCAAGAGAAAGGAAAAGAATGCTTTTCTACTACTCAAAAGCACACACCACAAAACAGCAGAAGATAACAAGGACACCTTGGCAGTACTAGAAAATATTCAAATAACTATCACATGGTGCCTGAAGAGAAGGAACAAAGGGGAACAAATTTGAGTGTCCTCCCTCACTGCATCCAGAGCTGTGCTGCTCTTTCCAGCAAAACAGCTAATTAGACATAGGCCAAATAGAAAGCTGATTTTTAAAGGGTTGTTAACAGTAACTACATCAGAAGACCTCACTTTATGTCACACTGTTTTGAACATGTTTACAGGTAAGTGAATCATTTCCAAAGTCCAAGGGTCTTGGAAAATCAAAAGTAATTTGCCAAATAAAGTCTCCATTTTTCTTTCACAGAACACACAGTTATTGGGCTGCATCAAGAGACCTGAGATTGGATCCCAATTTGAAGTTTGCTACCTGTTTGAAAGTCTGAGTTTTCTTTTGTTAAATGTGAATTTTGTACCAGACAAGAATTAAATTTCTCCCAAGTATGAATCCTAAGTTTTTCACAGCATTTCTATTTCAAAATAAGGTTTATCTGCAATAACATGGAATAGTCTGGTAAAAAAAAATTCCCGGAGATCAAGGATAGTGATGGGAGGCCAAGGGGGTGGGTAACTCTCTTGCGTTAGAAATGCTAGTGTAGAAGCAGCTTGTGAATTGCCCAGCTTCCTCACCAACCTCTAATCAACTATTCCCAGGCACACATGCCCTGTTCAAAGATTCCCTCCCATAAACCCTCAGGAAGTCAGGAATTGCACTCAGGAACTGTTTGGTTAGGCCTGTTTCAAAAGCTTCTCTAAGAAGTAAAGTGAAAGTAGAGATTAGAAAATTACACAAAACTGAGCAATTCCTCAGGTGAATGATATTGCGAGGTGAGGAAGGTTAGTTACCTTCATCTCTTATGTTCACAGCAAGACACACTGACCTAACTCCCCAGAGCAATAGGCTGACTTAAAAGATAGTAAAAATATCTGGGCAAGTTCTGGAAGGTGGCAGTGGGTAGACGAAGGAAAGGAGGTAGTAATGGTAAAAATACAGAAAGTGTTTGAAACAAAAAGCAAATCTACAGCAATAGGAGCTGAAATAACAGCTGCTGACCTCCACTAAAACTTGATAAATCATTAGCTTCTTACAAACATGAAGAAAAATGTACACTCACGAAAATATTTAAAAGTCATTACAAGACAAAATGGGCAAAAGCTTTAATCACTGTCTCAATGATAAAAAACAAAAATTACAAAGAATACCTTTGGGTAATAAATTCAAATATGGTTTTAGCAAATGCTACTCTTATTAACTCCCATAAGTTACAGCTAGATGTTTTATAAATGATAAACTTCAAGTAAATAGTCTTATTTTCTTTTTCTCTGAGGTAAAACAATTAGCCCTTGAAAAGGAATGTATTCTTTAAATTTTAAAACTGTGATATAAGCAGGGGAACAAAATGAAATAAAGTTGTTAGTAATATGTTTGTAGAAATAATTATCATTTTATTAAAAAATGAAAATATTTTTTGGTTGAAAGTAAAGTTTAGATAAGACCTGAAATTTCTGATTTTCTAACACATGTGATTCATTAATATTGATAGGATAATGTGCATTTCTGGATGTTTGTGGAAAGGATTTAGTTTTTTATTTTTCACTAGTCTATATTTACATTTTAAAAACACAATTTAGGCAATATGTAATATCTTAAGTTCTTTAACAGAAATATGAGTGATGGTTAAAATCAGTGATCTATAAAAGATTAATAATAGATTAATAAAATTGATCTATAAAAGATTAATGTCAACAGTAAAAAAAACCATTTAAAATATGTATTATATTAAAATAATCATTTTTTAATTTAATAATAATCAGCCCCTTGGGGACCTCCCTGGTGGCGTAGGGGTTAAGTCTCAGTGCTATCACTCACTACAGTCTGAGTTCAATTCCTGGTAAGGTGACCCACATGGTGCAGCTGACCTCTCCAGTCTCTCCCATCACTTCCCTTATCAGTGTATTTCAGTAAATCCGCCTGTTCTGCTCCCTACTGTCTCTGCTAAATCCTCGCATCCCCAACACATCTGGCCTACAGTCAGTTCTGTGCAATCAATCAATAAGTCTTTTTTTTTTTTTTAAGGAGGTTCATCCCCTCAGAAAAATTTGCTAAAATCAAAGTTAATAAATTAGATACAATTTTCCTCATTTACATCAACAGGGAAGAGCAGAAAATCAAACTTTCACCTACATTCAAGTTCCAAAGAGCCCTTCCTGCTGGCTTCCCCCTCCCAGCAAATACAACTTTATTTACAATCACCTCAAAGGTTACTTGTTGGCGAGGCAACACATTCAAGCTGACAGACATGAGGTGTGTTGGGGGATGGAAATGAATGCTGAATACAAGAAATATAATCTATTTTGGTCTCTATTTGCTCTTTGAACATAAAACTAAAATCCTATGTTACTCCAGAACAGAGGTTGAAATCTCTCCAGTAGCTTATCTAATTTCAAATAAAAGATATGATTCCACTAAGCCCAAGTGAGATTAATTTCTCTGAAAAAGCAATGGATAACTGACAGCTACTTTATTGATTTATTAACTCTTACGCAATCAATGGCTTTAGTAGACGTACTGTAGAAGTGACTACCATATTTCTATAATAAAGGAAGCTCCTAAACTCAATATTTAATGGAACAAAAATAAAATAATCATAAATAAGAGTTAAAAAAAAATACTGTACCAGGAGGTCATGTTCCCTCTAGCCTTCTGTCACAAGTACAGTTTGAGTCTGGTGACAGGTTATGGAAACCAGAAAGGTGGAAAAATGCAAAAGTAATAAACCAAGACTAGAAGGCTAAGTCCTGAAGAATATAGGTCTCAAGGGACACTGAGATTATGTACTGTGCACCAATTAATAAACTGAGAGTCAGAGAGACAAGCACCTTCTTAGCTCAGGCAACAAAAAAATATTGTTATGACCACTAACAATAAAACTTTGCTTTATATATGAAAAAAATAAACAAAACAGTGGAAAGTTCATTAAACCAGTGCATTCAATCAGTTCTGCTTCTGTATAACTCAGGGTAACTCAGTCAGCTTCTATGCTACTCTCTTCTCATTTCTAACATGGGGGCACAGGACTGGTTGTAAAACAAATCTATAAAACAAAAATACTAGTAACTATTCACTATTATTCATAATTCTAGCAATTAATAAGTTTGCCAACTGGGGCCTCTTCTTTATGAAAATCCATTTTCAGATAGGAGTTATCTATCTGTTGTATATACACATCACAAAACTGAATAAAATCTTTGCCATTGACTCTTTAATCAAAACTGTGTAGTCTCAAGGACCCAGTGGTAACCACTCTTGAAATTCAGCCTCAGATGTGTACAATACTTTTCCCTAATTAGTCAAAAATTCAATTAGCCAAGATATGATACAGGATCAGAGAATGGAAAGAAATGGACTTGAAACCTCAATTCAGGACTCTGCATCTTACATTTCTAAAGCTACATACAACATGCTACCTTTAAGAATTTGTATCAAGCTGAAAAAAAAAATTAACTTTCAAAATGACACATTAGGGATCATGCAGAAAAATGCTGGTTAGCCACCATATCAAACATGAGAAGAAACTTTTAAATAATCAACAGATGGCGTTATCTAAAAATGCGATGCTATGGAAAACAGCAAAATAATGGAAACACAGAATCCTTTTGTATGATTGGCCTTGAAAAGGGAATTAGTATCAGGCATAAATTCAGCGACTTTTCAAATACATTTTCTGAAAACAAAATTTTTAAAAGATTTATTTATTTATGCATACAGAACTGGGGTACAGGCCAGAGAAGCAGGAGTGGTGAGAGGATTTACCAGAAACAGAACGGGGAGCAGCGGACAGATCAGGAGAGGTTTGACGTGCCACGTGGGTCAGTCACCTCCCTGGCTGGGAAGAGAACTCATGCTTTAGCTTCATAGTACTCCTCTGGGCCACCAGGGAGGGTCCTGAAATATTTTTGTATTCAAAAATTTTCTTACCTTTCCAGAATCTAGTGCCTTCTGAAACTCTTCCATTGTATTCGCCACAACCATATGAGCCTTAAGGTCTTCAGAAGCCCTATTGAAAGATCATTAGTAAAGAATATTTTTTCCTAATATGACAAAATTAAAAAAAACCTAGGGTAGTCATAGTTTAATAAAAGAACAATAACCTGGAAGGAAGGACTAATTTGAATCTTGGTCACTGGCAGTAAATCTGAGTTAACTCAGCACTGCTTTATTGTGAACATGAAATGAATGGGCGCTTGCCATGTACCCACTAACTTTTCATCACTGCCTTTCAATTTTGACTGGCCAACATTCTACTCCTGGCTGTGCCACTTACTATCTAGTTTGGGTTATTTTTTAAGACCCTCATGTCTTGAATTTTCCCTCCTATGATACTGGAAGATTGGACATTCCCTCCTACAATACTGGACCATCACATAGGATCATTGTGAGAACCAAACACAAAGGCAGGATCATGTTTTGAAAAGAAAAAAACAATACATTATCTGTACACATTATGTACTCTGTAATTAATTCTTTCACAGGCTACAATATTCTCCTCCTATTCAAAGTCACACATTATTTAGGACTACTTCTGGGTGGCCACTACTTTTCTGAATCTCAGGTGTGAGACATATGAACTCTGCCATCCTTTGCTAACTGTTCACCACACCACATCTATTCTCTTTTCTTCTGTTACCCATTGGGTAGTCTCTTGGACAAAACTCAGTACCAGCCAGTGTAATTGAACCTTTAAAAACAACCATGAAAACAGCATTATCTTAATTTTGTTTTCTTTTTCCTTAACAATACTGTCTAGAAAAAGAACCTATATTTAGTAAACAGTGTAATATAGAAGGTAAAAAAAAAGTAAAATTTAATGGTAAGACAAGTTCACATTAAGTGATAAATTACAATCTGAATTGACATATACAGATTGGTCTTAACTATAGACACTCATTTACCCGCTCATAAAAAGTAGAAGGAAACACAAAATCTTTTATTAACTGTATCAGGCAAGTGAGCTAAAGGCATTTTTATTTTTTCTTTCTATTTTTTACTATTTCATTCTTTTTCTACAATGACCATGTCTGCCTAAATATAAAAATAATTCAGAATTAATGCTAAAGGTAAATAAAGTTATAGGTTCTTTAGTAAGTTCCTCATATCTGAAAAGGAATGGAGAACTTGGATGAGAGCAAGGAGGCAGCTTAATAATTTGTCCTATAAAGTTATAACCTCTAATAAATTCACCTGGCAAATATTTACTGAGCATCTATCACATATAATCTAATTTTTCTATTACACAGAAGATAAGAGCTTAAAAAAGTAGAAGCAGCCTTTACAAGAGGGCCAATTCAAGCAAAAATAAAGCAGATGCTTTAAAGGTATCTTTTTCTTTTTTCATAACGAAAATAAAATTACTGATTAATTTTCATGGTGAAAAAACACACCTTTGTGCAATTGACATTAACAAATTTACTGAATAAAAATGTCAGCCAAAAAAAACTACCCTTTAGTCACCAAAAAGCAGTGATTTTCAAAAGAGATGTATATCTCAAAGAGAGCAAACTTTAACAATACAGATAACCAGAGCCTATCTCAAAACTAGTGATCAGAATCTCAAGTGAGGCTCAGGTAAGTTGCTACTGCCACAGCTTCCAGGTGACTGAAGAGATTCCCTGGGGGAAAAAAAAACTGTTCCGCTGAGTGCATTATTTGAAAGGCAGAAATAGCTTTCCTCTCTGACAATATTATTGCTGTGTGTTCTAGAGGAGCTTCAAATGCATTTCTGTTGGGTAACCTCTCAAGAGATATGTGTACTATCACTCTCCCATTTCAGGGAAAGCAAATGAAATGATTTGCCTAAAAACAAAGAAGCAACCACCAAAATCGAGCTAAATGAGCTCACTACCTCCAATGCAAGGATTATTAAGGCTTCAGACAGAAGTCCTTCAGAGACAAATGAATAACACACATGTTCTTTGGTCAAAGACTGAGTAAGATTTACAGATGAGAGACACAGGCTATACTAAAGTGCTCACCTTGTGAAAAGGCTAATGTGGATGTCTTCCAAAAGAGCTTGAAGTTTAGTCTCAGCCTCATGTTCAGCAACTGTCAACTTCTCCCCAGTATCTCGTCTGACAGCTACAAACTGACAGGTCTTCATATCACGTGGCCCAACTTCAAGTCTAATCGGAACGCCCTAAAAAGCCAGCAGGGCATTAAAAACAATATATGCATGTTTTCAAGTGAACATATGCATTTACCCTGAGGCTGTATCATTATAAATCATAAAAAAGAAGAAAGCAAAGATATAAGCAAATGGAAAAAAAAAAAAAAAAGACGGGTAATATTCCTAAGATACTATAGAAAACTAGTCTACTAAGACAGCATAAACCTAAGAGAAAACCTACTATCCATCAGGTCCCTATCCAGATCAGCGTCCCAATTCCTCTCACAAAGCAGGATATGAAGGAAACTAAAAAGTTATGCAGAAGCTAAGCACAGGAACACTGGCTCCTGCAAGGAGTAGGAAGCAGGCTGTCTAAGCCTGCGCTGGAGGGTCTCCAGGGGAGGACAGCCAGTTCTCAGGGGACAGAGCCCAAGAAGTTAAGGGTACAGCAAGGTGGGAGTGGTGGCAATAACTGAGAGAGACTGGGTGCACAAGAGGGGGATGATCAGATAACTAAATACATTAAACATAACTGGAGCTGGCTTTTAGTCAGTGAGGGGGATTACAGATTGAATGAGAGAACACTAAAACAGTTCCTGTGGCTTTGATTAAGTGGAGGGAATTAACGTGATCTCAGTTATCAAGTCCATATCAAAACAGATATGAAGTGTTAAGTGTGTATGTGCGCATACACACTTTCACAGCTCCATCTACTGATAAGATTTGGAAGCTGTGACAGATACAAAGCCATGAGCACAACCAGCAGTAAATATGACTCTCCATTACAATACATTGTAGAATTATGGTTAATTCCAGAGCAGAGGCAGAGAAAGCACAAGATAAACCTGGCAACATCTGATGCCAAAAAGCAAGAAGTGCTGGAGATCAGCTTTAAGGGATCCTGCAGGTCATACTGAGAGTTAAACAATAACAGGAATAGATTATAACCCATGAATAATGTCAGAAATGCTGGGTTCATAAAAATATTAACAACAACCCAAAACTCTGAGAACAGTGTTATTTCAAGATCATCAAAGACTAAAAAACTTGCAGTCTAGACTAAGAGAACTCTATGCAACTTCTGAACTCGATCCTTCCGCTACAAAGGATATGAGAGGACTTCATACCAAAGCTGATGGTTCTAGAATTAGACAATGGCAGGTGTAAATGTCATCATCCTGACTTTGCTGGCTATACTGTGATTAGATGGTAGAACATGTTTGGAGGGTGAAGTGATACCAGACCAACATTTTATTTTCAAAAGGGAAAGTTAATTTTTTTTTACTATATTTGTCTTCATGTAAATCTGTAAAACTTCAAAAGGGAAAAATTAATGTTATTTTACTATAATTGTTTTCATGTAAATCTGCATGATTAAAAAAAAAATTACAATCCAGGTAGAAGAAACAGCAAAAACTCAGTGGTAGAAAACCAGAAAGACTGCTTGCAAAGAAGAAAAAAGGAATATGAAAGGGGATAATGATGAAAAATAAAAGTTGGAAAGATAATCTGAGCTCATTTATGAGGTGGAATATAATTTGTTGGTGGCCTTTTCTAAGTAGTTATGAAATGACTCATAAAGAACTCTGGTATTTCTCTCCAACAGTGACACAAAATTACCATCTTATTCAAAACACATAAAAAAAGTACTTAGTTTACTCCTTATTTTCTTAACACAGGATGAGACTTGCTGACTTCTGTTCTGGCAACTAACCATCACGTACTTCATTTATTAATCCAAATGAGTCTCTTGATACATATTTGTGTCTCTCTTTCTCACATACATACTGAATCACTATCAGATGACTACATATCTAGATCTCCCCAAAATGTTCATTCCTCATGAATTCTTAGACTAAATGAAATGAAAATGGCATATATAAGTACCATCAGTATTTTTCACCAGCGTGTAAAGTCTCTGGGGGCTTTTTAACTTTTAGGCATCAATCACATTTAGATTTTTGGTGCTTCGTTGCTGTTTTTTTTTTTTTATGTTAATGGTGCTTCATTTTCTTTTGAGGGATGTTGACAAAGATGTTCCTTGTCAGACCACCTCCCTTTCCCCTCATGGGAAAGTTCACCAAAGTGCTAAAAAAAACAACAAAGCCAGGTCAGCAGTAGGAGGAAGGGGAGATGAAAGTGGGAGAGGAGAAGGGACACAGAACGGCATGGACAACTTCTTTATTCTTAAGTTCAGCTAGCAGCAATGAAGAAGTTTCTCCTTTAGTATTTGGTACTTTAGGCACATGCAGCTGCTAACTCCGAGTAAGCAAAAGAAAGACTGCAAACTAAAGAGAAATTACGCAGAGAAAAATTCATTTTTAATGTCTGCATTAAAGGTCAGCGAACATGAAAAGGGAAAGTGTATTATATACACACACAGATAAAAATATATAAATTATATATTTAAATACAAATATCTTTATATATATAAAAGGATATATACAGATAGGTAGATCTAAATAGAAAGAAAGGTGCATCAATACAAGCAATACTCTCCAGTACAGAAAATACAGCTAAGGGACCATTTAAAATAAAGGGATAAATATCAGCAACTATGGAACATATGTTAGTAACAAGGTCAATCCCTATATTGCTGAGCTTTCATACTTGGAAGTTTACAGCTATAATCTCTCTATACTTTCTCATTCATTTCCTATAATGTGAATTTATAATTCTTGACTTCTAATTGTTAGATCTAATAAAAGCCTCTGTTTCAGCCTAAGAAAGAAGGTTCAATCCCAAAGTTTGAAAAACAGAAGGTAAGAAAAACAGATCATCCCATACTAATATGCAATAAAGACATACAATATAAAAATCAGCAACTGGCTTGAAACAGTGTATTGTGAAAAAACATGAATTCTCCCACAAGCACTAATGCTTCACTGCTGAGCTGTAACAATGGCAGCTGGTGATGTCCACCTACCATTATGCTTAGATAATTTATTAAATTAATTCCTAGTTTAATTATTTTTGTAGAATTGTATTAGGTTTATTAATCATGAAAAATGTCTTTAAGATCATTGTGATTCCAACATAATAAAAAATAAGCTTCCACAAATAATTTAGCAAACATATAAACTGTGGGAATCACTGTTAGTAAGTTTTGGCCCATGTGTTCAACTCTTTACTTAATCTAAGTAAAGATGAGCTCACAACTACCAAAATAGAGAAAAGCAATAAAAAATTTACATTTTACAAATGCATATGTAGATCTAAATCTAAATTGGGAATGTGGCAATAAAAGAACAACTGAAGAATTACCTTGAGCTCCCAGTGATTGAACTTCCAACCTGGTGAATAATTGTCTCGCAAATCGACTCTAACACGAACATTAACACTGAGTAACCGCCTTCGATACTCATTGCATTTTGCTATCAGAGCTTCCTTGTCTTCTTCTGCAAGTGCATTTGTAATGCCGCAAGGAATAACCACCACCTAGTACCCCACACAAATCCACAAATTTATACAAAGAAACATCATACAGAAGTAACAGTACTGTCACCATAGAACACTCAAGATACAGAATCAACTAGTGACCAAAAATCTTAACACAAATCACATCAGGTTAATTTTAATCTACACAGATGTCTACCAATTTGCTACATATTGCTTGTCCATGCTAACTGAACTTTCCCTGGACCTAATACATTTAAGCTTTTATAAATGCTAAATCATTTCAAAAAAACAATTTCTAGAACAAGTTTTATATAAATGAGGTACAACTGAAACAGCAAAACTTAATATTTCATTAAAATTTCTAAAAAGTTTTCTATAAAATGGTTTTAAAAATTAAAACTAAAAGAAAACAAGAGAGATACTAGGTAAGGGGGAGCAGTATGTCTCCAAGCCAGCCTTGTCAGAAAAGCTGACTAGTTCAGAGAAAACTGGAGAATATTGACATCAAGTATCCTCATGTGGGACAGAAACCTAGAAGTTCAGATTTTGAGGGAAACGGTGGCTGAAAGGGTAAAAAATATTTTGATTCTGGGCACTACAACATGTGTACAGTGAAAATGAATAAATAACTTCCTACTGTGGTCCCCTGAATCTTCTGATTCTTACTATTTCTCCTTGACAGGTTACTTCTTTGCTCTTTAGATTCTGACAGTTTTGCAGAAAGATGTGCACTGCTGTTGTGTAGAGTAATATACTTGAAAATTATGTAGATTCCTAATTCCTAGAGCAGGGCTGGTTCCCATAGGTAGCAAGGAAATTTTACAATTTTAATGTTTGTTAAAGTTTAATGTTTCTTTAACTCACTTTAACTACATTTTTGTATGTTTAATTCTTTTTAAGTATAACTTGCATTGATTTCTTCTCTATTCTCCTTTTGAATTTGAAAATCAGAAGTTTAAGACCACTGCTGGAAGAAAGGTTTCAAATTTCAAAATATAAATAGAGAGGCTCAAGAGATTTATACCTCTGCTTAAGTTTGAATGACCTTAAACTTGTCTCAGCTTTAGTAGTACTTTCATGAGGGTGATACTGCCCATTATGGTGTAGTATATGGTGCTTAGCAGCTGCTTGTGACATTGAATTTCGATCAGGTATGTGGCTGAAGATGTGAGTGAATCTGCATGTGCATCGCCTTGTATCACTTGTGGGCCATTTTTGTAGACAAAGTGATTTTGCACAACTGTTCACAAACATCTGTTAATTTCATACATTAAAACATAGGATAATGTGTCAACCAGAAGCACAAGATCCCTACACAAAACTCTGATGTCATTAGAGATTTGGTATAAGAAGAATAATTTACCATTGTCGGTTTTGGAAAAACAGATAACTCTGCTGTGTCTGCCACACAGGCCTGTCATTTGTTACCAAGATCAACAACTTTTAGTGGCCTTGTGCAAATAGGATGTAACATGCTGCTTAGGTTCGTTGTCTTTTGTCTAATGCAGAACACTGCGTTCTGACTTTCATAAAAACTGCAATTCACCAAATCTATAAAACTTTTTTAATGGAAAATTGTTTACTTCCAAAGTCAATGTAGGGGACACTAGAATAAAAGATGTCAATATTCAGCCACACAAAAACAAAATAAAAAACCACAACTACAGTTTAGATTGTATTCTATCTTGTTTCTACCTAAGTGCAATCTCCCTGATAGCCAGAAAATCAGCCTTTCAAATTTCCTTTAGTAAATGACTATTGTAAACGTGACATATAAAAAGGAATGATAGATATTGTCCTTACTTGAACACAGGCGACACGAGGTGGCAACACTAAACCCATGTTGTCCCCATGAACCATGGTCATAACACCAATAGTTCGAGTGGTCAAGCCCCAGGAGTTCTGATAGGCAAATTGCTTCTCTCCTGGTGCTTTTGGGTCTTCAAATATGATTTCAAACATTTTGGAAAAGTTCTGTCCTAAATGATGTGATGTGGCCCCCTGGGGGAAAAAAAGTGAACTTTAATAATTTATTACACTGTTGAAAATGACTACTAGATCACATGCTTTAAAATGACACTAGACCCATTTTATATCTCCTTTTCTTATTAAATAAGATTCTGGTGCATAAACAACAAAGATTAGTCAAAACTACTATAGAAGAACACTGCTTGGAGCAGACCCTGTCACACAAGTAAGTTTAACTATAAAGACAGAGAAGGAATCTACATTTTCATAATTAAGGATGTAAGTCACCAGTTAACTGATGCTGGAGATTCAGGGGAGTCAAACAGATCTGCTTAAGATTACAATATGGTCTAGAAAGCATCTAGCATAACAAGTATAATATTATCACTTAAGCTCCTACTTCTCTAATGAAAGAAGAAATCTGCTGGCTCTGTCCACAGGCTAGGCATCCAATCAGTCCCCCAGGAGCCCATGTAGCTCTGATACCTGGATAGCTCTGCCACTAGCAGATATAAATGCTTCCAATGTCGTGGTGTAGTCTCCTCCTGCAAATTTCTCCTTCTCAGTCTTTCTTCCTTTTACAACGGGAATTGCCAGGAGATCTTCATATACTTGAGCATATAAGTCAAGTATTTGCAAAACCTGTAACAACATTTTAAATAAAAACGTTCATGTTTATGAATTATAGACTAATGAAACTACTATTTAAACGAATTGCGCTGGGAAAACATTAAACTAGAAAAACCTTATTTTATGGAATGGTTAAAGTACCTAGAATGAACTTATTAATAAGACATAAAGCAAAGAGTGTGAAAGAAACTGAAATTTTTTTTTGTTACTCAGAACTATACATAAATTTACACTATAAAAGAAAATAAATGCTTATGAAAGATACATAGTAATTGGGTGAAAACCTCCTAAGGAATAATTAGTTCACTTGTGGGATGATAATTTCTTCTATATACTAAAGCCATCTATACACTAAACATAAAAGTATTGTCATCTAAAAAATCTCAGTAACTACTTTCTTTATAATCTATGTACATTTAAATTAATTTGCTTTCAATAGAAAATATATCTGTTTTAAGAAAGACAATTTATGCATACAAGAACTGGGGTATAGGTCAGAGGTGCAGGGGGTGAGGGGATTCACCAGAAATGGGATGGAGAGGAGAACAGGCAGTTTTACTAAAATATACTGCAGTGGGCCCTCCCTGGTGGCGCAGCGGGTTAAAGCATAGCACTGAGAATCTGAGGCCACTTCCACATGAGTTCGATTCCCGCCTGCCGCCTGCCCCGGAGGAGACCACATGGCGAGCCAGACCTCTCCTGACCCGCCCGCTGCTCCCCTCAGCAGTGTACTTCGTCCATCTGCCTGTTCTGCTCCCCACTCTGTCTCTGGTGAAGCCTCTCACCGCCCCTGAGCCTCTGGCCTGTACCCCAGTTCTGTATGAATAAATAAATAAATCTTTATAAAAAAAAAAAATACTGCAGAGAGGGGTAGCTGGAGAGAAAGCAAAGATCTACTGCACCATGTGGGTTAACAGCCTGGCTGGGGATCAAACTTGTGCTGCAGTGGCTGGTGACAGCTTGACAACACTGAGAATTCAGCCCCAGCACCACCAGGGAGGCCCCAATAATATGTAAGTTTTAAGTAACAACATTTACCAAGAAATTACTTTTGAATGGTATTTTGACATCAGATCAAATTTTAACATATTTATTGACTATTTACTATGTAAATATAGAACATTAATTTACTTGCAACTGGGGGTGAGGAAGAAGTTGAACCTCGACAAAGAAATATGACTTTTTATACCTCTTCTGCTGCTTCTTCATATGTTGCAAATGCACTGTGCCCTTCCTGCCAGAGGAATTCTCGAGTACGTAGGAAAGGCTGAGGATGCTTGAATTCCCAACGCTGGAAGAGGCAGGAATACAATTTGGTCACAGAGTGCTTTTCAGTTTTTATTATCAACTTTACTTGTTAACTGTGATCCAAAGTACTTACATAATACTTCCAACAATACCAACCCTCATTATATAAAAATAAGGGGACACAAAAATGTGCTTTAGGAAACTAATGAACATGAAAAATAACAACAGAACAGAGGAAGGGCAGGACCTACCACCACGTTGCACCACTGATTGAGCCTGATGGGTAGGTCTCTGTGTGACTGCACCCATTTTGCATATGAGGGATACATTACTGAAAAGACACCGGGGAAACACAGGCAGAAATTAGTCATCATAGGTTGTATTTCTCCTTAAAGGCTGGCAAGACTTAAGCTAGCACCATAACTAATAGGAATTAAATGCTGTGTTTAGATAAAGATGCTTTTGATGCTTCTAATGATTATGTGATTTGGTATGAGATTTTGTAAAGCAGATTACTCAAGGGAAAGAAATCTACCTAAACTTTACCATACTGTAAATTCTACATGAGAATTACACTTAAGATTTCATTTAATACCAAAATCTCAATACTAAATATGTGGAAGTCAAGCTTAGAAGTTAAATGAAATGAATCCAGCAGTTACAAGTCAGAGCCACCTGACACATCTACTCATTTTGTCACAAGTGCTTGTTTATGTGTCTTACCACAGCCTACACACAATTATCTGTAATTAGTGAAAGAAAGCAAAACTTTGTACGTAGGGGGGAAAAAGCTGCTATCATAATTTCAGTCATAAGTCATTATAATACCATCTAAGAGAACCACTAAGGGGTATTAGATGGGAAAAAAAAAAAGTATTAAATGAAGAATCAACAATCCTTAACTCTAAATATGGAGGACAAACTCAAAGGCTCAAGATTTCCATGTGACACAGCCATTTTTTTTTTTTTTTAATAAAAATCAGTTAATCTTTCAGAGATTTCAGCTGCAAAATGCAGGTAATAGCAGCCTCTACCTTTCTTACTATGTTTGTTTTTTTTTTTTTAAGATTTATTTATTTGTGCATACAGAACTGGGGTACAGGCCAGAGGCTCAGAGGCGGTGAGAGGCATCACCAGAGACAGAGTGGGGAGCAGAACAGGCAGATCCACGAAGTACACTGCTGAGGGGAGCAGCGGGCGGCTCAGGAGAGGTCTGCCACGCCATGTGGCCACCTCCGGGGCAAGTAGAAATCGAACTCATGCGGAAGCGGCTTTAGATTCTCAGTGCTGTGCTTTAACCCGCTGCACCACCAGGGAGGGCTCTACTATGTGGTTTTGAGAACAGTACAAGATGATGTTCAAGACATCACTTTGTAACCTATTAAAACCCTACATGAAAGTGAATGTGCCATTGAAATGACTAATAGAATTTATAAGTAAATATGGCATTAAACATTAATGCTGGTAGGGCCCTCCCTGGTGGTGCAATAGGTTAAAGCACAGCACTATGAAGCTACCCAAAGCCACTGCAGCACAAGTTCAATGCCCAGCCAGGTCGGTGACCAACATGACATGGCCTATACCCCAGTTCTTGTAGTAGTACTGGTAATTTTATAATGAATTACAAGAATAAAATCTCTTGGACAGTTCTGAAAAATCATCATAAGTAAAAGATTAAAGTACTTAAAAAAACAAAACTTTATCCTAGCGACAGAACTTTGAGATTAACATTCTATATAAATTAAGACTGCATTCATCTTTACCAACACTCATTAAATTTTATGTTATCAATGAGGATTACAACTAACACAAAATAAATGCTGAGACTCAGGCCCAAGAGCTGTGTCCAAAACTTCAATGAACTCTGTGTGCTCAATCCCGTCCTTACCTGTTTCACTAGTAGGACGAATGGCAATTGGTTCTGCCAATTCTGTTTTCCCAGATCTTGTAACCCAAGCAACCTATGAATATAAAATCATTTCTTGTACATTTTTTTTTAAAGCATTTTAGGAAAGTGGCACAGTGTAGGCAAAATTTCTCTATTTCAATGTTGCTCTGTTAATTAAAGCAATTAAAATAACTGCTGCTGTTTACTGTGAGAAAAGTCACTTACTTTCTCTAATAAAAGTAGAGCTGATAATTTAATGTAATAGAGTCTTAACTTGCGCCAAAGTCAGAAATATAATTTAAGTAGTTTTACACTTCTCTAAATTAATTGGTAAAACTTTTTTACATTACTAATCAAGTGTGAACTGGAAAAATTCTTTAGTCATGAGAGCAAACTGCAAATATAAACACAGCTTACCTCAGGGGCAAAGTCAGCAATGTGAGTCTTCTCTGTCTCTAATGCACCTTGAGATACAAACATGGGGAAATAGCAGTTTTCAACACCAAGCTTCTTGATCTCAGCATCAAAAAAGTCCTTGATGGATTCCCAAATGGAAAATGCCCAGGGCCGAAGAATATAGCAGCCACTTACATCATAATATTCTATCATTTCTGACTTTGTGATGACCTTTTTGAAGAGAAAAATATCAGCTTTAAAGCCTAAGTTGAACAGAAATCATCACTCACATGTCAAGAATATAAGCAAGCTTCAAAGTAGAGGTTCCCACTCTTGATACATTCCTTAAAGTGCACAATAAAACAAGAGGGCTCTAAACCCTTAAGACCTGAATTCCATATTCCTTCCATTTAATAATTTAATGACTAATTCCTTTGGACACTGATTCCTTTACCTCATTGAGAGAGAGAGAGAAGTCAAAATAATGATTGTCCTGCATTGCTGGTGGGAATGCAAACTAGTACAACCACTATGGAAAACTGTTTGGAGGTTCCTCAAACTGCTAAACA
>NW_004567119.1:26693617-26694594 GCF_000260355.1 Condylura cristata
AAAAAAAAAAAAAAAATAATGATTGTCTACTAAGGCCAAACTTCAATTTGAAACTTTATGTGAACATATTTTGAAACTGGTATGTTAAATGTCTACACTATGTATTATTAAGGGCATAATGCACTATTATTTTGTGTTTACACTTGAGTTTGGAGATAGAAATGCCTTTGAGAACTTTAAAACACAAAAATCAACTGAATGCATACTTACTTGAGAATACCAATCTGCAAGATTTTCTTCTTTTTTTGCCTCAAGACCCAACCTGCAGATATGAAAGAATACAATATAAATTCATCCAAAAACTGCTTTTGTGAGGAATGGAAATAAACCTCTGAAGTTCAGGACAGATCCTGCTTTTCTTCAGTACGAGTTATTTCTATATTTATACCTCTTCTATATTTCTGAGATGATGTTTAAACCTAGGAAACTCATAAACCTAGGGAGCTCATCATTTCTTGAAAGGTGGTAAAACACTGTCCACAAAATATGAAAAGAGCTAACAGCAGATATCTCTATTACAAGATTCTTCACATAATGTTCTTCTAATAAAAACAGAGCCTTTCACACTATATTCTCTCACTAAAAAAAAAAAAATTTGCCAATCTCAAAAAAAAATTACACTCACTGCAACTAAACCTAAAAAGTAGTAACACATGCTAATATAGAGACCTTTACATGTTTCACTAGTTTTTCTTCTGTTACAAAAAAAAATTTGCAGAAATAGATGCTTCCAAGAAATTAGATCTGCAAGAAAAAGCTATTCCAGGTAATAACCCTTTCCTTAAAACATTATTCAGGGTACTGCAATCTATTATCTATAGGAAATTCATTCAACTTATTGGTGATGTTTTATAAAAGGTGCATCTCTGGGACGTTCCCTGTTGGTGCAGCGGGTTAAAGCACTGCACTAAGAAGCTTAAGCCACTTCCGCATGAGTTCGATCCCTGCCTGCCCCGGAGGAGATCCACATGGCCAGG
>NW_004567119.1:26694694-26736839 GCF_000260355.1 Condylura cristata
CTGCTCCCCTTAGCAGTGTACTTCGTGGATCTGCCTGTTCTGCTCCCCACTCTGTCCCTGGTGAATCCTCTCACTCTCTGCATCTCTGGACTGTACCCCAATTCTGTATGAATAAATAAATCTTAAAAAAAAAAAGTGCATTCTGCTGACATTATAAAATGAGGCCTCATTAGCATCAACCTTAATGTATGTGCGTTTGCATTCTCCATTGGTTTCACTTTGACCTATCTCAACAAAATGTCTATAGAAAATGTGGTTCTACGTAAACAGTTTATGTACAAGATGAGACACTATTCTCTTCCACTATTCTGCAAATGTGATGGCCCAATCAACAGGCAAGCAACAAAATGCTACCTCTTCTTGTTTAAGGTGATACTACATGATGTGCTTGATCAGAAGAATTTAAAATTCAGCTAAACAGGCAACTATAAGTCAGAGACATTCTGCAAGGGTAGGAGAGGCAGAAGGATCAAAACAGGAGAGAAGAACACAAGGGACCATAGTGATGGGTGACTTGGTGGTAGGATATATATGGGACTACACCTGAGAGAAGAAAAGTGTATATTGTACAAAAATGAACAATGATGTAAAAAAAAAAATATATATATATAGGCCCTCCCTGGTGGCGCGCGGGTTAAAGCACTGCACTGAGAAGCTAAAGCCACTTCCGCATGAGTTTGATTCCCGCCTGCCCCAGAGGAGACCACATGGCGTGGCAGACCCCTCCTGAGCCGCCCGCTGCTCCCCTCAGCAGTGTACTTCGTGGATCTGCCTGTTCTGCTCCCCACTCTGTCTCTGGTGATGCCTCTCACCGCCCCTGAGCCTCTGGCCTGTACCCCAGTACTGTATGTACAAATAAATAAATCTTTAACAAACAAAAAATATATATATATATATATATATGTATAATTGAAAATAAAATTCTGCGAAACAAATTTAAAACCAACTTTTTCTTATATTAAATCATTACAGAAAGCTCACACAACATTTCCTGTAATTGTTAGATGGGAATTATAAGTAAGAAATTACAATATTCAGAGAGGGAAAGATGCACTGCTTTACCTTTAAAGCAGCTGTTCTACATTTAACCTACTTTTTTTTTTTTAAAGAATTGTTTCTTTATTGTAAGATTTTTATTGATTTTGTTTATTTTTGCATTGAAGAACTGGGGGATAGGTCAGAGGTGCAGGCAGTGAGATGATTCACCAGTGACAAGAGTGGGGAGCAGAACAGGCAGGACAGGAGAGGTCTGCTGTGCTAGCGGGTTAACTCCCTGGCTGGGGATAGAACTCAGGCAGCTTCAACCTACAAAGTGGCAGCACTGAGACTTTAACCCCAAAGCCACCAAGGAGGCATGTAACCTACACAGGTTAAATGATGTTCCTATTTAAGTACCCATACATGATTTTCACTTGAAAAATCTGTTTAAGGTACAAAATATGTATAGTTAGTCTACAAACTGTGTTAAAAGGAAAAGTTTAAAAAAAAATGTTCTTTTTTACTTTTAATATACAAGTTATACTTACTTGTATATTAAAAGGAAAATCTCTCAAAAGATATAGAAGAAACTAGAAACAGGGGTTACCCAACTCACTGCAGTGGTGGGAAGAACTGAGGAAATGGGAAATAAGTGTTACTGATCTTTTTATAGCCTGAAGTTCTGAAAGCTTACCTATTTTAATTAGTTAATTCACTGACTAAAGCTATCTCCTTGCATTATAGATTCAACATTCTCAGATGCAATAGTCAAAAAAAAAAAAACAAAAAAACCAAATTCTGTTTTTTAAAAAATAAATAAATAAAAAGAGCTGAATTCATTCAAAACTCCGCTTCACTTCAACTAAAGGCTTCATGTTCCTTTACCTGGTCTGTTTCTTAGGCCCCTGCCCTTCTCCTGATCCACCTGACGACGGCCCACTTCCTTGGTTTTTAGAGGGCTCTTTCTTTTGGCCATCATTTTGTTTCTGTGATTTATTCTGCTTTTCAGATTTGTTTTCTTTTTCCTTCTTCTTCTTATCTTTGTCCTCAGTCCCAGTGGCAGAGACAGGCTTATACTCCACTCCTGTCAGAGACTTGTACTGTGATTTCAACTGAAGGAGCTCTTGTACAGCAGTATCTACCTGATCCTATAATTAAACAGGGAAAAAAGATAGCATTTGATTCAAATCACTGTCTAAGCATAGTTGGACAACTACAATGGCCAAAGGTTTAAAAGCAGATTTGAAAAACACAAAGTACAAGTAGACAATGTTAAATATATAAGGACTGGAGTAATAAAAGAGTATGATCAACAAGGACAGAACTGTTTAGCCTGTAAAATAAAAAATAAGTACAGAGAAAGAAATCATCAAAACAAAAAAGCAACCTACTGGAACAGACATTATTTGCCCAAAAAAAAAAAATCTAACAAAGGGTTAATATCTAAAACATAAAAAGAATTCCCACAACTCAACAACAAAAACAAAACTCAACTGAAAATTGGGCAGATAATCTGAATCGACAGTTCTTAAAAAACACATATAGATGGCCGATAGGCATAAGAAAAGATGCTCATCATCTTTTTTTTATATGTCTATTTACATTATTGCTCTTTTTATATCAATGTTTACTTACCCACCCCATCATCCCTGTAGCTTCCCCACATTCTTCCCTCCTTCTGATCCCTCTCTGTCTGGTTTGTACTTGTTTGTTTTTGTATTGTAATAAAAATACACTCTCCCCCCCCCACCCACCCATTTTATTTGGTTCTCTTAAATTCCTCCTATAAGTGAAACCATTTGATAGTTTTCTTTTTCCTTCTGACTTATTTCACTGAGCATAATCCCTTCCATCTCCATTCATGTTGCTGTCCCATGCTGTTGTGAACGGCATGAGTTTATCTTTTTTGATTGCGAAATAGTACTACATTATGTATATATGCCACATCTTCTTAATCTAGTCATCTATTTTTGGGCATTTGGGTTGTGTCCAGTATTTATCTATTGTTAAGTAGTGTGGCGATAAATATAGGGGTTCATGTATTTTTTTGAATTAATGTTTTGGGTAGATTCCTTTGGGTAGATTCCTAGGATTAGAACTGCTGCATCGTATGGTAAAGATGCTCATCATCTTTTACTATTAGAGAAATGCAAAATAATACAATGAACTATTATCTCACACCTGTGAGAATGGTATCATCAAAAAGACCAGAAACAAGTGCTGGATAGGAAGTAGAGAGACTCATGTTCACTGCTGGTGAGAATATAAACTGGTGCAACCACTATGGAAAACAATATATAAGCTTTGCAAAAATTTTAAAATATCAGTTATTCCATTTCTGGGTATTTATCCAAAGAACACTAAATCAAGAATTTCATTACAGCTTTAATTATGAGAGAAAATAAACAATCTAAGAGTCTGGATAACTGAATAAAGAAGATGTGGTATCTATCAAGTATTACTCAGCTATGAAAATAAAAAGATGAAATCTCAGCCCTCCCTGGTGGCGCAGCGGGTTAAAGCACTGCACTGAGATGCTAAAGCTCGCTTCTGCATGAGTTCGATTCCTGCCTGCCCCGGAGGTGACCACATGGCACTGCAGACCTCTCCTGACCCGCCCGTTGCCCCCTTCAGCAGTGTACTTCGTCGATCTGCTCCCCACTCTGTCTCTGGTGAATCCTCTCACCGCCCCTGAGCCTGTGGCCTGTACCCCAGTTCTGTATACACAAATAAATCTTAAAAAAAAAAAAAAGATGAAATCTCGCCATCTGTGAAAACCTAGATCGACCTTCAGTGGATGATGTTAAGTGAAGAAGATGGAGAAAGACAACACCCTATGAGTTCACTCATATGTAGAATATAAAGAAACAAAGCAAACAAAACTCTTGAGATACAAGAACGGATTGGTGGTAATCAGAGTAGAAAGGGCCAGAAGGTAGATGAACTGGGTAAATGGGTGAATTACAGGGTGATGGGCAAAAACTAGATTTTGGTGGTGGACATGCAGTGTCTGCAGAGGTCAGATTATAATGCTGCACACCTCAAACATACATGGTATAAACCTATGTCAACGTAATAAAAATGTGTTTTAAAAGAAAGGATCAGAAAAATAAAAAGCAGACAATACCAAACTAACCTTAGAGGCTTTTTCAGCTTTAAGTTTTCGAACTACTTCTCCTTGAGAAGCTACTTTGTCAAAAAGCACTTTGGCTTCTGGGGTTTCCGGACCAACGGGCTTAGAGTTGTTGTTGGTTAGACTTGAAGGTGGAGTTTGAGACACTGGGGGCTGACCAGGTATGTAATCTTTCCCAGTTTTTTCTTTATATTGAGCTTTTAAGGAGAGTAAGCATTCTACGGCTTCACTTACTTTAGCCTGAAATACAAGAGAAAACAAGATAAATATTTAATACTTCCTCAGATTTCTGAATATTTAGATGTAATTTAAGAACCACTAATTGCCACCAAAGTATTTCTTTAAATTCATCATTGAGAAATCCAAGAACAAAGGAGTTAACTTATCAATCTAACATTGATTGAGGTCTAAGGTAAAGAAGTTTAAAAATATAAGCCATAAATACCCTTCCATATACAAATTGTAAAAAACAGGAACACATACATAATTAGCACTGCCATTTTAGATAGGTAAACAGACATAAAATAATAGAACACCCAAGAAAACTGTCAGCGTACAAGCCCTGGATCTGTAAACAGTGGTATCAGAATTTACAAAATCAGAATGAAGATCAGTTAAACAGCTTTGCCTACACAAGTCTTATTTTCTGTGGCTTATAGTAAACAACACTAATATAGCGTTGGGAAAAGCCTGTAGTTTGGGCCCTACTGAAGAATACTTACATCATTCATTGAAACATTTACAATGCAATGAGGAGGTATACTGATGACTTCTCACCTATTTTATCCTCTGATAATCCAACATAATCATTAGAGAATGGAACACTCGACCCAACCAAGACACCTGATAAGGGCAGTAAAACTGGCAAAGCCGGGAGCTGTATTATATATAGGTACTAAGAGTGGTGCTACTGGCTACCTCTGGGCCAATGAACCTTGGGAAAGTCAAAGCATCCATCCAAACAGAGAAAAAAGAGTGCCTCCACATTATTTCTCCCAATCTTTATTGCTGCGGTACGACATTTACAACAGTGTTCCACAAAACAAGGAAAGCAGAACACCAAGCACTGCAGGAAGCACTGGTGCACCTTCAGCTTCCCAGTGCAACCACTTTCTGACATGTGTTGCTGCCTATTGACTCATACCAGGTACCAAACAGGGGAGTAAAGGTGAGTAGCGAAACCACACCAAGACAGTCACTTGGGCACCTGATTTGTATTCCTACACTGTCTCCTGTCTGTAGAATTAAACACCTTTTCACAGGAAAATATCTCCACTTCTAGAGTGACAGTTAATCATCTAAAAGATTACAGTAAAATAGTGAAAGGACTTTGCTGCAAACTTTTCTTTAAAAGTGAGGCCTCTGTAGAAGAAGCTCTAGTTTACCCCAGGAGAAGATGCTCATTGCATTTGATTCAGACAGCACACAATTCACACAGAAAAGAAGGCCTGTTTGACAAGGTTACTGTTTGAAATATTCTAAAGGAAAAAATTAAGATTAGTGAACCACTTCATTACTGAATGGGATATTCTAACAGTAGAATAAAATTACATATACAAATATCCCCATTAAATGGGAAGTAAATATTCTACTAAGTAATCTATTTAGACTATCTTCCAGTTATTCTATTGTGTAGCCTTATCTGGTCATTTAGGAGGTCCCTCAAGATTTCTGAGAGAAATAGATTGATTAAAACAAAATTACTACCATTTTAGGATTTATTTACTCTGGGTTGACACTATGTTAAGTACTTCATATAAGTATTTTATTTAACCTTTAAAACAATACTTACCCATTTTTATAGAAGAAGCAATGCTTAGAAAGGTTAAGTATCTTACCCAAAGTTATGTAAGAAGGGGTAAAGGAGGAATTTGAATCTAGATTTATTCTGCAGCCTCTATTCGACCACTCATATCAGCATAGCATTACAGAAGGTATGAAACAACAATCTAAATTTCATTTCACCCTCCTAACATGCTGTGAAAATTGCTTTTTCCAAAGAAATCTTTGGCTCTTACTTGAATGTTTCTTTGGGTAAAGGAAAAAAACTCTGAATATTCCAGTTTCCTGAAATAAACAGAATTTACAAGGGGAAATTGGATGATACTACTCAAGACAAGATAATACAATGTGGAAAGCACAAAAACACTTGCTAATACAGTCTCAAATTTTTAATGAATATAGACTGTTTTAAACTTATCTAATATTCCAGTACACACATGAAAAGCTTTCAGTTACTTCAACTGTTGATGCAGCTCAACGAGAAAAGAAACAATCTATACAAGACGTGGGAGGTTTAACATGAGAATTTAAAGTAAAAATTCTAAAAAAAACTATGATTAGGGCCTCCCTGTGGTGGCACAGGGGTAGAAGACAGTGCTATCAAGCTATCTCCAGTCTTTGCAGCACAAGTTCAATCCCTGGGCTGGTCAGGGAGCTGACCCACATGGCGGAGCAGACCTCTTCTGTTTTGCCCGCTGCTCCCCTCAGCAATGTGTGTCAGTACATCTGCCTGTTCTGCTCCCCACACTGTCTCTGGTAAATGTTCTCACTGCCTGGCTCACACCCCAGTTCTTGTATAAATAAATAAATAAATAAAGAGTAAAAAAATTCCCAACTATGATTAAAATAGAGCAAAATACAAAAGCACCAATCTAGTTGCATTTAGAATGAAAAGTTCTCAAACACCTATTTTTGTTGCAGTCACTAGATGAAAAAATTTCCATGGAGAAAGGATTAAAAACTGGAACTTTACTGATCTAAAGTTGGAAGAACTGTACTTTGCAAATTGGCCTGAGCAACTCAACTTTCGGTGAAAAAAGGTGAAAGAACTACTGTTATAGGAAATTAAATGATTCAGAGGTTTAGACAAATTATTAATGCAAAACAAGCACATACTTGCTGATAAGTAATAAAACCTTAGTGGTTGCAGTGCTTAGGATGCAATGCTTACTACAGTTAATCACATGCAAGCAGACAAATTGGAATCCAGGCTTTCCAAATTTTAAGGAGTTACTTTCATATTTGTAGTTTTCCCCTGCATTAAAACCAACAACTAAAAATTAAAAAAGAGGAACATTATTTGAGTATTATTGGACATGGTTGCTGAGAGAACTCAATGCCAAAATAGTAACTGCCTACATAATACAGGTGCCAGATGTGCTTCCATTCCCAGTATATGACTTTTCTTAAGAAAATAGGACAGCACTACTTACTATGGCTAGCAAATGAAGAAAAAAAAACATGTTATATTTGAAATGCAGGTATGATACATTATAGATTTTCAATAAATGTTGGTAAAACTAAACTGAAATCAGTCATTTCAGTATCACATTTATCATGACCAAAAAGCACCTAGTAAATGCCTGCCTGATTACCAGAGAAGTTTAGTCTTTTTCCCCTACAGGCTGACATAACTTGAACAGGAGAGCAGATATAATCTGTTAGCGTCATGGGAAGGGAGCTGTATTTGGCTATAGGGCCAAGGACAATGCTCAAGGCCTCCGCTATCCCACATAAAATAAACAGGCCAAGAGCAGCACAAAACCTCAGTGCAGTCTACTCAGAATGAAGCAAATGAAAGACCAAAGCCTTCCTCCTAAAGTACATGTAAAAAAGGGCCCCCAGATAGTGTCCAATACATACACAGTGTGCAAAAGAACCCCAACTTCATGCCAGGGTAGGAAATACCAAAGATCTATGTCCTAACCCCATATATCGGCAGCCTTTATTCCTGGACGTAGCTGCAGCTGAACATAGTCCAGCTCTGCAGGACTCCAGGAGGCTCATTTTATAAAAGACACCTCACCTTTCTCATGGAGAAACAGAAAACTACCAACTGCTGAAACAAACCCCACAGCATTGTTTCTCCTCAGGAAAGGACAAATGTTCATAAGTGATAAAGTATCATGGGGGAGGGTTTCCAGTCAGGGTTCCCAGAAACAAGTTAGGGAAATGAGAAACTTGCAACTTCAAGTTACTCAACTCTCTTCAAAGCCCAGGGCACTGATGAGACATCAGCTCCCGTGAAAACATCCTAGAAAATAATGCTTTCCAATCATGTAAGTCAAGCCCACTGGTTTGTCCTACCTCTCAGCATTCATGCCATAGCCCAAATTCTAAAAAAATGGTAGCCTATCAGGGGCTGAATTACATCCACTGGTTGTCTGGTTAAGTTTTAGAGCTGTGGACTATTTGATTATGAAAAATGAGCTTTCTCTACCACAGAGGCCATTCTTCGTCTCATGCAGCAAGCAATCCTGTATATGTATCACAGATGCCCAATCCACCTGACTAAATGTTTTTACCTGCAGATATCACTGAGACAAGAATACAATTTACACATCAGGCATTGTAGCATTGGAGGATTCTGCTACGATGAGTCTGAAACTGTCACTGGCGACAATCTCTTGACAACCTCACACATCTCCACCTGAGCAGGAACTACTTCCACACTACAGTACTCAGTGTGAGCCCAGCCAGTATCCTCAACATCACATGGTCATCCTTTTACAAGTCTCAGTGATACAGAAACTCAAGAGGTGGGCTCAGCAGTCTGGGCTGAGTAAGAGCTTCAGTAACTTTGAAGAAAACTAACACTTGAGAAACACAGAACTACACTTAAAAATAAGTGTAGTTATTGATTATGTTCTCCTATGAAAGGTTGCTTCTACTTCAGGGTTATTCAAAATACATCCTTCATGAATTGTTTCTTTTCTCTCACATACAACCACAAATGCTTCTCAGAGCAATTTACACATATCACACAGGATGAGTACATGCCTCTTCTCAGCCTGGACACACTCACTATCTAATGAACTGCTTCTTGAGAGTTATTTCCACAGGCTGATACCCACAAGTATCACTAAGTATGGCTGCTAGCTCAAAATATCCAAGCAAAAGCCCAGAAAGTCTCTCCCACAATAAGGTTTCCTCATGCAGTGAACACACAGGATCACGCACAGTGAAGTCCTGCTTGCTTCACCCCAGCATACTGACCTTGGGGGCCTTTTCAGCTTTCAGTTTACGAACCACCTCCCCTTGTGCAGCAACTTCATCATACAGAGATTTACTATCCAGGGCACTTGCTGATGGTTTACAAGGAGCGTCCTGAGCTGCGGCAGCTGGAGGACTCCCAGGTTTATATTCCTGGCCAGTTTTCTCCTTATATTCAGCTTTCAAAGTCAAAAGCTCTTTGACGGCTGCATCTATATCTTCTTTTGCTGCTTTCTTAGCTTTTAATTCTCGAACCACATCCCCTTGAAGAGCCACTCGGTTGTAAAGAACCAAGGAATCCTCACACGTAGCACCAAGGTTAGTTGAAGATGACTCAGGCCTTTCCTTCGGAGTAGTAGTTGTCCACAGAGAGACAGAAACGAAAGAAAAATAATTCATGTCAGTGCCCCCTCAATAAAAAAAAAAGTTAAGAAAAAAAAAACTTCCAACAAAACTTTATCAACTTGACCATGTTAACAGTGGAATTTTTAATTTTTTAATCTTTATCCCTTAAAAAATTTAAATGACTCCCATTCTTAAGAAATTTTCCTAATAAAAACCAATAGAAGTAAACTAAATGGTTAGGGGACTAGTTAAAAGGAATCACGACGCTCTTCCTGTGGGGTAGACCACTGGTGACCACACATTAACTGTGCGATCTCAGTTCCTTCTCTCTCTCAACCACACTGAGGTTCGATGAAAAAGTACTAGAAAAGTAAACACAGGGGCCAGACAGCCAGGTCACTATCCTGACTGTCAGTACAACGTATGTTTTCTCTTTTCGTTCCATGTGTACATGAGAAGCTATATGTAGGCAGTCCTCAATATACTCAGCTCCACATCAAGCTGCTGACTAAAGCTGACCAGCTATTGAAAAGAAAAAGATCGACTGTGGATCAATTTGCTCAAAATTTTTTTTCTCTAAAAACATTCTTTAATCTAGTGTTTGTTGGTTTTCATATAACAAATTGAAATTTTAAAGGCCTTGCAAGGATCCTCTCTTGTGGTATGATGGGTTAAAGCACAGCACTATGAAGCTATCCATAGCCACTGCAACACAAGTTCAATCCCCTGCCAGGGAGGTGACGCAGATGGCGAGCAGACCTTTCCTGTGTTGTCCACTGTTCCCCTCAGGAGCGTAGTCAATCTACCTGTTCTGCTCCCCACTCTGTCTCTGGTGAAGCTTCTCACCGACCCCCATCTCTGCCTATATGCCAGTTCTTGTGTGCGTAAATAAATAAATCTTAAAAAAAAAAGGACCTTGCAAGATATTTTAAATTTTTACATGAAAGAACAATAAAAACAGAACCTTCCAAAGTAGGAACTGTCCATTGTCCTCCTTGGTCTCAACTGTAAGAAAGACCGCCATTTGTAAAGAACCCTCAGCTTAAAATCACTGATTAAATACATCTCTGTAAAAACCACTAGTTACCTCATTTTTTGTTTCTACTTTGGTCTTCTCCTTCGACCCAGATGTTGGCATTTCCTTTGTATGCCCATCAGGAATGTATATCAAAACACATGGGGCTTCTCTGCAACTGTATGGACTAAAAAGAAAACGGGACCAGAAAACTTTATTTGAACAAAGTTACCGGATAACAATTAAAATTGAGTTCCCAGGTTAAATCAAAGGCACTGTATCAATGCTTTTCAAAGTGTAAATAGTCCGTTCTCTTATCCAAACCAGTGGCTCTTCACAATAGTTTAAAAGCAATAAATACATAAATAAAAATTGACAATACTAATTATGAACTTCCAATTTATGAATTTTCATAGATATGCACACATTAGTACGAGGACAAAAGCATGATTACCTTTTCTGCCACCACAAATGCCATAAGTGGAGACAAATGGTCTCATCCTGACTTAAAGGAAATATATCCATATAACACAACTAATGTGCAATAAGAGTACAAAAATTCCTAAATCCCAAAGGATATAAATTTCACAAAATCTTCTGTTTGGAAGCTACTCATAACCAAAGAAAGGACTCATTCCAATTTTTAGTAGAAGTCACAAAGTAAATAAAAGAGAAAGAATTCAGTACAATACTATCTTTTTTTTTTTTTTAAAGATTTATTTATTTATACATATAGAGCTGGGGTTCAGGCCAGAGGTGCAGGCGTGGTGAGAGGCTTCACCAGAGACAGTGGGGAGGAGAACAGGCAGATCAAGGAAGAACACTGCTGAGGGGAGCAGTGGGCTGGTCAGGAGAGGTGTGCCGTGCCAAGTGGATCACGTCCAGGGTGGGGATTGAACTCATGCTGAAGTGGCTTTAGCTTCTCAGTGTTGTGCTTTAACCCGCTGTACACAAGGGAGGACCCCACACTATTATCTTATATCTCTTTGATAATTTTCAATAATAGCTTTATTGAGGTATAATTCATGTACCAAAAAATTCACCTCTGAAATTACATAATTCAATGGCTATATGATAGTGTGAAGCCATCAATACTATCTAATTTCAGAACATTTACATTATTCCCCACAAGAAACTTTGTGACCTTTATCACTTCCCAGACCAGTATTCTTCTTATAAAGAAGTGGTTGTCCCTCATCTACTTTGTTTCTATTGACTTGTCTAATATGGACATTTTCTACAAATAGAATCATTTAATATATGGTCTCTTTGATCAGATTTTCTTACTGAGTGCCTTGCATGTTGTAGCATGAATCAATACCTCTTCCTTTATATGGCTAAATATGATATCCGTGTATAGATATACTTTTTTGAAAATCCATTCATTTATCAGCTGATGGAAATCTGTATTGATGGCACCTTTCAGCTAATATGAATAACACCTTTATATGCTCTCAGGTATGAGTTTTTGAGGAAGCATTTGCTATTTTAGGTAGGAGTGGAATTGCTGGGTAAAATGTCTAACTTCTGAGGAAATGCCTGTTTTCCAGTGACGTCATCATTTCCTAAGCCTATCAGGAGTGTAGAAGTGTCCCATTTCCTGTTCACTGCCAATACCTATTTATTGTCAACCTTTTGATTACAGCCATCCTAGTGGTAATGAAGTGACTTCCCATTGTGATTTGAAGCTCCCTAGTAAGTAGTGATGTTTGAAGCACATGATCCTCTCATGTGTTCATTGATCATTGTACATCTGCTTTAGAGAAATGGCATACAAATCCTTTGTCTACCTTTGTCTTTTTACTACTGAATTATAAGGTTTATTCTGGATACAAGTCAATTAACAGGTAAATGTGCAAAGATTTCTCCCTAGTCTGTGGCTTCTTTTTACTTTCTTTAAAGTGTCCTCTGAAGGACAAATATTTTTCATTTTGATATAGTCCAGTTTATACCATTTTCCTCAAACATCTGTGGATTAGGTGTTCTGTATGTTTAAGAAGCTATTACTAAAGCTACAAAGATTTACACTTATATTTTCCTCTAAGAGTCTTATAGCTTTAACTTATATTCAGGTTTTTGATTCATATTTGAGTCAACTTTTACATATGTGTTATAAGGTTGGGGTACAACTTCAGCATGTGGCTAACCAGTTGATCCAACTCCATTTGTGGTAAAGTTCAACAATTTCTTTGAGAATAAAACTGAGAACCTCTATTCTGGTCATAACTATAGACATATATAGACAGTACCACCGTCATCACTGAAAAATTAATAAGTACCAGGCACTGTGTTGGGCTGTTTATATGCATGATCTTATATGACTAACGTAATGACCGTAAAATGATTAAGAAAAACTATGGGCCCTGATTTCATTGAACAAAATTAGACAGATGGGTAGGCTGATGGACAGAGAGTTTGGTTGATAAATATTAAAAAAGGAAAGTGCTGGATTCTATGGGTACAAAGAGACTAGGTTCCTATCCAGACTGAAGACAAGAAAAGTTCTACAGTAAGTCAACATTTGAAAGGTTAATCAGATGAAGAAAAAGAATCAGGACCACTCCTGGGAAAGACAAGAAATTCAAAAGTACTTGATGCCTCTGCCAAGTCCAACCCACTATCTTGAGAAGAAGGGGTCAGGAGGTAAAGTGCAATAGATACAGCCCCGGTGCACAGAGAGGGCCATTACATGTCAACCTGTGATGTTTAGGTTTTATTCTGAATCTAACACAGGGAAGAAACTTGATGAAATTGTTACTCTGAAATGTCTGGACTGGTGTCCATTTAAAAAGTAGATTAGGACAGAACGGAGGAACAGCAACTAACGCTCTAGACACTGCTTTGGCTATCAGAAATGAAATACTAAGAGCTTGAAATAAAGTAAAGCAGTAGGTACAAAGAGATGGACGGCACTGGCAGCAGAAACCACAGGACTCAATGGCTGCAATGGGGGAATGAAGAATGGATAGCAAGGATACTAAGGATCTTAGAACTTTTAAGATAATGAGTTTGAGGCACTTAAAAGGTACTTATTCAAAGATGTTTATAAGGCAGCAGATTTACAAATCTGGATCACAGGAGCAAGGTCTGATACATAGTTAGGATAAAATGGAATAACAGGGCCAAAATGAAAACCAAAATGAAAAAGGGACACAGACAAAAATTTTGATTGAATATTTTCCTAATAATAGCATTACTTCTTGATTAAGAAAGGCACAAACATTTGCTGTTTTGCTTTAAATGTATTGGCTACATAACTGTACAGTATATCTAAAGAAAATATACTACAAAGAAAAAAATAATAATGGCCAATGTTCCTCCTCATTCCCCAACGTCCTTTGTCTTAGCCGAGGTTATCTAAAGTGGTGACTGTGGCCATCTGGGAGCCACAGACTCGCTGGGTCTCTCCCATGTACACAGCAGAAATGCATGTCATTATTAAACCTTTTGGCATTTTTTTCTTTAAAAAACAAGGGAAAGAGCTCTCCCTAGTGGTGCAATAGTTAAAGCACAGCACTGGAAAGCTAGCTGTGTCAGCCTCAGGGTTTGGTCCTCGCCCGCCCGTGAGCTGATCCACACTGCAAAGCAGACTCCTGTCTCACCAGTTGCTCCCCTCAGCAGTGTACTTCGTCAGTCTGCCTGTTCTGCTCCACACTGACTATGGTGAATCCTCTCACAGCCCTGCACCTCTGGTCTATACCCCAGTTCTATAAGCATAAATAAATAAATCTTTAAAAAAAAAAAGAGGAAAAGGAAAAGGAGGTAATTTAACTTTTACCCAAAGATAACATACAATGCATTTTTTTCCTTTATACTTGGATAACATAAAGATGAATTATAAGACAGTTTGGTCTTAGAAATGAGTAACTTGGTAATATTACAATGTTTTAAAGTTACCACTAAGTAAAGATCTGAAACTTTAAAACACAGAACTCAAACTGGCTAGAAAATTCTCAAGTATGGTATTTTAGTGAAAGTTCAATTTTTTTTTAATTATTTACTATAAAAATTTTAAGCATTTTCATTCAGATTTCCAGTTATATTTATTTGCCAATTTATTTACCTAACAGGTTCATAAGGCTGATCGCATATGAAGAATCCTCTTCTCTGGAGTTGTATAATGTCTCCTTTCTTCAAATCCTTTAGGCAGGGATCCCCCAGCATTAGTTCTTCACGCTGTATATTGAATAAGAATAAAATGCATTTTCTCCGTATCAGAGAACTGGAAACAAGTTAGAAATGTAAGTAATTCTCCCAGTAGCTAGAATATTCACATTTTAAACACATATACTGGAAACTACCACTTAATCACATACAACACAACGGTGCTTAAAAATACTACTATAGGCCCTCCCTGGTGGCGCAGCGGGTTAAAGCGCAGCACTGAGAATCTGAAGCCACTTCCGCATGAGTTCGATTCCCGCCTGCAGCCTGCCCCGGAGGAGACCACATGGCGAGCCAGACCTCTCCTGACCCGCCCACTGCTTCCCTCAGCAGTGTACTTCGTCGATCTGCCTGTTCTGCTCCCCACTCTGTCTCTGGTGAATCCTCTCACCGCCCCTGAGCCTCTGGCCTGTACCCCAGTTCTGTATGAGTAAATAAATAAATCTTAAAAAAAAAAAAATACTACTATAGGCCCTCCCTGGTGGCACAGCAGGTTAAAGCACTGCACTAAGAAGCTGAAACCACTTCCACATGAGTTCGATTCCCGCCTGCCCTGGAGGAGACCACATGGCACGGCAGACCTCTCCTGACCCGCCCGCTGCTCCCCTCAGCAGTGTACTACGTCGATCTGCCTGTTCTGTTTCCCGCTCTGTCTCTGGTGAAGTCTTTCGCCACCCCTGAGTACTCTGGCCTGTACCCCAGTTCTGTATGCACAAATAAATAAATCTTTAAAAAAAGAAATACTACTATAATTACCATTTTGAAAGTTAACATTTATGAAATGAGTGGCTTTGGTAACTCTTTAACTTGAATAGCATCCCAAGAAATACAAGTTTCCAACCATAAATATGAAATACAAAGCTAGAAACACATACGGACCCAGCAAATGGCATCCCATCCAGCACCACAGCCCAAGGGCTCAGGACCAGTGTGCTGACTGGGACCCCAGCTCCCCCCCACTTGCACCTGCCCTCAGATGAGTGCCTCCACCTCCCTTTGTCTCTGTCTATACAAAATCCCCTGTGAAACAGGAACGTTACTCTTCTACATTATTTGAACAAAATGCTAAAAAACCCTTTCTATTTTATATTTGAGGGGATGAAGCCTTACAGCTAACTTTAACAATTCTAAAGAAAAATTTATGTAACAGGAATGACATGGGTCCTTAGAGAAAATTACCTTACTGTTCTTATTGACATATTGCTTAAAGTCCTCGTCTTTTCCTAGCACTGGTTTTGTGATCAAGTGCTCATATGTGACACAAATTGCCGGGATAGGAAGGGCCTGTGTGGTCTCAGCCAGCCACGTGATCTTTGTAGTTTTCTTGTAGTCTTTGTTTTCTAAATTCAGTTTTGCATCAAGAGATACAATTTTTCCATCCGCGTTTCTGGATATAAGATTAAAAAGTGAGTAAATAAAATAACCACTATAAATATGCTACTTTTTTTATTCTGAAAGCAACAGGGAACTTTCTTTGGAAAAATTTCAATTTGTACTTTTAACATGTGTCACTCATATTCTAATTAGAAGATGAATGAAACATAATCCTATCAAGCTACTAATGACCCACTGGAGGACAGATCCACATATATCTGATGAAGCATGAAGCTTTTTTACAAATTTTAAAATTCCCTGTGTTTTAAATGTTAAATTAATGTCCAAAATTCTTTATGTTCCACCTATGTAATCTTAAGAACACATCAGTAACTGTAGCAAACCACCCTAACTGAAAAGTTTACACATCATGAAACAATTTTACAGTAAAAGTAAGGATAAAGAGTATGTATAAACAAAAATTCTGTCCAAAGGATCCCTCCATCAGGTAACTGTATAATGAAAATTAGATGATAAAGAGGGCCTGAAAGTATTAGAATATTTTTTGTACTTAGATGCAGTAATTTTCAATTTCATGAGCAAAAGCGATCCTACATCCGATCATTAAGTTGGAACAAGTGTGAAAAACTTTCATTATGTGTCTAGGATCTACAGATTCTATGACTGAGCAATTTTCCAATCAGTAACAAAAATGGGTTATAATTATTTGTTCACAAGACTTTTCTTCCATATTTATGAAAACAAAGTTCTCACTTGTGTATTTTGTTGATGTTGATGTTGCCCCAGTTTATAAAAGTCACCATTTCACCCTCTGACAACGTGTCAGCATCAGCACCTTCTATGTAAATTTTAGGACTATACCAGATAGGTTTCAAGCCAACATCGGGATTCTGATGGAAGAAAGAAGGAGAGCACTGGTTAAAACAAATTTAAACATCCATTCATTTTATTCCTACACAAACAGAAGTTATCTGTATGCATATGAATCACAGTCATGAGTAAGTCCCCTGACCAATAATTCTAATGGTGTTTGATGATAAACATCCTTTGTTTTCATAGCAGAGGCAGTATAGTTGGTCACTTAAGTGTCCCTCTGTTTCACTCAGTGTCACAGATGATGATGTGCTGTCATCTCAACCCCACTGCTTTTGCAGCAAAGAAGAAAAGCATCTTTCCTGATCAGTGGCTGCAGAATATCAGAGAAAACAGACATCATCATAGGGAATATTGTGAAACCTTCCTATTTTGGAAGATATATCTTAAAGACAGTAGTATATGTGTGAAGATGGGCAATTTTCTGCCTTGTCAGTATGTATGATATAAAGAAGGAAAAGTTTTGGAGCATAAAAAGCTACAATGATTGCTAAATTTCAATTTTTGCTTGATGGAATTAAAGCAAGTATAAAAAGATTATTTGAAATCAATGTTACAGAGAAAATGAGGAATAAAGTTATCACTTAAAGTGTATTTGCTAGTTAATTAGTTCTTATTTAACAATAAGTAGAATTAATGCTACCTAAGCTTTCTGTTATTTTAAAAAATAAGCATTTTATAAAGCTTTATTCTCAGTGTTCAAATTTTAAAACTTTCAGTAACTTCTATTTTACGTTAACTGTAGTGGGTGATACAAGATGCCAGAACCATTTGGATGTAAGATAAAGGTAAAGCCACAGTAATATCAATCTCTCTCTCTCTCTCAAACACACACACACTCCACAAATTTTATTAGGGTTTCCTTAAAATAACTCAAGTCTTTAAAGTAAAGATGGCATACATCATACATATCAGGCAATAACTGTGCATTTGTAACTTTTCATGATGTATATTATTTATTTATATGTGAGTCTATGGACATAATAATTATAAGGTTACAAGTATATTAGTCTACTAGTATATCAGCTAGTCTAGTAACATTATCTTAATCATATAATGAAGACATTTATAGACAACTCCCAAGAGTAAAAGGATCAGCGTGTACTGGCAACCAGAGCCATATGTAAGACAACCAGTCCCTAAGAGGAACTTCCTGTGCAACCTGCATTTAAAACAGTTAAGCAAACAGATCACATTTTCACTTGACATTTTCTAAAACAGAGTAAATGCCAGTGTGACAGGCTCTGGATTCAAGTTGTGCTTCCCTACCAATAAGTCTAATGCTTGTCTTAAAGATAAAGGTACAGTTAGTGAAAAATCTAGTCAATGAGAGACCTCAGTTTCCATGTGAAGAATTATAAATTCTTATCTTTCCACAAGATTCCAAAAAAAGATAAATTCTTAATGCACACTGGAACACTATCTCTGCAGAATAAGAAATAGGTACTAATTGTAAGAGTCCTACATGACGTGCTGTGGACCATCACTGGAATGAATTTCTCCAGCATGAAATGCACATAAATATTTACTTCACTTAGTATCAAATTCTGACAGATATTGTTTGATAAGACATGATCCTAAACAATGCCACTGCCACCAAAGCACATTTTCCCTTTTATCACTCTGCTCCTTGTTTTAACAGAACATTTGTGAAACAGTAAGGGTACCTTTGGGTGTTTGGCTACTTCTTTCATCTCCTCCCGAGCTTCAGGGATGCTCACTGGGATCACTTCTTTCTTCAGCAATGCAACAAACCGTGGCGCCACTGGATCAATAACCTGCGACAAGTATATCAGTACATCCTCGTGTTAACAGAGATCTTTTTCTAAATTCCTTAAGATAAATAACAGCACAGGAATACTAGCTGGCTTTCTTTGTTACTGCATTTACTAATTATTTTTTCTTTCTGGTTTACCTGTTAACTCTGCTCTACGATTTAACTGTCAAGTAGAAGACAGGATTTGAATCATAAATGAAGACAGTATGGAGTCAGAATTCCTTCTTGAGTATAAGGACTGACAGGTAAGAAGAACCAAATTTTTAACACATAATATTAGAAATATTTTGGCAATAATTTTCAATACTGGTATTAGAGAGAAAAAAAATTACACTGTGGATTTATGTAGCATTCCTACAGGTAAATGTGATATTCAATGTTGTGTTGCTGAAGAAGTCCAATTTGGAGGGATAGATCTTTAATAATCAGTGTCAGGTAACACATCACCATCAAAAGCAAAATAGCATAGGTCACTATAATAAGGCAATTCTATAAAGATATCTCTCTAATGTCTGCACACTGTATACACAGTAGCCACTGTATACTCAGTGTCCACCAAGGGCCGGGTACATCCAGCTGATCAGAAGAAAGTGCAGATTCACTGAAAGGTCACATTCTAAGTTCTAACCTACTCCACTCTACCTCCAAAGCCTCCATTCTGGATCTGATGTATTTTTCTTACTTCTCTGTTCAATTTTAAATCCTCCATGATAACCAATCTCAATAGCAGCAAACACCAAATGAAGCACAGGGGGAAAATGTGGACAGAGCAAACGTCGACTCAAATAGTTAAGTAACAGAAGTTAATTTTTCCCATGAAAAGGATGCAGTGACTAATTGACTGTTTTTGTTCTGTAGTGGGTTTTTGGTTGTCATTGTTGTTTGCTTGCTTTGAGAATACTTTATGGCTTCTTAAAGGATAATACTGTGGAAATTGTGAATGAGCTCAGAGAAGGATCAATCCTCACAGCTGATTCATAGAAGTTAGCCACTCATCTACTTAAATTTCAGGTCACTACTAAACTCAACATCGCTCGCCTCTCTCTAAATTTTCTGTTTCACTCTTTCCTTCCTTGAGTTTTAAGGTCCTCCTTACTGCTTACAGGTACCTTTTTTTAGCTTCTATTGGGTTTTATTTGTGTTTAAGCCAATGAGATACAACGTCATTACAGAAGTGAAAATCAGACTCTCAAACTGAGAAAGTTCAGCTCACTACAGCTCAGTTTCCTCAACTGGCAGCAAGCATAGAAGACTGCTCCTTACGCCTGACCAATGTGACAGGAAATGGCTCACACAGCTTCGGAGATCACTCAAGCCTAAGGAGCCATCAGTCTAGTGGTCTGAAGAAAAGTCTAGAAATCTATTATTAAGACATAAATGGGTCAGTTATACTGTGGGCATATGCATTAATCCTACAGGATTAATGGATAAAATCAGTTATGTGTGGGAAACCTTGGGTTTAAAGATTTTAAAGACTTCTTTCAGCTCTAAAATTTTATAATTCTAAAAATCTGTGGATTAGTGGTTTTCAAATTACTCTTAAGATTCCTGGGGCCCTCCCTGGTGGCACAACAAGTTAAAGCAGAGCACCATGTAGCTGTCCACTGCCACTGCAGTACAAATTCGATTCCCAGCCAGGGAGGTGTCCTACACGGCATGCAGACCTCTCATGACTCGCCCACTGTCCCCTCAGTAGTGAATTTCAGTTAATCTACCTGGTATGCTCCCCACTCTGTCTCTGTCTCTCTCACCCCACCCCATGCATGACTCCTTTTACCCATCCCATGCACCTCTGCTGTGCACCCCAGTTCTTGTCTGCATAAATAAATAAATCTTTATAAAAGAAAAAAAGAGTCCTAAGGATTTCAAGGCAGTGCCCTCATAGAAACCAAGAAGAGATGGAGGGACAGGTATGGGACTGGAGAGGAGTCCAGACCCCAATTAATACATTTCAAACAGAATAGAGACCTTTTTATTTAAGGTTTAGTCCAAATATTTTCATTTGCAAGAAAACTTGCCTTATTTGGAGGGCAGGGGAAGAGGTCTCTGCATACTCTAACTTACTAGCTGAGCAGGTACAGAGGGTTGAGATTAGAGTTGTTGAAAAAATAATGTTATATATTTATACCACTAAAATACTAATATAAATATTAAAATTAAAGCAATAAATAAAATCGATGAAGGCAAAGAAAAGTTCTGAAATAATACTTAAAGCTATGTGTCTTGCTTGCCTTGACTAAAAAGTTTAAATCTTAACATATAAAAGCAAGAAGAAAATCAGTGAGTTAATGTTGAACTAGTTACTGAAATATTTCCTACTACTATCAGGTGGATATTTTTATGAAACTGACACATTCCACCTACCATAGGAAAATACTACATCCTCTTTTTGTCCTCTTTTCCTACCAAGATAAGATGTCAGGCAAAGATGACAAAGATCGCTAACAGCAACTCTGAGATTATTAACTATCCCACCACCTACTGTCCCTTATTCTTTCTCTAAAAGAACAAGTACTTAAAGGGCCCCAGTAAATCTGGAGTTAATCCCCTCATCTTTCAGCAGCAGAGGCTTTTGAAAACATGCCAAGTCACTAAGAGGAGAGTATCCGAAGATGAAGGCTTGGCTCCATCCTTACACTAACTTCACAACACCATGGCACTTACTTCAGTTCACCAATGCTTCATTTAAATTATTTGCAGAACTTGCAAAGAAAGAGCAAGGTATAATAAAACACAGCAGTAATTAGAGATTAAAAATGATAAGAACTCTAAATAAGAGATCAAGGTTCATGGGAAAGGATAGAAGAGGGTACAGGAAGATGTGGTAAAGGCCAGGAATACAAACAAATCATGCCACAATGATTTCAAATGTGTAATCAACCACAATACCTCACTGTGCTGTGTTTACAGGATGGTACTGAACAAGAAACACCCCCATACATACAGCAATAAACAAAGCAAAATGAAAAGACTCATCTGCTTTCATTCCCTCCCACACTGCCACTAAAAAGGCAAATGGTTTTGTTTTTATTAAAGGCACAAATCCAGGATTAAAGGAATAGGAGACAGTAAATTCTGGAAGCTTAGAGCCCATGGAGGCACCACCTCTGCTCCATACAATAACAAAGGAAGCAGCTGCCTAGCCCTGACCACCACAAAAGAAAAAATGTTTACTTTATGAAAAAGAGGGTGCCTGGGCCTGGTGGACACCAGAAACAGTTACGGAAAGGTGGCTACATAACTGCGTGAGAGAAGCTGTGAAGGCCTCAGCTGCCTTGCCTTGCTTAGTTTCCAGACTTGACAGCTAGTTCTTTACACTTCACTCCAGAAAAACTGCCTATTCCAAGAAATAAGATAGAAAGTCACTCACATGGAGGTGGCTCCACCTAACTGACCCACAGAAGCATCCTACAATGAATCTCACTCAGAAGTCCAACTCTTTCTCTTAAAACTCCCAACCAGTTTAGTTCCTTTGAGTCAACATTAGCAGATAACCAAGGCTAGCCAGACTTCTAAGAAACACCTTCAATGAAAGAAAAAACAAAATAAACTACACACAGGAAGCAGACTCTAAGAAAAAAACAAAACCATTATTAACATTAATGTAACCATTAAATAGGAAATAAATTATTTTGAAAATTCAGAAAGCAAAAAACAATCTTGGCTATATAAGCAAAAACTCAACAGAAGAGCAGGTAGGAAAATAATTAGATCTACCAGAAAAGACTTAAAAGATAGAAAATAGGCCCTCCCTGGTGGCGCAGTGGGTTAAAGCACAGCACTGAGAATCTAAAGCCACGTCTGCATGAGTTCAATTCCTGCCTGCCCTGGAGGTGACCACGTGGCGTGGCAGACCTCCCCTGACCCGCCCGCTGCTCCCCTCAGCAGTGTACTTCGTCGATCTGCCTGTTCTGTTCCCTGCTCTGTCTCTGGTGAAGCCTCTCACCGCCCCTGAGCCTCTGGCCTGTACCCCAGTTCTGTATGCACAAATAAATAAATCTTTTTTTAAAAAAAAAAAAAAGATAGAAAATAAAGAGAAAAATAAAAATTAGAGGAACCCCAATTTCTACTCAAGAAGAGCTCCAAGATAAGAAAACACAGTAGTAAAAAACAAAGAAAAATATTCTAGAAAACATCCCAGAATGAAATAAATGACTTTCTAGACCAGAACCTATTCCAAAACCTATGAAGAGGGACAGTTTCACATCACAGCACATCATCATAGCACTCCCAAGTAAAACCAGGTCATGTACTATTTTTTTTTTTAACCTTCTTGTTTTGCTCTGCTGTTGCCTTTGATAGCTCCTGCTGTTGCCTTTGATAGGTTTTAAAAACCTTTAACCTTCTCCAGGAGCTATCAAAGGCAACAGCAGAGCAAAACAAGAAGGTTAAAAAAAAAATAGTAATAACCAATAGCCAGATGCTCTTTTACACAACTATAGCAAGGGGAATTCCCAGGATAATGCAGAAGATGCCCAGGGAAGACAACTTTATTTCAGGATTAATGGATCAGATCAGAGTGGTGAAGAAGGTCCAGGCAATGTGAGACATGTGAACATTTGACAGGTAATTTGTGGATATTATGAGACAGAATGAGAAAACTAAACATACATAGTATGTGGGACAAAACAATCAACTACAAGAAAATCAACAAATTACCAGAAAGAGACCTAAGTCCTCACCTTCCATTGGAGTAAGTCAAATTATTATGCCTAAAAATTCAAGAAGCAACACTACACACTTAGCTCTCACTGAGAGATACTGGCAACCAAAAGAATCATTTATAAGAGCTACAAGTGATTTCTTCATGGAGACTGAAATGGAAGGAAAGGAAGGGGAATATACTGTTCGTTCATCTTGACAGACCCTACAGAACTCTGCGACTGTATGAAATCTATTTCATACATTTAAACTGTGCATGTGTAGCTTTATTAAACTTCAAAGCTTTAAAGTTTGTATTAATACTGAAAAGGACACTAGTGAAAACTCTGCCTGTAAATTCTAGTTCTATTTATTAGTAACTGCAGCAACAGAAACAACCAATTAGTAATTCCTTTATGTATCAAAAAAACTGACTAAACACAAAAGACTAAATAAAATAAATTCAAGACACATGCGAAACAAGCAGCTATTTCTTAAAGCAAGGCATGAGCACACTCAAGCACACCAAAAAAGAATTTATAGAACACAATCACAGAACTATAGTTTAAAACATGGCATTTGAATGATTTGCCTTATTATAGCGTCTAAGCATCTGCTTCCAATTGATAATCAATAATGTCAATATGCAGTATTCCTCTATGACTTTCAGTTAAGGAAGTTTAAAAAAAATGGTAGTTCCAAAAGACAGGAATTATAATTAACAAACCTCCAGCACAACTCAATGAAATATGTCACCAAAAAGCTACGTCCTCTCAGTACATAGGGAACAGCCAAATGAAGTTAAACAAATCTCCCCTTTGCCACTAAGAAACCAGAGGACATGTTTTTTAACACTAGGAATAATGCATTTTCAGAGGGTTTGTATTAATAAGTCTTTTATGTAAATGTGATTGTGCTTCAAAGTTATATAACATCTCAGGTTACAACAAGTAATACGCTCAAAGCTATGTGCTGAGTAAGGCAAGTAAAAGCATTAAATAATACCTTCTTACAGAGAGCTCGCAGCTTGAAAGCAGAAAAATGAAATGCACAGTTCAAAAAAAGATTTAAGGAAAAAATCTGTTACCATTCCCCACAATGACAAATTTTTGTTTCCATCACTGTTACTTGTTTGGTATAGTTAACAGGCTAATGCTGTTTTTAAAAAGGAAAACATTCCATTTTCCTGATGATTGCAAAATATAATATTCCTCACCAAGCTGTTTTTATCATGAAAACCTTGATAAATTCTACAGTAATTTATACCACTCAGGAGCTAGGCATGAGAAAAGATGGTGAAGTTCAAAACACGCACCTTTTTGTTAAATGCCCAAATTTTGTCCCATTCCATGTTCACAACTGAGCGTGAGGAGCCCTAAAAAAAACAATAATAAAATGACTTCAATGGCAAGAAGTATTCCTTAGAGTATTTTCTTTAAGCTAAACAATTAGAAAAAAGAAAATCAAATACTTGCAGGATTACTCCCACTGGAATACAGACCCAGGATATTCAAGCTACTTGGGTGTCCGAACAGGTGGACTCAACAGTAACCTAGTTCCGTGGGTAAAAGCATTGCAGCTGCTTTTGTCTTCCTCCAGCTTAGGAGATGAAGACATTCTCAACTTCCTGCTATTATAAGCAGTGCTAAACATAACTCCTTAAAAAAAAAAAAAATCTGCCCCTGCATTTTAAAAAATAAAGGAGGAACAGAAAGAACAATGGAAACAGTAAAGACTAAAGGGATCTTAAGAGACACCTGAATACTCAGGAAGCCAGAAAAAAACACACTACCTCACCTGAGCAGCAATAAACTGCTTCAGTCCTTCAACGGTCATTCCTCTGCGCAGGACACCACGGACAGTAGGAAACCTGGGGTCATCCCTGGAAAGGCAAGTGTTTTTAAGCACCTGGTGGAGATTTCCTTAATGCATAGATGCATACCTGTCTTCGTGAATACAACTGCAACTTAAATGCTGCTTGGTAAGTATTTTGACTAAGAGCCAGTTATCCTTACTGGATAGATCACAACACCAACAAGCCCACGTTCAGAGGAGCGGAAACTGCCCAGCATTCAAAGTGCCTACTGGGGCTAAGCACCACTGCAGGCACTGCATGGTGGGAAAAGGCACAGGTGACCTTTTCAAACACAGAAAATGTCTGCACTGAAACATTCTCACGTGCTCTTTAACAGACATCCAAGGTCCTGGCTGTATACCGCACCATGACCATCAGAAAAAAAAAGGTCTTGTGTCATCCATGCATATACACACTTGATAGAAAGCCTTTAATGTTGTAAAATAATATGTATGTTAGCTACTAATATTCTACAGAGGTTTGCAAACTTCTCTAGAATTTTAAGTAGGTCTATAACACCTCCATTGTAGGGGGACTAAGACAAATTTGCCTTTTTCAAAAGCAGCTCCACAATGAACAGAATAAAATGCTTAAGACTCATCTTTCTCAGTGACATCCCATTTAAGTTATTAATGTGCCCGGATATTTTCAAACTTCTTCTAGTAACTGCTCCATGAGGTGGGGAATCTTCATCCCCAAAGCAAAACTCATTTATGTCTTACCTTAACCCAAGGCACTTTGGCTTTCCTGGGACCCACCCAAAAAGAAAAACCTTGGGGCCTAACCAGATTCACAACCTCCCTGCTATGAAATTCCGAGCTCTGCAGAGCACATGCCCTCATGTGCCTCTCATCTCCATGTGCCATGGTCCACAACAGGTTTGCCACACTTGTAGCATTAAAACCAGGGGAAGGAAAAGGGGTTCTGATTCTGATTCACTGGACCAAATGAAGACATGGCCCAGAAACCCTATGCACACCAGCTCCTCCATGCTTCCTTCCTAGTCCTAAAGGCAATTTAAAATTTACTGGTAAACCCCGGCTTTAGTGCCTCTCAATGCTAGGTTAACGATAAACATACCATCCATCAACCAGGCCTTCATTGACGAACCATGTGAGCTTTCGTTTGGACAGCACTGTATTGTTGAGATTTAGTCGACTATATTCCCAAATATACGGCTTCCTTATGCCTAAAGCTTCAATAATCCAATAGAACTGCTCATCTCTGTCGTGGTATTCTGTCGTTCTCAGGGCGTGGGTGACACCTTCAATGCTGTCCACTATGGGGCAGGCAAAGTCATATGTTGGGTAAACACTAGGGAATAAAAACAGTATTTTGAAATCAACATGAAGCATTTTATCTTTTCGTGTCTTAGATTAGGAATTGCAAGAGCAATGCTGATTTAATTCTTTACAAGTCAGAAACTGCTTAAAAACCTACAGGCTTTCTGATTCATAATACTCAAAGTATACTGAAACTTTATCAGTCTTTGGAGATAGTGAATCGCCCATTCACTTTTCAAACAAAAAAGTCAATTTGCAATTTAATAGACACAGCAATTTTTACCATCATATTTCTGTAGTGGCCAATGTTATCATGTTGGAAGCAATCTCTGATAAATAAAAAAGGAAAAATTATCAAATTAATTAAAATTCCACACCAGGTGGGATAAATTAAAAACAACTTCTGTATAAAATAATGTATACAACAGTCATCTACTTGCAATTTTAATTTAATTTTTTTTTTTTGCCTTTTAGAGTTGATCTATTTTTTTTTTTCTTAAAAAAAAATTTATAGGGCCCTCCCTGGTGGCGCAGCGGGTTAAAGCACAGCACTGAGAATCTAGGGCCACTTCTGCATGGGTTCGATTCCCGCCTCCCCGGAGGTGACCACATGGTGTGACAGACCTCCCCTGACCCGCCCGCTGCTCCCCTCAGCAGTGTACTTCGTCGATCTGCCTGTTCTGTTCCCCGCTCTGTCTCTGGTGAAGCCTCTCGCCACCCCTGAGCCTCTGGCCTGTACCCCAGTTCTGTCTGTACAAATAAATAAATCTTTAAAAAAAAAAAAATTTATATATAGTACAACCACTATGGAAAACTGTTTGGAGGTTACTCAAACTGCTAAACATGGAGCTTCCCTACGACCCAGCAATCCCACTCCTAGATCTCTACCAAAAGACATAAAAACACTGATTGAAAAAGATACCTGCATCCCCATGTTTATTGCTGCTTTATTTACAATTGGAAAAACATGGACAGCCCAAATGCCCAAAAGATAAAAAAGATGTGGTACATATACACAATGGATTATTACTCAGCAACCAAAAAAGAGAAACACATGTCTTTTGCAGCAACTTGGATGAAGCTGGAAAAGATCATGCTTAGTGACATAAGCCAGAAAGAGAAAGAAAAATACCGGATGGTTTCACTCATAGCAGGAGTATAATGGACCAGGCGAGAAAATAAAAAAATATGAACAACCATATACCAGAGACATTTTGCGGGGGTGGAGTGGGGAATGGGATCAAAAACGGGGGGGTGGGGAGGGAAGTCCACGGGATTATGGTGATGGCACATGGGTGACTTGGTGATGGGAAACCCGCAGGGATTACAATTGAGATGGAAAAAAAAAATGTAAAAAATGATGTAAAAATAAACTGTTATAAAAAAATCCATATATATATATAATTACATCGTTTTTCATTATGTACATTTTTTTCATCTCAGTTATAATCCCTATGGACCTCCCATCACCTGTGGACCTCCCACTACCACTTCACCCCTGTGCCATCAACATAGCCCTTATGTGCCCTTCCCACCCCCATTTTAATCCTATTTCCCTCTCCACCCCTACAGAATGTCTCTGGTTTATAGTTGTTTGTTGATTTTGTTTTTATTTTATTACAATTGCCTTCCTACCTCCCCCCCAACACCCCATCCCTTACACTCCTGCTGTGAATGAAACTATCAGTATTTTTCTTTTTCTTTTTGACTTATTTCACTAAGCATGATCCCTTCAAGATCCATTCACAATGCTGCAAATGGCATGAGTTTATCTTTTTTGATTGCTGAGTAATATTCCACTGTACATATGAACCATATGTTCTTGATCTTACTGCATTACACCTTTGAATTTTTTAATACTTCATTAAGATACCATAGAATTATGCTTTGCAATTATGTGATATTGAAAATATGTATCCAAATACACATTCCCAAATTTGTTTAATAAAAAAAGAATAACCATCTTGTTAAAAATAAAGAGCACATGTATCCACAGTGCTAGCCTATGAATGGGCACAGATCTACACCCACAAAGTTAAAGAAAACATTAGTTAACCAGGTAATAATTTACATTTTCCAATCTCTTTAGATGTGATTATTCAATATAATTTTGGACTAGGTTTCCTCAAAGTATAACAAAGTAAATAATAGAAGTGGGGGGGCAGGAATTTAAAGGAAAGAAAATTCTATCAATCTTGGGGTCCTCCCTGGTGGTACAATGGTTTAGTTAAAGTGCAGCACTATGAAGCTATAACTGACAGGTGGGTCAACAGCTCAAGAGTCCACATGTCTTGCTGAGCGCCAGATAATCCACCAATGAACAAAGTCTCTTGACAAGTCTGCATTTATTGTTTACAGCGAAAATTAGAGAAAAATCATAACAGGTTACCTAGCATGATGAAAAAATATACTTACTTGTATTTATTTCCAGTTCTTGGGTGAGGTTGAATTTTACAGCGATAAAGTGTTGGATCCCTCATACAGCCATTATTACTGCTCATGTCAATTTTTGCCCGCAAACAACACGACTGGCCAAACTGGCTCCCTTTTTTCATTTCTTCCCACATTTGTAGATTCTTCTCAATAGCTATAAAATGACAGTTACATTAGATCACCTAGCCAACATATTAGTAACTGGTAGAATTCAAATTATTTTTAAAATCCTGTAATTTGATTCAAGCATTTCATGTCTTCACTTTATAGCATGAGTGCACTGTCAGTTTAATAGTATTATCAGTTCCAGGACCAGTTACCAAGAGAATATGCACTAACACTGAGGAAATCACCCCACTATTGGATTTCAGAAGAACTAAAGCCAACACATCCTCTAACATAGTCCACTGACATACGAAGAAATGCAAGGCCTAACTAAGGTTTTCTCTCTTCCATTTTCCCATCATGGTATGATGGGGCACCCCACTCCCTCAAATTTCACACTGTGCCAGTGCAGCAGAAGCATCCTTTTCCCTTGCCGCCTTCCGCCCAGGGGACCAACCGGTACAGCCCAACCCATGGGGCCCACAGGCATCGGTGCTGCAGCTTGTGCTCATCTGAAGAACACGGCTAAGGCTGAGAGCCCCTTGAAGCCCCTTCAGAAGAAAGCAGGATATTCTTGGATGGAGCAAAGGGGAGATGACACTAAACAGAGAGTGACACAGGTTCCATCTCAGAGAGAACAAGTTCTATATCCCAAATCACTATGGTCCTGCATACATCAGGATGTTGACAATCTGCCTCATGGGCTACAAACCGTTCAACAGTGGTTCTATGTAGAAACTAGTGAAGACAGGACAGGTACTTTCCAGCCCTCAGAGAATTATGTGAGTCCAAAACTTCAGTTGTTAATTACTATTGAGACTTTACCAACAAGGGGAAAAAAGATTTCAACAACAACAATTTGAATATCCTATATTTCAAAATGTGACATTTGAGACTAAAGAGTAGTGTGGGAGTCTGGTGCACCACTACAGAGAAAAAACCCCAATTCAGAAAACTTTTTTTGTGACATGATATTTCAGAGATGCAGGGTAGCATAAAGCTTACAGATTATATTCACATGTACTTACTTGATAAGAGGAACACTGGGGTACTTATAAAAATTACCATCCAATATTTCAGAAAAGATAAGGATTTAAATTGAGAGAACTACAAAATGGAGAGGGAGCCACTGAAATGGGATGAACGCAATGCAAAGGTCAAGAGACAACATGGGAGACTAGTCACACACAGTTACGATGCTCACAAGGTAGTAATAAAGTGAAGGTGGGAAAGAAGCAGGATTTCTAAGAGATGAATTAAAATATGAATAATATTCCCAAACTTTTGTCAAATCTTCAAATAACAAATCATGTTGGCCAAAGAAGCAGAACACAAGCAAAATATATCAAACATAAAATATGCCTTACAGTTTTTCCTGTGCTTCGATTCTGCCCTCTGCTCACGTTCTGCTTTCATCTGCTCAGCAGGCGTATCATCCACGTAAGCCTTCCCTTCCCGAATTAGCTTCTCTGCATATTTCATTATAGTTTCAAAATGATCCGAGGTATAAGTAAATTGATCTGGTTTGATATGCAACATTGCAACATCTTCCAAGATAACCTGCAATAAGAACGTAGAATAACCATCTGCTTATCTTCTGCACTGCCTTGTGTATTTCCAATCCTTGGCATTGTATTTGGGCAAATGTAATAAAACACCATCAGTCTTACATAGCCCGAAAAGATTCTGGAAGTTGTATGGTATCACAGCAGGAAAAAAAAAAGGTATCACACTAGCCTCAAATTTACATTTTGCTGGAGCTTTCCATTTACTCTGGAAAAGCTGGTAATCATCAAGCATTCTAACAATGATTTGCTCTCTTTCTGAATATTTTGCAGTACTTCTGAATAAAGAGGATAAGAGGCTAGGAAACCTTCATATTTTTCAATGCCTACTTAAGTGTTTATTTCATTCATCAACTTAAAATTGTATGACAAAAGGAAACCTGACCTCTAGTGAGCAATTAAGAAATTGGAATTTTTAATAGGAAAATATGGCACTTAGGTAAATTCTACAGCAACTGAGAAAGAAAAAAATAAACTAAAAGCTTTTTGGTACAATTATTTCTTGGCTTAGGCCTCAGATACAGAATATAGAGGTATGGGGGGTGGGGAATCAGCTTATGAGAACAACTTCAACTTATTTTTATACCATAAAGGTATCAGGTCATCTTCTAATGTCAATAAACTTTTCTGACAAAGGGTCATCACTACACCTTTTAATTACCTTCTCAAAATCTTCCTTTTCTTTTTCAGGATTTGTGTCATCAAATCTCATGATCAGTTTCCCTTTAAAGTTAACCTGGTAGTGCTGGTTCAGAAGAGCAGCTTTTGCATGCCCAATGTGTAAGTAACTAAAACAAAAACATTTCACAGAAAAACTCATTAACAGGCTTTAACTAGATACTTAAACTTAACCTTTTTGAGGAGCTGAGAACTAAACAAGAATCCTTCGCACTCCAAGTCATATTTTATATTCTAGCATGTATGGTGACAGAAAATCTGACCCAGACAGGAAGAAAAAAAGAACAGTATTTATAAAATAATCACAAGAAGCCATTCCAGGTGTAAAGTCTCACAAAGGAAAAAGTCAGGGGCCTCCCTGGTAGTGCAACAGGTTGAAATGCAGCACTGCGAAGCTGGCCACAAGTGCCTCATGTGAGTTCGATCCCTGCCCAAGGGAGATCCACATGGCACAGCAGACCTCTCTCCTGTGTAGCCCGCTGCTCCCCTCAGCAGTGTACTTCATCCATCTGCCTATTCTGCCCCCCAGTCTGGTTCTGGTGAGCCCTCTCACCACCCCTGCACCTTTGGCCTATACCCCATTTCTGTATAAATAAAATAAATCTTAAAAAAAAGATTTGGTATATGGAAAATAAAAATCAGATTAAAAAAAAAGGAACAAAGCATTACCAACATTATAACCTGGTAAAGGATCATCTTCTTATTTTTTAAAAGAGCTCATTTAGTTAGAGGAAAACTCTCCCAACTGTTTCTAATGCTGCATGTATAACTAGACTTGGGCCCCCACCCAATGCCCACCAGAGAGAAGTGCCTCTGAAACTGCCACTGTCACTAAGATGACTAACTGAAAGAGAAATCACTCTGCTTCCTTCTCTGGGCTTCAGTTTCCTCAGATGCCAAAAGAAGTGTATCTCAAGGGAAGATCTCATCCATCCCTAGCCCTGCACAAATCACAATCTACGAAAACATTATTCTAAGGACAGATGACAATTACAAAGAATGAAATAAATTGGAGGCATTGATAATATTACAAATCAACATCCTCCTCAACCAATATACTAAAGTGCCACTGCCGAAAATATAATTTATTAGGCAGCAAAGTACTGAAGCCATGAAGTTTAAATGCTCTGTTCTCACTACTTTTACTTCTTTCAACTTCAATGTTACCTGAAGTTACACTGTTCTCTGCTGTCTTATAATCAACTATCTTCATGCACCTATGATCTCTGTTAATAGGAAGTAAAAGTCCAACTCCTTTTTTGCCTTTATATTATCTTTTTAAATTGATTTACTTTTAGAAATTCATACAGCATTCTAGGTCAATGATTCAATTTTTAAAAGATTATATGCACAAGTTAGTACAAATAAATATAATGCAGTGTTTAGGTTTGTTCAAAACTTTCTGCATAAAATAAAGAGCTGCAATCCCAGATGAGATCCTAGAACAGAAAAAGGACATGAAAAGACCTTAATGAAATCAAAAATGTATGGCATTTAGATAATAATATTTCAATATGGCTCATTAAGTGTGACAAAGATTGCTTTATAATATATAATGTTAATTTGAGACAACTGGTGTAGGGGGACTTTTTTTTACTATTTTAGTTAACATTCCTGTCAAACAAAACTAGTCTAAAATAATAATAAAAAAAAAAACTAATGAAACTAAAGGACTGTGAAAAATATATTGTATGCAGTATGTAGTTTTCTTTCTTTTTTTTTTTTTAAGATTTATTTATTTATGCATACAGAACTGGGGTACAGGCCAGAGGCTCAGGGGAGATGAGAGGTTTAATCAGAGACAGAGCAGGGAGCAGAACAGGCAGACTGATGAAGTACACTGCTGAGGGGAGCAGTGGGTGGGTCAGAAGAGGTCTGCCATGCCATTTGGGTCACCTCCCAGTTCAGGCATGGAACTCGTGCTGAAGTGGTTGTGGCTGCAGCTAGCTTTTTAGTGTTGCACTTTAACCTACTGCGCCACCAGGAAGACCTCTGTATGCAGTTTTCAATGAAAGTACTGTATGTGGTAACATGCTATACCCACTCTTAACGAGAAAAAACAAGCAAACAGGACTACCTCCTTTTTGACAGTGTACTTTATACACACAGGAACTAATTTAAGGAGGGTGATGAAATTAAGTTATTTTCTTGTTGCTAAAGGTATCATTTCTGAAAAATGAAATAATGTATGCTGTTCTAACAGATCTAAACTACAAGGAAGCTAAAAAGAGTTAAATAAGATAATTACAAGATAACTAATCAGTTCAAGAGACAACCTATGTGCTAAAGAAAACAACATATGTACTATGTTAGTATTGATGCTGAATTGGGCTTCTCCCATAATTGACAGACCTAGGCTGTATAACGTTTAACTATATGAACCCTAGAGCTAAACAACATATGTTTGAGTTTGTCAAGTCGCTAAAACGATTCATGTTTCCAAAACCATATATAAAATAAAGACAAAAGGGTCTTCCTGACAGAGCTCATAGGATTCTGGGTTACTGTGTGTAAAGCATTTCATAGTACCCACACATTATAGGTCTATATGCATGTTAACTAAGAGTAAGAATAAAATGCGAAAGGCAAATAAAAGGCAAAATGCAAGCGTTCTGGTCTTTCATGCAGGCAAAGGAAAAAAAATGATTAAAAAAATGTTAAAAATAATTTCTTAGGCAATACAATCAAAATTACGACTATTTTAAAAACTTAGGCACTGATTCATATTCCAAGTTTTAGAACTTATTTATAAAGAGCATACATAGCCTCTAAAATTGACATTAATTTAGAACAGATAAACATATTTCATACTATATGTAATAAACACAAGTTCACTATTCCAAGAAATGAGTGACAAAAAATATAAAAAGATAAGAAAAGGAGAAATGTGCAAATGCAGAGCTATAGTCAATGCTAAACAAAAACACAAAATCCAGCTTTTTAGCCACCATCCAATGGGACTATCACAACCTCTCACACCAAGCGCAATGATGGAGAGGGCAAGATGTTTGTGGGGATTAAACCATGTAGAACTTATGACTGACAGCACTCAGTCACCTACCATTCAATCATTCAATGATTCAGTCTGAACTTTCCAAAATCAGTATTCCTTGTTTGTCTACTACCTACCCTTTATTTTCTTGCCTAAATCTGCAAACTTAGAAGAGTGAAAGGGTGGCATTCTAAAACTGACTTTGCTGTTAGAGACACAAAATTATCTGTGAAAAACTACTAAATATACAGCTAAAAAAAAATGCTCCTCTTGGGCTCTCTCTGGTGGCACAGCAGGTAAACGCAGCACTAAAAATGCTTCTCTCACCTGCTACTTTCTGTTGTCTACATATTCCAAGTACCACACACAGGTGGAATTTGACTAGAAAACAGTAAGTCTGAAAATAAGCAAAATCTGAAAAAAGTAAATATCTCACTTACAAAATGTGACCCAACATGTGACTAAAGCAAAGTTTCTAAATGAGGTTGACTGCTTTATTTAGGGGCATTTTGCCTGTCCAGGGCATAGCAGAGGTGGGTACTATGGTAGGTTTCACTTGCCCTTAACTCCAGGAAGCTGGAAAAGGCCTGAGGAACCCCAGTTGGCTGCCCCCAGCCAGGACAGTCTCTTCCCTAATGAGCTATCAAGTATTACTATCGTCTATGAGTACAGGAGTGAATGGGTTGGGAAACAACCGAATAGAGAGAGCCTCTTCAGAACTCGGGGGAAAAAAATGACTTTAAGATACTTCTACCTGACTTCTACAGCTCAATAAAAGGATAAAAGGCCTGCTCAGGGTACAAATACAAATCCCTATTAAATGAAAGCCAGAAAATACCCAAAGGTCAACAAAATCTAAGCCTCTGCACTGATTGTTTTTTGATTTATAATTAAAATTCTGTCTAAAGTAAAATCAAAAAGTTGATTCTCTCCAAATGTTTTAGTAAACTAAAACCACAAATTTAATAAACTAACATTAACTGTTGATAATTAAGAAACTATTAAGCTATTTAGAATTTCAACTTCCACAATTAAAACTTCATTTTTTTCTATGAGCCTATTATGAACCTACTAATAGTACACATATTTAATAAGTATTTTAAAGCTTTCCTGCCAAATATAAGTTATAAGTTATATTTTCTTACCCACTAGCCTCTGGAGGAAATCTGACAGTAACCTTTCCCATCTCTGCTCCTGGAAGTTCAACAAATTTCCCAACATCTTGCCTTTTCTCAGGTGCCTGAGAAGGAGAACGACAACAAAAGCAGTTAGATGATTAAATATTTATGAAGATGGTCATTCAACAATTACTTACTCAATGTCTGCTAAGGGAAAAAATTATGACTAGAACATCATTTCCATATGTGAGTATTCAAAATCTTGCTAAGTAAAACCACATACCAGTAAGAGAGATATGCCTGTCTAAATATATGCACGCACAGTCGGAACCATCAGCTAAGGGTAGCTAATGGCATGCAGGACTATCAGGTAACACTGAAGAAGCTAAGAGTCCACGAGGACCTTGAAAAGCTAAGTGGAAGATGGAAGGTGCATAAGGCATTCATCCTACAGAAAGGAATCCATCAGAGGTAAGACCCAATGACAAGGCAGAGCAGTAAGGACCACATGTTAGTTGAATGGGCAAGGATGTGGAAACAGCTGAGTAGACACAAAACATTAAGACCTTTATTATAAGCGTGGCTTTTGTGACTTAGGTAATAGGATTTCTCAAAGGTAACTGGACTCTCTATTTGTATTTGCTAAAACGATATCCAGGGTAATGCAGAAACATAAGTAGAAAAATAAAGAAAAACCAAAGAAAGAAGCTAGGCCATGAGATTGTGGCATTTAGCCATGCAGAGAGTAAACAAATCGATAAATAAGGGAAACAAAAATTGAATTTGTTCAGATGTGAAAAGTGGAAAAGATGAGTGAAGACTTTTAGTCAAATAACTGAATAGACTGTGATGTCTTTATCCAAGCTGGGAGTTTTCAAACTTTACCATACTGAAAACCTTTAAATCAAAACATTACCACACGTTTAAGATATAAAATATATTAAAGCAGAGAAAGTGGCTGGAGAGGAAGGCCTTATCTGCCATCCTCTGTCACATCCTCCTACAGTATCAACAAAAGGCTCTGTAGAAGTCCAAGGCTAAATGGGCAAAGGCTCAGAACCCAGAGAATAGAACTCTGAGCAGAAAAATGGATTATCGACCTATAAAATAATGAGGTCTTAGTTACTTGGAGTTCAGATTTCCTAAGAGACACACATTCAATCATAATAACTTTTTAAACACAAAAATAGGGAGACTGAGGCCTTTTATAATTAAACAGCTAAAGTCCAGTTAAGTCTTAACAAAAGACAATTCTTCCAGGAAGATCCTTTTTATTTCATGAAAGAAAAATGAGTAGGACTTTTTTTTTCTTTTTTTAAGATGTAGCAGCTCTGACACACTGAGATGTGAGCATTACAGAAAATGCAAAAAGACATACCACTTTAGCTCTGGTCGCTGAAGCATTCCACTTGGTACCTACTGACTGGAAAGCCTCCTGGGCTTCAAGAAAGCCAAACCAGCGCTTCACATGCACTGGAGCGCCATGCTGCTGCAGCTGTTCCTGCCACGCAGCACTTCCTGTTAGCAAACACAATTTTAAAACCATTCCATAAGTCTGCAATTTCAAAAGAAGTTCCAGTCATGGTGAATTTAAGTAGATGAGACAGCTTAGAGTTGTGCCTATATAATGAAAATTTTAAAAACTAGATATACATTGAAATGTTTGAAACTGAGATATTTCACAAAATTCACCAAAACAATTCTCAGTTCAATTCACTGAGGTGAACACTAAATCCAGCCCTCACTGCTTCCATACACCCACTCAAAAGCCAACGCTGCATTTCATGATAAAGGAAAGGCTCTGTGATTTACTTCATTGATCTGCCTGTTCTGCTCCCTACTCTATCTCTGGTGAATCCTCTCACTGCCCCTGTACCTCTGGCCTATACTCCCGTACTGTATGCATAAATAAATCTTAAAAAAAAAAAAAATAACAAAGAACAAAAAGGGGAGGGGGAAGAGGATTAAGATGGGAACCAAGGGAAGGTAAATTAGGAAAAAGGGGACTATTACCTAGTGAAGAATGCAGTTGCAGTGTTTGGTGGGGAGCATGATGTATACAGACAGAGCCGTATAATGCTGTACACCTAACACCCAGATGCTATATGTTATAAATCAATGCTGCTGTGACTAAAACATTTTTTTCAGATGTAATGTCAAAATTCAATACTGAAAGATGATGTCTTTTTAATATCACAAAGCTAAATGCTATCTTCCTTTCATGAACATTAAATCAAAAATCAAACAAGACAAAAATGTCATGAACAAACCTATAAATAAAAAGGTCTAATTAGAAAAGGTAGTTATTTCATGTTGGTTACTAATAATTTGGAGGAAACTGTAAGTCACAAAAAGTATACTTAGGAAAAACCCCATGTAATCTAGATTTAAGAACAGTAAAACATTTTGGCATATTTCAGGATGAGGAGTATGGTTTGTTGTTGGTTTTTAAAGGAAACAAATTAGCAAAATTGAAGTCCCTTTGTGCCTGTCAACAATCCCACATCCTTACCTGCTACCAAATCTTCATGGGTAATGAAAAAAATGATCTTCTAGAAGAATAAGTCTCCACTCATAAACCTACCTAGCTACATGCAAGTCACAAGAAACAGTACTGAAAGAGAAGGGTTAACATAAGTGACTTCATGATAAGAACTTCTTTGCTAAGAATAAGACCAACTCAGATGAAAAAATGCACAAAAAGAATGATGTAAAAAAATAGAATAAAATAAAGAATAAGACCAGTTCTAAAAGCAGAAGGATGCTGGGGGAAACAGAGGCAATGGTGTACAGAGGATTCCTGCAGCTTGATAGGAATAAAATAGGCAGGACGGTCACTCCTTCTCAAGAAAGTCTACAGTGACCTCCTATAGATATCAGTATATAGATGGAGAAAGGGCTGCACACTTGTATATGTGGAAATGTGTTCTTATCCAGTAACATGTTAAGTAATTAAAACAAAAAATTCTTTAAGAATAATTGATACCTTTTAGGGTGGCCCAAACACAAAAATCTGCTAAGCTCAAGGAATTTCCAACTAAATATGTTCTCAGAGACAGGCAGAGATTGAGCTCGTTGACTGCAGAGGTAAACAGACTACATGAAGACAACTTTGTAGCACTAAACTCCAACCAGTGATCAATCTGTCAAGAGAGAAAAGAAATGCACCCCAAAGTTTAGATTTAAACAAGCAAACAACAAATCTCATTTAGAGCCAGGCCTTGCTTATCTCAAATTATGGAACTTTCCTTTATATGAACTTGTGATTGCCTACGATGAAAATCAGCACTTGAAGTAAACACATTTTGCTTTTTCTGTTTTCTAGTGTTTGGTGTTTCAGATGGAGCATGAAAAAACACTTAAGGGAAGAAAACAAATAAATAATTGAGAACTACTTATTAGGGATAACCAACTGAACATACCCAACAGGAAGTACTGAGGCCAAACAAATTCATATCCTTGGAGAATTAAAAGTCAGCATTTAGATACCGGATGGTTTCACTCATAGCAGGAGTATAATGAACCAGGCAAGAAAATAACAAGAATAATGAACAACCATATACCAGAGACATTTTGTGGGGGTGGAGTGGGGAATGGGATCAAAAACGGGGGGGTGGGGAGGGAAGTGCACAGGATTATGGTGCTGGCACACAGGTGACTTGGTGATGGGAAACCCGCGGGGACTACAATTAAGATGGAAAAAAAGAAAGAAAAATTTACAAAATGATGTAACAATAAGCTGTTATAAAAAAAAAGTCAGCATTTAGAAACTAGCCTTTGTATTTTGAATTTTCTAAGAAATAGAAAAGTTAAGAGCTGAATACAAATAGCAACACACCATTCTCCCACCTCTCCCCACCATATGAAAAAATCACTGCTTATCTGTTACTGCTATAATTAATTAAATAAGGAAAATGGAATCTACACAATGTCATGACATCAGACTAAGGCCTTTTCTAGGCGTGGTGCCTGGTGTGTAAGGTAAAGGGTTGCCTAAGATGATCTATATAGTCCTACCCAGCTATCAAACCTAGGAAGGCAGCACAAATAATCCCAACAGGGTAACTAGTAGGTGACTGAAAGTTTAAACTTAGAAACTAACAAGTTTTGTTTCTGAAAATAAAAGCAAGATGAGAATTCTATAAAATACACTTAACACCCTTAATGTAAATCATTGTGCATATAAACCAACAATAAAATGATGAGATTCTCAAAGGAGCAGAAGCATAAGTCAAATAAAGATATACACAAGAAAATGCTCACCTCGGTATGTTCCAGCTGGTTGGTGCCATAGAGCCCAGCTGTTGTTGCAACTCTCGCCAAGTAGCGGAGTATGGAGTTGACATCCGTGAAAACCACATTCCTAGACCATGAGACAAAATATTACTGCTGTTCTAACAGATCAGTGCTAGTCGTAAGACTTAAAAGAAATGTAAACGTAAATATATTTAGCCTGTATTTCTACTATATGAAAAAAAAACCCTAATTTGATACTTCACTTCTATAAGGTTCCAATTTGATCTGGAATGTTCAGTTAACCCAACAATTCACCTAAGAATAGACTATGTGATGTTTCATCACCACTATTGGTTTCTACATGTCTAAGTCTGTATGAAAATACAATTGGAATTCTGAGAATAAGTGATTTAAAATAAGGGCCTCCCTGCTGGTACAAACGGTTAATTAAGTCTCACTCCTATGAAGCTACTGGCAACCACTGCAGCATGAATTTGATCACTGGCCAGGGAGCTGACCCACATGGCACAGCGTTTGTACCAGCAGGGAGCCCCTTATTTTAAACCACTTATTCTCAGAATTCCAATTGTATTTTCATACAGACTTAGACACCCTTCCTTCAAATAAGATTTTGGTTCTCCCCGCCCCCAAAAGAACATATAGTATATCACCACTGCAGAAAATTTCAAAGCAGAGAAGAATTAAAAACACCCACAATTCCATCACACAGAAACAAGTACTATTAAAAGTTCTGTACATTTCTCAAACATATTTGTCTATGTAGATAATTATTTACAACAGATTATGAACATAATTATCATTAAACATTCTTCATAAGCCTTTTTTAGAGATGCATCGTATTTCATGCTGGGACTTACTATATTTTCTATTATTATTGATTTTAAATACTTCTGATTTTCTACCAGAATAAATTACAATGGAATTAAAACTCATCAAATCTTTCTGCAGATTTCTAGTTTCTTTTAATAGCTTGCTGACAAATAGGAGATTCTGGTTATATAGTTCTTTTAGAATGAAGAAGAAATAGCTTGCTGACAAATAGGAGATTCTGGTTATATAGTTCTTTTAGAATGAAGAAGAAAGCACCATACTCTCAGAGACAATCTACCAATTGGTAAGTACAGCAGGCATATATTTATTTAATCCTGGGTATTTTTAAAAACTGTCAGTACTGAAAACAAACATATGAAAACACTTACTCAGACACACGAAGAATATTCTCTTTCCCTTCCTCAACAGAAATGCTGACATTGTCTTTCACATGTTCTACTGCCAGCAAAGCTCCTAAAAATAGTGAGATAAAAAGATTTATTTCTCTTTATAAACAACATAGTATTTAAAACATGAATCATAAAGCAAAACGGATTAGTCAACAAACCAATATAAAGTCCTACAAGGAGTAAGCTTTTTTTCTCCAGCATTCTAAAAAGAAAGCAGTCTTTTGGTTTTAGAAAAATAACAAATTAAAATCCACTCACAGTCCAACTACTTTGAGTATGCTGAACTTCCAATATGGAACACTAAAATTAATCTTTTTCTCCTTCAGGGTATTAGAAATAGTACTTTGTATAAAAACTCTTGTCAGCAGTATTTGGGTTATTACTACATGGCAGTGCTGCACTAATTAGAAGTCCTTGTAATTTCTACTCTTTGCAATAACCTTCAGCTGTAGTGCTTTGATCTCCGTTTTTCAGAGAGACACTGAGGCTTGAAGTGATGTATTAACTAGCCCAAAGTCCTTGAATAAATTCTTGGCAATCAGGATTTCAGTGCAGATCTAAGGTTATCCAGAACTCAAACTCTAAAATAAAATACTCTTCTGCTCAATACATAATAGTTCACTAAGTTAATTAATGCTTTCTCCCTTAATTTGACTAAAATGGATAAAGGGGACCCAGATTTTAGTTTCTAAATTATCATCCTTCTCGAGAAAAGTCAGAGGCAAAGAAGACACAAGATAAGCGTGGAAAATCCTATTGTGGTAGAAAGCAAAAGTTTCAAAGATATGCCAAAAGGAAAGAGGCCAGCTTGGAGAGGCTCCCTCTGGCCAAGAGTGCACTGCAGCCCTAAAGTAAATGGTTAAAAACTTTACTGTAGTCAATGGAATCTTAATGCTGGATATAGAGAATGAACTACTGATACAAGTAACAAGACAGATGAATGTCAAAGCACAAAAGAATGTATACGTGGTTCAATATATATGAAATTCTACAAAAAGCCAAACAATAGGGCAGAAAGCAGATCAGACATTAGAAGCTAGAGACCGGGTGGGGACTGACTGCAAAGGGGCATGTGGAAGTTTTTTAAAGGCACGGAGGCGAGATAGTCTATCATTTTTTGTGGAGGAGGCTATTTGTCCACTTGCACACTTAAAATTGATGAAATTAAGTTATAACTCAGCAGGTGTAAATGTTTCTTTTTTTTAAGGTTTATTTTTTTTTAAAAAAAGATTTATTTATTCATACAGAACTGGGGGTACAGGACAGAGATGCGGAGGGTGAGCAGATTCACCAGGGACAGAATGGGGAGCAGAACAGGCAGATCGACGAAGTACACTGCTGAGGGGAGCAGCGGGCGGGTCAGGAGAGGTCTGCCACGCCATG
>NW_004567119.1:26737407-26738892 GCF_000260355.1 Condylura cristata
TAAATAAATAAATAAATAAATAAATAAATAAATAAATAAGAACTAGAGTGTAGGTCAGAGGTGTAGGTGGTGAGAGGATTTTCACTCTGTCACCAGAGACAGAGTGGGGAGCAGACAGGCAGGTCTACTGAAATACACTGCTGAGGGAAGCAGTAGGCCAGACAGAAGAGGTCTGCTATGCCATCTGGGTTAGTGCCCTGGCGGGGGATTGAACTCATGCCACAGTGGTTAGTATGATAGTGTTGAGACTTTATGCCCTATGCCATCAGGGAGTCCTAGAGCTAAAGTTTTTTAAAAAAATAAAATTAGGGCCCTCCCTGATGGCACAACACTGCAAGCTAGCCGCACTGAAGCTAGCTGCTTCAGCCGAGAGTTTGATCCCCAGCCCTAGGAGGTGATCCACATGGTGGAACAGACCTCTCCTATTTCACCCACTGCTCCCTTCAGCAGTGTACTTTGTTGATCTGCCTGTGTTGCTCCCCACTCTGTCTCTGGTGAATCCTCTCACTGCCTCTGCACCTCTGGCCTGTACTCCAGTTCTATATGCATAAATAAATAAATCTTTAAAATAATAATAATAATCAAATTGGGTAGTATATTTATCAAGTTTTACATCAGTGGATGCTACAATTAGTGGGTTTTTTTGGAGGAATGGAATGCTTAGAAAGCATCCCCACAAAATGTCTGGCAATTACAAAGGAAAAACCTCGTAGTAGGGAAAACTTTAAGATACTATCTTAAGTAATCAAGGTTAGAATCATTAGCAATAGGGGAAAATGAAGAGCAGGGTGCGAGTAATGGGCTACAGTGAAAAATGATCCCTACCAAGGATTCACAGACAGGATCTGGTCATGAGGAGACAACTGACATTCTGACTGGGGGACACTGTTCAAGTCAGTGGGCTGTAAACTTCAGAGGTTACGTTAGTGCTATGACTGTCAAGAAAACACTCAAAAATTATCATGGATTGAAAGAAACTGGGGACAAGACAAGAAGGGGCAAACAAAAGACACTGGACCTTTCCACCATGGAGGTGCTATAGGAACAGTCAGTGTGGAATGGGTTTGGGTCTGCATGAGGGAGGAATAGCAGCAACATGTATATCCTGATTTCAAAGGTTCTGTGAGGTCTTGTAAAACGTTTCCTCACTTGTGAGTGTTCCAAGGTGTTGAAGCATCGTTATTGCAGTATTCTGTTCAATGGAATGGGGGAAGGGAGGTGTTGTTTGTTCTACTTTTGTACTTTTTTAAGTTTGAAATAACTTTGACACTTAAAAAGTAATGCATGCTGAATGCATATAAAATACAGTAATTCTAGTAATCAATGTTTCACCTAATTTTATAAAAAGGCAAAATGTGGCCCTCCCTGGTGGCGCAGCGGGTTAAAGCACTGCACTGAGAAGCTAAAGCCACTTCCACATGAGTTCGATCCCCGCCTGCCCCCGGAGGAGACCACATGGCGTGGCAGACCTCTCCTGACCCGCCC
>NW_004567119.1:26739297-26744200 GCF_000260355.1 Condylura cristata
AAAAAAAAAAAAGGCAAAATGTATTCAATTAAAAAATAGAAAGAGGGCCTTCATGGTGGTGCAAAGGATAAAGTGCAGTACTATGAAGCTAACCACTTTCCCAGCTAGGGAGGAGACCCACATGGCCCAGCAGACTTTCTGTCTGCCTGCTGCTCCCCTCAGCAGTCTATTTCAGTTGATCTGCCTGTTCTGCTCCCCACTCTGTCTCTGGTGAATCCTCTCACACACACCCCTACCTCTGGCCTGTACCCTAGTTCTTGTATGCAAAATTAATAAATCTTTTTTAAAAAGCTGAAAAGAATTAAAAAATTAGGAGGGAGCTCCCCAGCCCAAGAATTAAACCCATTTTTTAAAGAGTTCCTTGGTCAGTTCCAGTTACTGGAATACGATCACATTCTAATACTGTAAGTGGCTATTAAATTGTCCTTTATGTTTCACTGGACTCACAGTTCCACCAAAATTGAGAATACTATGAGTATGAGTCATTTTGTCAGTCCAGTGTAGCCAATTGTCTCTTAAGTTCTGGGCTTTCTGGAACATTAGAAAAGTCTTTGGGACCGTAGACTATACTTACTTGTTCACAAATACGAGATCAATAAGCTACTTAAATCCTTTGTACAATTTCCCAAAATAATTTAAAAGAAAAAAAAGGCAGAAAATCTAAGTTATCCACAATAAAGTTGGCCACGCTGAAAAAACACTTTCAGATCGACGGACCTAAGACTATCTGGAAAGTGACAAGTCCGACGTTCACACTGACGTTTTACTAACTCCGTAGCGCGTGTAGTAGTGCAGTCCGCACTGCGCTGGGTGTTCCGACAATTACCCTGCCACCTTTAATTAAAGAGAAGTGCAGCCTCAGTTGAAAAACTAAATGCTACTACGATCGTCTACCTTGCTCCCTCTGAACGCAAAGAGACGTAAAGAAAAGTCGAGCCAAGTAGACTGAGGATCTCTTCTGAAAGGAGGAAGAAAGCTAAGTAAGATAGTAGTCACGGGGTGGGGGGAGATCCCTAAAGAGGGGATTCAAAAGTAATGGTATTTTAGTCTTGCAAAGCCATTTCTACGAACTCTTTTGGGGAGCAGCTCCACCTGTCAGATCACAGAAGGCGAGGGGCGCGGAACCTTCGTCTACAGTTCCGTGGACAGGGGCAGGCCAAACACCCAACGTGGCCGCCACTGCGCCAACCAGACGCGACGGCCTTGGCCTCCCCGCACCCTCCCGGGCTGATGCAAGCGATCCACGGCCTGGGCTCCTTACCCAACGGAGGGTCCCCGGTATTCACGGTCAGACAGAGCGTCGCCATCTTCCCAGTTCAGCCGGTCTACCACTCAATGCGCTTGCCTGGTCGCCTCAAACACGCTAAACACGCCGAAAGCTACAAGGTGCAACGTGTAAAAGCGCCGGACTCTGCTGCAGCCTTCGCCCCGCCCCTGCGCCGTAGCCGCCACTGTCACCGCCCACAACGTATGTCATCACCGCGCGCCGTCGCCGTCGCGCCTGCGGGTTCCTGAGTCTTCAACCCCGCCCCCTGTTGAAGTCGCCACGGAAAGATGCGGTTTGGCGTTCAGCTTTACGATAGTTCATAAAGCGAGGAAGGCAAACTGTAAAAATCATTACGTGAAGTCGGAAAGGAAACCTGTTTGGGATCCGTGTTTACAGAAACCAAAGTTTATGTGGGAGTAGTGGGAGGATTTAAGAGTGTTTTCTGTTTAGTGAGTTCCCCTCTTCCCAAGGAGAATATATATTTGAAAGTCATTTTTATGCGTGAAGATAATGATTAAATGAAAGGATGTATTTATAAACGGCGTTACTAAACGCCACTGCCCCGCTTGATTTGGCTTCGCTTGCTTGGAAAGCAGGTGTCTTTCACAGAATCATGTGATTCCTCCTCCTAAACATGTTTGATTTGTGAGCAGGTATACTCCAGGAGACCAAGGAACTGACTATAAAAGACATCTGGGTAAAAAATAGGTCCAGGGTCTCCCTGGTGGCGCAAGTGGTTAAAGTCCAGCACTATGAGCCTCTCCGCAGCCATTACACCAGTAGTTCGATCCCCCGCCAGGGAGCTGACCCACATCGCACAGTAGACCTCTCCTGACCCGCCCGCTGCTCCCCTCAGCAGTGAGTGTATTTCAGTTGACCTGCCTGTTCTGTTCCCCACTCTGTATCTGGTGAGTCTGGTGAGGTCTGCCGCGCCATGGGGTCACCTCCCCGCTTCTTAACGCTGTACTTTAACCCTTCGCGCCACCCGCGAGGGCCCATAGATAAATGAATCTTAAAAAATAATTTTAGATTTCGTCCATTATAAATAGAAAACTGGGGCCCTCCCTGGTGGCGCAGCCGGTTAAAGCACTGCACTAAGAAGCTTAAGCCATTTCCGCATGAGTTTGATCCCCGCCTGCCCCGGAGGAGATCCACATGGCCACGCAGACCTCTCCTGACCCGCCTGCTGCTCCCCTCAGCAGTGTACTTCATTCATCTGCCAGTGTTGCTCCCCACTCTGTCTCTGGTGAATCCTCTCACCCACCGCATCTCTGGCTTGTACCCCAGTTTTGTATGAGTAAATAAATAAATCGTTAATAAATAAATAAATAGAAAACTGTTCTGAGAGAAGTGAATGGATTAAGGACGTGATTTCCAAAGTGGCCAATAGTATTGCTTTTAGGATATACAAGTAACTCAAGGAATGGTAGCAAGAAAGAAGAGCTTTTAAAACATCATTCAGAGATACTGTGTTATCACACAGTAGGCTTTGGGTACGGATTTCCCCTGCAATTTGAAAATAGAATGTTTCTATTTAGTATGATTTAATAGGTTATGTTTTTAGTGTGGTAAAACTAAAAGATTTTTCCATGTAAATTAATGGGAATAGCATTCCCAAACCCAAAAATTTACCTACCTAATCTATTTTCAGAAATAATGAGAAACCTGTATAAGAATCTAAAGTTTGAGATCTATTAGATAGATGGAATTATGGGCAAAAGGCCCCAAATGAACCTGTATGTATGAATTTTTCTGGAATAGCCATCTTAAAATACAGAGAATCAAAATCACTGAGTTAAAAACTGATGTACTTTGTGTAGTTTTCTAGTGATTAGTATGTGCAGCCGGGTTTAGGGATGATTAATTTAAACCAGATACTTAATCCAACAGCAGAGAAATTTATTTTAAAACATTAGACAAAGACATAAAATAGGCAGAATGTCAGAAGAACTGTAATAGCATATATCATCTCCCATGGAAGGAATAAAAGTCATAACTTCCTACAAAAGTTAAACAGTGTGATGAAACCGCAAGAATGTCCATAATAGAGAATTTATGATTTTCAAATATTTAAAAAATAATAAAAAGCTGGTGAATACCATGAACTAGAATTAAATTATTATAAAGAAACTTTCCCCATAAATGTTTCATCAACATACATGACATTTTACTATATTCATAACTGAAATAGGAAAACTTTAAAAATTACTGTGAAAAACAAGAACAATAGTCAGATAACTTGTGGTTCTGTGTGCTAAAGTAATTTAGTTTATATGTAGGAATGTTGATTAAACAACTAACCTGGATGGTCAGTTGAAACTAAACCTTCCTTTCATTTCATATGATAGTGACGATAAATTTTCCAGATGTCAAAATTGATCTGGATGATTATCAAGATAAGTTTCTTAAACCTATATTCTACTCCTAAATAACTAAATATAAATTGCTTATCAGCAATGAATAAAGGTGGAGACTAATTCCACACAATAAATGTATTATTTGAGAACTGAGTTCCTCCTCGTGAGGTTGTTCTTTATGGAACAAGGGCATTTTTAACAGATTCTGGAACTCGACTTGCATAGTAGTCATAATTCCTGAGCGTGGCCAGCACCCCCGCAGAGTTCATGTGCTTCACTTCCTTGTTATACTGAAGGGCGTTTCCATGGATATCGGTTAACTTGCCTATAGAAAAAACATTAATATAGTATTAATGGTGATTAGATCATTGGATTTCTGGTTATTTTAAGTGCCTTTTGCTCCTTTATCAATAATGTGCAATTAATTCTGGATAAAAGCAGGATGGCAATGAGTTTTAATTCACTTGAAATTTAGGACTGTAGAGCATTTGTGAATAAATGAAGAATAAAAATGTAACTTTTCCTCCATAATTAAGCCTAATTTTATTATGTATTTTCAAGTTATATATCTTAGCATCAATTAATTTTCCTTTTCCTGAGGCAGTTACTCTCCCTATCATCTTCATCGCCACTATTCCCTTATTCCAAAGTGTTTCCTCCTTCTAGAGTATAATATTAATAATTAATTTGGTAATAGCTAAAGTGAAGTATGCTCATAAACTAGAACTGTGTAATATTGTATAATATTTCATTTAGCATCCAGATGAGACTGGAGTGTGTGAATTTAACTTCCTGGTCATGAACCATAGTATAAGATATCAATACCAAATATGACAGAATAAAAAAATCAAGTATTTTGGTTAAAAACAGATGGGAATCCATGTATATTTGAAAGTGAAAAATCATCTTAGTGCTCACATATTTGTAGCATTTTCATTTAGATTTTTTAAAAAAATCTAACTATGATCTTTAGTATAATATTGCGACAATGGTCATTACTGGCTTAAAATAAGTTGAGGGCAATAATGATTTTACTTTTCAAGGCAAAAAACCATAAAAGTAAGGCTAGGTCACCTCAGTGAGAATGGCAATCTTTAAACAACTACCAACAACAAATGTTGGCGAGGATGTAGAGAAAAAGGAACTCTCCTACACTGCTGGTAGGAATGCAAACTAGTACCACTACTATGGAAAACTGGAGGTTCCTCAAACTGCTTAACATGGAGCTTCCCTACGACCCAGCAATCCCACTCCTAGGTATCTACCCAAAAGACACAAA
>NW_004567119.1:26744410-26770923 GCF_000260355.1 Condylura cristata
TGCAGCAACTTGGATGGAGCTGGAAAAGATCATGCTTAGTGAGATAAGCCAGAAAGAGAAAGAAAAATACTGGATGGTTTTGCTCATAGCAGGAGCATAATGGACCAGGCAAGAGAATAATAAGAATAATGAACAGCCATATACCAGAGACATTTTGTGGGGGTGGAGTGGGGGGGATAGGGAGGGAAGTGCACGGGACTATGGTGATGGCACATGGGTGACTCAGTGATGGGAAACCCATGGGGATTACAATTGAGATGAAAAAAAATATAAACTATTATATCATTAAAAAAAAGTAAGGCTAGCATATATCAATAAAGGTAATTAAACTGTATATAGGCAAATTCCAAAGAGAAACAAAACTACTAAAAAGCTATTTTCTCATCTATGAACTGTAGGAGTGTGAGGAGGACTGGACTGGATAATCTTTAAATTTCCTTCCATCGCTTACAGCCTACGAGTCTAGGTAAATTCGTAGACTTGACCAGAAAGAAAAGGAAAAAATACCGGATGGTTTCACTCATAGCAGGAGTATAACGGACCAGGAGAGAAAATAATAATAATAATGAACAGTTATATACCAGAGACATTTTACAGGAGCGGAGTGAGGAATGGGATCAAAAACAGTGGGGGGGAGGGAAATGCACTGGACTATGGTGATGGCACATTGGTGATTTGGTGATGGGAAGCCCAAGGGGATTACAATTGAGATGGAAAAATGCACAAAATGATGTAAAAATAAACTATTATATTATTTTAAAAAAAAAGTAGTAGGCTTGAAATATTCTCTTAGCAATATATGAAAACTAATTTCCTGAAATGCAGTGTACTGACCTCCCACAGCATGTAAAATAACTTCGGGGGCACAAGTATCCCACTTCTTACATCCAGGACTTGCGAATACATAAGCAGATGCTTTGCCTTCGATCAACTGAATAATCTGCAAGATAAAGATAACTGTCTCTTGATCATGAGATGATCAGAAATACAAATAAGAGAAAGTGCTATTTCCATCAAGTAGTTTTCATCAGTTCCTTTGCCAGATTCAACTTAGGTTAAAACATTTTTTTGCTGTTTTAAATACCCGAGTGTTGAAATACAAGACTAGTGGTGTGAGGGGAAGAGTAATCAGATAAGCTCAAGTATTCACAGTTAGAGAAAGTTTTCTGTTTTTAATGTTTTGTTTTTTCTTAATTTAGTAGAGGAAATTTAATTTTCAATCTCATGGGGAAAAAAACACATCAGTATTACATAAAGGATAGAGAAGTATCAACCAACCCACTAATAAACTAGGAAGTGTGAAGAGGAATGATCTGGGGCATGGGCAGGAGGATGAGCTCAAATGGGGAATGAGGAATTTGAGATACCTACAGGAGTCATCAGGGTGACACTCAGGTATCGTCAATCCCATGAGATGAGGCTAGGGGTGTAGATGATAATGTGTCTGCTTCACAGTTTCCTCAGGAGATAGAAGTCTAGATGAAAGAATGAGAGAAGCATCCAGTAGAGGGCTGGCTGGCCCCTTTTTAGAGTGGGTGGGACAAAGGTATAGGTAGTAATCCAAGAGGTCCCTGAGAAAATAAGGGCTGGCAAGAGATGCAGGGTCTGATCAGAAAGACTTAACCACTGAACTCTCTTAGACTGAAAAAAACTTGAAGCATCAAATCTTTGTAAAATCTGAATGTTGCTGAAAGGTGCTTTTTCATGGTAAAATTACAAACTTTAACCTCTTCTAAAACTTATTTCACATTGTTTTAAAGCCCTGTGATTCAGTGGCATTTCAGAGTGGATGACAGACATCTTTCATACCTTATTTCCTGCTCCACCCACACGCAGCACACTGTCAGGGTTCATGGCAGTAACACAATCCGTAACCAACTTGTTGCTATGGGAACGGGTCGTTGTGACGATGTGCTTCCCTGCAGGTACTTCTTTCAGCTGAAACCCAAAGGCACCTAAACCTAAAACTCCCCAGATTGTCCGCCCCAACACAGCATCTGGTCCTGCCTGTGTGAACAAGTGAAACAACAGCAAAGCTCAAAATCATTTGGAGAAAAATGTTAGCTACTTAAAAACAGAATATGTAGCTACATACACCTTATGATAGTTAAAAAATAAAAATATGCTAATGTCATGAAGTGCAAGAACAGTGTCACTGACAAAGCCATTTTCCCAGGAGAATGAACTGGTTATTCTCATTTTGCTTCATCATTGGGTTTCCAAGGTTCTGATGGGAACTTTAGGGCTTTTCCTCTCTGAATCATCCAACCATTTCATTATTATATCTAAAAAAGTTGTTTTTTTTTTATAAAAGGCACTGCAATCTCAGGAACTGGAACATCACACGCCATTTCTCTTTACCTACGGAACACAAAGGACTGCCATAGTGGAAAAAGGTGGCAGTGATTATGTATTTTGCTGCTATCTATACTGTAATTCAACAGGCTGATACTGAGAAGTAGCCATGGATAAGGTGGCAGTAGCTAAAGATTTTACTGAGAATTGTAGTGGTAAAGTGACAATGAGGAAGCAAACTTAGGGTCTCTACTTTGCAGAGCTCAACAAATTTTCAACTATATTATTGTAGCTATATTATTGTAAGCATAACCTGCATTTCATGGAAAATAAAACTTATGCATAAAACAAAGTAAAACTGATGCATAAAACAATTAAAGTCCTCAAAACACCATAACATTAAGATGCTAAGCAGATACTATACACACAGTCATATACTTCATGAATACTAAGCATGTACCACACATGGGACTAAGTATCTGTATGTATTATCTCATCGCTCCAACAACCCCATGAAGTGGGTCTGATCCTCCTTGTTTTACAGTTGAGAAAAGTGAGCTCTGGAACCAGTGAATAACCTGACCAAAGAGTTCTAGCAGCCTCAAAATCAAACTTCTCTGTGCAGGCCAATATCCCTACTGCCTCAGGATGCTTTCAGAGGCTTCTAAACAGAGCTTTGAGGGCCCTACAGCAGTGCCCTGCGTGCTATAAGAATGACATATGCTGATTTGTCAGGTTGGATTCCCTGGGAAAAATTAAGCTGTGATGCAACACAAGAACAGATTCAGTTTACTCAATGAGCCTGCTGGTGCTCAAAGGGTCCTTCCAGGTGGTGCTAAAGTGGGATGAAATGCTGGCTTTATTCCCATACAATAACCCATCAGTGGAAATGTAGACCTTCGGGGAGGGCATGTCACTGGGCAGGGCCACTCTTCAGAGGTGAGGCAAGCCCTAAGCCACCAGCAGGTGCTGGTTGTCTGCCCTTAGCACTCCCTGCCAACGGGCCACAGAGGAGGCAGCGAACATACACAAGGTGCTCAGTGCGTAAGCACGTGCTTCCTGGGTTCCCACAGGTTGACATCACAGGAGAAGAGAGGCTGAAATCTGAAGAGGACAGATGGGCTCAAACCGCTCATAAGGGTTGATCACTGGGATGGTTCATGAGCTGAAGAAACCTACCATGTTTATTAATTCAGCTTTTCAGTCATTCTGAAAATGAAAGGAGAGCATACGAAAGTGTAATTGAAGATTCTGGTCTCTAAAACTTCATATCCCCCTGGAAATGAGTAAGTAGCAACGAGGATGAGACAAAGTACTACCGAGGTGGAGTTAATGCCATCGCACAAGATGGTCCGCCGGCCTCCTTCTGTGCCTTGACCACTGTCTCTCACTGACTCTCCTTCTCACTGACTCTCCTTCAAAAGCTCCACACCAACTCTGAGCAGGGGGATGAGTGGAGAAAAGCCTAATCTTTTCATCTCAGTGGTGGGCTCATTAAGATTCACAATGTTCACTATTCAAGCTCTGAAATAAAGATGCACTGGTGGTTTTGGGGGTTGGCACTAAATTGTGTTCTGTTAGGTGTCTACCAGTTCCAGTATTTGTTGAAACAGTTATAAAGTCTAAATTAAGTCCTTAATCTGACTCAAGAGAGCAATACAGGGCAAAGGGTAAAAGCTTGGATGGGGCTGCCTGCCAGGTCAGCTACTAACCACCTGAGTGGCTGAGCCCAAGTCCCTTGCCTCAGTTTACTCTTCTTTAAAACAGGGACAAAGATGCCTTTGAAGGACCGAGTGTGTGTTAAATGAGATAATACCTTGAGTCTGGCAGCAGAGTAAGGCCTGGATACATTGCATTGTGGTTATGATGGTTACGATTCAAAATGGAAGACTCAAATGCTTACCTAGTAGCCGGAATGAAATAGAGGGCAAAAAGGCAAGAGAGAAGGGAGATAACCAGGGTACGAAAGGAATAGTGAAATAGTGGTGAAAGGAGGGGACTAAGGAGAGAACAGACGGGAGAAAATGAGCTGTGCGTGCAAAGGACATGACAAGTCTGGTGCCATGGCTGGCCTGCCCCTCTCCTACTGCAGTGGAGCCAAACTCTAGCTATGTTTCTCACCTTTGTTTCATTCTTGGGTTCCCTTAACTTCTCCTTTTCATTGTTCTGTGGAAAATGAATACAATTTTTCTAATCTGAGAAAGAAGGATGCAAATTATTAACAACTCCTAAGCACTTATCTCTTTTGAGGAAAATGCCATGCATTACAAAGTTATCTATGTATCAGTACCTTTCTTTTAAATACTATATTCAAATATCAACTTAAAGTTATATAATGAGCACAAATCTGTTCCTGCATATAAAACTGTAAGACATCAGCGGCATATTAAAAGAACTAATGTTCACTCAAATGGTTCAATAAGGCATTCCCAGTAATGCAGAACTATTTTTGTTAAATAACCCTAAAAAGCATATGATTGTAAATAAAACCTTCTTTAGAAATGTCAGGGGAAATAAAAAAAAACATTTATCTTAGCAGAAGATATTAATCCTGCTCTTAATTCAATGTGGAAATTCAGAAGTTTTAGTCCCCATTTTGTTTCTTTAAAATTTATCAAAGCAGACTATGTCAATACCTTAAAAGTTTTATCTTGACCTTTAAAATATATTGTGATTGTGATTTCATGGTACACTCCTGCTTTGGAACTGCATTAGTCTGAGGTTTCTTGGGAAGATAATTTCTTGGAAGTATAACAGAAAGTCAAAGCAGATAAGAGAAGAAAGTAAAAGGAAGAGAGCAAGAGCACATTCAGTCCTGTTATCAGCGCCAACTAGACTACCAGCATCTTTGTCTTGGAAGAAACAGTTTGTTTCATCAGTATGCTTCAAGACCACCTATAAAACAGGTGTCTTGGGTAATTCCCAAACTTTTGCATTCGAATCACGTGGAATGCATAAAAATATATTTAATCTACACAGTGCACACATATATACATGCATGTACATTCCTCAAGACAATGAGCTCAAAGGTTCTATAAGTTTGGGGCATGACCTGGAATCTGCATTCATAAAAGCTCTCCAGTTGACGGCATGTGCAACCAAGCTAGCTGCCACTGGATTAGACATACCAGGAGCATAGAACACACTATAATCAGTTATCTCACAGGATCTTTTTGTATTGCTCAGTCATACCTGGTAGTTGTAATATGGCTGGTTAATAACTCCTGCTATGGCTTTTCCTTCATAAGCAATTCCAATAAGAACGGTTACATTATCAAGAAGACCTATGAAGAAGAAATAAGTATCCAGATATTCTAATGTCATGATACATCTTTAGCACACTCACTGCTCCAGGTTATTTTTTCAGAAAGGTAAGGAATTTGCAGGGTTTCCCTCAGGATCCATCTTACTTATGGAAAAATGCACAAATGCTAGGAGAGCTGACCAGAGATTGTAGGGTCCATGCCACCTACGGAATGGGTAACTATTTTCTCATTAATACAATTTGTAAACTAAACAAGTGGTACTGAAACCTCTGTGCCTACTCTGCTCCCACCCTCCTCACTCCTGCCTGCTGGGTAGCTCTTTTCGAGGACCTTTCTCTGCACTCACATTCCAGACCTCCAAAACAAGGTGTCTCAAAGTGAGGGGCGTGGACTAGAAAAAGCATTAGAATTAACCCACAAGATTTTTACAATACAGATTCTCTGCCTTCTACATAGATACTGGCACTGTCTATAGCATCTCTGTTTCCCAATGGAATAGAGAGACATTTTCAGTGTGTACACATGACCCACTCATTATAGATCTGTCTCATCCAAGGACAGAAAAAGAGACTTTTCTAGTCATTGAGAATATTTTTTAAGCCATGAAGCTAAGAGCCAAAAAAAGAAACCCACATAGATCTATCTTCTTTTAAAAAATAAACTCTAAACTTATGCTATGTTGCAAAAACTGTGGTGCTCAGTTTGCTACTTCTTACTTTCCTGTTAAAGCTATTTTACTGTAATTTGCTGCTTTCTAATTTTTCTCATTTTAAATAATTTCAGAGAGGAAGAACTCTGTACTGTATTTCAAAACCCACATTTAAAGGGAGGCTGTGGGCCTCCCTGGTAGTGCAAGGGGTTAAAGCACAGCACCATGAAGCTATCCACAGCCACTGCAGCATGAGTTCAATCCCCAGCCAGGGAGTGAGCCACATGATGCAGCAGACCTCTCCTGACCTGCCCACTGCTCCCCTCAGCAGTGTACTTTGTCAGTCGGCCTGTTCTGCTCCCCACTGTGTCTCTGGTGAATATGCTCACTCACTCTACCTCTGGCCTATATCCTAGTTCTTATATAGAAAACTAAGTAAACTTTTAAAGCAAAATAAAAAAAAATCAAGGGAGGCTGTGATGTGAGAAAGTGGTTTGGAGTAAGAAGAAAGTGGGATGGGCATGGGATGCAGAGGTGGCTTAGAAGGGCGGTATATCTGCTCTTCATTGTCTTTCTATTAACACAAAGCTGGGAGTTCACTATTGTTTAAACTTTGCTTTAGCATATTAGTTAGCCTATCTGGAGGACATTAAGATTGTGGGGCTGGTAGAGAATGTGTGTTGATGACAATTACTGCGCTCTATCAAGAATGAGCGCAAATACAGCTTCAGGACAGATGCAGAAAATATGGACACTAGCTTCGCACACAACATACAAAATGTCAAATGTTTACAAGTGAACATCATATACTAGTCCATCTGTCATGTTAAAAGAAAAAAAAGATACCAACCTTCAGTGTATTCCTTGGTACCATCTAGAGGATCAACCCAGACCACAAGCTAAAAAACAAACAAACAAAAAAAAGGAAATATCCAAATTAAAGGAAGACGTGGCATATATAATACACAATGGAATATTACTCAGCTACAAAAAAAGGCTCCCTGTGGGCACCACATGGATGGAAATGGACAAGATGAAGCCAAGCAAAATAAATCAAAGAGAAAAATAAGTATCAGATGGGTTCACTTATATGTGGAATCTAGAGCAACAAGACAGAAGATAAAACAGAACCAAACCAGTAACAAATCCTACAAATCTGGGTGAGAGGGGGAGGGGAAGGGAAGAGAGCAGGGCACAATGACTGTGGTGAGACAGTGGTGCCTTGCTGAAGGTGTGGTGCGGTGACACATCTCTGAACTGGGGCGTGTGATCCTACACTTCTGTACATACAGTGTTAAACTCCACTGTTACCTAAATACAATTAAAATTAAAAAAAAAAAGCGTAACTCTCCCATCCCAATTTTGGAAACTAAAGGCATATCTGAAGATGGTTATCTGAAGCCAGAGATTTAATGTAAGCAACTATAATAAAGTACCCAAAGGGATTTTTATGACCTATGAAAAATATAAGGTAGGGATATGCTTTGCCTCTTCCTAGCCCCAATTACTGATCAAATAGTTTACTACCAACTAAGTTAGATTTCCTCCATAAAAACACATTTATAATAGCTGCAGAGTGGAGAGGAAACTAGCAGAATGAGAATATCAGATAGTCATGTGTTTGCCTGATATATCTATGCGGCCCTCAAAGATTTCAAGTTCTTTATTGTTGCAATTTATTGCCTTTACTGTGACCAAGAAGCAAACACTATTGCCTTTACTGTGACAAAAAATGAAGACTAGAGTTCAGTAATACTAAGGATCATACGTCTTCCTCTTTGATGGCACTGTATTGTGCTGGACATGGCTGCTTCAGAATCTCCTCCCACTGGCCATCTTCAATCAGCTCCTGATCGACTTCTTCTGAGGGCAGATCCTAAAGCAGGAACATGGGGTATTACAAAAGGTTTCTGCTCACTATGATTTGTCTCACTATTGAAGAAGCACAGCATCAGAGTTTGCCCTAGTTCTTCCTATTTACCATTTAAGTCCAGAGCTTTTAAAGAAAACCAAAGAAGGACACTCCTTGGTGGTGCAAAGGATTAAAGTGTAGCACTATAAACTTGGCTGTGGCTATTTCAGCACAAGTTTGATCCCCACCCTGGAGGTGACCCATATGGCACAGCAGACCACTCTTGTCTCACCTGCTTTTCCCCTCAGCAGTGTACTTCATCAATCTGCCAGTTTGGCTCCCCACTCTGTCTCTGGTGAATCCTCTCACTAACCCCTGCACCTCTGACCTATACCCCGTTCTGTATGTATAAATAAATAAATCTTTAAAAAAAGAAAATTGCAAAAGTGACCATATGTGGCTCATCAAAGTTGACTGCAGAGGGTCACAACTCCATTATCCTAAATAAAGTTTAAAATTAAAAGAATGTATAAGTGTAAAAACTTATTGAAACAAGGGGCTTTGGCATTAGATACTTATAGTCTCTCTGTTGTATGAGATGACAATTCTTTCACTGTCACCATGTTAGAATCTTTGGGAAAGCATGTAAGCAAGCATACAAAACCTGAAAGCAGAAAATCCATCTCATTTTAAAGTTATAGAACTCTGTTATGTTACAGTGTGAATGCTGATTATCATAACAGGAGTTATATCATTTATGGTCAAGAATTGATACATCAACCTAGAAATGGGCTGACATATTTAAAAATGAAATATTTCCTGCAAGTCCAAGGAATACATTAATGGTTTTTGTGCTAAAAACACTACATTTGGCCCCCCCTAGTGGCACAGCGGGTTAAAACACTGCACTATGAAGCTAAAGCCACTTCCGCATGAGTTCGATCCCTGCCTGCCCCAGAGGTGGCCAAATGGCGTGGCAGACCTCTCCTGACCGCCCGCTGCTCCCCTCAGCAGTGTACTTCATAGATCTGCCTGTTCTGCTCCCCACTCTGTCTCTGGTGAAGCCTCTCACCGCCCCTGAGCCTCTGGCCTGTACCCCAGTTCTGTATGTACAAATAAAATAAAATCTTAAAAAAAAAAACAAAAAAACACTACATCTAATGCTTGAGATCACAATAGTGGCATATAAATAACTAAAGTAGTAATTATCAGAGTAAGCAGGGATTAAAGCAGAACTATATCCCTGAGACATCTTACCTCTTCCCCGATGATTGTTAGTTTGGGGAATTTTCTTGCCAGGGAAGAACATATACTCATTTGCACCAGCCTGTCAGCTTTGGTCTGCAGGTCTGTCGCACTAGTCTGCAACAAAGAATGTGAATTTTAGAATTACTATGAAATATGTTGTCTTCTGATTCCTCAAGAGCTTGTTTCATTTAAGTTATATCATCTGTTTTGAGATTCATGGAACTTACCACACCAAACAAGTCATAACCAGCTTCTTGATATGGCTTTTCTCGTGTAACTGACAGTGGCTAAAGTTTGGAAAGGCACTTTTAAATTATAGTAGTATATTTTCTCCCAAATTCATAAATTGATTTCATAAGTAACTTATCTAATCTCCTGCTTAAACAGGTCAAAACACAAGAAATTCATAACTTTCAAGGCAGTCAAAGGTAAAAACAGTATCTCCAGTTATCACAAAGGTATCCTGTATATGGATTCTTCAGTAACTTTTACACACTAATCACAATCCTAATAATTCAAGAGGCTCCAAGGACAATTCTTTCATAGAGAAAGAATTCCAATTTCTAAAATCAAAAAATGAAATGAAATGAATGGCAGAATATTTAGCTATGCGGCTCACCTATGACCAACCCCTTCCCCCATTCTACATATCAGAAGGTCACGCTCCAAAAACACAATAGAAAACTTTGGGATTGAGCCACAACCTCCTTTCTTTCAGAGAATTATGCCATGTTGTAATTTGGCAAGGTGGATTTACAGGTTATATTAAGCAATAGAATTTTTACATACTCTGCAAAGAATTTTTATGATACTCTGTAAAGGAATGATCATGAAAAGCTAACCATTTAATGCCACATTAAAATTTGCTGGTCATCTCGGTGCAAAGTACTATATTGTTAGACTGCAGAGCCACAAATACAGTGTGCCTGGCACACAGTAGTTGCTTTATTAATATCTGTACAGTGAAACTACTTACAGGCTTTGTTAAATATGAAAATTTCTTACAACTCAAGCAAATTTAGAGACTATTGCTCTAGAAAAAAACAGACAATAATACAGTCACTTGACTATATTAAGGAAGCCATGACAACCTTTTTCTTCTCTAAAATAAATACTTCATGTCATTTCTACTGACAAAGTACCAGACCTCACCATTCTGAGTCCTTGGTATGACAAATCTGATTTTGTTATCTTTTTAAATCAGATGTCAACATGTGATTCAAATTATGAACACTGTCTGACCAGCAGGGAGGGCAGTAAACATATCACTTTCTAACTTTAAAATCTTTTTGTTTTTCCAAATCTTTTTTTATTTATGCACACAAGAACTGGGGTATAGGCCAGAGGTGCAGGGGCGGGTAAGAAGATTCACCAGAGATAGAGCAGGGAGCAGAAAAGGCAGACTGACTGAAATATACTGCTGAAGGGAGCAGTGGCAGGACAGGAGAGGTCTGCTGTGCTATATGTGCTGACCCAGGATCGAACTGGTGCTTCAGTGGCTGTGGATCGCATCATAGTGCTGTGCTCTAACCTGCTGTGCCATCAGGGAGGGCCTGAACAGTGTATTTCTATCACTCCTTAGCTATCAGCTAAAGTGGCACTACTACTATCATCACAAGATAAAATCAATTTAAACAAAATAAGTGATGGTAGAAAAAAAACTAGAAAGAAACAATCCACAATATTGTCAGTGGTAGTATGATGGATGACTGCTGTACTTTTTCTAATTTTTTCCATTCCCATTTTAAGAAAAAATGATTAAAAAAGACAGTAACATCAGTAGCCTTGTGAAAGGAGCTGTTTTACATTGTGGGTGTCTTTGACCATGGATGTGGTCAACTAAAACCTTTTCCAGGGCCTCCATGGTAGCACAAAGGGTTAAGTTGCAGCACTATGAAGCAATCTGCACCCACTGCAACACCAGTTCCATCTCTGGCCAGGAAAGTGACCTACATGGTGCAGCAGACCTCTGCCTGTTCTGCTCCTGAATCCTCTCTTTCCCTACATCACTGGCCTGCACCCCAGCTCTTATATGAATAGATAACTATAACAGCCACCAAAAGAAGCCTTTTTCCAATAACTTTGAAATAGTTTTACTCCTTATTACATGAACATGAATACAAGATTTTATAATCATTCCTGGATAATATCCTGTTGGATTTAGCTAACTTTCCTCAAAGTTTGCAAATATTTTGAATACATGCTTAGTGATCCAATACATTACTGGCCTTCCTAGCTTCATTTCATTAACAACTTTATCAATACCCTCTGTATCCCCATCTTTTACAACAGTTTTGAAAATATATATTTTAAACCTATTTAAGTTAATGCTTAAAGAGAAAGGACAGTTCTGTAGTGATTGACCAAGAATGTTTTGGGGTTGAAAGTTTGTTACAATTTTGATTAAATTTTGATTTGCCCCGTACACTTAAGTTATGAAAATACCTAATGGTTCAGGATGTCATCTGTAGTCTTAAGAATTACTTCAATCTTTCTTTGAAAAGAAAGAGGCTACCACAATTTTTTTCTTAAGACAGCATATGTCTATTTCCTATACTACTAGCTTAATAGTTCCATCTGAAAATGAAATGAGACTACTTCTATTTGTTGTTATGATTTCTACTCTTAATTTTTAAAAGTATTCACATTGAATATCCTGTAACTGGCTCACAGAAAGTTGCTTCTAAGTTGATTTTTACTCATATATACGGTCCTTATTTTTTGTAGATGCCTGAGTTATAAAGAAGTGACTTCACTATATGTCTTAAATCAATTAAGGGTTAACCATTAATCATATCCTGTAATTTTCCCAGTAGGTCAAAATTATAGTACAATCGTCCATAAGGAATCTGAGAAAAAGTCAACTATGGAAATTTGCTTTTAAAACTTCTAGTATGAAATATAGCTAAATCTTGTGAGGCAAATGATATTTTAAACTAGAGTACATGCATACTGGGATCTTTCTAAAGGTTGAGGCTACAGATCAAACTGCCTTCTACACTAAACAGAAAGAAAAAAAAAGTCTGTGGAAAAGGTAAAAGACTGTGTTTTCTGCCCCTCATGTCTCATGTAATTCTTTTAAGAATTATATATCCCTATAAATTATGTTTCTGACAACTTTCCCATATTTTTAATTAACATTTCATAATGTTAAACTTTGTTGGGGTTTCTTTAACATAAAGAAAACAATTAAAACCTTGAAGGCCTCCCTAGAGCTGCAGGGGTCTAAATAAAATCTCAGCTCTAACAAGCAATTCCCAGCCAGGAAGCTGACCCACATGGCAAGCAGACCTCTCCTGTGTTAGTCCCTGCTACCTTTAGTAGTGTATTTCAGTAGCTCTACCTGTTCAGTTCTCAACTCTGTCTCTAGTGAATCCTCTAAACCCCATACCTCTGGCTTATACCCTAGTTCTTGTATGTATAAACAAATAAAAATAAATTTATATTAAAAAACTAAAACCCTGTATATATGGGGTTCCTATTGGATTTTTACAGAACATATCAGGTTTACTAAGGATTGCAAGATTTTGCATATGATAGATTTGAGGATTTGAAGCTCAGTTACAATGCTTTGTGGCTGGACACAGTCTGAAGGCCCAGACATGTAAGTTCAGTTATACACCACTGGCTTTGGCTATAAGAAGTCTGGAGTCATTTTCCGAATAGAAACAGGGCTTATGTGAATTAGGGGTCTTGTAATATCTGTAAGGGAGTCACTGATCATTTCGTACTAAAGTCTGCAAAGGTTATTACAGCAGTCAGCTAAATCTCAAGGAACAAAGATAAAGTTGGTATGAAATGAGATGAGACTTTCAGTACCTTCTCCACGATACCCAGGTCTCCTTCAGCAATAACACGTCTCACTATCACACCTGCCTTTTGAGCAACAGAGTATGCTGAGGCTACCAACCGCATCAGTACAGTGTGACCGGATGCCATGATGAGCCCTGGGGGGGGGGGGGGTGGACAGAGAGATGCTGTTAGCTTCAAAGTCAACAACAGCTTTCATTAACTTCAATTCCCTTCAACACATCTATATTCAGCACTTACCTGGGTCTGTACAAATCAACTGTAAATTATTTATTTCTAAAAGAAAACTGGAAAAAAACACTTCAGTATTAGCTTTCTCAGTAAATTCCACTGTGCTCTTTTTCTCCACAGAGGAGTCACATTTTAAGCTTAGGGGAGATCAGCCAGGCTGCTGAGCTGTTTCGTGTGTGCGGTGTGCAACGTGCAAGGGATTGGGAGGTGCTTCAGGGTCTTAAATATCTGCCTTTGAGGAGATGCCTATTTTGGTGTCCTGAAGGAGGAATACTGCCTATAACATGTCAAACATAAAACTGGTAAGTGCCAAGAGAAAAACGAACTGCATCAGGAATATGAGTGCGTGTGTAGATGAATGAAAAAGGAGAGGGACTGCATGGGATTAAAATTCATTTCAGTAAATCAATGAATATCCCTTTAGAGTAAGTCAATTAACTAATTGGAGAGATGATAACTCATCTGTAAATGTGATGATTGTTAAGACAATTCCCTGGTGCCAACGAGAAACACAGAAAAAAAAACAGCCAGCCTTTAGGATGAAGTGTATTGCTCTTTGAAAATATAAATGCACACCCTGCACTTCCAGTGACTATTCAGATGCTGGAAAGTACCACCTAAACTCCCTCCAAGATTGAAAGACTTAGTTCCTGGCTCCCAACAGTATAGCTAACAGATAGCCGTTAGCCACCATCTTTCTTTGAGAATGTTTCTGCTGAGAAGAGTCACTTCATCTGAACCTGGTCAACAGCAGGGGTCAAAGGTCACTGCCCCCTCTAACTCAGTGCTGGTGCTGGTGCTGCTGCTGCTCTGATGGGACATCCCTGCTTCTGGACACCTAGGGGGTCAACTGAGGCCTTCCGATGCACATGGCATCATGGCTCAACTTCCCCCCCATTCTCCACATTCCTACTCCCCCCACCCCCTTCCAACTGTGGGACACTTTCTCTCTGAGCCTTTGAGTGTTTACCAGAAAGCAACCTATGACAGAAATCTCCCACTACTAATCAAATCAACATTATTTCAATGCAATAAGAGAATAGGATACAGAACATGAAGGACACTGGAAACCTTGGATCAACAGTTCTCATTCTCCCATCAGTTTCTGATGCATCTTAATCTTTCTTTTTTCTATCATCTATATTCTAGTCACAGAATTATGAACAGAATTGAGACAATCAACACATTTGAACCTCATCAGAAGAGAATTATAATTGGTAAGGTTATGACTATGGTGTCCAGAATGAAGATGAAAATAAAAGAGGTTTGTCTGTATAATTGAATTCAGTTTACTTACTACATCAACATTTCATTATGTTAACGTTCCTGGCATATTAAGTGTTACAGTGGAATAAGATTATAATGATTCATTATACTAATTACAGCATCTCAAAGAGAGAAGTATTTTAATCTATGCTTTGTTGGCCTTATCTCTACTTCCTTCTATCCATGACCAAGCAAATATCAGGTTTATTCTGCAGTAGAAAAGGCCGTGTCAGACAATTAATGGCACCAATCAGACATCTTAACATGTGTTAGAATGGGCTGATATGCTCCTACAATCCTCATGCGCTATAAGACTCCATTTGTGAAATTCCCTCTCTGATTTTTTTTTTTTTAAAGATCTATTTATGCATAGAACTGGTGTACAGGCGAGAGGCAGGAGGTGAGAGAATTCACCAGAGACAGAATGGGGAGCAGAACAGGCAGACTGACTGAAACACGTTGCTGAGGGGAATAGCTGGGAGCAGTGGTAGCAGGAGAGATCTGACATGCCATGTGGGTCAGCTCCCTGGCTGAGGATTGAACTTGTGCTGCACTGGCTGCGGACAGCTTCACAGTGCTGCGTGCTACGCTTTAACTGGTTCCACTACCAGGGAGGGCCCCTGTATGGTTTTGTTCTAGCTTTTCACAGGTATTATTTACCTTTGAGCCAGTTAAGCAATCATTCCAACCTTGTCAGGACTTACGGAACTCAACCACTTCCTTCTGTGTGTGCCAAGTTGCCAGTACTTTCTTCCAAACTTTCAGGCTTTGTCTTTCTACTACATTCCTCACAAAAAGTATAGCTATATTTATCAACCACCATTTAAAAGGTTAACCATTTTCTAAGAATGTAAAAAGGTAGATTTGGTGGAAAATACAATAATAAAACAGTAATAAAGAAACCCAGAAAATTCTTTTTATTAATAGTTGGCAAGTGGGAAAATATTTCCACCATTTTCTCAGATGTCTGTCCTTGACCCAAAATGAAACAGTTTAGGTCTGGGAAGAATAGAAAGAGACAAATTAATGGAATCAAATAAATTGTAGCAATAGATCAAAAATACAAACCATGGTATTTCAGATCATGGGAGTAAATATGTGTGTCTAAATGGGAGAGAAACTGTCAACATATATGTGTGTGTGTGTATATGTGTGTGTGTGTGTATCTATATATATATACACATTCCAGTTTAGTGCCTGACTTTAAAGAATCAAACAATACAAATATGGGAATAAAGCATAAAAGCATATTTAAAATGGTAAACGAATTTTAAACATGATTTTAAAAAAACTTAAAAACCCTTAAGAGAATAAATTGATAAACTTGACTGCACAAAAATGAAAACGTCTATATAGTCAAAATATCATAAGCAAGGTAAACAGAAATGTTTATAACTACACAAAGCAGCTCATTTGTTACGTAAAAGAGCTTGTATGTATCACTAGCTAAAAGATGGATAATCCCGTAGAAAATGAACAGTTGGCATGTACAGGCAAGCCGTAGAAAAAGGAAAGCTATGGCTTACTAAATACAGGAAATACTCGACTTCATGGGTTATTTGTGAGAGTGGCACAGGTAAGATAAAGGTTGCTCAGTGTTGGCACGAGCAAGGGAAAGAGTTCCTTTCCCCTTAACAAAAGTAAAGCAGGAGGTCTGAAAACGAACAACAAGCAAGATGCCTTACTAATCAAAGTAGCAACTACATTTTCAGGGAAACCGAATTTGTAAATCAAGCAAGCAAGCCTACAATATACAGGAAAGCCAGTAGGAAGAGTATCTGACATGTTAACGAAATTTATTTTTAGATTATAAGATGGTCGAAATCTTGGGGTAACAGACCTAACGTCTAGGTTTGCCTCGTTGTTCCCACAATACCTTGCCTTCCAATGATCCCTTGGCATGAGAATAAAAGCACACACAAGCCATTAAAATGCCTACACTCAAGAACCCAGGTCCGAAAGAGGCAATCGGCTCCACCTAAACTTTCGTTTTTTACCTAAATCCCTTGAAACGCCTCAAATCTATGCAAAGGGGTGGAGTCAGGGGGGGGGATCTGCCTCAGGCCCCGTGACTGACCCGCGAGAAAGAAACTTACTTACGGCGTCCAGCCTGGGCAGTTAGTGGAGTCAGAGCACAAAAACGCGTTCTGGCACTCGCGTCCCTCACAGCGCTCTCTCCCGGTGGTCAACTGGGCGCGCCAGGCAGAGTGCGGATCTTGCCTCTGCCACCGAGCTGCGGGCCAAAAGCGCATGCGCAGAACGGCTACTTCCCATGGCCCCTGCTGGTTCCCGATCCCCTCCGAACGCCACTTCTCCTGGTTTTCGCCAAGCCCTCGGGCGCCAACTGCCTGCCGCTATCAAAGCAAAAAGTGTGTGGGTTTTAGAAGACTCTGCCCTCCCGGGTGTTCTGGTCGGATCATATTTACAGCGCGCGTGGGGTTTTTTGGGCGAGTGCTTAACCTAGCAGCCCTGGGAATCCCTGGACAGCCTCCAGGATGTCCATGCCTCCACTCCGTCCCCCCAACCACAAAACAAATTTTTGCACTGTTAGTAATTATTATATTCACGTTTAAAGCATTCTTCAGAATCTTTAACGGATCTGTAGCTCTTTGCTTTTCCCTTTCCACAAGCTTCCCTCTTTTCCTGGCCTGGCCTACCGGATGATTTCTTTTTTCTTTTTGAGCTACAAAAGAAAATCTATTTATCACTTATGCTGCACTGCCCAAAGTAAAAGTAAATCAACCCCCAAAATGCCTCGTCATTTAGGCATTCACCACATTTAGGGGGCACACCTTCTGTGCTTGCCTGTGTTTTTTTTTTGTTGGGGGGCATACAGATGTTATGAGGACAGCAGAGGATATAGGTAATGGCTTCTTTTAATACTGAAAAGCAGAACATTGTGATTAGACTATGACAAAGAGATTGAAGTTAATAGCACATACATCAGTTGTAACAGTAAGTGTAGATCGACAAAACTCTTCTGCTTAAACACAAACTCTCCAATTGATTAGATAAACAAATCCAGTGTATCAGATACTCAGGGCCAAAAAAAAAAAAAAAATGAAAGGAAACAATAATTCTGTATTGTTTAAGGTATACTTTATACTGGAAAAGATACCACTTTATTTAATACTACTTTAAGATACCTTATTATTATTATTATTATCATTATAAATCCAAAAGGGTAGGTTTATTATAAAAGGGAGAGAAGAATAAAAGACACTTGCATGGACCTAAGCTAGGGGAAAGTCTGCCCCCTAAAGAGACAGGACTGCTAAAAGAGAGGCCTGCATAGTCACAGGCAGGCAGTCTTGGGAAAAGAGCTGCCCTTCCTCCTTTGCAAAAGGAGGTCAGTGAGGAGAAGCAGTGAATAGTCACAGGTCACAAGCAGGCAGAAGAGCTGCTTTAAGATACCACTTTAAATGTGTAACTCATAGCTCCAGTCTTAGTGAGGTTTGCTTTTGTTGTTGCTTTTTAATGCAAGGAATCTATTCTGTGCAAGCCTTTTCTTAGAAGCTTGGATCCTCACACTGAATGGAGTTGCTTTATCTCTCCTGATAGAGCAGAGCCAAATGCACCCTCCAGGTTTGCAGTTTAGACACTTAGGAAAACTCAATCTGGGTCACAAACATTTTTGTGATATTTCTCCCACTGCTTTCTTTACACATTACCTAATTCCAAAGTATTTTGTTTAGATTTTTTAAACAGTTGCTTTTACTGAGCCCTTAGAGCAATCTGCTTAGCATTCATAAAAGTGTTTGCATTGGCTTTGGGAAAAGTAGTTAGTGAACAATTGTTTCTGTGTCCTCATCTGTAACTCGCAGACATTTATATTTAGAAACAATTATTTCCATTAAAACAAACAAACAAACAACTGGGCCCTCCCTGGTGGCCCAAAGCACTGCGAAGCTAGCTGTAGTGGCTTGGTGCTAGTTCAATCCCTGGTACCTGAGGTGACCCACATGGCTTAGCAGACCTCACCTGTTTTGCTCACTGAGCCCCTCAGCTGTGTACTTCATAGATCTGACTGTTCTGCTCCCCACTCTGATTCTGGTGAATCCTCTCACCAGCCTGCACCTCTGGCCTGTTCCCTAGTTCTGTACACATAAATAATTTTTTTTTAAATCTTAAAAAAAAACAAACACAAAAAACACCTCACCAGAGAGCAATAGCAACAAATGGCTGCTGTTACATGGAAACTTAGTTTGAGAAGACTTTTGCCTGCACGAGTCCTTTTGTCTTTCATACTCTGTGATCTAGTCAAACTACTGCAGTGGAAAACAAAAAGAAACTAACAAAATTTACCAGCTTAATATGCGTTGATTTTTGTACTTAAATGTTTTTCTTTTTGTGGGGAAACAGACCAAATTTAATAAACATCTATAGAAATTATTCTGATAATACACACACACTCACACCAAATTAGTTCTTTATAGAGAACCAGGAATAGTTTATGGAGGAGAGGGTATATACTTTTCAGTGATCTTATCTCATCTTGCCAAGTTGCTAACATATGGAGAATTTTTGAGTCGAACCACCCAGATTTCCTAGCCCAGAAGTAAAATGGAGAGCTCTACAGTACCATTTGGTCACTGCTCCATTTTTCTCCAAGTTTGATTAGCATCTTTATGAACATGTCCCTGAATTATTCTTCTGATGAATTTCTTATTAAGATCTTCTGATTTTCTTTTTTTTTCTTTTTATTTTATTTTATTTATTTTATACCAGTTTATTTTTACATCATTTTGTAAATTTTTTCACCCATCTTAATTGTAATCCCCGCGGGTTTCCCATCACCAAGTCACCCGTGTGCCATCATCATAATTGCACTTAAATTTTATAATCACACTGTGTAACATTCAAAGGTGAGGTTGCAGACTCCTCTCCCAGGACTGCCTTTTGCAGAGGAAAAGGCATGGAAACACCTGAGTGACCTAGAAACCACTGGAGGTCGTTAAAACCCAGTTCAAGAACACAGAAACTTATTGGGGGGAAATAACCACAACTATCAGTTAACTAGACTAGCTGGAGCCTCCCTCAGTGTGCACAAGGACGCTGCTTAGCTTACAAGAGGAGACCCTAACCTCTCTCTATACAGATACCCTCTCAAAGGGTGCCAGGTTCACGGAGCTCCTGGCGGTGGCGCTGCCTGCAATGAAAGTGCAGAAATCCCTGTGGTTCACTATGAATTTTCTAAGGAACTAGCGAAACTACCACTTCAGGTCGCTAACAATTTGGGAGCTAGTCCGGGCTACCCTTCACTGAGTGGAGAACCGCTGCTCTGTTTCAAGCAGCTGCTGGAGCATGTGGGTCTCCTAGGACTGGGGGCCTGCGGCCAGCACCTCCGGGTGCCCGTGGCTCCCATGGTTTCTGCATACAGTTACTGAACCCTGACGGAGAGAGCTGCCTGCTTTCTGGGACACGTTAGTTACCTGGGGCACCAAACCCCTCTTCTGGGCGCTGGTGTGAGCGCTGCAGCCCTCTTGCGACCATGACCCAATGCGTCTGTGTTGTGCGTTCTCCCGCCAAAGTGGGCTCAGGGAGGAGAGTTTGGGGGGAGAGTCTGGCTGTGCTGTATGTTGGGCACTGTTTTCTCGCCTTCAGCTTCCTTAAGGATGAGGATTTTTTTTTAGAGTTTAATACAATTTTACTTGAAATGTGATATCCACATATACACAAACAAAAGTAAAGCTATCATAAGTGCACAGAATAGACTATCACAGAACAAGAATACATCCACAAAGGTGTTAATATTCTAAACCAAATATTTAAACATTTAATAATTTAGCATAGCAATAATAAAGCATTGTATGTCAATATAAGTAATGTTTTTTATATATAATGTTTATTTTTACATCATTTTGTACATTTTTTAATCTCAATTGTAATCCCCATGGGTTTCCTATCACCGAGTCACCCGTGTGCCACCACCATAGTCCCGTTCCCTTCCTCCCTCCCATTTTTGATCCCATTCTCCACTCCACCCCCACAAAATGTCTCTGGTATATGGCTGTTCATTATTCTTATTATTTTCTCGCCTGGTCCATTATACTCCTGCTATGAACAAAACCATCCGGTATTTTTCTTTCTCTTTCTGGCTTATCTCACCGAGCATGATCTTTTCCAGCTCCATGCAAGTTGCTGCAAAAGACATGTGTTTCTTTTTTTTGGTTGCTGAGTAATATTCCATTGAATATATGTACCACAACTTTTTTTTTTTTAAGATTTATTTATTTGTTCATACAGAACTGGGGTACAGGCCAGAGGTTCAGGGGCGGCGAGAGGTTCAGAGACAGAGTGGGGAGCAGAACAGGCAGAACCATGAAGTACACTGCTGAGGGGAGCAGCGGGCGGGTCAGGAGAGGTCTGCCACGCCATGTGGTCACCTCCGGGGCAGGCGGGAATCGAACTCATGTGGAAGTGGCTGTAGCTTCTCAGTACTGTGCTTTAACCCGCTGCGCCACCAGGGAGGCCAGTACCACAACTTTTTAATCCAGTCATCTACTCTTGGGCATTGGGCTGCTTCCATGTTTTTCCAATTGTAAATAAAGCAGCAGTAAACATGGGGGTGCAGGTATCTTTTTGAATCAGTGTTTTTGTGTCTTTTGGGTAGATACCTAGGAGTTTGATTGCTGGGTGGTAGGAAAGCTCCATGTTAAGCAGTTTGAGGAACCTCCAAACAGTTTTTCATAGTGGTTGTAATAGTTTGCATTCCCACCAGCAGTGCAGGAGAGTTCCTTTTTCTCCACAGGGGATGAGGACTTTTAAGTGAGGTGCTAGTGGAAAGCTCTTTCGCATTAGAACTGTGAGCCACTCTGACCAGAACAAATCAGAGTAGAAATTACTGCCCCCACCTCTCCAATTATTCAGTGAGGAGGCCTAAAGGGGATATAGGAACTCGGAACAAATGGTCACACTGGTTTACAGGTAGATACGAATTTGAACGCGCGGACGTGCCGCAGCCCTTCCAGCGGCCACTCAGCAGGTGTGGTGGTCATAAACTGGGCAAGCGCTCCTGGTTGAGGTGTGCTGGTGTGCAACGTACGTGATTCTTAGCACGACGACAAATGCATGAAACGTTATTTGCACTTTTAACTATACGTGGAAGCGATCATGTCTTTGACATTGGGTTAAGTCTATCTTACAAAGCGTCCAGATTGAAAAATTTCGCCGAGCACCGCCTCCTAATTAGGCCCCGCCCTGGAGTAGTCCCCCGCCCCCTACTTCGGCTATAGCCACGACCCGGCGGTGGATCTGTCTTCGGTTCCCCTGGTAAGCGCGTGCTGCCCGCCCCTTCCGTGACCCATGCGCCTGCGCAGTCTGAAGCAGTTCACGGTGTTCCCTGGGGTCCCGACAGTCCGGAGCCCCGCCGGAGCCAAGGACACGGGGCGGCTGGGATCAGATCGCCATGCGTTGGGGGCTGAGCCCTCGGGGGTCGGGGCCGTCAGCCCTGGCGTTGGCCCAGACTTTATGGGCGCTGCCCCGCCTTCCCTGCCGCCCACGGTGGAGAGGGACTCCGAGAAGGCTCCTGGTGCGGACAGTCGCAGGGGCCAGTAACCAGCCGCAGAACTCGAGCAGCGGCCAGTATCGCGATACGGTGCTGCTGCCGCAGACCAGCTTCCCCATGAAGCTGCTTGGCCGCCAGCAGCCTGACATGGAGCTGGACATCCAGCAGGTGCGGCCCCGCTACGGGGCCTCGAGGGGTGTGGTGATGGGGGGGCGTCTAGGCATGGGAGCCCGGGTCCTTCTGGAGGGAGGGTTGGTGAGGGGTAGGGGGTTTGTAACCAGAACAGTGGAAATCTGACTAGCGTTAAGTTTCACTGGCTAGAAACTTCAGTGAAGAAACTTGGGTAAGACCCTCAGTGGTTGCAGGTCCTGGGGCGGAATGTTACTGGGGAAACGGATAGTACCACGTGCTGAATGTTATCAGTTTGGGTTAAGCAGGTCGAGTTTCAACAGTTTTCAATGGTTTGAAAAAAAAGCAGAACTACGTATATACACGTAAATAAAAAGTTGCAGCTCACTTTTGTGGGATCAGTGGGTCTCTAATTGGCGTTTTGATCTGTTTGACAGATAAATTAGCGCTGCATTCTCTGAGTTCTCTTCCTAAGTGATGCATGTGTCCTCTGTCTTAAACAACCTTTTAGATGCTGTAATTCACTTAAGTTATAATTCTAGATTCTTGAAAATACCTGGTATTTGGGGTATGTTGGTTAAGTAAGTAGACCTAACCACAATATTTTGCAGCAGATTTCTAGCTCATAAACCTCTTGAGGCCATCTGCTTCTCTAAAGTGTTTTATTTGTCTTTGTGCTAGCAACTGTGACAGTTTCCAGTGCTTTGGTTTTCACATTAACCCTGGCAGTTGGCTATTTCTGACTGTTTTCCAAATTAGGAAACGGACTTACTGGGAGTGACTTGTCCCAAGATCACACAGTAGGTGCCTTACTGGGAGGGGGACTTGAATCAGTGGTGCTCCATATTTCTAGAGAAGCTAGTAGGTGTGAGGGGGATCTGCAGGCCCTTCATGATGGGCGGACAGAGGCGTGGAGGATGGGGTGTGCTGAGAGACTGCCCAAGAGTTTAGTGCAACTGAACATTTATTGGGACCTGTATACCCTGTAAACAGTTTAGACTAATCTGAAATCTGTGGGGCAACTTTTGGAAGGTTTAAAGAGTGATCCAAAGCACATTTGGAGACCCCACTCTATTTGTGTGTGAAAGTTGAGTGAAAAATGAGAGAAGAAATCAGCAATTGGGGGCCATTAATTGTGGGAGTAAGTAAGATTTGGGAGTATATATGTGATCAGACATTATTTTTTTTCAAACAGAAATGTGGATTTTCAGAACTTTATTCATGGCAAAGAAAAAGAAAAGCAAAGACAGAATTTTGTCTTCATGATGGACCTCCTTATGCCAATGGTGACCCTCATGTTGGACATGCTTTAAATAAGGTAATTGTAATTTGGGTAGTAATACTTGTGGGTGACCCTTTATTTCTTTACATTTCACAAAAGAATGTTTTCTGATGTTGACAAGTAGGTAGACTTGTATTGACTCATAAAGCTATAGTCATACTAAAAGCAGTAAAACGGTTTGGTACTGTGAAAAATAACAGTGCTACACTCCTCTTTGAACCTCTTGTTTTACATTAATAAGCATTGTTTCGGTAAATAATCAGTGAGCACCTATCATGTGCCTGGCATCATCACAGATATGGGAATAGTGGTAAATAAAATAAAGATAAGTTTTGCCTTAAGGTACTTAAATGTATTAGGGAAGATCTATTCAATAAGATAAAATGTGTCTATAGACTGGACATTTCCTTACATATCCGTATGTTGAAATGAATCTGCAGTGCGATGTTATTTAGAGGTGGTTATTGGGCCAGAGCCCTCATCATTGGGGTCAGTGTCCTTCAAAGAGGTGCTTGGGAGCTCCCTTGCACCCTTGTGCAGGAGAGGTGTAGTGAGAAGATAGCCTGTGAAACAGAAAATGGTCCTTACCTGATAGGGAATTTTGAACTCCCCAGTCTGAAACTGTGGGAAGAAAAGTGTCTGTCTAAGCCACCCAGCTCATGCTACATGTAAGTAGCTATATGAAGCAGCCTGTGACTCCAGGATCAGTGATAAGTGCTACAGAGGACAATAAATAGGGCAGAGCTGTAGGGAGGGTCATTTGGGCAAACTGCAATTTTATTAAGTTGTTGAAGTTGCCCCTACTATAAAGGTGATGCTTGATTAATATCCTTGAGGAAACAAAAGGGAGTCAGGCTATAGGGGAGTATGTTGGGGAGTATGAACAGCCAACAATCAGAGACTTTGAGGTGACTGTTTTCCTGGTAAGTTTGTAGAATAGTGTTAGATGAGGCTAGAGAGGTAACAAGGTAGGTATTATGGCTATTGGAAACACCTACATTTTATTCTGAGTGGCATATAACTATTGGGGGATTTTGGGTGAAGGAATCCATGACCCTATTTAATAGGGTCACGTTGGGCTATAGCACAGGCAATAGTGTATAGAGTCAGAGGGAGTGGGAAAGGGAAGACCAGTCAGGGCACTTGTGCACTAATTAGAGGAGGATACTTTTGATCAGGTTAGAAGTCAGAAGAATTTTGGTGTGAGAAATTCCAAGTGTATTTTGATTCTAGATACTAGGTAAATCTGCTGGGATTTCCTGGTGGATTGGAGATCAGGTATTAAGAGAAAAAAAGCCAGGGGTCCTGGTGAGAATTTTGTTTGAACATTTAAAAGGATAGAGTAGCTATTACCTGGGATGGAGAACATTGGGGGAGGAAGATCAGGAGTTCAAATCTGCACGTCACCTTCAATTTGACATTCAGATGGAGATATCAAGTAGACGATTGGTGAAGACTACATACAAAGATTGATCCATGGTTGTTTGTTTTTGAGGGGTGACTGCTGGATTGTTTTTAAATAGTAAAGAATGGAGCAAGAACTTGGATGACTTGATTGTCCTGGGTGTCACACAGGCTTTCTACCTCGAGGTCAGAGGCTTGCGGATTGCTTCATGAGAGCACTGGGGTGATGATACTGGAACCATCTCCTTCAAAGAACCAGTTGCTTTCATTACAGGCTACTTACCAACTCTTGACTGATTTCATATTTCTACTAAGTTGATTAAGTTTACGATTGCTTTAGTTTATGATTTCTCCTTATGGTTTTCAAAATTCATTTTGTGGCCCTCCCTGTTCTCCCCAAAACCTCAAGAGACCTTTTTATTTTGCCTAATAGAGCCATTACTTCATGTCTTTTACAAAAGCTAAGGTTTTGCTGCATGTTGCCAGTCTTTTTTTTAAGTCTAGGAGATTCCCGCTTACACTCAGAATTTGTTTACTTTTACTTACTGGTAAAAAAAAAAAAAAAGGTTTTACTTGCTTGTATGAGCCTTGTAAGACTCAGGTACCCCTTTCATAGACATGATGGGGTACGATTTTCCCTGTGGGAAACTACTATTTATAGTGGCTGTATTTGAGCACTATGATAAATTAAACCTTATTTTTCTATTTAAAGTTGAGTTGGGACGTAGCCGATCCTTTCAAGGTAGAATGAGAGTCTGGTGCTGGCTTATACTTTTAAAATTAGACTAATGTGTAAATCTTCCTATGCTAGCAATTTTATTTGTAATTAGGAAGGATAGATTTTAACCAGTAACATGAAACCTTTGTGTATTAAAACACATTGTTGTATCACAAGGATTGCTATAAGTACCACAGAAAGACTGACATTTATGTCTATCTGAACTATCATTTAATATAAATTGTGAGATATCACATTGGTCTTCTACAAAGTATTGGAATCTGTGCATATTTTATTTTTATAGTGCATCTCAATACTATCAAGTCCAGACCAGTGTATGCGCAAGTGTGTATGTGCACCTGTTCCACATTCATGGAATAGAGAAGGCATTCTAAATGCTGGGGACTTACTGATTTCAAGGGACATATACTAAGTGGCCAAAATAATTTTGAATACCTGTAAGTAGGAAGGTGGTTGTTTATTTATTTAAATGATCCACCTAGTGTGTGCACCTCAATGGCTTTTTATGTCTTGGGATTACCACCCAAATCATGAGGCTCCCTCTTGCCCTTTGGTAAAAACTTTGGTCTTCAGAGAAGATTGGTAAGAACATCTGATATCTTTTCTACTTTGATAGATGTGGTAGGAAGGAAGTGATTTTTCCAAATTTCTACACTGTTTCCTTTTGGGAAAGGAAACTAAAGTTGGAGCCACTCTTTTTTTTTTTTTAAAAAAAAAGATTTATTGGCCCTCCCTGGTGGCGCAGCGGGTTAGAGCACAGCACTGAGAATTTGAAGCCACTTCCGTATGAGTTCGAGTCCCGCCTGCCGCCTGCCCCGGAGGAGACCACATGGCG
>NW_004567119.1:26771185-26828634 GCF_000260355.1 Condylura cristata
GCTGCTCCCCTCAGCAGTGTACTTAGTCGATCTGCCTGTTCTGCTCCCCACTCTGTCTCTGGTGAATCCTCTCACCCTATAAGTAAATAAATAAATCTTTAAATAAAAAAAAAGAACAGGCAGATGGATGAAGTACACTGCTGAGGGGAGCACTGGGTGGGTCAGGAGAGGTCTGTTGCACCATGTGGGTCACCTCTGGGGCAGGGATCTAACTTGCACTGAGGTGGCTGTGGCCATCTTGCAGTGCTGCGTCCTTACCAATCGCACTGCCTGGTAGGGACCTCTCCTACTCTTTTTTTTAACAGTAATATATTTTTCAGAAGGCTCTTCTGCCTCTGGTACCAACAGTGAACTAAGAAAAGCAAACTGGTGACAGTGTTTACCATGATATTGCAAACTCTGCACTTTAAATTCTTCATTGATCCTCCACCACTTCCTAGCAAAATGTAACTAATTATTGCATTATTCATAGTAACTTCATAAAACAAATTTGTGATTGACTTATTTGTACTTATTTAACTTATTTAGGAGATTATTTCTTAAAAGGGCAGTATCAGCTGCTTATTTGCTTATTCTAGCTTGACTTGCAAATTAATTTGGGCCATATGTGTTTCACTTTAAAATCTTTTATCCTTTTACTTCCTTTGGGGAGGGAAGAGTTAATGACATTCTAAAGATTAAAATATTTGTTACTCCTGTGTTTTTGTAGAACTTGAGCTAAATTTAATAGGCCATTTTATATAAATCATTGTAGAGTTGGACTTAAAATGTTCTAAAATGATTTTTAGAACATTTTATTATGAATTGAAGGCACATATTTCATGTATGAGTGATGATTATTATCATTTCCATCTTTGCAGATTTTGAAAGATGTGGCCAACCGCTACCATATGATGCGAGGTTCCAAAGTGCATTTTGTGCCGGGCTGGGATTGCCATGGCCTGCCCATTGAAGTAAAAGTCTTAGCAGAGCTTGGAGGCGAAGCCCAGGGTCTTTCTGCCATGGAAATTAGAGAGAAAGGTAATAACACCTTTTTTTAAAGTGGTATTTAACACTGGTTTCTTGAAAAAGTCAGAACTTTCTCAGTGTCCTGTGGTTTGTGTTTGTTTTTGACTTCAGTAAGAAATGTTGGAAATAATTTTATGGAAAGAAAATTCAGGTTTTGTTTCTTTGACATTAGTGAGAATTTAGAGGTTAAAGGAAAGATGCGTGAGCATTTCCAAGTGCATTTTTCACTTCTTTAATCTTGTTTTGTGAAATTACTACTTTGATTAATGTGTTTATTTACAGGCTAGGGCTGTTCGCCTATGTCAGGTGCCAAACCAAAAGCAAATTGTAAAATATGTATATTTTAAATTAGTCTCATGTAATTCTTTTCTTTAAAGGACTGGATCAGAGAGCAATCCTGTTTACATGTGTAATTGTATTCTGGATGTGATTTTAAAGACTACTTTCTCATGAAACAATATTATTGTCTTAGACTGGACATGCTTTTAGCATGTGTGTTGACTAGTTCATAATTTTATTTTTGTTACAGAAATAATGAGGATTAATTATTCCTGTTTGTTTTCTCTGAATGTAAGCTCTAGTCTGGAAAATACAGAAGATGGTAACAAAATTTTACTTTTTGAAATTCTAGTTAACTTAGGATTTGTTATAGATGACTTCTTTTACAACTTAAACTTATAAAAGTTTCTTAATAAATAGTAAAGTCTAAACTGTATACTACCTTGCATCTAGAGAACATGGCATCTCTGCCATGTTTAAGAATTTGAATTTATTCATTTTTGAAAACTCCTTCCTTTCTATAGCTAAATCATTTGCTAAAGCAGCCATTGAGAAACAGAAATCAGCATTTATTCGTTGGGGAGTAATGGCAGATTGGGATAATTGCTACTATACATTTGATAGAAAATATGAAGCTGCACAGTTGAGAATTTTCTACCAAATGTATGATAAGGTAATGTCATATTTTTTTTTTCATTTCAGTGGTGTATTAGAAATTAAATGGTATATTAGAAAATTCCAACTCATGTTTTAACTTTGTCTTTCATAGGGCTTGATTTATCGATCTTACAAACCTGTGTTTTGGTCTCCCTCATCAAGGTATTTATGTGTTTTTGGTAGTTTCAGGGGGAGATCTGAGGGGTAGTAAAATTTCAAGTCAAATAGTAAGTATTTCTAAGTACTTATGTTTACTGTTTTCAAACCCTAGGACTGCATTAGCTGAAGCAGAGCTTGAATATAATCCTGAGCATGTTAGTCGCTCAATATATGTAAAATTTCCTCTCTTGAAACCTTCCCCTAAGTTGACACCCCTTACAGGTAAGATATTTTTGTCACCTGAATTTATTAAAGTTAGGGGGCTTTAGCATTTTTCTGACATACTTGAACTTGTTTTCCTAGATGGTTCAGCTCCTATCAGTATTTTAGTGTGGACGACCCAGCCTTGGACGATTCCAGCCAATCAGGCCGTTTGCTATATGCCAGATGCAGAGTAGGTATACTGTTGCAATCTTTGTTTTAATCAGAGAGGACTTATTCCTCCATATTTTAATCATTTTGAATTTAATTAATCTTCATTGTCTTCTTAAAATTTGGTAAATTATTACTTAGTTAATGAGTTCAGGGCACTCCATTTAAGACCTAAACTCTAGCTCTTGTTGAACAACTGTAGGGATCAAATTGAACTTCTTTGAAGTTAGCTTTTCTAAAATGATGTAAACCTTTAAAATATTGTCATTGGCAACTCTCCTCCCTGCCCCCCATGTCCACACAGGTGCTCATCTTTCCCCTTTTCCTAATTAAAAAAAAAAGTTATTCTTTGTCTTTTTTCATTCATTAATTTTTTTCCTTAAAATTTTACTTAGTTACGCTGTTGTGAAATGTTCAAAATCTGGAGCCCTCTACATACTGGCTGCAGATAAAGTGGCTAGTGTTGCTTCTGCTTTGGGAACAACTTTTGAAGTTACTTCTACATTTTCAGGTGAGAATTTATAGAGATTCTGACCATTACAGTCATCAAAATACTGGTTGATTTGAATGTAGTACTTTGCTAAACATTGCTAATTTTGAATCAAAACCTATATGAACACAAAGTCAAAACAGGTTTAAAGCAATTTTTTGGCAAATACCCAGTACAACTGTCCTTTGCAAAATTTTATTCAAAGTTTAGCCATCAAAATGATCTTTGATTTAGTTAAAGGAGCAGTGAAATAAATATTTTTTGGTATGATTTTAATAAATTCTAAAAAGTATTGAAAACTGCATATATCAAAAGAAATCTTGATGAACTATAATTTGGGAATTCTACAATAGTGACTGGTTTCAAAGCAAAATTTTAGAAATCTAAGGACACTTTAAATTATTTTTGATCCTTAGAGATGATGAAATTTTGTTTCATATTTAAAAAAAAAATCACATGAACAGAGATATCCAAAAGTGGACAGCAGCCCTTTAAGTGAATTAGTTCAGATAGAGCCAATTGAAAGTTTAAATAGTCTTAACAAAAATACCATTTTTCTGTGAAAGGTGTATTTTTGTTCTTTCTTAACTCTGACCTCTCCTACCTCTTAGCGCAGAAGGCATTAGGTGTTACAGAGGCTGGGTGTCATTCTCACAAAGTTTTTGAGAGTAATAAGATTAAATTTGAGATTGTTTTTTTAGAACATGTAATTGTTTCCAGTTGTTCCTGTACAGAGACTACTGGGCTGCCATTTTGAGGCGCCACATTACAGAGGAGTATATATACTTCTCAGTCCTGGCAAAATGAACTGGTGACAGCTAGCTTCCTTTAATAAAGCAATAGAAATGTCAAGCAGCTAAAATGGAATATTTGGGGTAAATTTTCTAGAAAATATAAATTGATTATCATTCAGAGAACTGTTGAGAAATTGGGACAGTATTAAATGGTAGATACAGGATCTAGCTCAAGAAATATTAGTAAATTAAATTTCCTGAACTTTCTCCAAACTTTTGGTTTCTATAACAAAATGCGTAAAAAGCACAGCATAAAGTCAATGAGGACTAGTCTTGCTTATAAGTCTAAGGCGTAGATATCTCTGAAAATCAGCACTGGCAGTTTTCTTGAATACAGTTGTGAATTTTCCAGAAGGGAATGTGTCCTGCAGATTTCCTAGGATTTCTTGGTAATAAAATTTCAAGTCAAATAGCAAAGAGAACTTGTGATGTGTTTCAGGGAAGGAATTTTCAGTATCATTGCTTAAAAGAGAATGTTGGTTTTTCTCAAATTTTTTACCTGTTGGGCTAATTTAGTCAAAATTAAATCAGCAACAGGTGTGACTGTGAAATGTTAAAGTTTGTGGTGAATTTCTGAATAGTTGTGGTGAAGTATGAATAGATTATGTATTTTTACTGCTCTATCAGCTAAAAGGGACAGGAAAGTGAAATTTTTCTATACAGATTTTGTGAAAAATATACTTCAGGGTTGAAAAAAAGGAATGATTTCTGTGGAAGATGTGAGGAATAAGAGGCCAGTTTAAGTTGCCGGAATTACTAGAGTAGATAGTATAAACAGATTCAGTACCTCCTGTCAGGTGAAGAGGTAGAGCTAGGTAATTCTTTCTTTTTTTTTAAAGATTTATTTATCTATGCATATAGTACTAGGGTAAGTCTAGAAGTACAGGGACAGTGAGAGGATTCACCAGAGACAGAGCAGGTTGCAGAACAAGCAAATTGATGAAGTACACTGCTGAGGAGAGCAGTGGGCGAGACAGGAGAGGTCTGCTGTGCCATGTGGGTCACCTCCCTGGCACCTCAAATTGCCACCAAAAAGGCCATGGCCAGCATCACAGTGCTGCACTTTAACCCACTGCACCACCAGAGAGGGTGGAGCCAGGTAATCTTTCAAAGTTGAAACTTATTTTTAGAACACATGAAGAATAATTTATGGAATTCCAGGAGACTTGAGCTGAGAAATAGTAATGATGTAGAAAAATTAATAGGTGATGTGTATGATGCCTTATTAAAGGAAGCTAGCGTTACATAGAACATTGGAGTCATACTTACCTTAGAAGTTGGACTGAACAACTTCTAAGTCATGTGACAGCAAATTGCCTACACATTTCCTGATTGTGAATAGGGGATAGTGGTAGCTGTTTGGTAGTATTATGAAGTATTGAATGCAGTCATTGTTAGGTATAATTTTATTAAGTCTACCCTTTTTAGGGTAACATTACGTAAAGCAATGAGTTCCCACAGAGATGGCATTAGAACCTGCTGGTCATTAATTTGTTGACCTAGTAATTTCTTTGTCATTACATTCTAAAAAGTATGACTGTGCATAAATTAGTAATTTTCTTGAGCTCATTTGAGTTATCTGATATAATAATTGTTAAATTATTTGCTATGTGGCAGGAATTGTGTTAAGTGCCTTCAAATACTTAAAATGCACTAACTTGTTATCCTCACAGCAAACCTCCAAGGTAGGAGCCATAACTATTCATTTTACAGGTTCTTGAAGGCCATAAAGCAAGTAAAAAGAGAAGCTTCAATCTGAGTCCTCTTGTTGCAGATTTTGTGCTTTTCACCTATTCTTTTTTTTTTTAAGATTTATTTATTTATGCATACAGAACTGCGGTATAGGCCAGAAGTGGTCAGAAGATTCATCAGAGAGTGGGGGTAGAACAGTCAGATTAACTGAAGTACACTGCTGAGGGGAGCCGTGGGTAAGGCAGGAGAGCTCTGCTGCACCATATGGGGCAGCTCCCTGGCAGGGTTTTGAACTTGTGCTGAAGGGGCTGTGGTAGCTTTGTAGTGCTGCACTTTAACCGGTTGCACCACCAGGGAGATCTTGTACTTTTCACCTATTCTCTTAATAGAAGCAGAATTGCCATCCAAAGTGCTTGTGGTTTTCTCTCCTCACAGGTGTAGATTTGGAACATGGCACTTGTGCTCATCCTTTAATTCCTGATAAAGTGTCTCCTCTCTTACCTGCAAATCATGTGACCATGACAAAAGGAACAGGATTGGTTCATACAGCCCCAGCTCATGGTATGGAGGATTACAGTGTAGCAGCTCAACACAGCTTATCCACGGTACTAATCCTTCTCCTTTCCAATCACTGCTTTTGTTGAATGAAAATGATAAATACTAATGTCTTTACTTACCAAACAATCATTTGGTCATATTAATTAAATGGTGAAATACTTAGGCTTTTTTCAATACTCACAGCCTCATTAATTCATGCTAATTGAGAAAGATTTTCTAGAATTGGCACAGAATCAATGCAAAGTTAAAATTGAAGAATATATACCCAATGGGTGCAATTTTGTTCTTTTAAAAATTCAGTAACCTGGAGAAGTTCATTTTAATCTCTGAAAAGTGGCTAGTGAACTTAATATTTGAAAAGAACTTTCAGCGCTTCCCTCTCAAAATCTATTTTACACATAGCAATTACATAGCAAGTTTTGTACTTACAGGGGCATCTCAAAATCATTATAGTGTATGGAATAATAATTTATAACAAAATCATTGCCATAGATCTGGAACTTAATAGTGACCAAATAAAAGATGCTAGTATATTATTTTTTGTTATTAAACTTCAGGTGTATGCTTTTAATAAGGTATTTTGCCTTCAGTAATTTAAATGTATAAATTCACAAATTTTTACTGATCTACGTAGTACTCACATTTTCAATGTAGTGAAAAACAGTACTGAGAGGTTTGGTGTATGTTATTGTGCCAGATAATCTGATAAGGTAAAATATCTTGATTCTTAATTGTCTAAAATAATCCTGTGCTAGGATTGTTTAGTGGATGAAGAGGGCGTTTTCACAGAGGCTGCAGGTCCTCAACTTCAGCACAAAGCTGTCCTTGAAGAGGGAACAGATGTGGGTGAGTACTGTATGTGGTGCTGTTGTGTGTGTTTTCTGACAGACAGCAGCAGTAACTTGGGCTGATGCTTCTCTCACCTGATACTTTCATAGCTTAAAATGGAGTTTGAGACTTCTTTCATTTTTTTGCTTTGAAGTTGTTCCCGTTGTTTAAGCAAGTTGGGATGTTTTAGTACTACGGAGATAAGAATCAGCAGTAAGGGGAGATGAGGCCTTGAGACTACATGCCAACTACCTCTCAGTGCTCCCTGCTCCTTCTCTGACTATTGTAAATCACTGACTGCAGCATGGTCTATGTGTTACTTTCTTGGGCCTCCTCGAAGCGTGGACTCATCTATCTGCCTAAATATGGACCTAGCAACTCATACATTTTCTGTCCAGACTAAAGCTAATTAGATTTGGGATATTATTTTCCTGGATCTGTAACAAACTATCTTAAGTTGAATGACTCACCACAGCATGATTCATTCTCTCACAGTTTTGGGAGCCAGAAGTCTGAAATGGAGGTGTTGATCGTTGTGCCCCCTTTGCAGCCCAGTGGAGGGCTCCAGTCTTGCCACCTCTTAGCTGGGGGTGACTTCTGGCATTTCTGGCTCTCGTTGGTATACAGCTGTTTAATTCCAGACTCTGACTCTGTTGCCACCTGTCCTTTGTCTCTGAGTAGCCCTCCTTTAGTATAGACACCAGCTACTGAATTTAAGGGACCCTTGCAATGATGGCATCTAACTTGCGTAGATCCTCCTTCCAAATAAAGTGGCATTCGCAGATATTAGGGGTTGGGACTACACCGTATCTTTCTTGAGAAAAAATGTGAGTCCACTATTTTTACTTTCTTCTGGATTACAAAAACCATTTTGAGATTTATGGTATGAATGGTTATGACTCTGAATTTCATATATATCCTGCTCATGTTTCCTTTGAAGAGTCGTGGTAATAGTCTTATCTGTAGCTTGATGAAGTGTTTCTCGTCCCTGCTTTGTATGCCAGGAAGTTGAGCTTTTGATACCTGATGGCTACTCCTAACTGTTATCTGTTATCTACTGGTACAGATTTAGTACTTCTGGAAGTTTAGAGCATTACTGGGATTTGTGTTTTAACTTTCACCGTGTCTAAGATTTAATGAGCTTTTTTTTTTTTTTTTAAGTTATAAAGATGCTTCAAGCGACAAAGAATTTGTTGAAGGAGGAAAAGTTGGTACATAGCTATCCCTATGACTGGAGAACTAAGAAACCAGTGGTCATTCGTGCCAGTAAGCAGTGGTTTATAAATATCATGGACATTAAGACTACAGCCAAGGTATGTGGGGCTTCTACTGGGGCTAACCCTTCCCTCAGTATGAAAGGGTTGCAGATGAGCTGGAGCTGTGTCTTGGGACTGAATGTGGCTTTGGATTCACAGAATCTCAGCTCGGAATGACCTTGGATGTGCATGCCTTCATTATGCTAGTGGTTAAAGCACTTGCATGACTTCCTGAATGTACTTAGTGAAAGCTGCTTGGGACAGAACTGAGTTTAGCAAGTAGTTTAACCTCGGTTTTCTCTTCTATATGTAAGTGATATTAGTGGTGAATAGAAGATCCCATAACAGTTTCTGGCACAAAATAGGTATTTAATAACTTTTAAAATCTTTCCCTCTTTCAAATTGAAGTTGCAGTCCCTTTGGAAAGTACTGGTGTTCTGAATAAACATATTTTTGGACTCTTTCCATACATGTGTCTCATAACCAACTTTTTTGGAATGAAAAAACTCAAAAGTCTATTTGTTAAGCAGGCTGAATAGACAGATACTTAGAACTTGCATCTACAGTAATACTATCATAGCTGGCTTGGCAATTTGGAGCTCTGGCTAAGTCTGTGCATAACAGTTTATATTTACTGTATTTGTATAGCATAGACAACTCTGCTGCCATTGCTTTTATTTTTATGTTCCTGTGATGTCTGTTTTCCCTGCACATGTTAAATCTTGTCATTTCCAGCCTTGCAGACTAAAGGGTTGTAGAACATCTGAGTCTCACACAATTTTCTGAAGCCAAATTATGTTTTTAGCTTATATATACATTTTCCCCTATTACTCTTTGTGGGAGTGGAGAAGACTGTGCTTCCATTACCCACCTTAAATAATAATGAACCTCTACACCTCTCCTGCCACTCAGCCTCTTAATTCCCTACTCACTGGATTATTTTGAAGCAAATTTTAGGCATTATTTATTCCATAAATACTTCAGCATGTATATCTGAAAGATAAAGACTCTTTAAAATGTAATGCCAGTGCTATTATTACCACTTAAAAGGAATAGTTATTTAGCTAGACAGTGTGGGCATATCTTAGATGTTTAAACCAAGTATTAATCAACCTGAATTGTGGGTGTTTCCATTCTGTCAGAAGGTGTTGCTACGGAAGACTGGGGTGGAGGATATCCGGTAGTGAGGTGGTAGGTGAGTGAGGAAACTTGGAACATTGTCTGAAAACAAAAGTGTTTTTATTAATGAAGAGAAGAGAGTTTATCAGAAGAAGTTACTATAGTTCAACTTTTTTTTGTGATTATTACCAAACATTTTTTTGTACAGTTCAATTTTCAATAATTGATGACAGAAATCAAATATTGGCAGTTATGAGGGAGGAATGACGGGAAGGCAGAGTGATCATAAATAGAAAGTGACTTATTTTGAGAGTGTTTTTTATATGTTAAATCACTACAATGTAAAATTAGGTTCTATCACAGCCCTTGTTTGTTAGCCTAAAACAACAGCTTATTTTTTAAGCATTTAAAGAATAACATTGAAATGAAGTTGGAATTGAGTATAATGTAATTACTATACTTATACTGTTATTAATAGTTTGCTTAGTGTGTTTGGAAATTAGTATAAAGCATTTAGTCAAATGCTGCAAAAGAGAAATCTGCTACTGGTGTTATTTCTGTAGGTCCTTTGTGGCCCTGTTTGAACTTTGCCTCCTTTGCTCTGAAATCTGTTTTCTTTTGAGTATATTTCCCCCCCTCCCCATAGGGGAGGTCAGGCCATGTGACACTGACTTTAAGTGTCCAAAATAAAGAACTATTAGAATAAATACTTAGAGCACTAGAAAAAACTGTTCTGCCTTCTTTCACTAGGCTTGATTTTTGAATCTGTTGCAGGAATTGTTAAAAAAAGTGAAGTTTATTCCTGGATCAGCAATGAATTCCATGCTTGACATGATGGACAGGCGACCATATTGGTGTATATCAAGGCAAAGAGTTTGGGGTGTTCCAATTCCTGTCTTTCATCATAAGACAAAAGATGACGTCTTGATTAACAGGTAGAACTTCCTGAAATTTTTAGCATTTTTAAGTGAGTTTTGTCATTTTTCAAAAAAATTAGAAAACTAGTGGACTCTTAAACTTCAGGTATATTATTGGCTTTATTTATGCATACAGAACTGGGGGTGTAGGTCATAGGTGGGGGGTGAGAGGATTCACTAGAGACAACGTGGGGAATAGTACGTGGTTTCTACTGAAATACACTGCTGACGAGAGCAGCAGGGAGATAGGAGATAGGAGAGGTCTGCTGCCATGTGGGTCAGCTTCTTGGCCATGGGTAGAACTCATGCTACAGTGTTGCCATAGGTTGATAGTGCTGAGACGGTAAGCACTGTGCCACCAGGGAGACCCTGTGCCACCAGGGAGGCCCTTCAAGTATATATTTTTAGAAGACTGATTTATTTACGTATACAAGAACTGGGGGTGTAGCCAGAGGTGCGTGGTGGGGGGAGAGGAGTCACCAGAGACAGAGTGGGGAACAGAACAGGTGGATTGACTGAAATACACTTCTGGAGGAACAGTGGGTGAGACAGAAGAGGTCTGCTGCACCAAGAGGGTCACCTGTCCGGTTTAGAATCGAACTTGAACTGCAGTGGCTGCCAAAGGCTTCTTAATGCTGCGCTTTAACCCCTTGTACACAAGGAAGCCCTTCAGTTGTATTTTAAATAAACTATTCTGAAATCTTTTTGGAGGGTAAAATGTAAATTTCAGAAAGCTTTCACAAGGTTGGAACTTTCACAGCTTCATTTTTTTCTTCAGTGTAGATAACTCGGAAGTGCTCCTTTTTTGCCTTGATTCATTGTTCCTACTATGCCTGTGGTGATAAAACATCAGGAATTCTGAGGTGTCAGTGGAGGAGCTGGGTTCTGCTTTTCAGTTTTGATGTTATTGATGTTTTTTACATGCTATTCTTGGTGAATGCGAGTATTTGAGGGGGTGTTATATTGATTTTTTTTGTTTGTGTAATTACCTCTAGTCAAGCCATAGGTATGTTCTCAGTATCCTTTGAGGTTTCTTCTCAGTTTTGAAATACACCTTATGTCATTCCCTCAAGGGAAATCTGACACTTAAGGGCCACTTGACTCAGAGGGCAGGACAACACAGAACCATGAAGCTCTTGTTACAGAAGAGGTGGCACAAGAGAGTAGGCAGGAAGTCTGAGAAAGTACTGGCCAGTAGAGGGCTCAGCAGGAGCTGAGGACAGGAGGGTGAGCATAGCCTGTGTTTTGTGAGAACTGGAAGCTGAACTCTCAGGAAGGCTGGTTGGGTGAATTGAGTTTTGAATACTCGACTGAGGAGTTTTAAGTAGTGCTGTGCAGTAGGCATGAGGAGTAAGAGTTGTTTTAGGAAAAGAAACCAGAGGTTGCAGGCCAGAAAGGCATGGTGAGGCTAGTTGACTCTCAAGAGTCTGGAGTTGAGACTCTTGGGCCTGAATATTGTTGTTCATGTCCTTATGATTTAGAATCTGTAAACTCCTACTATGCTAAGACTTAAAAAGAATTAAAGCTGAGATCATTTTACAGTGTTGTTTAAAATTATACTTGAGATGGCTTAAGAAATGTTCTTAAGCCAGTGCCATTGCTTCTCATTCTTTTCAGTATTTAGAGAACGAGACTTTTAGGGAATTTTCTTGAATTGATTGAGGTGGACCAGATGTATAAATTAGTAAGCAGAGCAGACTAGTTTCTTTGACCATTCTTTCATGGACGATTCTTCAGTAAGCTAAGGGGAATACATGTGAGTTTGTCAGAGAAACCAAGCCAGTTTTTATTGGATATCATTTGCATTTTATTTACAATTAGTAGTTTACATGGTGGTTACAGATTCTTTTCTCTGCAGCTACCATTCTGTTGCTTCGTGGTAATTGATTGCTGATTTTGAAGTCGCAGTAGTATACAGAATTTGGCCTACAGAAGTGACAGACAAACTTGGCCACATTGTCTGTCAATTCATAGGTCATCTTCCTGTACACAACCTCTTAGTGATGGCTGTAGTCCTTCTCCAGTGTTGGGTCCTCTGTGTGCTATAACACTTGACTCAAGCAAATGGATATTTGCATTCCTCAGTTTTATCTTAGAGCAAGAGAGGTTATCCTGATTCTGCCTTATTATACTTAGTTGTAGCAGGTTGGTAACCACCAAAAGTAACAGTATCTCCACTGGAAATTGATACACAGTCCACATGGAGTTGCTGTTACAACTGATAGCTCCAGGAAGCATATCAAGACTCCTGCCTTTTCTTGATGAACTATAAGTTATCTTAATATAACTTGTTTCATAGGAGAATCTTGATACACAAGTGTTAAGACTAGTGGATTTGAAACTCGTGTTTAATTGCCATAATTTTGATTTCAGTTGATTTTCACTTTATTTTCATATTTGTATTAAGCAATTTCTGATTTTAGTGAATATTTTTATAAATCTATAGTATGAAATCATAATTTAGTTGAAAACCTCTTCCTAGTTAATAGATACAGATACTTTTTAAGCTTAAAGAAAAAATTTAGAAACATTTGCTATCTAGGAAGTTTTTTTCATTTCAGATGATTGTAATCAGTTTAACAATATTTTTGCAGTAGGTATGCATGTTTAGAAAACTCAGACCTTGATTTCTAGAAATAAGAAACTTACTAGAATAGGCAACAAACTTCAGTCATTTGGAGTATTAGCTTTTGCCACCTCAGATTTTTTGCTCATGTGTTAATAATGACCCATTTGTGGAAAAAAAAATGGTAATATTCATTAGGAAATAATTCTCCAATCAATTCCTCTTGATTTTAAGACCTACGTGTAATGTTACATCAACAATTAAAAAACCCCAGTTTCATTGTGTTCTAATAAAAGTTATTATATATGAAACATTTATCTTCTTACCTCATTCTTATTCCAGTAACTTGCAGAAGAAAAGATGTCAAAGTTCCTCCATACATTTTTTACTTCTATAAAGTTAAAAACACAAGGAGCTGTGGGGAGAAAACAACAGCGTCTTCATGACCTAATCATCTTAATGCTGCTTACTTGCAGCAGCACACTAAATAAGCCTGCAGCCCAGATGATGTCAAAGCTCAGAATGATTGGTTGGCGTTACAGTTGCTCATACTATTCCTAGTGAATTATCACTGATTGAGACCTAAGGGACACATGACCCATGTGGTTAGATAAGGTCCTTGTGTAAAGTGCAAAGTTCTATGGTGGATTTATTGCTTTATAAAACATGTCATTAAAGTGGGAAGGATATAGATTATGTGGTGATAAGGGGTTTCACCCACTTTTATCAACAGTAATTTATAATGATCTTTTAAGTTATAAGTTAACGGTGTTAAGTATAAGATATTAACAAGGTGGGTGAATTCTTAAATTTCTAAAGATAAATTCTGACTTCTTCCTTGTATTTTATGCTGAAGGATATTTAGTATCACTACCAAATGGCTTTCAAATTGTTCCAAAACTTCTTAAAACATGACTTCAGCTTTGTTATAAAAATTACACTTCAAAGTCTTTGTCCTAAGGAAAAAGAAAACTAATGTACAAGGATACACATGTCAGGACGTCTGATACCGTTGTTTTGTGAAAGACCCTCACTATGTACATCAGCTTTGGAAGACCGATTATGCATTCATTCAAACCTGTATCCCTACCCCTGCTAGTCGCCATCTCTCTGCACCAAGTACATGCAGCCCACCTGACTTTAGACTTAGTTGAGTTTTTCTTTTTCTTTTACATTTTAAGATACAAGCAGACTACCCACATTGAGCTTTCCAAAATGTGCTGATCACAGAGAAATCTACAGCACTGAGAATGTTTGGAGTGTTTGTACAGCATTGACATGTAATTTTTTCCAAATTGTCTTTTTTGATTTTTGTTTGCATGTTAAATTGGTCCTTGGCAGTGCCTGGTAGACCACCTTGAATTTGTAAGTTTGTGTGTTTACTGCAGATTTTGTTTTTGAAATTCTCTGGCAGAGTGTCTTTGGGTTATTCCAATCACCAGAGTACAAGTCAAGAGAAAATTTTCATTTTATGATACAAATTTCATGCACTTAAATTTTGACTGGCTTGGATGAGAAAATGTTTTTGTCTTTGAAATTGGCATTCTTATAAATTTTGTTGTCTTCTTGCTCTAGCTTCAATTGTCACTTTATTTTCCTGTTTTGTTTCTTTTTTTTAAATAAAAGTAGTATAATTGTCTAAGACTTCAAAATGGTGCTGTGGAAAGTAGACACTGAAGTACATTTAATAAAATAAGGAAAGCAAATCTTTAATCAGTGAGAATTGCTCTATTAGTGAGACCAGGCTTCTCTCCCCTCTTTAAAATGTTTCATATTTCATTTAGATACATTAGAAAAAAATGTCTGGATAAAAATTTCCTTTTATCCAGATGCATATACATTACATAATGCATATACATTAGAGTATATAGTTTTATTTATAAAAACTTTAAAATTATATTTTTAAAAATACAGGTTTATTTTTATTGGTCTTGATAACATAATATGGTACTGTCTACTAAGTACCATAATATGGTATTTCTATTAAGTATAACTCGGTAGACTTAAAACTAAAATTGTCTTCCTCCTCACTTAAATAAAGGACTTTTATAAATTCAAAAAATACCTTTGTAAATAGGGTGTATCCATATATATATAAGTGCAAGATTAAACTCCTTTCATTGAACATTATATTGTTTAAGTGAATTTTACCAATATCTTCATAAGCAAATAAAGCAATTAAAACTTCATTTTTTTTTAAAGATTTATTTATTTATTCATACAGAACTGGGGTACAGGCCAGAGACTCAGGGGCGGTGAGAGGCTTCACAAGAGACAGAGTGGGGAGCAGAACAGGCCGATCGACGAAGTACACTGCTGAGGGGAGCAGTGGGCGGGTCAGGAGAGGTCTGCCACACCATGAGGTCACCTCCGGGGCAGGCAGAATCGAACTCATGGGAAGTGGCTTTAGCTTCTCAGTGTTGTGCTTTAACCCGCTGCGCCACCAGGGAAGGCCAAAAACTTCAATTTTAATTAGTGGAGTGGTTCACTAATCTTTGTGGGATTTAATAGTTGCCTTAAATACAGCAACTGCAAATTTGAGATTTTTTTTTTGCTGTTTTGTATTTTTATTATAGACCTATTACTAAGATAAGTGAATACAGTTAAGTAATATTTAGAGTACAATTCTTAACTTCATTGAATTATCCGCAATTTAGGGATAGTCAAAAGAGCTTCAGTTCTGTTAAGAGTTGAATTTGATATTGTAAAGTGGATGGGTAAGTATCCCCTATGGTTGTCAAGTTGAGTAAAATATTAAGTACTTTTTCAAAACTAAAAGTTTTTCACATATCCTCTTCTTTTCAGTGTTAGCCTGTGTTCATAGAAACTGAAGCTAAGTTTTTAATAAGTCAGTTTTTAATAAGTCACTGGTAGAAGTTGGTCTTTGGACTTGGTGCTTGCTCAGTCAACACTTATTTCCTGGGACTCAAGGCCCGTCTTCATCTCTGGTTCACGGTCTTGCTATGATGGGCAGAAAGTGTTTTGCCTTTGCTTATTACCAATAAACTCCAAGAGACAAGGACTGTGAGTTCACAGAGCAATAATTATCTTTATAGAAGAGTTAGGGAGGCTGAAAAGGGAGGTATCCAGTGAATTGATCCAGTGAATTTAGCAGTGTCAGGGCCTGGCTTTAACTTTGCCACTTGCTGAGTTTCTTGATTGAAGGAGCCCCACAGTCCAGGAACATTTCTATCAACAGCTACTAAAGTGTTTTTTCTGTGAATTCAGTTAAGAGTACTTTTGAAGTGCATTGAAAAGCGTAATGTATGGTATTCACACAAGCTTTTATTTTGATTAATAATAATACTAGCATCTTTACATCATTTGCTAAATTAACAAATTTGAGCCATTTGCATTTACTTTTTATCATTTTATTTCCAACACATTTAAAACTTTTTTATTTCTTCATTTCATTTTTCACTAAATTTGCAATTGCAAGAAGAAAAAGGTAAAATGACACATTCAGAAGCATTCTTCTTGATGAAAATGTATAATTGGTATGAATAGCATATCTGGGTAATTGTGTACGTGTAAATTTACTTAGCTAGTATCTTTTTAAATTTCTCTTTGGAATAGCATTAAGCTTATTCAGATTTTTTATTATAGTATATTCATATTTTCTTGACTGATAAAATGTTCTGTGCAAACTATATAAAACAGTAATATGTAACTAAATATTATCATATAACTATTTATTGCAGTTTTTATGGTCTCCTATCACAGAAGTTTATCTTACTGTTAAAGTCCAGCTAAAATGTGTGACTATACCAGAAATATGGATTTATGCCCATTTTAACATTTTTTTAGTTTCTTTTAGTGGGTACTGGTAGCATTATACTTTTTGATCTATTTTCCATAGCATACCAACTTTTATTTCACATCTCAATGTATAGAGCATGTTTAATTATAATTCAAATTTGATTTTTGCTTCCCACAACAGTTTTTTCATAAACACTTTATTTTATTTGTGACTTTTCAGCCCCAGATAGATTTTAAAAATCACCCATGTTGTTAATAAGAAGCAGATCCAGATGAGAGACTTATTTTCTCCATTTCTGTGAACTCCTGTGGGTTTACAGTTAAGCTTAGTTACTTGCATTGATAGTGTGAAAGAAAGGATGATTCAGTGTTAGCTCTTGTATGTATATTTTAATCTTCAAATATTACTGTGGACATGTGTTTTGATAATTTGATCAGCAAAATTAACTGTCTAAATTGACCTGACTTCAAAGAATACATAATGTTTACATAATACTTATTAATGTGTACTAGACATTTCTCAAGGCACTTCATATGTAAACTTGGTTGATATCTCCCTCTTAATGGTACTCTGGGGTTTTACAGACTGAGGTACAGAAATGCTCGATGCTGGTCAGTGGTGAGTCAGGAATTGTGCCAAACTTGTGTGGCTCCAAGACCATGGTTGTGTGAAACCTGACCTTCCATGGAAGCAACTGGAGGAAATTGTGCTGTCATGAAATTATGATAATAAATCAAAAGTATGTTGTTCCTGTGAGAATACTTGTGTACATATTTCCAAGTTTTTCAAATAACTGATAACTACTTCTTCCCAAAGCAATTAACTTCAGTATTCATTTGATGTGCATTTGTTGGCTTTCTGTTGTGAGGCACTGTGCTGGGTGTTGCTGGACCATCTCTTTAGTTTGCAGTCACTCTGAGGAAGTGTGTAGGGTCACTGAGTGGAAGTTCCTCCAGGCCAGGGGATTTACCTGCCTTGCCCACTGCTGTAGCTCTGATGTCTGCAGCCATGTACGAGACATTGGAGATGCTCATTGAAATTTTTTTAAAGATTTATTTATTTATGCATACAGAACTGGGGGGGTGATTTTTTATACATACAGATTTATGGGGGTGATAGGATTCACCAGAGACAGAGTGGGGAGCAGAAAGGCTGACTGAAATACACTGCTGAGGGGAGCAGTAGGCAGATCAGGAGAGATCTGCTGTGCCATGTGGGTCACCCCCCTGGCCAGGGATCAAACTTGTGCTATAGTGGCTGCAATAGCTTCAAAGTGCTGTGCTTTAACCCGTTGCACCACCAGGGAGGGCTCCCATTGAATATTTTTTAAAACAAATGAATTGTAGCATTTTTAATAACCAGACAACCAAACCTCTGAAATTGTATGTGACTCAGTGATGGTCCTTTGGCCATCAAGAATCAAACTTGTGGCCCTCCCTGGTGGCGCAGCGGTTTAAAGCACAGTACTGAGAATCTAAAGCCACTTCCGCATGAGTTCGATTCCCGCCTGCCCCGGAGGTGACCACATGGCGTGGCAGACCTCTCCTGACCTGCCCGCTGCTCCCCTCAGCAGTGTACTTCGTCGATCTGCCTGTTCTGCTCCCCACTTTGTCTCTGGTGAGGCCTTTTGCCGCCCCTGGGCCTCTGATCTGTACCCCAGTTCTGTATGCACAAATAGATAAATCTTTAAAAAAAAAAAAGAATCAGACTTGTGCCTTGTCCTGTTTATAAAAAGTGGAGATCAGAATACAGTTCTGGATGTGTTTCTCTGAGCTCTTGGTGGCATCGCCTTAAGGATTTGGATTTAGTCCTGTGAGCAGTGAGGGGCCCTACAAGTATATGGGATAATAGAACCAGTTGTAGGAATACAGGTGTCAGGAATGTGTCATGTAAATTAAATTTGTTTAATTTACTTTCATAAAGTAAATTAAGCTTTGTAAGTAAATTTTACAAACTTTATTAAAATAAACAAAATGTTCAATGTTAAAGTAGTTCAACGATTCTGTTTTGTCCCCTCAACATAGCCAAACCATTGAGCATGTTATCAAATTGGTGGAAGAACATGGCAGTGGTGTCTGGTGGACTCTTCCTCCTGAGAAGCTTCTTCCCGAGGCAGTCTTAGCACAGGTGAGTTCCTGGGTGCCTTACATGACTTCATAACAACATGAGTGATGGTTTGGAGCTAAAAGGTACTTACATTGTCATGTAAAGTAAATGAGTTTAATCCCCATAGAGAACCAACACAGTTGAGAGTAAACACTTTTGTGTTGTTGAAGAAGCTTGGTATATAATGTAAGGTTACTGGTTACCTTGATGAGGACCCCTGTAGATTGTAACTGTTCAGTCACCCTGAGAGCAGTGTCAAGTTCTGGAACTATAGGTCCTGTATCACATATCAAAAAAAAAAAAAATCCAAATTGGAAGATTAATTTCAAGAAAATCAGGTCAGTTCATAGTTACACTGGGAAAAGTGTAATTAAATTACCAAGTCCCTTGTACATGCATTTGGAGTAACTGAACTTAGATGAAAATGTTTGATGTTCTGAATTCCACTTAAAAATATGAATTAACTGGTGGTATTTACTATATATCTATTGTGAACTTTGGGTAATTAAAATGCTTTTACGTTGTCTAGGTTGGTGGCCATGATGCCTTGGAATATGTTCCAGGTCAGGACATTTTGGATATCTGGTTTGACAGTGGAACTTCATGGTCTCATGTTCTTCCAGGTAATTTTAAATGACTGTGTTGTCATCAGTACCACTCAAACACTTCTGAAAACACATGAATGTCGCTTAGAAGAATCTCTTATAATCAACTCATTTTTTTGGCTTTATCTGGAAAACTAATTTTTTTGGTTGCTACAATATTATATCTGGAAGGGCCCATGGAGGTTATTAATCTGGTGATTGCGTGTTCATGAGTGAGATTTTACATAAAATCACAATGCATAAAGTGGATAAAAAATGGGAATCTTCTCTCTTGTCTCTACTGTGTTGACTCTGGCAACCCCAAAACCCTAGTTCTACAAAAGTTTGGAAATCACTGAATAGTCTGAGCCATCAATTTTCAGAAGAAGCAGTGAGTTGGAATCAGCATAAATTAGGTGAGGGTCACAACAGCTCAGTCAGATTCTCTGCCTTCTGTTCCAGTTCCTTTGCACTATTGAGCTTCTGTTTCAGCAGTTTCCCAGGAAATCAGGTAGCAGTCAGAGGTGGAGAGGTATATTTGTCACATTGACAGGCTCATCAGGCTAACTCCCCAAAAGTCTGAGTCCCCAGTTGCAGAGATGGTAAGGCTTTACTCAGTTTGTATGGGGAAGCTTGTCACCCCATCTATGTCATCAACTTTATTGCTTGAGAAGGGGGTCAAGATAGCTGTAGCTACTCTGTGGGCGAGCAGCAGACTCCAAACAACTTCCTGCTTCACTACTAATGTTTAACAAGATGATTTTAGTGATTATGTAACATACATAACTGGTTTCACTTTTTACTGACAGCATTTACAGTAGAAAGAGATTTGACTTAATGAATTTGATATCAGGTCCAGTACCGGTCTTGTTATGAATTCAAGGTCAAGAGAACTTAGTAAATTAAAACTCAGTCTTTCTGGAAGACAGTGACATATTTAAGTTTATCATGGGATAAGTAATGTCATACCATGTTTCTAAAATATTCTTTAAGCATTTAGCATTGTTTGTAACAGTTAATACATTTTAGGTATTTTTTTAGAACAGCTTTAGGTTCATAGCAAGTCTCAGTGGATTGTAGAGCTCCTGTCCCCTTATGCCTCCTTTGCTATAGCAGCAAAGTAAACATCCTGCACCAAAGGGGTCCACTGATTATAGTTAAACTGGCATTGACAGATCACTAGTGCCAAGTGTTCATGGTTGACATGGAGTTAATTGTTGACTCAGTACATGTGTAATGATATGTACCTGTCATTATAGTTCTATGCAACCTTACCTCCTTTCATCCTTCCTTCCTACTAGCCTTGCCAACACTGATCTTTCCACGCAGTGCTTTTGCCCGTTCCCTGAATGTCTCCTAGCTGCAGTCACCTAGTGTGTACCTTTCTTGGATTGTCTCAAGTATGCAGGGGAACTCATGCCTTTTCCTGACTTGATAGCTTTTTTCTTTTCTCTGTGCTGAATGGTCTGGGTGTACCACAGTGCACTCATCCCTTCAGCTACTGAACTAGTCAGATTCAAAATTTTTTTTTAAATTTATTTATTTATGGATACAGAACTGCATACAGGCCAGAGGTGCAGGGACGGTGATAGGATTCACCACATACGGAGTGGGTAGCAGAACAGGCAGATAGATGAAGTACACTGCTGAGGGGAGCAGCAGGCGGGTCAGGAGAGGTCTGCCACACCATGTGGTCACCTTGGGGCAGGCGGTGATGGAACTCATGTGGAAGTGGCTTTAGCTTTTTAGGGCAGTGCTTTAACCCGCTGCGCCACCAGGGAGGGCCCTAGATCAGAAACTTTTATAATTAATACTGATATTATTTGCACTGATACAAATAGTTGGTAGTTCCTGATCTACCAGTACTATAGTGGAAACATCCGGTAATGTTACCAGTATTTTGTTCCTCATTTTATTAATGAACTACTTGAGACTCACATGGTTTCTTAAAATAACATAAATGCCAGAATATTTATAGGCAGTATAATTTACGAAGAAAATTTCTTTTTATCCTATTAATAACTGATTAGTCTTTTCTTCTTGTAATGTCACATTATACTACGTGGAGATAGTTGGTAAATCATCATCCTTTGCTTCAAAAAAATTTTTTTAAGTGAAAAATAGCTTGAATAGACATGATCCATTGTTTTAAATAGGAATTTAAGCCCATAGTTTAGATTTACAAATGACTTTTAAAGTTTGGCCACCTAATACATATACAATACTGCTTTAAAAATAGCCTAATTTCAAAAATAATTATATTTTAGAAATTTAGTAAATAGTTTGGTTTAAATTGTTAGTATTTAGCGTTAGATATAAAAATGTTTGAGGTAGTTTTCAATCCTTTGGGCAGTTAAAGGAATCCTTTTCTGGAAAAATCAGATAGGATGGCCCTCCCTGGTGGTGGTGGCAGAAGGAGTTAAGTTGTAGCACTGTGAAGGTATCTGAAGCCACCTCAGCACGAGTTTGATCCCCAGCCAGGGAAGTGACCCACATGGCACAGCAGACCTCTCCTGTCTCCTCTGCTGTGCCCTTCAGCAGTGTATTTCAGTAGATCTTTCCTGTTGTGCTCTTCATTCTATCTCTGGTGAACCCTCTCAACCCCTGTACCGCTGGCCTACACCCCAGCTCTTGTATGCATAAATAAACACATCTTAAAAATATACACAAAAAGTAAAAAGTGGAGAATATCAAAAAGCAGGATTCAATGTCTTGCAAGTGCTAGTAAATGTTTGTCTACATAGATAAAATAACTAGAAAGAAATATGTTGAAGTAAAGGGACTGTCTCTAGGCATTGGGACTGATTTTCTTGAACTTACCATTTTACATATTTTCTAAAGTGAAAATGTTCTTTTGTTAGGAAAAAAATAAAAAGCATTGCTAATATAAGTTTGTTAGAATTGAAAATAGACCCAATAGTTAATTATATGAGATTTTATAATAATCAGTGTGCCAGTCTTTGAATTTGACTGTACCTTAAATATTTTTACTGTCCAAGACAAATTTCTCATCTTCACTTGTAAGTTCTACAAGCATTATTTTTCTTGTTTTCTGCCCAGAGCTTTTGCTGTCATAAAACTACTTCTCCACTGAAAGAATCTTGCCTTTAGAAGTTTTCTGGGGTTACTCCTCTTTTTTAGGTTTATATTTTTCTTTTGCTAAGTTAAATGAATTCAGTATATTTCAAGCAGGAAAAGATACTGAGACTTGACACTTACGATAAATTAGCTGTTTGCATTTTACTACTTGGTTTTTTTGGATGTGATACATACTTTTATGTTGTGCTATTATTGAATGGGCTCATTTTAGTCAGATGTTAATGTATATATATTCTAGGAGAGGCTCACAGGCAGTTATTTTTAAAATAGCTTAAGGAAAATGAATATTTTTGCAAATATTCTTGAATAGAAAAAATGTTTGAAAAAATATACCAGAAAGACTTAATAATTCTCCATAAGGAGATACCAGAGTGCCCTTTATGATATACCTTAATAATTAACATTTACTGAATGTTTGCTGTGTATTAAGCATTGAAACATATTATAGTACTACTTTAACCCCTACAACAACCTGGCAAGTAAATTTTAGCATTTTCCTCACTTGGTGAAGAGGAAATGGAAGTGAAAGGTCAGGCTGGGCCCCCCTATTTGCTGCTCTAGGCTCTGGCCCCAGGCAGCTTCACATGCTTTCATCCTGAGAACTAGAAGTCCTAAGGCAGCAAGTTTTCTTAAAATTAAAGAAACTAGAGCTAGCAAAGATTTGAGGTGCTTTAAAACTCTTGCTTTTTAGAGTTATTTTGGGTCAAGGCTTTTAGCAAGTGTTTCTCCAGGATGTCAGAACTTCAGTCTGACTCATAGTTGTGGACTGTCAATGCTCACACAGTAGGCCAGAAGTAGGCACTTTACAACAAAGCAATGATAAGGGGTAGGGATCCTTTTCTACTGTGTATTTCCTTATATCAAGAAAGGATTTCCACCCATTTTCTGTCATTAATCAGCTCTTTGATTATAGCTGTATCAAAATACTGTATTTACTTTTCATCATCTGTAATATTAGGATCATAAAAGTACTGTGAAAGTCAAATGAATTAACATAAAATTATTTGCTGCTCAGCAAATTTTTCTTTAGTTAATAATACTTTATTTGCATAAAGGATTTCTCTGGGAATACTGATAATTATTAAGTAGTTCCTAATTTAGGTGGTGTTTTAGTTATCTGGTTTGGGAAACTGTTTGCCAGGTTTATTCTCTTTATCTTGATGAATAAATTGGCAGTGAGGATAACTGCCTGTGAATATAATAAGGTATTGGGCATAGCAGTATACATCAATTAAGATGATATGTTACTATATCTTACATGTGTTACTATAACTTACCTTTCCTTGTTTTTTTAAGGTTCTGAACAAAGAGCAGATTTGTATTTGGAAGGAAAAGACCAACTTGGGGGTTGGTTTCAGTCTTCCTTGTTAACAAGTGTGGCTGCAAGGAAACAAGCACCTTTTAAGTAAGTCTCTCCCTGAATGAAACCAGTCAGCTCACAAACCACTGGCTCCTGGCCTCTCACCACGTGAGGCCTTGTGCTGAGTAACACACAACAGACACTGTCCTAACTAGTTTACATACCTGTGTCCTGAGAATAATGAAGTTAAAGTAAAAATGGTGATGGTATTACAGAGAAGTATATGGATTACCACTCCTGGAGGAGGGACCTCTGCGTGGAAAGAGGGGATTTGGAGAAAGGAAGCCTGGAGCTCAAATATGGAGAATGGGGTGCTCTGGGGCGATGAGGAGCTGAGCTCCACAGCCTTACCTGTGTAGTGCCCACAGAACAGCTAAGGAATGGAAACATTGCTTTATGATTCTAGTACATTAGGGATTCTTTATAATAGCTTTCCTTATTCAAATGTGCAGATAGACATTCTAGTCAGAAAGAGTCTTCAATAGTTTGATAGTTTCCTATCTTGCAGTAGCCCACTCCAGAATCTTTTCATGTTTGTTTCTTGTAGCTGTTTTTAAAAACCAACAGAACAGCAGACATTTTTCTTAGGTTGTCTTTTCAGGGTAATTTCAAATTGATTGCTGTCCTTTTGGAAACATAATTTTTCCTTGTTAGTTTTAATGATCAAAATCAGTGAGCATAGATGATCAGGAAATTTTTCTCAGTGAATGTAATCATCTAAAATGTTCCTTTGATTAGAAATGGTGCTGTTTAGCAATCATGATAAATATGCTGCTGAGAAATAGCCGTCCTTGTAAAAAATCATAGAAATCTATCCAGAATAATCTAACTAACCTTATTTTCATGTCAAATTCAGATACTCTTTTTAAGCTATTGCATCATCTGGTTGTCATCTTAGGACTGTGGTGGTGCATGGATTCACCTTAGGAGAAAAGGGAGAGAAGATGTCCAAGTCTCTCGGGAATGTCATTGACCCTGATGTTGTCATCAATGGGGGAAAAGTAGGTAGTTACCTGAAGGTTTCTTTTCTTTTTTTAAGCTTTTAAGCCTCAGGATAGCTACTCATTGTTAAAGAAAAAGGAAAAAAAAATATGGTGTAAAATAAATAAAATTGAAAACAAAACCAAAAAAAAAAAACACGTGACTTGACTAAAGGAGGCACTAGGCTTTGGCTCATTCCTCATTTCAAGTCTGAATCTCAGATCCTGACCCAGTGTATTCCTTTTTTAATTGTTTGAGCTATTAAAATGTATAAGCCCTAGTTTTATGCTTCAGTGGAAATAACTGCCGTTTTCTAGATGCATGTGTTATTATGTTTTTGGAGTGTGCACTCTCTAATAAACTTAAAAATAACTTGTTAATAAACATCAGATCTGGGATGCTGATAGCTAGGTTTATTTTAGACATACTTTCAGAAAGCTTTTGTCTGTTATTTTTACTCCTTTGGCTTTTTACTGCCTTCATGCCCAGTAATGGTGTCTCTGTAATTGCTGCTGAGCACTGTGAGAGGAAAGGCGGAGCTCCAAGTACCCGCTGTAACAGGCAGGTACAGACAGGGCGAGGGCCGAGACAGGTGCCAGCATCTGGGTGAGCAGGGCTGGTGAGTGGGCTTGTCTCCAGCCTGTCACACTTCCCGGGCAGCCGGGCTGCTGAGGATGTAGTCTTTATTCATTACAGTACAGATATATTTATGCTCAGATTGTGCTCAAACATTTCTGCATAGGAAACACACCTAAAATATTTGAGTGAAAGTCATTTGTTTCTTTTTTCCCCTCAACCAAAAGGACCAAACCAAAGACCCTCCCTATGGAGCTGATGTCCTTCGCTGGTGGGTGGCCGAGTCCAATGTCTTCACTGAGGTGACGATTGGTCCATCTGCACTTAATGCTGCCAGAGATGATATTAGCAAGGTCAGGGTCATTACTTGTACTTCTAAATACAAACGTTTACTCAGCCATTATTAAAGTAAATGAGGCGTGTTTGCAGCTTGCCACTGTAATTCTGATTGAGTTTTCCATATGTTGGGTTTAAAAATACCGTTAATTTACTTAAAAAAACTCATAACACTAATTCATGTAAAAACAATACGCGATGTGTTCAACAAACTTTCATGTTTATTCCATTTATCTTTATTTTCACCTACATAGTTTATACTCTCAGTGAATAAACTGGGCCACTGAGAGGTGCTTAAGGGTATAAAGAAATAATGAAAATTCAGCCTTTATGTATAATGTCCAGAGGTGGTTTCTTTTAAGTGGGCTGTTGAAATGAGGGTTTTGTTTTGTTGCATTTTTAGTCTTATTTAGGGATGATAAAATTTGAAAAGTATCCCATAAAGAAACATGTTGAATAAAAATTGGCGAATTAAAACTTTTAAGTAGGAATTGAAAGTCTTATTTTTTTGTTTTTGACTGCTTATTTTTTTCTCAATATCAATAGCTTAGGAATACACTCCGCTTCCTTTTGGGAAATGTGGCTGGTTTCAACCCAGAGAGAGATTCTGTCCCAGTTAGCGACATGTATGTCATTGACCAGTACATGTTGCACTTGCTGCAGGATTTGGCAAACAAGGTAAGTATGAATCAGTAACCTTGTAGGAAATAGAAAGCTAGCACTATTGTATGTTTTGTACTTTGAAATCTTTGTCGCCTGGTGGATAAGACTGACTAGACATTGTAGCTACAGCTCTGAGAAAAGCTGAACTTGACAAATGCCACACATCCGTATGTCACTCTTGCATGTAAAGTCTGGCGATCTCCTTCTAGTCTCTTGTGACTAGAGAATGCTGGTGGTAACAGTAGGCCCAGGCCGCCCCTCCTATCGTGTTTCTCTGAGGATGAGCTCTCCTCTGCCAGGAAGCAGTGGGGTTGTGATTCATTTATTTGCAGATGTACCCCTCAAGACACAGAAGTGAAATGACTGCTCTGTGACTTTGAAGATTAATTTGTGTTTTCTCAAAAAGTGGAAGTGTAGCTGCTTTCTTATACCTTCAAGTTAGGGGGATGCAGATGTTTGTCCAGTTTTACTTTCCACGCATAACTGAGGGAATATTACCTCCTCATTTGATCCTAAGTGGTATGATTTCATCATTTAAAACTTGTCTTTTCCTTGGATGAGTGTGTGGTTTCCACAGGAGACTAGTCAGTACCTTCTAAGGGTGGCCAAACTTGATGCCCAGAAATGACGCATAGAAAACCTTTAATAGTTCTTGCACCTTATCTGTTTTGTATTTTCCCATCCATCACTTACACATATTTTATTTATTTTAAAGGTTAATTTATGCATGTAAGAGCTGGAGTGTAGGTCAGAGAGTAAGAGGATTCACCAGGGTGGGGCTCAAAACAGGTGGAACCACTGAAATATACTGCTGAGGGGAGCAGTGGGTAAGGGAGGAGAGGTCTGTGCCATGCGGGTCAGCTCCCTGGCCAGGGATTGAATTCATGCTCCTATGGCTGTGGATAGCTTCATAGTGCTGAGACTTAACCCCTTGTGTCGCCAAGGAGGCCCCATTCATTTCTACATATTTTAAAAAGAATGTTTTACTAATGACTTGCTTTTTCACTTCTTATCTCACCTTCCAAATGTTTTTGGCTTTGTCCCCTAGATTAATGATTCCTACAAACAATACGATTTTGGAAAAGTTATTCGACTGTTGCAAGCATTTTATACCAGAGAACTCTCTAACTTTTACTTCAGCATAATCAAAGATCGGTATGTATGACTTGGGTATTTAAGGGCCAAAAAATATGTGAGTGTCTGCTTCTGTGGCTGCTGAGACTCAGTGGTTAGTGGGGCAAGCAGCAAGACTCATGGGTCTGGGAGCTGGGCACCCCCACTGAACAGGTATCTGCCCCGCCCCTCAACAGCTTGGTGACTTGGGGCATCTTATCCAAAGATGCTTTAGCTGTACGTTGATGTTGCTAATACTCTTTTTGTGATGAGAATGAAAACAGATTATGCACTTAATGCTGCTTGGTAGTCAGTGCTCAGTAAGAGCTGCTAATACAGGAACAGTGTGTACTTGCAAATCTTGGGAGGTTGGTCGGAAGGCATACAGGCAGTTACTACTGCAGTAATATCATAGTGACAGTAACGTTCTTCCAGAGGGTGCATGGAGCTGACTTTACATTGTAAACAGAGATGGCACTGTCTTTAGACAACTAGGCCAGTGAGGAGTGCCAGTCCCAAGTCACTTCATGTAGGAACTGCAACTCCCAGCTCCCCTTTTCAGTAATTGGGCATCGATCCACTGGCTGGTTGTACTGTGAGTCCTCAAGGCTTGTTGCCCTCTAGCTGAAAAGCAGATCAGACAATGTACAACAGCTGAGTTGTTGAGGATACTGGCTGTCCTGGGAGGAATGAAGTTGAATAGAAGAGCTTATTCAAAAAAAACTGTGATAGACTATTTTGCTTTTTGATTAAAAGAGGACTAAAGCCATAGAATTGATAGCCATAGCAAGATTGGCAGACTTGACGTACAAGTAGTTGTATGTCAACTGCTGAAACTGGTTTTTCTTTACTAGGCTTTACTGTGAAAATGCAGATGAGCCCAAGAGACGCTCTTGTCAGACTGTACTAGCTGAGATTTTGGATGTGATCGTTCGTTCTTTTGCTCCCATTCTTCCTCACCTGGCTGAAGAGGTGTTCCAGCACATACCTTATATCAAAGGTAAGGATACTTGATTTTTTCTCTAAGTGAAAAGTTCCTGACAAGGATACAACTTCCAGTGTCATCTACTTCATATCAAGAGGTCCTTATTCATCCACGGTGAGTGCTCTGTGGCCTGCTGCTTGAGACCATTCTGTAGTTTCTGGCCCTGACTGCAGATTCAGAATGGCCCTTGGGCCACCTTACAGTGAAATATAGTATAGTAGCAGCTTGGCTACATTGAGAAATTGCCATTAAATACCTGTGTATTTTTGGTCTCATTAAAACATAGTGCCTCCAAAAGTAACATGTGTCTTTTAATATTTTAAAAAATGTTATTCAAATTAATCATATCCATTATTAAAATTACCTCTTTTAAAAAAGTAACTTTATTAATAGTTTACTCTCTCTGATTAAAATTACAGAAAATAAAAAACTACAGACGTTTTAAAAAGAAACTTCATCTTTCTATCTAGAAGGTATTGGGAGGCTTCTTTTCGCCTTGTGATCTCTGTAGTTTATTCTTCTTAAATGTAACATAATTATTTCCCAATGCTGATGGCAGTTAGGGTGGCTCCATGATCTTTTGTCACATGATTACTATAAATAAAACTTCTGACTTCCCATGGATAGAAAGTATTTGGTGATTACTGGTTTATTACAGATTAGAATCCATGTCAATGTGTTTCCTTTTTTTAAGAGCCCAAGAGTGTGTTCCGTACTGGGTGGATCCGCACAAGCTCCATTTGGAAGAAGCCGGGCTTGGAGGAGGCCATGGAGAGTGCGTGTGCAATGCGGGACTCCTTCCTCGGAAGCATCCCTGGCAAGAACGCAGCTGAGTACGAAGTTATCATTGTGATTGAGCCTGGGCTGCTTTTTGAGATAATAGAGGTGAGCAGTAGTTGGTGCCCTTGGAACTGGTGTTAGTATGACACAACTGCAACTGAAATTTGTTGTTAAAAATCCTTGTGTACGATTTTTCTTCAATATGGAAATCAGTATTTCTGTCTTCTGATACTTCTGACACTGATTCCTTGTGTTCTGCTTCTCAGTGCTCCTTTCCCTTCCAAAACACACGTACTCTGGTGCTATTTACAAGCTGGGACCAGGAAGGTGTAATAAAGTTGTACAGCAGTGCAAGCTCTCAGGACTGCTTAGCATAGTGGTGACATAGAAACTCCTAGCAGTAATATCAGAAGACATACAAAGGGGGTGTTTGGTAGTAAGGAACTGACTTTCTGAAAATTTTGTCCATCTGGACCATATTCAGAATAAACCAAAGGATTTGTTCCACCTTTTCCTCATGAGATGTGGAGAAATTTAATTGCTCCAGCAAGTTAGTCATCTACTTTATTTCTAAAAGAGCCATCAAAATTTCTTCTTAGAATTCTTAGCAGTTGATTGATCAGATTGGCTTCTCACTTAACATTTCACTCAAAAATTCTCTCTTGAGCTTCTCTTGGAAATAAGAAGTCAAATGGACGTGACATGTAGGGAAGCAGTGATCCACGAGGTCCTAGTTCCAAAGGTCCTCACTTTGCTCAAACAATGAAAAGGCCAGCGCTTACCAATTTGGTAAGATTGGCTTCTCACTTAACATTTCACTCAAAAATTCTCTCTTGAGCTTCTCTTGAAGCTCTCAGTTTTAGAGCTTCAAAAGAAAATTGGCAGTAGACATTTTAAAAGCTCTACTAGTTTAAAAAAAATGAATTTTGCATCTGGTTGGTAAGAGTTGAGACTTAAAATAGCTGGTAGGTATGAGGTTATTGATCACATCACAGGGCATTTTGACATGATAGTCACATTTCAGAATGTCCAAATTGGTAAGTTCTGGCCTTTTCATTGTTTGAGCAAAGTGAGGACCTTTGGAACTAGGACCTCGTAGATCACTGCTTCCCTACATGTCACGTCCATTTGACTTCTTATTTCCAAGTAATAAACTGAAAAGAATACAGCTTGTTTGCATCATCCATATTGAGAAGAAATACTTTGTATAAAACATAGAGAAAATATATTCATGTTTTATATCTCAAAGTAGCTGTCAGAGGCAGTCTTGATTACTAATTGCATGAGTTGGTTAAAACCAAAGTAATCTTGTTGAATCTCCAGTTTCCCATGAACTGCTTGGAAGAACTGTCTACATTACTTAGCTCATACTCATTTTGAAGATTAAAACTGTAGTGAAAAATACATAAGTGTTAGCGGCAAACACTCAAATCAGTGAGCTTGAGAGTTCTGTGTCTTGTGCAGCTTCACCTACCAGTGTGCTTGCTCAGATAGCATCTCCACACCTCTCTAGTGCAGCAAGCAGGAAGTGGGTCAGGATGGGCTTGAGGGGCTAGACTGCAGCTCCCCCAGCTGTTGGTGAGGAACCTGAATAGCTTCATTTCTCTGGGCCCATCTCTTAGTGAAGTGTGGACAACCAACAGTGTGTTGTATTGAGAAATAATGAAAACTTAGCATTTAGCAAATCGGACATACCTGACACAGCACTTTTATAGTCATTACTGTTGGACATTTTCACTTAAAACCTTTTATAGTAGGCCCTCCCTGGTGGTGTAGCAGATGAAAAAACTGCATTAAGAAGCTAAAGCTACTTCAGCATGAGTTTGATCCCCGCCTGCCCCTGAGGTGATCTACATAGTGTGGTAGACCTCTCCTGGCCCACCCATTGCTCCCCTCAGCAGTGTACCTTGTTGATCTGCCTGTTCTGCTCCCCACTCTGTCTCTGATGAAGCCTCTTACCACCTCTGGCCTGTATCCCAGTTCTGTATGCATAAATAAATCTTAAAAAAAAAACTTTTATAGTGAGAATTGACATATTTAATAGTACGGGCCCAGGAGCGTTGCTTGCTAACCACAAGAATTCACAATGTCTGTTTCTATAACCCCAGTTTATGGTAGTTCAGTGGGTAACTTTTAACTGCTTGTGCCCAGATGCTGCAAGCTGAGGAGACTTCTAGCACCTCTCAGTTGAATGAACTGATGATGGCTTCCCAGACAACTTTGCTTTCTCAGGAACCACGAGCACTGCCTGCAGATGCAATTGAGCTTAAAGGGACATTCCTAATCAACTTAGAAGGTGAGGAGGTAGGGAAGAGTATTCTTCAGGTGTTTCCTGGAGAACTTGTGGTAATGACAGGTCCTGCTCAACTTTCCAGTGGACTTCATGTGTTCTAAAGCAGGTGTTTAGACATCATGTTATCAGTCTGATGTCTTAAGTCATTGCACAAAGATTGAGACAGTGGTCAACTTTCTAAAGCAGCTCATGGAGTCTTACCTGATAGTCTCGGGAATGACCGGGTAGGGTAGAAGAGATGTTCCTTCTTGTCTTGGGACTGAATATCACTATGTTTGAAGTTGGTGGCCTCACTCCATTTGGCTTCTCTGGTTGGTGATGTGCTAGTACTGCCCAGCCCTGCTGCTCTTCCATGTTGATTCTAAAATACACTGTGCACACCCCAAATTAAATGATTAGCCATTTTTAATGAGGTTGTTTTATTGAACTTTCTCAAAAACAGTGTTTCTGTAGTTGATGGGGTGTTATTCTCAACCTGACTCATTTCTTGAGTGGAAGTGAAGGCAAAGTGATGCTGATAGCAACATGTAGATATCTGGGGAAAGTGATGCTGCCTGTGTTTTTCATAATAGCTCTAGGCACCAGCAGGAGGTAGGAGGTCGATTTGGAGGCATCACTTTAAATTTGAGGCCTGGCAGCAGTGACTGGCCTAGTTTCTGGTTTAACTTGCTTTTTAAAATGTCAAGATTCTATCTTTGTGCTATGACTTAAGACATCACACTGATAAAATAATTTGCTTTCATTCCTATGTTAAGTGCATTAAGTGTAATTTGTTTGTGACAAAATCAAGCTTTAAGTGGGGACACTGTGTTGTCACTATAATTTGATTTTTTTATAACTGGTAATTAAGTAGTTTATCTGAATCCTGCCCAGATTAAGAGCGAGAGGCCTGCTCTGCCCTAGTACAAACTCTGTGACTTTGAGAATAACCAGATACTGTCTCAGGTAGCTTTCCAGTCTCCCCAACAGTCATACTGTGCAGCGCAATGTCCTAGTCAGTGATGTGACGGGAGCTGCATCCCACAGCCTCCCCTGGGCAGGAAGGAGTGAACTTTGAAGGAGCTCCTGCAAATCTAGTTAAGGACTAAGGCCAGCAAGTGAGTGGCCTGTCAAAAACTTTCCATGAATTCTTTCCTTACAGGTGGTGACATTCGTGAAGAGTCCTCATATAAAGTGGTTGTCATGCCAACAACCAAAGGAAAATGCCCTCGTTGTTGGAAGTACACAGCCCAGTCTTCAGATACACTCTGTCCCCGATGTGCAGAGGTTGTTGGAAAGTAGCAGCTCACTGGTGTGGACAGCTCTGCACAGAACCCCCACCTGCCCTGCTAGCGCCAACTAGGACTTCAGATGGACTGTTCACAATACTGTGGCAAAGTCTAAGGTTCAGGTAATGAAGGAAAGGGCAGACAGTGAAGGATGAAAGTCAGAGTCAGAACGTGTTTCCTGTAACTAGGTAAAATGTATATATGTGCAGAAAAATAGAAGCAGGTGGAGGTCATGAACTGACAGCGTACACTGCACATGCTTGCCTTCAGGTGTGGCTGAACAGAAATGTTTTATATTTTATAAATTCTTTTGACACATTATTTAAGTTCTACAAAGTTTAAAAATAAAGGCTTTCTGCGAACTGACTGACTGATATTGGTATAATACGACAAAGGTGGTTGTGAAGAAGAATGGCAGAGATATCTTACCCGTTAGGGATGAAGAATAATTTCCTTCTGTCTCCTCAACCCTTTCAGGATAAGTTAGGTGAGATTGATTTTGTTTTTGCATAAGAAGAAAAAGAAGTTTGTTACTCTTTTATACATGAGAGGGAAGAAATCTGCATACATTTGTGAATGTTAAGACAACATGAAAACTGGAAATTTATTGACTGATACACAGAAGCTCACAATATTGAACACAAAATAGCATATACAGGATTTTACTAATTTACAGTACATTACAGCAGATAATAGAGAATCCTATAAACGGTTCCATATTGGATTATAGTCTTTCTAAGGGTGGCTAATCCTACTCAGCAGAAATCTAAATTGCAGAAGCCAGAGAGCCCTATCCCTACAGGGAAAGAACCTCACTGCTGCTGTGGAGCACTACTCATGGAATGGAGCACGGCAACTTGTAAGTAGACATGATGCTTTGTTAAATTTGAGTTTTGTGATGTTTAAATTGCAGTTCATCAAGTAAAGCAACTTAAATGTAACTCATTAAAAAAATTTAAGGTGAATTTCTTTTGCGAAAGTACAAAGCATTTAGAAGTATGGTGCTGTGCTCCTCTGACTCCTCTAAATATAACCTGTAGTGCAGAATTCTGTTCAGATTATGTGAACACTTGTTTTCCTTGAGCAGTATGCAGTGATATTTAACAAGGTGCATAATGGAGAAAGACTTAGAGGGCTGGAGTCTGTCTAGGAAAAGGCTGCTGCTTTGTGCCTTCCCATAACCACCTCAGTAAGTCAACAAAGCCTGTTTCAGAAACCACCTGTTCACTTAAGATCTAATTCCTTTACTTGTCTCTGTTATTACAGAATATGTACAAAGTTATTTTCCCTTTCTCCCTATCAGATTTATTTTAAAAGCCCTTGATGAAATAGTAAAATATTTAACTGCTTTTCTAATACAACCCAGAAGTCAATTCTAAAATTCTGTGAATGGCAGATTTTAAGACTACAAATCTAACCAGAGACTCAGTGATTTGTTAGTATTTCCATGAGCCATATTTCAGCTTACTATGTTTTGTTTAACCAATTTTATCTAAAATGCTTATTAATTACCCCTGCCTCCAAAAGTGATAACAGAATCAAAGTGAGGACCTGACTTCAACTTTGATCAGTCTCCCAAACTTGTAAGGGATTTTGTAAAGAGTGTGAGTAGACATGACTGTGTAAAGCCAGCTGCCATTATGAGGAATCATGACAATGTCTGGATGGGACAGAGGCGGCGGTAGGACTGGCTCATGGTCCTTACCAAAGTTACTACTTTACAGTAAGCCTCAGTCAGAATTGTAGGCCCTCCTCACCCAGTGTAAGGTTTAATAGCTAAGTTCTTATTTGCATGTGATTTTTAAAATTACTTTACACGAGGATACCCTCACACATCAGACTTTTTTCTTTATATTCATGAAGGACACACTCCAACTTTGTACAAATGCTAGAGTTGGCTTCTTACAAGGAAAGGAAGAAACAAACTACTGTATCACAGTGAGTAACTATGAATAACAATTGTGATCCGTGATAGAGATATCAAGAATTGCATTATATGGCTACATTCCAAAAACATACCGTTAACAAATACCTGGTATTTGTAAAGCTCAAAGCACTTTAGTTGTAATTTGGTTTTAATCAACAAATTACTCAGCTCTTGGACTGCTCTAGGCACTATAGGGTACAAAATTAGTTTTATATTCTTAACACTGCCATGAGGTAGGTTTGCTAAAGTTGTAGCATCACTGAGCATTTCTTCTATGTTCCCAAGAACAGATAACAGTACCAAATCCCAGAAGCAGACATTTCTAAACACATGTAGGAAAAACAAAGTTGGAGTTAAAGTTTTTATCATTTTTGGCCCTTTTAAAAATTTTTACACAATAACGCATTTTTCACATTTACCTGGTGATACAATCTTGGCAAAAGCAAGTCTTCATTATAATTAATTCTGCTGTGTTGCTTGCATCTCAGATTCTGAATTTTGCAAGAACAGCAGGTTGAGGGCCCCATTTACTATCTCTTCTGGTGACCTTGGATTCTTAATTCCTCCTCAAACAAGGTCTGCCTCCTCTGACAGCAGCAGTGCGACCTCTGGGAAGGAGCCTGTCAGTATCCAGAATTCCAGGTGCAGCTCCATGAAAGCACAACCATTTCCCCAACATTTCTTAGAGGAGAGGGAATTTTTTTTTTTTTTTACTGTTGGACACTATCTATGAAAACACTTACATTTAATTGCATTTTGAGTATGAAATAGAGGATCTTTTAAGAACAGTTTACCAGTGAAACTATTCAGTGCTCCAATTAGAAAGAAACAGTAAAATGTCAGTATAGCTGGTATTTGCTTATCTTTAGTATTAACCCAAGGAGTGGAATTACCCAGGACTGCTTTTCAAAAGTAATATATATTTTTATTTTACAAAATAAGACAAACTCCCTCCACCCCATAAAATTCCAGATCTTACTATGTAAAATAACCATGCACTAATTACAGCCACAACTTTGGACAGTTGTCAGTAGCTGGGTGTCATAAAGTAGGCATAGATATGGCTTCCACAGCCTCCATGAGGTGCAAGGCTAGAGTGTACTGCCCATGTTTTTCTGGAAGAAGTTCCATGACTCTATGCACTAGTTTAGCTGTTGTTGCAATTGGCACTTCAGTGTTTCGAAGATCTTGAGAGTCCTGCAAACAGGACACAAAAATAACCCATCAGTTATATACAACAATTTCTCTTAAAGTGAAGTTACCAGGATAGTTATTTCCTAACAAAAATGCTTTTCTTTGGAGCGGAGTATTTTACAAATTCTTAATTAAAATTAAACAGGCACTTCTGGCTTCTCCCTGTTGCGCTTACCACTGCTTTCAGCCAAGTGCAGAGAGTGGGTGGCAGCCTGGCCAGCAGCTCCATGCCTTCCTTTGTCTGGGTGTGCAGGAGCGTGTGGGCCAGCCTCTGCCCAGTCAGCATCAGCAGATGAGAGGCCAGGACCTCTTTGTCACGAACCTGGAGAATAGCCTAAGGAGATGAATCAGGGCAAATACAAAGTGAGAGGTTGGTCATTTTTGAGCTGTGGCCATGACTGCCAACTTAGCATTTAAATGACAAGATTCTGCTCATCACCTACATTTTTTATCACCTGATTTTCATTTCTAAGGTTTTGGCAAAGAAAGGGAATTGAATTAGGAGAAATCATAACTATTGAAAACCCTCTAATGGCCCCTGAATGCACTGGGCGAAATGGCCACCTTCCACCCCACCCTTGTTCTTACCTCAGGGTCTGTGTACCCCAATTTTCTGAGTGCTGGTGGCTGTGTTGAGTTCAAATATCACCTCAGACCACTATTACAGTAGCTCATTTTCTTATGAACCTGTTTGGTGTTTTTTGGTTTGTTTTTTCATATTTATCATTTAATACAAAATTGGCTGCCCTATCAGTTCCATGAGGAAGGACCCTGCACCCTTTGCAGGGAATAGGCCTGCCACACCAGAGTGTTTTACTAAACATGGGCCAGAACCAGCTGTGATTAAAGTTTGTATTTTAAATACTGTTTCTATACCTAAGAATAACAAGGAAAAGCTAAAAGTTTTATCACAGACTTTTGCTGACTGAATTGTACATTAACAGGGTCATAATTACCTCTTCTCCCAAGTGGTCGACTCCATAGTTGTAGAGCTCCCCCACATAATGCCGTCTGACGACATCTTCACTGACTTGGAGGTGAAGGGCCAAATACACGGCTAGCGCTGGCCAATCTGGGTCGTTCCCCAAAGGAGAAATTGGTGCTTCCCCTGAGGAATCTTTGTCCTTCATGACTACATGTTGGGCCTGGACAGCTGCACTGACAACTTTCAGTAAGAACTTAAAAATGGAAAAAGAAACGGCAATACCTCAGTGTCCATTTCCAAGTCAAAGTAATCATTGACTTTTCTGTTAATTAGAGTAGCTTTTCTATTGAAATTATCAGTTAAAAGGAATCAGCTTTTAAAAGTGCGTTGGCTGTCCTTTAAAGAACAGTATTAGTGTTTTTCCCCTAAGAAACATAATCAAAATCCAGTATCTGTAAATTACCTGTTGTCGTAGTAAGATAAAATTTGCATCCATTTCCCCACTAGGTAGTAACTGAATTGAAGTCAGGTCTTTGAAAAATGCATTTTTTCCCTAAAGAGAAAAGAGCTGATTGAATATGGATTAATAATGGGGTGGGAGGGTATTTTAGAAATTCATTTAAACAAGAAGTTACAGTTGATCTCGTGTTCCTTGAACAGTAACATCGCACTTTACTGATTTTTTTTTTTACAATTACCCAGTGTGGGGACACTTAATGACTGTCATTAATGTGGCCTCAGGCTTCCCTCCTCCTGTCCTCATTCCCACTGGACTCCCTTCCCTGGAGTAGGCTGGTGACTCACTGCTGACAAAAACAATCAGGTTAACCATGTTCTTCCAAGTCTGGTCAACAAAAGGATGGTGGTTTCTGCCCTGGGTGCCTGAACCTCCCTCACTGGCTCTGAGGGAAGTGTGCGCTGAGCTGCCTGATGAAAAAGCACATGTGACTAGGCACTGGATCCCCCCTCCCATCAGGTACGGCTCCTGCCCAGCCTTTAGATGAAACCTTAACCCTCTCATGAGGGACTGGGTGAGGGAAGCTCAGATTCCTGACCCACAAAAATAGTGCACATTTTGCTTTTAGCCACTAAATAGCAGGATAATTAATTGTGCACTAACAGAGAACTAGTACTTAACCCTATACTGATTTAAAAAACAAAACAAAACAAAAAAATACCCTGTGAACTGCTTAAAAAAGGTCTCAGAGCCCAGGATTTCAGAAATTCCTTGGCAGGAAATCCATCACAGAACAAAGTTGGACCTGAGACTAGGTGGATGGATCTTCCACGTCCACCAACCCCACCATCTCTGGGTGCTATTCTGTCATCTGCAAGTAAATGATCCGAGATAGCATCTAGCTTCGAGTGAACATTCTATACCTACTTGTCCCTATAGTGAGAAGTAGTCAGCAATCCACTCAGTTTTTTCCCCATACCTCACCCACAGCTGTCACCTCTGATTGAGAAACTAATTCTTACTGGTAATGGCAAAGCCAAGGTTCTGTTTTAGTAACTTAAACCACACTGCCTCAGGTCCCCTCAATAGAGCTGAGAGCACACTCAACCACTGTTCATCTAACAGTTGAGGGGAATACTCAGTACTGAGGGGAATATTGAGATACTTTATCTTGAAAGATAATCTATATTTATAAATGAAAATATTAGACCTCTCATCTGCTTTCAAAAGTCACCTATTGAGAATCTAAAGTTATGGTTACTTTTTAGAAAAGATTTCTTAGAATGTTCGTTTGTTTATATTTTCCCTTTATGTGTCTAAAATCTCTGATTGAGCGGTCCTTGCGAATGCCCAGCACTGGAGTTAATTCTAGCCCCTTCAGCACTCTGTGCAACCTGTCCTTAGGTTACTGATTCCTCCAAATCCATCACGAGTTCTGTCACTTGTCAGTGTTGCCACCAGCTGACTGAGTGGTTTTCAAACTCCAATGCCAACTCAAGTCTTAGCATACTACTTCATGTGATTTGAACAGCTCTTACTGGAATACAGGAAGTGTGTGTTGGGCTCCTAAAGAGATGAGGCACTTAAGGAATATTAGCAGCAACAAAATATCTGATGTTACAGTGGCTGCAGCACAGGAACAGCATGGGCTCTGTGGCAAGCCTCTCGAGGACAACATTCCAGAGCTGTTGAGTGCATGCCTGCTTCCCTAGGATGTGACGACAAGTCTGGGCAGCAGCTGAGCATTCCTGGCAGGACCCTGCTTATCTTCTTTGGGAGGCTTCTCTCTACAGAGGCCTATCCTATAAAAAGGGGTGAGGTTATTAACTTTACTGATGAAAGTGAAGTTGGAGAACATAGCAGAGGCTTATGTGTGTGCTGGCATAGCTCTGGCTGCAGAAACTGGGCACTGCTATATTCGCCCAGCGATAGAAGACATTGATTGAACTAGGGTCACAGTGACATTGGAATGGACAGGTCTGAATTAAGGAGGAATTTACAAGAAATGAATTTATGAATGTAAGGTCTGAAGGACAGTGAGCTAGTACTATCAAGGTTTTTAGTTTGTGGCAGTGCACAGTGCCATTACTAATAAACTAACCAGGCCTGGGAGATCTGGAGGAAAAGCAAGAGAAGGACAGGGTAAATATGGCAGTTAAGTTTGTGTAAGGGATCTAGAGCCCCTCAGCACAGTATTTCAATGCCTGAAATCCTGGGGGAAGGTTATGCCTAAAGATGAACAAATGACTGTTAGGAACAAACAGCTGAGTACACAGGAAGAATCTGCAAGAACAGGGAATCTGGCGGGTTTTCTGCTCCCCAGTGATCCTCCCCTACAAGTTAGAGCCCTGCCTGTGCCTGCTAAGCCCTCTGCTCCCTAATCTCTGGTGCTTACCTTACTGTCAAAAAGGGAGAGTGGCTTCACAGTCTTGAGAGAGAACCTCATGATGGCGTAGAGGATGGCACAGAGGACAGAGTGGTGCTCTACCAGTGGGTAGTGGATGTGCTTCTGTTCCAGGGCCAGTTCCACTATGGAGATTGGGCCTTCAACACTGAGCCATGCATCCTCAGTATCCAGGACAGTCATCTGCATCTCGTCCCTGTTCACATCTGCCTAAGGATTTGAGAGCCATGCAGAATTGGAAAAATGAGAGTCTGCAAGGAGTTTACCAACAGGAAAATGCAAGCCAGTATCTCTCCCCACTCCTGGGATTATGCCAGAGATTAATGAGAAACCTCACTGCTGTTTGTTAAGGTCAAAATACAGAAATGAATACATGAAAAACACTAATACTCAAGCTATGGATTTTAAAAACATTTGTTATGTTAAAGACAGGTCAGAATAAAAATACACCTTTTACCTCCATTAAAGTCTGAAGAAGATCCAGGCAGGAACCAAGGAACAAGGTCATCGCTGTATCACTTAGCCCCACATCCTGTTTTTTTTTTTTTTTTTTAAAAACAGAGGGACATAATCAGCTCCTGCAACAAAACTGCTATTGTCCTTATCAGACACCAGGACACCTATGCCATGGACTTTCCCCACTGGATAGAAAGATAAGAGTTTGAAAGTTGAGACATTAACACATTTTTTCTTTAGATTTGACTAATTTTAAAATTAGGCTCTATAAAGATTATATCACCATCCACTTAAAAATTAGTATTTTCAAAAAAAATTAATATTCTCCATTAGTTACTAAGAATGTAGAAAAAGAAACTTCATGCGATCACAAAGAATCAAACTTCTAGCAAACGGATGGTTGCCAAAGGTGAAGACATATGAAGGGATCCGAAGGCACAAACTTGAAGTTATAACATCAGCTGTGGGGACAGCAAGCACAGCGTGGTAGCCTTAGTTAATAGTGTCAGAGCATCTTAAAAGTTACCTTAAAAAACAAATGCAAGGGGTTGGGTGTGGACTCACTGGGTTGGGTCATTTCACAGTATACATAAATAACAGGTCAGGCTGTACACCTGAACTAAGTAACATCAAAGACACAGGATACAGCCAGCCCAGACTCCTGCTCCTTGTGTTGCATGCTAAGACAATTGATGGACAAGGAGACATATTCTAGGCTATCTTTTAGGGAAAGAAAGCACTCTGAACAAAACTCTGCAAGCCTGTGAACTAATGTCAGACTAGTATTGGGCCACAGATGGCTTCTGTCTGTTACCTAAAAGGGCACCAGTCACATCGTTTTCCTAATAACTTCATTCCTAACATAACTGTTCACATAGCTCTTTCGGAGAGTAGACCAGGAGAGTTCTTGAACCACTAATTTTTCTAAACTAGGAACCTATGGTACCTGAATTTGAGCAAAAGCTCATAATCACCAGCCTTAAAGCCTCTTTGTGAAATGGTTATTACAGAGGTTGATGTCATTCTCTGCTCTTCTGAATCTCTACCAGTTTGATGACGGATGTTTCCATTACACAGGGCAAACTAAATACACAGCACAAACTAAATACACAGCAATGAGCACATAATCCTCCTACCCACAGTCCAAAGTTGAAATACCTGTGAATGCTCAAGCAGACTATCTAACAATATGGAAATGTATATTAAAACTGGCCAGAGTTTATGACCACTTTCCTTAATGCAGTATTCACTCTTTTCCATGTGTCACCAAAATGATAAAAGGTGAGTTCACTTGTTGGAGAAGACTCACCCTTCGGCATAACCTGTCCTTTGGTGATTTTCCAACCTAAGAAAAGAACACAAAATATAAGAATGTTTGGTGATTTCTAACAGCTATAAATTCACAATCTTTAAGCACATTTTACTCATAAATTAACACAATTAACTCTGTGGTAGAATTCATGAATATACTATAATAAATATATCCCAGTGGGCTCATACAATTAAGAAAAATCTTGATTCTCAGACTTTATATAATTATCATTTTTGCCATAAAACTCAAAAGCAGGATTCCCAAGTGGCACAGGAATTAGTCTCAGTGCTGTCAAGTTATTACCAGCCTCTGTGGTATGAGTTCAATCCCCAGCCATAGAGTTAAACCACATGGTGAAGACCTCGGCTTTCTCTCTCACTGTTCCCCTTAGCAGTGTATTTCAGTAGATCTGACTGTTCTGCTCCTCACTCTAGCTTCATCCTACTTGTATGCATTAATTAAAAAACCCTCAAGATGGGACTCAAGGATATGATTAAAGAACATGTGAGAATTCTGCTAAATGATAAGAATGTGTGCTTTAGACTGTTATTTTTATCTAGGAAAATCAGTGGATTTTCCTCAATTTGGTAATTTCTATTTTGCCCTTCAAGAATATCACTTGGTAAGAACTCACAGGGATAGTGACAAGGGAAGGCAGGTCCAGCTGTCACAGAATGAAGGACTCCTTACATCATACTCTGAGAACTCTGCACCAGCCTTCTCCCCAGTGCCCACTGGCCCACCCCAATATATTTCACCTAGTTCCTACAGTCATCTTTTAAAATGCAAATCTGCACATAACATTCTTCTGCTTAAAACTGTTCCCATGTCTCCACTGGGAGTTTTGGTGAATGCAGTCTAAACGAAAAACTAACTCTTCAAGCTCTGCTTCCTGCTGTTTCTTGCAGTCTATATTCCAGCCATATGAAGTTTTTTTTCAGCTCTCTGAATCCAATTCCCTGCTCTACAACTTTTTGCAGTAATGCTTTACTCACTTTTTACTGGTTCATACAAACTTATCCTCCAAAATTCAGCTCAGAGGTTCCCCCTTATTACTGCTCTTTGCTGCCAAAGCACCCCAGTGTCTGTTTCCCTGTCTTGGACTGTGAATCCTTGAAGGAGAGGAATGTGATGTTCTTCTTGCACAGTGAACTCAGCACAGTCCCTAACACAGAGATAACTCACTGTAATAAAGTTTACTGGATGATTGATCAGAAACACTGTACTTACTAGTTCCCCCTTGTTTAAACCCAAAACCAAGTTGTAACGCTGACTCAAGTGGTGGTTACGAAAGTGCTGCAAAACTGTAAAGGACCATGCACACACAAAAGTCTTTATTATTCTCACAAATGTGAACAACAGTATAAAGGTCAAAAAGGAATATGTTTTAAGAAGCAGGTAAGTGGATCAGGTAGATGACACAGGAGAGAAGATATTTAACTAGAAAAAAGTGTTACCATGGTCATCAAAGCACTTTAGAGAGGGCAGTGACCTAAAGTGGGCATGTGCTTATGGTTCAGGATTGCTCTGTGCATTTGCAGAATATGTGATCATTTAACTCACTCATTTAACTCCCACTTTTCTGGCCAGACCCCTGCCCCTGTGCTTGTTCACTGCCAGTAATCCCCTCCAGCAGGGGAGCCACTTCTGCTTCCCTAAGGGCTGTGCTTACATCAGTTCCCATGACTACCTGTGCTGGATGTACCCGTCATTATAATAAAGCAATTAAACAGCTGCTGGAACAAGAGTGGAAAAGGTGGGATAGTTACTATGAATGCTACATTGAATGCTTTAAAACAATTTATGGAGTAGCTATCAGGTTAGATGTAGGAGAAACAAAGATTAGTATAAAGATTAGGGAATAAGTTATAAACATCTAAGAATTTTGCATAACGAACAACCATATACCAGAGACATTTTGTGGGGGTGGAGTGGGGAATGGGATTAAAAACGGGGGTGGGGTGGGGAGGGAAATGCACGGGATTATGGTGATGGCACATGGGTGACTTGGTGATAGGAAACCCGTGGGGATTTCAATTGAGATGGGAAAAAAAAAAATGTACAAAATGATGTAAAAATAAACTTTTGTAAAAAGAAAAAAAAAAGAACATTTAACACAAACCAAAGCACAAAACAAAATATGAACTTATGAAAACAAAATGGTGGTCCCCAGAAGGAAAAGGTAGAGGGTGTGGGCAAAAAAAAAAAAAAATCTAAGAATTTTGCACAGTGCATCTTAACATTAAAGAGGTAAGGTCTATGTGTGTATGATTTATGTAAAAAGAATTGCAAATGAACTCATTCAAAGAACATATCTTGGCTCCAAATCCAAAGATTGGTGAGTAAGTATATATCTGTATGTTTTAATTTGAAATAAAATCAAATTCCTGCTTGAATGAACCCAGTTTCTTGGGTTCAGAAGCTTTTACAACAGAACAGATGTTCCTTGACTTACAATGTAGTTGTGTTCTGGTAAATCTTTTGTAAGGTGACAATATCTTAAGTCAAAAATGTATTACATCAAACATGAGACCTTAGCCAGTCTACTTTAATACATGCTCTGAACATGTATGTTGCACCTGGGCATTTGACAAGACAGTGCTGACTGGCTCATGTAATTTATGCTGCAATGATACAGGGCCTCTACCTAAGCAGAGGGCCAGCTAAGGACTGTGCCGCTACTCCTGGTTTAGGAAAATATGGAAACTCAAAACGGTTTGTGCTGAACGTTTTTTAAACTAAAGTAAGTCAGTAAAACCACTGTAAATCAGGGACCAGATTATTATTCTCTCTTGTGGATCTGGGGCTCCTCAATCATCAGGAGACCTGTATTGGGAATTACATTTAACAGTGTAAGTAAAATGCATTATCAAATGAAAAATAATCAGTCCCAATGTATACAATCCTTCTAGTAGCAGTCAATCAAGGGAACCAAATAAGAGGTCAGCATATGACATTAAATTACTTACCTTATCCATCAAGTAAGTGGCAGCAGAAAACCTTTTAACCAAGAACGTGTTCCACATCATCAGTGCAACGCCTGGAGAGCAAGTCAAAAGCATAGGAGTGAATAGTGTTTTTTGCTTGCATCATACACAACAAATTGTCTTCCTTAAGTTTATATAACTACATGGGATAGATATCACTTTGTGTATATCTACCTGCTTATAAAATAAAAATCTTTAATGAAAATCAGAATTCGACTGCATGAAGATACCCAAATGGCTAACAAGCCTAAGAGTCACATCATTAGTTGTACAGATATAATTCAAAATCACAAAGATGTCACACACAACCAACAGAAAGTCAAGATTTTTTTTTTTAAAGATTTATTTATTCATATAGAACTGGGGTACAGGCCAGAGATGCGGAGGGTGAGAGGATTCACCAGAGACAGAGTGGGGAGCAGATCGACGAAGTACACTGCTGAGGGAAGCAGTGGGCGGGTCAGGAGAGGTCTGCCTCGCCATGTGGACTCCTCCGGGGCAGGCGGGAATTGAACTCATGCTGAAGTGGCTTAAGCTTTGTAGTGCAGTGCTTTAACCCGCTGCGCCACCAGGGAGGGCCGAAAGTCAAGATTTTTAATAATACTGAGTGTTGGTGAGGATGTGGGAAAAAACTAGAATGTTCACACACTGCTACTGGGATAATACCTTGGTAAAACCACCTGGAAGGTAGTTTAGTAGCATCTATTAAATATGTCTCCATCAAATGACCCACAGAAATTATACCGCAGAAATGAATACAAATATCTGTCCAAGAGCACTAACAACATATTTACTCATAATCGCCAGTCAATGCCCACCAACTGGCTTTTTCAAATACCAAATAGGTGAAATACCAAAGAGGTGACATACAAGGAAGTATTAAAAACCAAATGAAATACAAAAAGTTATTTTAACAAACCAAGCAAAAACTGTAGGCTTTATATTTCCATACATAATAAGCAGCAGAACTCATAAAAACTTAAGAGATTTGTCAGCTAGACGACATAAACATGACATTTCACGTGGTCTGTTGTTACCTGTGGAATTGGCTTTGTATATCTAGGTGTGAGGTCTTTGAAGACCTGTAAATAGGCCATGATGTTTTACTCATTGCACAAATGGGTAAAGTTCTAACTTGAAGAAAGCAGCCTGGAGAGAGGTGGTGACTTAATTTTATCAGTAAGGATAATTTATCCCAGACATTAAGGTGATATCTCTTCTCACCAGTCTCAGTATCTAGTCTCGTCACGTAGCAAGGTTACTAAGTAGCCTAACAATGAATTCCTCCAAGGAACCCCATCTGTCTTATGAAATGAACCAAAAAACTCTTTAGTTTCTCTATAATTTGTTAACACTTTTTCAAGGTGGCATCATCAATCCTTATATGATGAGCACATATGCTTTTTAAAAGAAGCACAAGTGGTCAGTCTTGAAGATAGGTTTTTGGCTACCTAACTTCATCAAGAATTACAACCCAGGGAATTCCTCTGAAATAAAGAATCAATGACTTGTGTGTAATATTCTTCTCACATCTATGAAGAGTAGGCAGCTTGGAAAAGTGCTGGATGGGTGGGAACACAGTGACTATTCCTGCCCTCCTCCCCCTTCTGGATAACATTTCCATGCAGTTAGCAGTCAGCACTTTGTACAGAATGATACACAGTAATGACACCTGTTTACTTACCATTCTGAACATGGGCATTAAGAATGTGCTTCAAGTGTTCTATGGATCTAACAAAAAAACGTGCTTCCTTACATACAGGGGAAAAAAGGAAAAGAAAAAAGAGGTGCCATTTAATAGATGTTTCAAATACAAATGGAGACTTCTTACACACATTTTTGTATAAAGAAACCCAGGAATTTTGTAGTAAGAACAAGGAATTAATTAAGAAGTAACTTTTCCTAAGATAAAAGCAATGATCGCTCTTAAATTCACATATTGACATAATATCTTGATTCCTAGACAGCCCCAGGTGATACACAGGTGCTGACATCTGGAATAAAAATTTACTGTGATCCGTACATCTTTCTGTTCTTAGCAACAAAAACTTGAATTTCACAAAGATGTGTAAACAATGAGTTTATTTCCTTGCAAATGTCATTCCTTTGTCCTTTCCTCTTTGCCTCCTTCCCCACTCCATCTTTCCTTAACTAATACTGACTGAGCATCTACTATGCATCAGGCAACTTGTGGCACAAGAGGTGTATAATGAACAAAAACAAACCCAGATCCTAACCTTCCCTAAGGTTACAGTCTGAGAGGGAAAGAGACAATAAATATAAATAATATTTTGTATGTCAAAAATATGTCAGTGATAAGTGCCAAGAGAAATAAATAAAAGCAGTGAAAGGAAATATAAAATATCAGAGAAAGCAGTTGAAATGCAACTATTTCTAACCAAGGGAGTTTAAATATTAATACCCAAATGCAGTGTACAAAACTTATTATTCAGATCTCTAGTAATTTCTAGTCTGTACAAAAATTAAGCATATCATCTACGCCGATACATGCTGGTGTTAGCAATTCCTCAAAGGATCATTTTAGTTGCTTTCAGCCTAGTAAAGCTTGTATAAAGAGGTGGGACTGGAATAGGGACTGGATAAGGCGAGGAGATAAATATCTAACAAGAAGAAAAAAAACAAAACAAAACACGGTTACTTACTTAAAATGTGAACAATTCTACCAACAGACAATGATAACCCTAATCAAAATGGCAGGGAATGCACTTGAGGCAGCTGATTTTGTCTTTAAACTGCAATACCCAGACAACAGTAATTGTCATTTTTTAGGAGAAAATTGAGAACAAAGGGATCAGAGATAGGTCAGACAGCTAACAAGCAGCAGTAATGATGCTTGGACTCAGCTTTCCATCTACTGTGCAAGCTGCCTTTGGTTTATAATACATGTGGTTTTCTTTTTAAGTATCACTTTCTTGTACCCAAGTCTTGAATTCACCCAGATTTTAGAAAGTATGATATCCATGTATTAGCATTTTTCTTTCATACAGAAAAAAAGGTCTATATAGAGAGCCTAAACATGACCAGCATGCAGACTGCAAGGAGGCAATGGAAGAGGGTGCTGGAGCCCCTCAAGAGTCCTTGCTTGAAATTCATATTATGGTCAAGGTTTAATATGAAAGGTTTAACTCTTTCTCTGTAAGTTTTTGTTTTTGTTTTTGTTTTTTGAGGAGGGAAGAATATTGTTAACCATTAACATATTAACATGAAATAGCTTGGGAGGATAAAAGAATTTTGAGAGGATAATTTTCCGGCTAGGGAGGCCTATGAAAAGGAAAGAATAGCCATCATAATGTTTGTAGATGTTTGATCCTGGAATCAATGTTTGAAGGTTTGTAGCTTCATTAGAAAAAGACAGTGAAGCAAGTAGGTTCAGCAATGCAGTGATGAGTCCAAGTGAGTTGTAACTATCCTTATGGGAGGAGAGGGGGCTGGCTACCAGAGGTGGTAGAAGATGCTGCCCAAGCAGAGTTCTGAGACTCTGGCTTAGGCCCTCTATACAGAGATGGCTTTCCCGATTCTCCCTCTGAGACAAGCAGAAGCTATGGACACACACAGACCCATCTGACCAACCACACACCAGCTGGTGTCAGTATCTGGCTTATCCCGATGACTTTAACATTGAAGAATTTTCTGCTAAAGGCATTAATCTCTCCCAAAGAACTCAAAAGCAAAGAGAAAACAAACACTTCACACATAATCGGGAGTAGGGCAAGCACAATGGCTTTTGTGTAGAGAAACCTTGGCCTAACTGCTTGCCAGCTGCAGCCTGAGCAGGTGTCCTCAGGCAGCAGTGTGTTCTGTGGGCCCTTGAGTTCTCATCTCTCAAGAGGGACACTGACAATACCCATACTTCATGGGTCTACTGTGTACTGTAAATGAGGACCGATGTAAAGGGCCTTGGCTTCTAGTATGGAGACATTCCTAAGAGAAAACCCAGTGTTTATAGCTGGACTGTCCCTCACTTTGAGCATGAGTACAGAGCAGAACCAAAACAAGCATGGCAGGAGCACCTCACCTCTGGGTCTTTGTTCCACTGAACCACATACTCCCAGCAACAGTGTGCGTGCAGCACATCTGGCTCAAGGCTACAGGGAAATTGCTGCGAGGCCAGACGCAGCAGCTCTGAAAGAAGAAAGGGATGTCATTTCTGCTCTAATTAACAGTCACATCATCTCCACTCTGGATGTCACTTTGCTCCATACCTGGTATGGTGCCCAAGTCCATCTCCACCTCTGCCACCTCTAATAAACCTTGGTTAACACCTTCTTTGGGTTCATCTGGGTCTTCTGCATCTTTTCCATTATTAGCTAGGTTTAACATTTCAGGGCTGATATCCTGTTTAAATATCCACTTGGCTACAGTGTCTGCAATGCCACCTACAGTTACAGAGACAAGAAAGATAATGAAAATATACAATGTTTGGTGAAAGGAGCTACTAAGGAGCACGGCCTGCCTTTTGCAGCAATTTAAGCACCAAGTTCAGTGTTGAGCATCCAAGTCATGACATTCACAATTTCACTACCCACCATCCAGCATGGAGGGGTACCTGCATCTCAGAGCAACTTTCTACTTTCACAAAATGTTAATACAGATGTATATGCTATATATATGTATGTGTGTGTGTGTGTGTGTATACCAGACAAAGATGAAGGGACAAATATATACTAAAACATTTTCATTTAAATAAAGTAAAAACAAGTGATACTTTTTATGGATTCTTAGGACAATCTATTATTTGTAATAGTCACCCTACTTCCTATATAGTTATTTATGGGCAAAATTTAGCCACAGCTCATCAACATGACGCTATAGCATATTTAAGTCATCAAATGGTCCAAAAAGATATAAATGCAAACTGAAAAGTATTCAAGGAAGTGCCCTGCTTCAGTGCCCAAAACAAATGAACATAATTTACCAATTTTTTCTTTTCTCCTATTTGATTCAAATAAAAACTTTTCAACACAAATTAGTGTGTTGAGTGATCTAAATTCCTATTTCTGTTTTTTAAATCACTTGATAATTTTCATTCCAGAATCAAGTCCCTGATTATATTGTGAGTTAATTATTAAAATGGTGTCCTATACTTTCACCAGATGGCAGCATAGAGTACAGTAAGTTTATGATTTTAAAATTGTCACAGTCTTAAAAGAATGGGAAAATGATTTTAAATACTGTCATTTTCATACCAAATGTCCGATAAGCTGGTAAAAAAAAAAGGAGGGTGGGGGCTGAGATCATTCAAAATGTAAGATGTTTATGGCCCCACAAGAAACAAGCATGGGATCCTAATGATGCCATGTCAGCAGGACATGACAAACTGGAAAAGAAGTATCAAGATCTAGAAATTAGGTGGAAAAGATACACAGTGGATACTGAAAGGTTTCTTGGAGGTAGCAGTTGAGCTGGGCCTCCAAAGATGAGTATCAATCTTTATGATATTAGAAATTAAAACTAATTAAAAAACATACTAGTTCATTTAAAAATAACTCTGGCACACATTCACAGTATTTTATAAAAACAACTATTTCTCAAAGCAAAAGAGATATTTAGTATGAACAATGGTGCTTCTCTTTTGCAAGCCTCTAGTTTACATCTGGACTCTCCAATTGGTTTCTGCACTGTAGCCAGTGTGATTTCATTTTTGTTGAATTCTATAAGGAAAATCCCCCTCACATATAAGAGAAAGAGGTCAAGTTTTGAAGTTCTCTAACTATTCCGTGAAAACCACTGTTTATTTGCCAGGGGGCAAGAGTTTGGGAAGTTCCTGAGCAGGGAATTAACAAGATGAGACCTGAAAAGATTAAATGAGAAGTATGCAGTAGAAACCTAAAATTTTTTTAAATGAGTGCATTCTTCTGTTAGTCACTTTTTATAAACAACAAGAAGTGCATACCATTAAAATATAAGTATATAAATGCAAATGTTCAAATCAACTTCAGGTTACCTTTTCCTCCTTCTAATAACTTTCTCACAGAAAGCCTTGGGAGGGGTTCGGCCTGTGGCGAGGACACTTTAGAGGTCTGAGTGTTCATTTTGCTATGAAGCAGAGTCTGAAGAATGAGACAATCCTCCAGTTGTTTCAGCAGGAGTTTCCAGTACTCAGTGTCAAGAGAAAGTGCCTCCCAGGAATCAGTGAGGCCCTCCGAATCAGCACCACCAGCTTCTTGGGAAAACTAACAAAACAGGCACTGATGAGACTCAAGCAAAGTTCTAAATCAATCTAAACTGGAATAAGCTTTTTGTTTGTTTTAAAAATTTTATTTATTTATGCATGTAAGAACTGAGGTATGGTGGGGTGAGAGGATTCACCAGAGACAGAGTAGGGAACATAACAGGCAGAGAGACTGAGATATACTGCTGAAGGGAGCAGCGGGCAGGGTAGGCAAGGTCTGCTGTGCCACTGGGTCAGCTGGGTTAGCTCCTGGGGGCTTGAACTCATGGCACAGTGGCTGGTAATTGCTTCACGGTGCTGTGCTTTAACTCCTGTACCACCAGGGAGGCTGGAATAAGCTATGACTTGAGAGTAGATGGGAAGTCAGGGCACCGCACAAAGCAAAACCAATGCTGCTGCACAAATATTACACTTAGTACGATGAAACATGAGACTGGAAACTTAAGGCAACAACAAAGGAGTGTATAATGCCCAAGAGCCAACCAGGGTTCTCTTCCAAATATTTTCACCTCTAAAGCCACAGCTTTTCCTATCAGTTCAGGAGACTATTATTTCCTGAGAATGTACTTAACAAAAAATGGTGTCTGAAACTTCTTCTCCCTCCATCATTATAAACATCTTAAGCTAATATTAAACTTAGCCTATAAACTACTGAGACTGACGAAGTTAATCTCCACAGAGCTACATAAAGTCTCATCTAATGAGATGTTACATCATTTGACACAACAGCTCTCTAGAAAAGAACTATATGATATGCCATGAGATATAAGGGATAGCATTTTTCTTAAAAATATAAATTTAGGTCTTCATGAGGGAAGGAAAAACCACAAAGCTAAAAGTTAACAGGATTCTCACTTCAGTCACTCAAAGCTATAAACTGCTCAACGGGCACAGGTCACAGGGACCGCTGCACTCACATCTTTCTCTGCTGTACTGCTTGACATCTGTGCGGCCACAGAATGCCCCACATGCGCTGAGAGCAGAGCAGCTCCATTGCTCTCTGACTGAATACAAGCTGTGCGCATCTGCTGCCACCAAGGGGATACGGACTGTGAATCCCAGGTCTCCTCGATGGACACTACAGTCAAAGGCAAAAGTTGAAAGAGAGATGTATAGTTTGCTCAGACTCTTTGGGTTCAATCTTTCAAGTTAAACATATTATTACATGTAGATTCCCCATTCATAAATATTTCTGAATGAATGAAATTTATAATCAATTTTATTATACTTATTTTCTGAATTTATTTATGCTGTTAGTCATCTGACTTCAGCAGATAACTTTAAATCTCTGGGGTATTTTCAGCATCAGTGAGAACTACTACTGAATGTTATAATAGGTCACTGCTTTCATTATGTCAAAAAAGAAAACATGGTCCCGCCAATGACGGCCATTCCCACTTACCTCACTAAATAGTAAAATGCATTCATTGTTCCTATCACATTTGTGATGATGACACAAAATGTAAACTTCATTTTCACAAAGCATGCTTCAAATGTCTGAAAATCTTTGCACAAATACACCAAAGCATCTCCAGAGTGAAATGCTTTGTACACTGTAATTTTCTTTTGTTAGAAGAATCAATCTTTCCTCCCCTTTTTTGTAGAATTTCACACATTACACTAGGTTCCCAAGAGCAAGTGGCTCAATTCCTGAGAAGCTAAGCTCAGCACCCACTGGTATCCTACCTTTCATTTTGCTCAAGAGGGACAACATTGTATGAAGACAGCAGACAGACTGTGGCTGATCCAAGATATCTTTCTCCTTAGAAAGCCAGACACTCAGGAGCAGAGACTGAAATCAAATCGAAATTTTTTCAGTATTAAAAAATACTTAACACAAAAACACTTGCCTTTTCTAGAGATCTCAATATGTCTATGAACGATCCAGTTGTTTAAGCTGGGAAAGTGGTTATTATTTTTAAAGACAGAATCAATTATATCAAGTGCATTCACTTACTACACAACATCCTGATTGATCTCACCCCAGTTACTAAGACCATGTCCTTTCTTCAGCACTTACTCTTCACCTCATACAGCACTGCTGTTTATAATCACTAGCCAGGCTAAAAGAACTGGCTGCCTATGGAAGTAGTGACGACAATTCCATAATCAAACAGCAATGATTCTGCTTTAGTGTTGTGTGTGCAAATGTGGGCTTAATGTCTGTCAAAGCCTAGTTCCTGTCCTCATCAGTAACCACTTTAAAGCACTCACAAAATTGAGACTAGGAACCCAAAGGGTGAGAATAGATTACATTATATTTAGACAATCAGATGCCATACCTTGGATCCCTCTTTCCACTATTTTAATTTTCTCTCCAGCTAACCACTTCCCCGGTCTACCATCACTTTTAGCAAATTTTGACACACACACAAAAAAATAGTTGTGTCCTTCTGTTTAACTCTTCTTCTCTGTCTCTTCCTAGTCAGCTCTGCCATGTTCTCTCTTCCCAACCAGGTCATCTTTGGGTATAACTTAGACTGCTTTCATATTTTTCATAAGCTGTAAGTATTCCAAGCAGTTAACTTTTGTGTGCAGGTCCATAAGAACTAGAGGACGCCATAGGAGTCATTGGAGATGCAGTGACACAATATTTTTGATTACAATCACTTACAAGCAATAGAAATTTTTTTAACTTCAAAAAAGTTATGCTGAATATAGAAAATAGAGAATAAATTACACTATCACACAGAAACCTGCACATGCACTCAAACAAGACAGCATATAGTTTTTAACTATGCCCATACCTAGTAAATAGCAAGTAAGTTGTCCTTTCAAAGTTTCACAGCAGAGAATGTCACATTATACTGTTCATTCTGTGAACACTCACATTGTAAATTCATATTCTAAATGTGAACTATGTTACCTCACCTACATATATCGATATTGAGATATTACCAGATGACGCTTAATAGATTTTTGAAGAATAGAAATCTTGAGAGGAAATATAATTAATTATTCTAAGTTAAGCAGAATCTAATACTTGTGAAAAGGTTCACCTAAGAATCACAGAGAAAGTCCATGGATGCTTACTAGATGCTTCAAATGCCTGATGGGCTCTGCCCTTTGCAGGGTACTGCCCTATTGCATAGCATCTTCAATGCTTCCATCCTTCGCTGAGTGGAAATGCCAGCAGATAAGGAAGGAAATAATTTTCAGACTTCCCTATATTTAAAACCTGGATGAACCTTATTTTCTAATTTTTCCCTGAAAACACTAGGCTGTTTTAGGTTATAAAATCTAAAACTTGATAAAATTCCACTGAAGATAATTATGAAATTTTCAATGCTGTGAAAAAAATATCTGCTGTCGGGCCCTCCCTGGTAGCATGATGGGTTAAAGCACAGTGCTATGAGGTCATCTGCAGTCACTGCAGCACGAGTCCAATCGCCAGCCAGGGAGGTGACCCACATGGCGTGGTAGACCTCTGTCTTGCCTGCTGCTCCCCTCCACAGTGTATTTCAATAGATCTACCTGTTCTGCTCCCCACTCAGTCTTTGGTGAATCCTCTCACCCACCTCCCCCCAATACCTCTGGCTACACCCCAGGTCTTGTACACATATATAAATAAATCTTAAAAAAAAAAAAAATATCTGCTGTATTCTGTGAATTACAGATGACAATGCAGTAAAATAGCAACTAAATCAAAGACTAGTTTTACAGAAAAATACACGGGTATAGTACATCTAGAAAACTTTATAAATGTAAACAATTACACAATCTAGATCACAAGTACAAATTTCTTCATGAATTACATAAAACTGCCACTTAAAATATTTCAGGAAATAAACAGAAAATAGAAGGAATTAGTAATTCAAATAGCATCTGCCCGACATTAATGACATATTTTGGGGAGAGACTTACCACTTTTTTGGCAACTTTTTTTTTGTTTTTTATTTTTATTTTTTTATTTGTACATACAGAGCTGGGGTACAGGCCAGAGGCTAAGGGGCGGCGAGAGGCTTCACCAGAGACAGAGTGGGGAGCAGAACAGGCAGATCGACAAAGTACACTGCTGAGGGGAGCAGCGGGCGGGTCAGGAGAGGTCTGCCGCGCCATGTGGTCACCTCCAGGGCCGGCGGGAATCGAACTCATGAGGAAGCGGCTTTAGATTCTCAGTGCTGTGCTTTAACCAGCTGCGCCACCAGGGAGGGCTGAGACTTACCACTTTTTACTTAAAATTTTCACAAACCTAACTCATACACGTCTTTTAATGTAATAGTTCATTTTCTTTAGAAAAATAACTGATATTTAATGACTCATAGAAAGGTCACTGATCTGTATTCTGGAACTGGCAGGTGTGGCAGAAGCTGACTGGCTGCACAGCTCAAAGACCCTGCACTTGGCTTTCCAGGGGCCACCTAATGCCAACTTTGATCCTGTGACAATGACCAAGTCAGTTTTTTAAGGGCTTGTCTTATATACTCAGTTCTTTAATTCATGGGCATTGTATTTTATTTTTAGAGCAGAGTCTTCTTTCCCATCAATAACTATTAACGACAGGCATTTGGTTCACTTGTCTGTGGTGCATGCAGTGTCGGGGCCAGCCTATGGGCATCACAGCACTCCCTTACACCACTGGCCAAGATACCCCCTTTCAGAGTCACATTCATCACCCCCCAACATTGCTAATCCTTGGAGACCACCAACTTGGTCACTATTTCTATGACTTTGCTATTTCATGACTGTTACAAAAACAGAATCAAGCAGTATAATCTTTTTAAGACTAGCTTTTTCCCCCACCGCAGCGTATTTTCCTTGAGGTTGATCCCAGTTGTTACATTTACCATTGTTTCGTCCCCTGTCTTTCACTCAAAAGACAAGAAATACAAAGTGGTAGAGAAGATGTGGAGAGGAGGAGATTCTTGTCTGCTGTCAGTGGGAGTATAAATTGGTAGAGACATTTTGGAAAGCAGCATGGAAATTCTTCAAAATATCAACAATACAAATTCCATACAATCCAATTATTCCACTTGAGTATTTACTCCTCCCAATACAAAAAACACAAATTAAAAAGATATATAGACCTATGTTTATTATAACATTGTTTACAATACTAATAACTGAAAACAGCCTAACTGCCATCTACTGATGTATTAAAAAGATGTAGTTATGTATACACGATGGAATCCCAGTCAATTAAAAAAGATGGTGAAATACTGCCATTTACAACATAGATGGCTTAGCAGATATTATGACCACTGAAATAAGTCAGAAAGAGAAATGCTGAATGATTTCATCCACATTTGGTATGTAGAGGAAAAACAGAGGAAATAAATAAAACAAAAATAAACTTTGGACCGTAAGACCAACTAGTGGATACCAGAAGGGAAGGAGGGGGCAGGGGATGGGTAAATGGAACAAAAGGGACAATTACATGGTGAACCCTAGAAATGGATTTTCAGTGAACTTAATGTAGTAGATATGCATAATGATTCTCAATGATGCACAATGAAACTTACATAATGTTACAATGAGTTATTTACTTCAAAAAAAATTGATTGTTGACAAATATCCATGGTGAGGAAGCACCAGTTTGTCTACCATTCACCCAGGGAAGGCCATCTGCATATTCTTCAGTTTTTGTCTGACTAAAGCTGCTTATGAACCACTAGCTCTACAATACTGGGGCTAGTGAAAGAGAGAACTGATGATGTAGGTAATTTCCTTTGTCCAATACAAATTTCGTATTGTAGTTTTTCCATCAGATGATTCTTTGTTGTACTAATACCTCTGTTATACCACAGATATTAAACCTAACATAAATGTTCAAAGTTTTGGAATATCTGATAATTAACTGACAATATCAGTTTATTTTGTTCTCTAATATCTTTTTTAGTTCTAACATGAAATTTTTAACTGATGATCACATTCTGTTATAAATGCATGCATACATGTTAGATTATAAATTATTTTAGGCCAACCATGGAATGTTTGTTATGATTTATAAGAGATGAGAGAGAGAAAATATTAACCTTTAGACATGTGAATACTAATTTTTTTATATAAAGACTTATTTATGTATACAGAACTGGGGGTATAAGCCAGAGGTACAGAGGCATTGAGAGGATTCACCAGTGACAGAGTGGGGAGCAGAACAGGTAGACTGACAGCATACACTGCTAAGGGGAGCAGGCAAAGTCTGCCACGCCATGTGGATCACCTCCGGGGCTGGGGATCAAACTCTCACACTAAAGCAGCTGCAGCTCACTTGCAGTGCTGTGCTTTAACTTGCTGCGCCACCAGGAAGGACCAGATTACTAAATTTTTGGATCAGTTCTAGAAGGTGTTCATGTACATTCCAAGATATGTTTTAGATAATAGTTCAAAAAAAAAAAAAGACATCAACATTCAAACTGTATCTAGCAATAAGAGCCTTACCAACAATATCTGAGGGCTGAATCCAGCAGACTCCAGAGTGTGACAGATCTTCTCCGTGGAGCTCTCTCCATGTAAACACTTCCAAAAAAAGAAACTTCCTAGTAAAATTAAAAAAAATAAAACAGATCAACCAGTAACCAACAATCTTCCTGAAATGCAATCTATTTCCCCAGAGGAGCAAAACTAATGGTTTGATTTGCTTAATTAAAGCAGAAAGCCAAGTCATAAGTGGCTAATGCTATCTCATCAGTGTACTCATACAACTTTTATGACCTAGTGCATTTATACACAGTATCTTTTGTTCACTAAAAAAAGTATGTAAGTTCTATCGTTCCCTTATGTTAAAAATTGAATCTCTGAGGTGCTTTAACTGCCTTATATATATTTCTAAAATGTTAGAATTTTAATAAACATCATCATAATAAAAAAAGTTACAAGGGTATCAACTGCAATTTTGATTTTGAGGAAACTTTAAAAAAGTCATTTGAGGCCCTCCCTGGTGGTGCAGCGGGTTAAAGCACAACACTGAGAATCTAAAGCCGCTTTCGCATGAGTTCAATTCCCACCTGCCCCGGAGGTGATAACATGGTGTGGCAGACCTCTCCTGACCCGCC
>NW_004567119.1:26828734-26920248 GCF_000260355.1 Condylura cristata
CTGTCTCTGGTGAAGCCTCTCACCGCCCCTGAGCCTCTGGCCTGTACCCTAATTCTGTATGCACAAATAAATCTTTAAAAAAAAAAAAATTTGAAACTGAATACTCACTTAATAAGCAGCACAAACTCCTAAGTTAAAAACATTGATAAACAATCCTCACTGTATATAAACCCTTTACATGGCTTTGTCTTCTTCAAAGCACAACTCATTGCCTACCTAAAGACACACATTCCTCTTCATTCATCTTCTTTATGTTGATCACATCTTTCTCACATTCTAAGTATTCCAAGAATGCTTTCACAGGCAACACACCATCTTTGTTATCGGAAAATCGGACAGTGGTCCTAGTGTTTTCTTGTTTGTATTTCTCTAACAATCTCTGCAGCTTAAGCAGTTCTTTTCCATCAAGTTTTAATAACGCAGCCAAGTCCTTAAAAACAGTGAAAAAAAGTTTTGAAGAGGCCGTGTCTCTGTTTACATATCTGCCATATATGTCAACCTCACCACATGAAATATAAGGCAAACCATAAGCAAAAGATGACATGGTCTTTAATGAAACAGCTAACGTGCTCTCCTTAAAAACTTTACTCATAAATAAAACTGTATTGTCTGATGTATGAGTTAGAAATTATTTAAATAATGTTGAAACCACATTATTACCAAAAGGATCATTTTTGGAAAAGAGTCTTGAGTGTTTTTTTTATATATATTTCTAAAATGTTAGAATTTTAATAAACATCATTCACAATCAAAAAAGTTATGAGGGTATCAACTTTAACTCTTGTGATTCTGAGGAAATTAAAAAAAAAAACTATTTGAAACTGAATGTTTACTTAATAAGCAACACAAAGTCCATAAGTTAAAAACACTGATATAGTGTATATAAGCCCTCTACATGGCTTTGTAAATTAGGGACGAATATACAAACACACCCATATGCTTATGAGACCATAGACTGGCCACACTGACAAAACTTTCTAACTTCATGCTACATAATTAGAACTGTATTCTTAAATAAGAGCAGTTCTTTTTTACTTTTTAAATAATAATAAACTGTTTTTAAAAATAATAACTGCAAAATGCTATTGCACACATACATTCCAGTAGTTCTATGCTATACTGAACCTGAATTCATTGTGTTCACAGACAACGCAATGAATTCAAGATCTTAATTTTCATTTTTTATGTACAAGTCTGTCAGCCTAGATTCCAATTAAATGTTTTTTGAGGATCTTAACAATTCCAAGCAAAATATAATTTCAATTCTTTGAAAAGTGCTTTAAAAATAAAAAGCTTATCTGCCAAATGATTTTTAAATGTAAGTATTTTATTCTTGCCCACTATAATGGGGCTATCAAGTGGAAATGAATTCTACAGGGATTATTAATGATGTATAATTAACATTCTCTGGCAAGGTATGAAGCAACAAATCATGTGACTCTAAGGGAAAAACAGGCACTGAAGAATCAATTCCTAGCTCGGTGATTCTGTGGATACAACTTTTATATCATCCTAAGCCTGGCTATGTGTGAAATGAGTTTGTAGTACTGCAAAAGTAGAAAGAAAAACAAAAGATTATGAAAAAATGGTATTGATACCAATAGCATCTGTATTGGTAATTAGAGAATACTTTTGTGAGTTTACTGTTAAAATGTTTTATAAGCTCCATCTATAATCCCATACATAAAAAAAGATGTTACAGTGTATCATTTTCCATTAAAGATAAAAAAATTCTCCCATTTTTCTGCTTAAAATATTTTTTACTCATTATGTGTATTTAAAATAAAGGGCTTCTACTTTAATCCTCAAGTTACAGATAAATTATAATTAATTTTCCTTTAAGTAAGACTTGACAACCTGCTGAAGGTTTTAGAGTATTCCAAAGGGAAGAAAGAACAATATTCCCTGTAAGAGAAACTTTACTTCTCCACAAGGAAGGATTTTGTATACACCCTTCAGAAATGACACAGTTACACTGTAACAAAGACTACAAGGTGCTGCCACTTTACATTTCATAGTATAAAAGCAGAACATTTAGTATAATTAAACACTTCAAGTAAGAATACTTTTAAAATGTGCTTTTTTATATAAAGCAAGTGATATGAATTTGCCAACAATATAAAAGATTAATCTCTTCCGTTTAGCAGAATCCTTTCACTACCCACCCCCCCACAACCGCCAATCCCTCTATGCTTCAAGAAATTAAACATTTGCCACTGAGTAAACTGAATATATTTGGTAAACTGAATATATCTCAAGAAATTAAACATTTGCCACTGAGTAAACTGTCACAAAGAAGTTGTATTGTAAGACATAATCTTTAGAAAATGAGTTGAGGGCCTCCCTAGTGGCACAATGGTTTAAAGCGCAGCACTGCAAAGCCACTTCACGAATTCGATGCCCAGCCAGGGAGGTGACCCACCCACATGGTGTGACAGACCTCTCCTGTCTCGCCCACTGCTCCCCTCGGCAGTGCACTTCATCAATCTGCCTGTCCTGTTTCCCGCTCTCTCTGATGAGTCCTCTCACCAGTCCTGCATCTCTGCCTGTACCTCAGTTCTGTATGCATAAATGAAATCTTTTTTAAAAAAAAGAGTTGAGAAAAACCAAATGCTTCTATGTAGTGAAAATGCTTAACAGCAAAATATTCTAGCATAAATGAGGCACAGACAACAGGGGGTTCTGTAAAGAAAATACTTCTTTCTGACTTAAAAAAAATTCTTTATCTTCTACTTCTTAAATAGCAAGCATAAAAAATTCAAATAACCAAAGATTATTCTGTGTGATATAATAGTTTAGGATTACTCACATCATCAGAGAATGGTGTATCTAAATGAAAATCAAGGGAATTTAATTGACTGACAGACTCATAAAGATGGAGCAGTTTCAATTTATTGGTACAAAACTGGAGCAATCCTTCATCAACAGACTCAAGTTCTAAAAGTCAGAGGGAAAATACATTAGAACATATTTAATACAGTCATAAAAGGCTATGCTTTGATCAAATTTCCTAATCTCATACAACTCATTTAAACTACTATATTTGGGGTCTTCCCTGGTGGCACAACGGGTAAAGATGCAACACTACAAGCTAGCCACAATGCGTCAGCACAAGCTCGATCCCCGGCCCCGGAGGTGATCCACATGGCATGGCAGACCTCTCCACTGCTCCCTTCAGTAGCGTTTACTTCATTGACTGCCTGTTCTGCTCCCCACTCTGTCTCTGGTGAATCCTCTCAATGCCCCTGCACCTCTGCTTGTATCCCATATCTGAATGCATAAATAAATAAATCTTTTAAAAAATTATAACAGTTTACTTTTACATAATTTTGTGCATTTTTCCATCTCAGTTGCAATCCCCTTGGGCTTCCCATCACCAAATCACCTAATCACCTGTGTGCCATCACCATAGTCCAGTGCATTTCCCTCTCCCCACTGTTCTTGATCCCATTCCCCACTCCACCCCCACAAAATATCTCTGGTACATAGCTGTTCATCATTATCATTTAAATAAATCTTTTTAAAAAAGAAACTACTGTATTAAATACTGAGATGCTTAAGTTGTAACAGATTTATAAGGCAGAGAAATTTTCCATAAAGGCCAAAAGAAAATTTTAAGTGCAAAAATGTGCTTCTAATAGTAGGGACAAAAAGGAAAAGGAAGGAAGAACTATTGTAGTTTAATACTCAATTTTAAGTAATCAATCTGGGAACAGATCTGAAATAGTCCTCTCCTCTTGTTACTTAAAGGTTGCCTATCACACCCACAAACTGAGGACAGACAAATAGAGATCTGCCTGGCCTCTCTATTTCCATTGTCATGTCAAAAACATGACAATTTAGAAAGAAACTGGATATAGACTCTCAAGAAAGGATGGCAAAGAAGCCAAAATCAGACAACAACCTCCCATCGATCCAACTCTTTCAAGAATGTTAGAGAATTACTCTGATACATTCCTGCACAATAACTCAAATATTTCTGTCTAATAACAACCAATATTTATTCTTTGAAAAGGCAGGCCTTGGCCACCCTCAAGAATCCATAGTGAGGACAGAGTAACAGTAAAATAGTGTTTTTATAGCCATAATGAAAACTAGCACACTCAACATTCTGAGGAATCTTACTTGTGCATAGAATTTGAAAACAGTGAGGATATCCTAGAACCCCAACAATGTTTGTTTACTTTCCTGTCAGAGCAAGATCATTTTTAGTTTAATAAGATTTATGTTCTGTTAAAGTCTTGAGGGGTTGTGGTGGGGGAGGGCTTTATAGATGTGCTATGCTTTTTTAAAGAGGCATTTCTACAAATCTGTGTGTTTAAGGAGTACACCATCTGCCAAAAAGTAATTTCCACATGCATGTTGAAAAAATTATTGGAATTATGACGATTAAAAAGTCCTGAAAGGGCATGTTGTGATTTGTTTATTAAACTGTGTTAGTTGGCTTAAGTATAATTAAATGTAAAGCTGAGTTTGTATAATTAAAGCAAGAAGCAACAACTCATGGCTACACATTACAATTTACTGATGCTGGAAACCAGAATAAATAGAATTTTGTTCAGTGAGGTATGATATGGAGTGCTAACTTCACAATTACAGACAGACTACTTTTACAGACTAGTTTTCAATAGCAGAAAGGAACCAGAAAACAGAGAACAGTAATTGTACTACATGATTCTGGAAGGCCTAACTCTGTTCACAAAAGGAATGGATGAGAATATGTGGGTGCCACGTATACTAACAGAACATTATTTCAAAGCATAAGTACTTTTTATCATTATCTTGGTCAAAATGGCATTAAAGAATGCTTGTCTACAGAAACCTATCTCTGGTTACATAAAAAACCAGCACAGCCAAAGCATTGGCCACTTCTGCCTGAAACTTGCTCATCAAGCTTTCAGCATATCCCACAACTGTACCAATATGCCCACTTCTCATCATTCTATACTGGTTGCCTTTCCTCACAGCAGAGGGATCCAGAGGAGAGATTTACATTAGGAATCAGTCAAAATTTTCAGAGAAAGTTTGAGGAAGCTCACCTGCACACACTGACTAGGCAATAAAATAGAAATCTCCTATACTTAAGGCATGAAATAAGATTCCTTATTTCTTATGTATATTATTTCCATACTAATCCAACATGATGGGATCATAACAGTTAATGGCTTTTATAATCAGTTATAAAATGGGAAGACAGACCATGATTTCCAGTCAGTACAAACCCTATTACCTTGATTCTTTAAAGTGTCCATCAAAGTCTGAGTGATGTTTCTAAGGCAGGAAAATGGTAAACGTTCACTTGCCAAAATGCTTTCCAAAGCCTAGAAGATATTGAGCAATTTTAGTCACTAGAATGCAAAAATTTTATGTTCTTAAGTTTTATATTTGTGCCTACAGTTTACCCAAAATGCAGAAGGAACTCCATGTTGAACAGACTTTGAAGGGACCTTTAAAACAGGTAAAAAGTTGCCCTCCCTGGTGGTGCAGCGGATTAAAGCACTGCACTGAGAAGCTAAAGTCACTTCCGCATGAGTTCGATTCCCCCCTGCCCCGGAGGTGACCACATGGCGTGGCAGACCTGTCCTGGCCCGCCCGCTGCTCCCCTCAGCAGTGTACTTCGCAGATCTGCCTGTTTTGCTCCCCACTCTGTCTCTGGTGAAGCCTCTCACCGCCACTGAGCCTCTGGCCTTTACCCCAGTTGTGTATGTACAAATCAATCTTTAAAAAAAAAACAGGTAAAAAGTTAAAAAAGTCAGTGATCTATGGCTACTATACATGAAAAAACTAGCAAATAAGTAGCCACTAGCTATCTGGTTCTGATTCAAAGTACAATAGATTTCAGAGATATCCCTGGGGACTCAAATGCCATAGAATTAGAAGAATTTATAGTCACGCAATGGGCTATGATGCACTTAGACAAGAGGAGTGAAGTAAGAGAAAGGACAAAAAGGCCCCATTTATGTGAACTTGGCAAAAGGGAACCAACCTGACATGACTATGGCATGCGAGACAACAGAGCACAGGCCAGCAGACAGCACAGATGGACACACCTCATTATAAGCATTTTTAAGATGTGAATGGTGCAGCCAAACCAGCTCACAGCCTAGCAGCGCCACTCTTACATATAAACTGAGGAGGATCTCTTTCATCTATGCACCAGGAAATATGCACAGAGATAATCACAGTGTCACTGTTTGTAACAGCAAAAAAAAGCTGGAAACAAACTGAAGAGACACTGAGATATATCCATACAGTTCATGACAAGCCACACATTAACATGGCTCTCTCAAGGAGTACAGTCACAGAAGTCATGGAGCATGACCCCATTTATCCGAAGTTTTAAAAGGTAGAAAATGCATCAATATGTTTTAAAGGAACCATACAGAAAAGAGATAACTACAAAGAAAAGTAAAAGAAAGAGGAATGTAAAATTCTGAACACTAGTCACCTCTGAGGAGGGAAGTGGGATTCTGAAGAGTTCCTGACTTATTTCCTAAGGTGGGTGATCATGACCATGTTTATTATTTTCTTTGATCTGAAAATATCTAGTGTATGTGAAAATGCATGCACTCACATGTATGGTAGTATCTTAATTTAAAGAGAGAGAAAAATAATAGGAACTGCCCATGAAAACATAAAAAAGAATGTACTAATAAAAACATGAAGACGACTTTAGCCTTCCATAATCTGGGCAATTAAAGAAGTTATCTGTAATAACTCCTTAGCATATATTACATATACTTACCTGTTTTTTGGTTGCAGGGTATTTAATATCAAGAATTAATTCCTTTATTTCAGTTTCGAACATATCTAGAGAGAAAAATCACGGTAAAATTGGCCCTTTTTACTTAGCAAACTTTGTTCTGGGAGGGAAAAAAAAAAACACATCTGCACTATCAGTGAATCTAAAGAATTTCTGGGTTCTCTCACATTGTTTCTCGTGACAAGCTTTAAATCTGAATGGCACACTTCTTTCTACAGAAAGATCCTAATAAAAAGTACATAATCGAGGCTCTCCCTCATGGCACAATGGGTTAAAGCACCATATTATGAAGCTCTATGAAGCTACTGCAGCACAAGTTTGATCTCCCACCAGGAGCTGACCCACATGGTGTGGCAGACCTCTTCTGACCCACCCACTGCTCCCCTCAGCAGTGTACTTTGTCAATCTGCCTGTTCTGCTCCCCACTCTGTCTCTGGTGAATCCTTTCACCCACCACACCTCTGTCCTGTACCCTAGTTCTGTAAGCATAAATAAATAAAACTTTTTTTAAAAAAGTACATTAATTACTTGAAGCTCATTCACTGCACAAGGGGTTGCAACTGCTCATAAAATGCACTAGCTTGTATTTCAGAATATTAATTATGGAAAGTGACGTAACAGTATACTTTATTTTTATTAAAGGATACCAACCAAGACTGGGAGATTTTGTTTTTAGTAAGGCTGACAGTTTCTTCACCAAGTGCATGTCCTTTGCTCGTTCACTCTTCTTATCACTAAAACAATAAACACAACAAATTCTCACAGAAGGTGTAATGTTTTGTTTCTAATTCTGACACACTTCTTTTTCCATTAGTGTAGTCCAATTTCTTTAAATTTTAAGAACGGCAGACAAATGATAAATGAAACTACAAAACAAAGCAAAACAAGCAGCAAAATAAGCCAGCGGGGACACCGAGGCAGCTGCTTGAGACCCTCACCTCAGCGCCAGGTGGAAAGGGACGTGCACTGTCTTCACACTTCCAGACACTGGGTCCACCAGACAGATCTGGTGGGTCTGCGGCTGCCAACTCTGACTGGTCACATTATTTAAGCCCATTATTTTATAGCCAGGATACAGGAGCCTAAGGAAATACATACCAACATGGTGCAATATTAGCACAAGGAGCTATGTCAAAAGATTTCTTTAATACAACTAAGAAAGAAAATGCCTTTAATACAACCATTGCAAGGTTACCTTGCAATGACAAAGTATTTCCCTCACTTAACATCATTACCAGGAGGTTGAAGCTATCTTCTCTTTTGTGTCTCCACATCAAAAAGAAGGGGTGGGGACAAATGCCATTGACTGAGCTACCTTTAATTTGGCAGCATACCAGGTCATTTCAATAATGCTTCTTAGCTATTAAATACTTATTCCTTGATTATATGCCAGGTATTTTAGGAACACCTAATAAAGAACATTCCAATTCACAAACAACTTGCAGTATAAGCAGCAGTTCTAAGGAAGAAGGCTGCACTTAGTAAAGCAGTTCCTGTCATGACTGGGAACGTGCCAGGTTTCACTCACCGGCAGTGCTTTCCCACGTTGAAGGCGCCTACTCGAGGCCCTTGCTGGGTGCTCCATACTTCTAAAATTCCCCTTCTGGGGGCATAGATGACAAGAAACTGAGCTACTCGACTTGGGCCCTGAGTATTTCCAAAGGGGGAAATATCCACCTTTTCTGGAACTCTTTCGTGAAGGTCCTCTACAACTTGGATCCACCCAGTCTGGGCATCTCGGTACCCTTAGAGAAAGAAAAGGAAAGCTCATTAATGTTGATTCAGTAGTAGCCTTCTGAAGCACTTGGAGATATTTAAGTGGGGTGTTTGATCAAAATTATAAAAATCTTTTTATTGTGAAATGCCTCAAAATAATAATTATTAAAATACTGAATCACTAAGGTTTCAAATCTTAACATTTTACTCCAGATGCTTCCTTTTTTAAATTTTTTTAACTATCTTTTAGATTTCATGAGCACTCTGCCCTGAACGCACTGCCGTCCTGCTCCCTATAAAATATTCACTCCTTTAAAAATTCTATTGGGGGGGGGACCCTCCCTGGTGGCGCAGCGGGTTAAAACACTGCACTAAGAAGCTTAAGCCACTTCCACATGAGTTCGATCCCTACCTGCCCTGGAGGAGATCCACATGGTGTAGCAGACCTCTCCTGACCCACCCACTGCTCCCCTCAGCAGTGTACTTTGTCGATCTGCCTGTTCTGCTCCCCACTCTGTCTCTGGTGAATCCTCTCACGCTCCGCATCTCTGGCTTGTACCCTAGTTCTGTATGAATAAATAAATCTTAAAAAAAAAAATTCTATGGGGGAAGACATGGAATCAATCCAAACACCCAATGTAAATGACTAGATTTAAAAGATGTGGTAGATATACACAATGAAGTATTACTCAGCACTCAAAAAAGATAAACTCATGCCTTTTGCAGCTACATGAATGGAGCTGGAAGGGATCAAGCTTAGTGAAATAACCCAGAAAGAAAAAGAAAAATAGTGGATGGTTTCACTCATAGCAGGAGCATAAAAGGACTAGCACTTTGAAGTTACTACAGCCACTGCAGCACAAGTTTGATCCCTGGCCAGGAAGCTGACCCACACAGTGCAGCAGACCTCTCCTGACAGGCCTGTTGTTTAACTCAGCAGTGTGTTTCAGTCAATCTGCCTGTTCTGCTCCCCATTCTGTCGCTGGTGAATCCTCTCATGCCCCTACACCTCTAGCCTATAGCCCAGTTTTGTATCTGTAAATAAATGAATCTTGTAAAAAATATATATGCACATATGTAAGAAAAAAAGATGAAACTGATTTCCTGCTGGCATGTAGATAGAAAACATGGGTTGTAGAGCATATGGAGAGAGCTCTAATTCATGAGAGGAAAGGTGAAGATGACACTGCACTGTCTCCATTTAGGGTGGCCCCTCTCAGGTCTCTCAGTATGGGGAGAAAACCAACACACAAACTGTGGAACAAGCACTATCACCACTAATAAGATCTATGTGAAGGATTTGGAAAGGCTGCTAACACTTTTGTTCTTTATATTCTAGGAAAGTCTTGCTAAGAACACATCCTTATTTCAGAAGACAAACATCAAAGAGAAATGACACAACTGCATCACTGACACCTATTTCTACAGACACCCTGAGTCTTCTAATTTGTGGCTGTAAGTGCTACAGGAATACATGGCCACGAATAGTGGCTTCAGTCTGGTGCTCAAGTCCAGTATTTTTCACACTGACAAGTACAGACCAGACTATACCATAATATGGGTTTTAAACAGTAGTTTGTGCTGATGTGCTACTGTTTGAGATGATTCCAAACAATAGATTCTCCTCCTTCTTTTTAGTTAAGGAAATCTGCTTTTATTCAGGTTGACACTGTACCTAGATACTGTCAAGTCTCCCTTTTAGTTAGGTATGACTATGTGACTAAGCCTTGCTACTGTCTTATGAGAAAAGGTTGGCAGGACTTTAGGAAAAGTCTTCCAGTGGACTGACTCAGTTGGCAGATGTTTCTTTCCCTTTCTTGCTTCCTGGAAAGCAGGTAAGAAAGTCAGGGCTTAAATGGTCAACTAAGCCACAAGATAACCTTGAGTGGGAGGGTTAGATGGAAGGAGACTGGGTAACTGAGGATATCATGGCTATCTTATCCATCATGTACTTGGGTCTGTTAGTAGCAGTTGGACACAACTCCTAACTGACATAGCTACTGTGAAATTAAGTGAACTGACACAAGCCTATGGATATGGAATTCAAGTCCATAAAGATAGGTTTTGACAGGTTGTAGCCATCTTCAAATCTGAAAGACTTGGCATTCTAGGTTTGAGAAGAACATCTGATCAAGCATGATCTTGCAAAGTGAAATGAATGTAACCAGAGCAAGGAACTTATTTCAGAAATTGACCATATGTTAATAACTGAACAGAAGTCTATAAGGAAGAGGTTCATCGAGTCTATCAGTTGATTGAATTGGAAGATAGAACAATGTGACCATTGGATCACATGTTGCTGATCGGAGTCAGAAGTCTATAAGGAAGAGGTTCATCGAGTCTATCAGTTGATTGAATTGGAAGATAGAACAATGTGACCATTGGATCACATGTTGCTGATCGGAGTTCATGTGAAAAGAAGGACAGAAACACAAGATTTAACAACACTATCAACTAGAAGTCAAAGGGTATACTGTTCAACTCTTGGGTAAAAGGCCAATTAGTTTTTTTTCCTTGACTTTTGTAAATAAGTACCTTTCCACATACGTATTGCAATCCCCCTAGCTACATCCAATAAAGTAACTCTTCCAAAATCATCTGTTACTGCTGCCAGTGTGTTACATGGAGACAGGCAGATCCTTTCACCATGGCGTCTGGAATCTGGAAGCCCAAACCTGGTATTTCCAAGAAAATAAAAAACTAAGTCAAATTCCAATCTAGAAATATGCAACAGGAAAATGAAATGTATAAACAAAATAGGCTGAATCTGTTTTTATAAAAGAAATATGAACCGTGCATAGGTTAATTTATTAGTCAATCACACCTGACATTTTGCAATAGGTGCTTCTATTATAAAATAGTATATTTTACTTCTAAGTTTTCTATATAGATATCTACATTATAAAGAATAGGATATAACTATCTTTCCTTGAGTAAGCAGTAAGTCATAGAAAATAGTCTCCTCACAATTAACTAAATTTAGAATACTTTACTCCTATACAGCATCTTTTGCCTAAGTTTTATTGCTAATCTATGCTCTTTTTCTTAGGTATTTTATCTTTCTGACATTAGCATGCTTATTTAAAGCAACAATGTGCTCCTTTCAAATAGTTCTCTCCAAACAGCTCTTGGTCTATAAGCAACTTTATTAGACTAAGGAATAAAATAAGAGGTACTAAGAAAGCAGAAGGGCACATTTTGAGAAAGCAGTTTCAGAAGCTCAGATTTCATGTGGTGAAGCACCAGAACTCTGGCACATTATTTGATGCACAGGGCCAGTTGGCTTATTTCTTGATTCTTGGATGAATTTAGATAATATTATGTATCATAGCAAAGTATTTTAAAGTAAGACTGAAAAAATACAGCTTATTGCCAAACCATCTAAAACATTTTAAGTGAAGAAATTCAACAGCTATCACAAAACTTAATTTCTCAGTGCTTAAGCTAATAGGTTTGTAAAGACACATATTCAACTCAATCACATGGAGCACCTAATAATGACAGGTGAACATCTGTAAACAGGTAAAAATCAATGTCTTCATGGAGTTTACATTCCACTGGAAGAAACTGGCCCATATTACTGACTTTCGGAAGTTACAAGGACTCACGAAATCAATAAATCCACCACAAATACTGAAAGAATCAATAATTTAACATTACTTTTCTAAAAATAATAAAGTTTGAGATGACGACTGACTTGCCTTACAGCTAATGGGGTAGCTGGTTCAACCTTCGGTTTTTGCTTTTGGACTACTTCTTCCTCATGCTTATTTTTCCAACCAAGCCATCCGCTGAAAAGAAAGAAAAGTTAAAACAGTTATCAGATTTCAGGGCAGTGCCAGCTCTTAAAATACAAGTCAGCACCAAGATCATTACAAAGGAGGAGATTTTTATTTTTTGTAGTTACCTGGCAGCATTAAATAAAGCAGAAGTGAGTTTACTTGCAACTGCTAGAGCCACATGAGATAATAATGGTTGTGTGCTTCCCTGAAAAAAGAAAGAAGCTTTGAAAAAGAAAAATGCTTAGAAGATTACTTTCTAAACTAAACTTACTTTTTAAAAGTTCTGAAAAGTGTAAAGCCTGTACTAGTGAGAATAATTCAGTTTCTTGTATAGCCAAAACTTTACTAGAGGAGGTCGTGTAGCAATAAATATAATTAGGAGTTTTATTTTGATAGCTTAAAAGTAAAATCACCAGTAGAAGATTTCACCTTTAGGACTTCCCTCTTTGAATAATGATTAAGAAAATTTTAAACTAGGGCATTAAAGGGGCATTATTCTAGCAGGGATACTGACTTCTTATCTACACACAAATGGCTTTCTTCCCTCTTTTACTGTAATGTGTGTTTTTATATAAAATAAAAAGATGGTTTGGAAAAATCTGAGATAGCTTTTTAAGTGAGAAATAAGAGCTGCCAAATCTAACACCTAACTCTTCCCTATTTTAGGAAGCAATTTTCACCACTTACATCAGCTATAGTTAGCAGCTTGTTCTGTCTTTACAATGCCACATTTACTCAAATCCTCAGTGGGCAGACATCATTAGCAAACCTGAGTTGTTAACTTTTGCACCAATATTGAAAGATGACTCAAATGTCCAAAAATATAAGGTATCAGAAACAAAGAAGTCTGCTTGCTTTACAGTGACATTAATACCATTTTTAATTACTGTAAAAAACTGAGAAGAAATCCAGTTGGAACTTAATTTAGTTTAAATTGAAACTTAGAAAAGTAAACTGTTTAATCTTTCTAAGGCTAAGTTACTATACCCAATTTGTAAAAAATTAAAAGTGGTCTTATTCATAGTGGTGAAACTCTTACCTCCAAGGCATAGAAGAAGCCAGTAAATGGATTGGACCCTACTGTGATATACTGAGACATGGCAGGTAGACTGTTTTTAATGGTTGCATTATAGCCACCAATATTAGAGGCAGTCTTCATTTGATCAAAAGGAGACAGAGTCATAATACCTAATGACAAAATAACAGTAATACAAAATGTGAATGCACTTAAATGACACTATCACGGGGTTATTAAGTTTTTATTTCATCTCCTTCCTAAAATCTAACTACTTAGTATTACTTAACAAAGAAGTCATTTTTAAAAGTTAATCAATGTTACAAAACACTCATGACATTAAAATTGCTATCTCTAATTCCTCTAATCTCTAATTACAACAAAACAAAATTTAAATATTAACTTTTTTAAACATTCAAAATTTAAATGGTGCAAGAATAAAATAATCTATACCTTGATAAAAGCTCCAACTTACTCAAATAACTCTATCAGACCTTTGTCTCATTATTTTTGGGAACAAAAGGTCTTTTTTTTACTTGCCTGAAATGCTACTCTATGGGGTCTAGAGCCTTCTCATGGGCAGAGAAGATTGCACACTAGGACTGCTCCAGGGTGAGGGCAGGGTGGAAGGAGACTGGGCAGGACCCCTTGCCAGTGGCCACCAGGCCTCCTTCCAGCAGGAAGATCCAGTTCACTTCTAAGAGGCAACAACTGTTACAGTTTCTTAAGCTTTTCCCCAGAGATGTTGAACATACACAAACAACATACCACATTGATAAAATTTCAAAAAGCTGTCTGACTTCACTTAAGCAAAATCAAAGGGAGAACCATATGGCTATAAATTGAAATTTAAGTTTTAAAATTACTTCTTTACATGCTCTCACACTGTGGGCAAGATTGCTACAAGCTATATGAAGAACAATTTGGTGATATCTACCTCAAATTATAAGTGGATTTATTCTGAAGACATGGCTGATCAGCCCTTTCCATCCTTAACCACTAGTGATTTTTTCCTTCCCACAGAGAAGTTCTCCCCTTTCAATTCAGTACATTAGTACATTAGGCTCAGCATTGTAATTTCAGCCCATCCTTTTGATCTAGTTTTCCATCTCTATTACTCTGTAAACTCTGTAATAATTCACATCTTCAAGAGTTCATTTCACTGATCCTACTAATTTTTCACTATCAAGCAACATGTGTGATCACATTGCTTTCTATCCAGCAGTCCGTTTATTCCATCAAAATAATTCTGAGAGAGCCACAACATCCCTGACCCTCCCCCCACACTCCTCTAGCAAAACTTCAACCTTAGTCAAGTTATTAATTTTAGCATTGTTTTTAAGTGTGTTTAAGGTCAATGGACAGATAAGCTTAATTATAACACTTCATTATAACTCCTATTCTTCTCTCTCTATCCTTTTAATATATCCACACATCAAAATTTTTAATTAACATTCACTGTTTTGAAATCCATCCCTTACCTCAAAGTTGTCTACCTCTCTGCAGCATCAGCTTCTACCCTAAAGAAAGCCAGCATTCTTAATGCAGCAAACTCTTTGCTGGCTTCCTTGTTTTCACTTTTCAAGTTATAAGCCTCTTCTTTAACAGCAATCATAGGGCTATTTTTAAACACCCTATATTAATCATCAATAGAATCCACTACATTTGGAATAAACTTTCATCTTGTGATCTTATGTTTATGTTTCTCTAATGAAAGATTTTAAGAATTTCTTAGGGTTTAAGTCTGAGCAACTGATTGGATGATCAGACTTACTGATATGAGAATAAGGAGAAGGAAGAGGCTTGAGGTGGGTGAACTGAAAGTTATGTATTTTACAAGTAAACCTTCATAGGATTATAAATTCAAATGGAGGTGTCAGTTTACAACGTGAACCTTCCCTCATCCTTTCACCTTCCTCTCACTCCTATTCTATATAATCAAGGCACATCAATTTCCTTTCTGTTCCTTAACATCCATGTCTTCGAGGCCCCCTAGGCCTGTCTACTGTCTCCTTTGTCTACACAGCTCTTCTACACCTCTTCCACTCAGTTGGCTCCTCTTCACCCTGCCTGACTCAGTCTGAATGTCATTTCTCTGAGCTAGGTCACTCTCTTCCTTTATACTCTCTAATCACCACCTGTTTACTTCTTCATGTGGCTTGCTAGTGACATTTAGGTTTTAACACACTTAGTGATTTGGCTTCATGATTTACTGCTTATCTCTCTAGCAACAGATTTTAAACTTCATCAGAGCAGGAGTCCTGTCTACCATGTATTTCTAGTATCAATGTTAGCACATGGTTCATAATAGGTATCCATTTCTTTAGATGTTGAATGAATAAATCAGGCTTTTAAGCAAAGGTCACTGCACTTTTTTTTTTCCATCTTGTAGGCTGGGAGAGAAATGAATAGAGTAATATTTTCTATTCAATCATCTTTCCTAGCCTGTTTCAATGTTCCAAAGTTTAATTAACAGAACAGGGAAGGTACCCTGAACTGAACTCAACACTTTGGAATATCAACGCATTTTTACAATAGCAAAGAAGCAGAGACAAAATGAAAGTCAACCAATAAGTGTTTGTCACAGAGTTTCCCATACAAGAACTATGCAACAATAAAGACAAGATCTGTGTGACAATTAACTTTTCTCCTGCTGCCCTCCCAGTGCTGGGCATACAAACCTCCAGCTGGGTTTAGACAATGGAAAGCCACACTGGCACATTAGACAAAAGAATGGACTTAGGATATCCATTTCCCTGTGACTGCAGCATGGTCTTATAAGGCGCTGAAAGTCATTACCGTAAGTTCTGGAACTACTCCTAGCCCTCATTGCCACTGGCATTAGAGCAGTTAACAGCTGGGCTGCTTAGAAGTCCTGAAACTGTACATTCCCATATGGTTCTCCCATACCACATCTTTATAAATAGTTTCTCTGCAAATAAAACCCCCTTTTAATACCTTACTTCAAGTGTGCCATGTGACTTCTGCTTAGGATTAGGAAAAAAAAAAATACCTTGTAATATAGCTGGGATAATACAATCCTACTTATAAAAGCACATTTTTCTATAAAACCATACATATGTTATACATGCACGTACACACAAGCCTATAAGGATGTTTACCAATGGTGCCTATCTCTAAACAGAAGAATAAGGAGATTATTTCTCTTTTTTTATATACTTATGAACTGTGAACATTTGAGCTAGTACACACTGCTGATAAACAAAAAATACATGTATATTTAAAAAGACATTTCCTTCTTTTCCATCCCCCATTTCAACTACCATAATTCAGAACCCTGTTATAAATCACCAAGAGTATCACATGTGCCTTATAGCACCTAGTTTCTAGTGGTGACCCTTATGTTGCAATTTCTAAACTTTCACCAAAGTTAAGTTTCTATCAGGTCAAATGATAATATCTTCTTACTCAAAACTTTTCAGTGGTTCTCAAGGTAGGGAAGGGAAGATCTAACTTCATTTGCCTGGTAGAGATGGCCCTTCAAAACCTGACTCCTCTTTATGTACTAGGCTTCACTCCTGCCAGTTTCCCTCGATTCTCCCCATTTTCCAGCATGCAGAACACTTCTACCCCTACATTAGCTAGAAATACTCCTCTGTGCTCATTCTTGGTCAAGTCCTACTCACTCCTTACATCTCAGATCAAAGCCAACCTCCTGTTCCCTAATTCCCTCAGGACTGGAACTTCTCTTTCTGCCACAGGTGGGTCATGTGTCTATTATCACAATCGTTATACTGCAGTGCTGTGTTTCTTCCAGCTAGCATGCTTCTTGAAAACAGAGATCTTATCCTTTTCACATCTGTATTTCCAATATCCAACACAGTAGATCTTCAAAAATGAGGCACAAGAAGAAATCTGTTTTGATCTATATTCTACTGCTTTAAAAGGTACATTTCTAAAAGACTATATCTGTCTGTGGAAATAGTTAAGTCAAACAGTGGGTGACATGAAACTGTACAATTATTAAAACTGTTACCATTTCATAAATATATAGCTATGATAATCAGACCTTTCAATCATCAGAACTTTCAAATGTCACACACACTTTTCACGTAAGAATAAATGCATGTCTTATGAGATACATTAATCAAAAATGTTTAACTACTAATGCTTACCAATACTAGCATGATCAATAATACTGTCAATATCTTGTAGACCCCATTTCTTGTAAGCTAATGGCGGTGGTTGTATGTTCTCATTGCCTGATGCTGCAGCTGTCAAAGGTAAAAATTAGATAATCCAAACTTAATTATAATGAATGAAGTTTTACCCCCCAAACATCAGTAAAAATATAATAACTTGATTGATTACTCTAAAATTACACTTAGTAACAATGAGGCAAAGTAATATACACAAGATATAAAATGAAATTTATTCACACTAAGACTATGCACATAAAGTGCAAACATTAATAAAGTTGGTTGTCACAAGAGATTCTGGAATGCTCAAATATTAAAGACTATTAAAAATTCTACTACCACTATTACTACTAAAAATCACATTGAATTCAAACAGTAATTGAAACCCACATTTCTCCCTCTTGTAAAAGAGATTAGAATCCAGGGAACAGCAACCAAGTGCATGGTGAAAAACTAAGAACCAGATGCTATGCCTGACAGGAGTTCACATATACAGCAAAGTCGCTAATGCCAAGACTGGCCAGGCCTGAGGCAAAGATATGCAGTAGCAACAGCCTTGCACGCAGTGAGTAAATAAAAGGAAAGTAGATAGTTACATCTCCAGCCATGGGTTCACGCATGAGGGCCCATTTATCAATAATTCTTAAGCCACATTCTATCCTCTATTCTGGATTCTGGTTGTTTACTCTGGTAAGTAAAGTATTTTAGTTAAGGAAAGCTCTTTAGGGCCCTTCTTGGTGGTGAAGGGGTTAAAGCACATCACCATGAAGCTACTGGCAGCCACTGCACCACAAATTTGATCTCTGGTCAGGGAGGTGACCCATTTGGCAAGGCAGATCTCTCCTGTCCTGCCTTGCTTCTCCCCTCAGCAGTATGTTTAAGTCAATCTGCCTGTTCTGCTCCCCATTCCATCTCTGGTGAATCCTACCACCTGTATCCCAGTTCTTGTATGCAAAAAATAAAGACCTTTAAAAAAAAGGAAAGCACTTTAGATTTCACTAGGATACACAGGAAATGAGAATTTTTCAATACTGTAAAATAAAAGTCACAGCAATTTATGGCTAAGTAATCAGAATTCGCCTCAGAGTAAATTAAAGTAAGGGTCACTAAGTGGCTATCTTACTACTTCATAGGTAACAAAAAGGATTTATTGTATTTATAAATAAAACATCAGGAATTAAAAAATAAGTGGCTGACAATAAAAGCTAAAACATAATTGTCTATTTCTAGTGTATGGGTAATACAAGTAAGAATTCTTTATTATGGGCATACCTTTCATTCCCAAGTCTGGAAAGAATGTAGTTGTCTATGTATGTGTTATATTTTGGCTCCCACTATTCCATGTTAGCAAAAGAAGCTTATGCTGATTCCCTGTTGGGTCCTATTAACTGTGGGCATATAGTTATTTTTACCCACATAAGAAGGGAAGTGATAGGCAGTCAAATAATTTTAATATTGGTCCAACTGCTGCTTATCTAGCAAGACATTTGATTCCTCAGTTAATGCTACTAAACTCCTCACCGCAATGCTGACTCTCAATACAGCTGCAGATCTTTCTTAACTGGCCAAACACATTGCTGGAGTAATAAGTAAAGTCTGTTATTCATGAGATGGTCACTCTCCACTAGCAGCTGTAAAGAGGGTTGATGCTCAGTCCTTGCTTTTGCCTTAATAAGTAACCCACACACAACAAGGAATGCCTATTCTTATAGTAGCAGGGGTTGCCTTTAAATCTGGTTTGGAAGTTTTCTATATTTAGAAGACAAATTTAACTCTCTAGTTAAGTAAAATTATGTATTTTTTAAAAATTTATTTATTTATGCACACAAAAACTGGGGTATAGGCCAGAGGGGTGGGGGTAAGAAGATTCACCAGAGACCAAATAGGGAGCAGAACAGGCAGATTTATGAAAATACACTGCTGAGGGGAGCAGCAGGCAGGTCAGGAGATATCTACCCAGCCATGTGGGTCACCTCCCTGGCTGGGGATCAAACTCATGCTGCAGTGGCTACAGGTAACTTCATAGTGCTGCAATTTAACCTGTTGTACCACCAGGAGGGCCCTAGGTAAGTTAAATTAAATGAAACAAACAATATTAGAAGTTAGATTTTTTTTTTTGCCAAAAAAAATTACCTTTTGCTACCTGATTTCGACAAGCACGAAGAGACTGAAAAAGACTAAACCCATCAATAGTGACAATGGCAGCTGGGTATAAGATACTCAACTCTTCATTCTATTAAAGGACAGGGGGAAAAAATCATAAATTTTCATCATCACCAAACAATTACATATATTTTTTGTAACTGAATATTATGATTAATAAAAGATGTAAAAGATCTAAAAGCAAACAAATGTCAATCACCCAATACATCAGATAGTATCAGGCAAAAGGTAATAAAAAGAGAAAATTGTCTTCTGAATGCCTTTGAACAAGGACTTACAATTTTTCTGAAATATAAGCTTCTATACGGTAAATACTTCTTTTTGGATAGATGATGAGTTTAACATAATGAATGGACACAAATTTCATAAAACTCAAGTATAATCATTGTACACACACAAATAGGAGATAAAAGTAAATCACATCCTACCCATGTCTGAACACATTTTCTCACATATCGTCAACCACTTTTCGATGAGACTGTCACATTTTGTATTTTATTATTCATTTATTATTTATGTCAAATCCAGTAAGTGAACAAAACATTTCTATACAGTATTGCATTATATGCACCAGAATTTAGTTAACTGATGGGCATTGTTTGACCTCTTCCTTCCACTCTTGCTTTCTACAATCTACATTTCACATAGCCATTGTGAATCCTCATGAGACAGCAGATCTAACCACTCTCTTGATTTAAAACTCTCTAATAGCTTCCTTCTGCAGTTAGAATGAAACCTGAGCTCTTTGGTTAGGCCTGCAGGATCCAGCACATATTTATGTCACCTCTCTCCTGCTTTGCTCTTTGATCATTATCACTTAGTTCTCCTGCATGTGTGTAGATCTTCTCCTTCCAGATCGTCACTTAATTTCTGATCACTCAGTCTCACTTAAATGCCGTTACCCAGACAGGGCACTCTTAAGTCTCTGTCTTAAACAACCTGACCATTCTCTTCTCACATTACTATCGCATCAAGAGGATTCAACTTCTATCTTCAGTGGCTTTCTGTTGGTTCCCCTCCACCAATCCCAAACTGTAAACCCCATGAAAGCAGGAATCTTATGTGTCCAGTTCACCAATGAATTTTCATTGACTAGAACTGGGCTAGGCCCATAATAGACAATATAAATAAGCACTATGAAAGAATGAGTACATTTTCATTGTTATAAAAACTGTAATAAACATTCATCTGTATATTTTTTTCATGTTACTTTAGTGCAAATTCCTTTAAGTGGGTTTGTTGGGTCTATGTATTCACAATTTAAATTTTCATCCATAATACGAAACTATCAATTTATGCTTCCACCAGTAACACATGAAAGTGTCTGTTTTTCCATTTTGTCGCCAACAGTTTTGTTAATCTTCATCTTTGTATTTTATGACAGGCAAAAATCTATCCAAATACCATCACTTACAGTTTTTAGGTCATTATTAAAATTCCAAATTCTAATATACTTTTTGGTCAATTATGTATCTTCCTTTGAGAATTATTTATCTTCTTTTGCCTTGCCTCCTTTCCTACTGGACTACTGAACTGTTTCCATTTTTTAAGATATTTGTGGGCCACGAGAGGCCTGTATGTACACAGGTTGTTTGCTGATCCACTGTGCACAACAGTGGGGAGGGGTCTCTCACAGGTTTGGAGGAGCTTATCACAACAGTCAACTATCCTATAGCCACACAGTCTTCTTTAAGAAAAGACTAACAGAAACAGTGATGGACCAAAGCATGCAAAATTTGTGCTGCATGAAAGGTCTTTGTGCAGAAACCACAGAAGTCTCTTTAACCTTCCAGAAAGAGATCTCCTGCATTGACTCCACTGTTATACTCTCACTACATTCTGCCCCCAGAACAAATTTGAAGAAACCCATTTCTGTGATCATCACATATCTGGGAGTACCATGAATTAGAAGCCTGTAGACAGTTTTGATATATAAACTCATGTGTCAGTCACAGAGATACTTATGTAGCACACAGAGTAACAAAGACTTCTCCACATTCAGTAAGAACTAGCTCTCAGCTAACAGATTTTTTTCACTCACAGTCAAAAGCCAGTATTTAGATGTTAGTTATTTTTTTTCCACTAGCTTTTTTTTTTTTTTAAAGAGTATTATAGACATGACCAAGTTTACTGTGTTTAAAGAACGTTAAGGCAGAGATTTTGTAGAAAAATGAAAAATGGCTCCTGAGAGGTATCTTTAATGAACAAATTACCTACTCAGCTCTCTTAACAGTCTGTTTCCTTCAACAGTCCCATTTCCTCCTACTGCCTTATGAAGGTTTTAAGTCTTAATTCTCCTACTTTCAGTTTTATTTTCCTGTTTTTTACTGAGATAATTTGTTCATCATCTATGACTTCAATGACCATCTTCAATCTACTCTCTGTACCTATAGAGTAGTTCTGTATCATTACACACATCCTAGTAATTTCAGTTCATTTCCTCAAATGCAACATGTCCAAAACCAAATTAATAACCTTTATTTACTGCCAAAGCAGCCTCCTCTTCCAACTTTTATTAACAGCATGCCTCAGGATTTGTATCATAGGCCCAAATCACTCTTTTCACATTAATATTCTACATATCGCCACAAAAGCCAAGTCCTGTCAACTGCTCTTGCAACATGATTTTCCTGGTCTTTCTCTCTTCCCACAGCCATTGTGGTCCTGTTTTCCAACAGTTCATGGCTATCATTCACTTAAAAAACAACTTCCCAGGTTTCAGGCTCTCCCAACTCCAATTCACCCTGCAGAAGAGTCCTTCATTATCCCTTTGGTTACAGCATTTCCTTCTCAAAGTCTTTAGCGGTGTCTCTCAACTTCTGATTCAGTTCTGATTTCTACTTTAAATTTATGAAAAACTTGGCTTTTCTACTTATTTAACAGTTTCCCATTATTTTCTAACATAAATGTCTTTGTCATCCCATACATAGCCCAACATTAGACTCTTCCTTCATTTTTCATCCAGGTATCTAAAATACTTTCCCTAGTTTTCCCATTAACTAGTTAAATCTTATACTCATTATTCAAGGCTTTAATTCAAATCCCATCTCTTAAATATGATTTTCCTTTATAGTCCTAGTTCTAATTAAGCTCACCTTTCTCCAAACTTATATAGAACTTATCCTGTCCTTATAAATCAACTAGGTATTGCTTTATAATACTTATTAACTCATTCACAGTCTTTTAGTTAATGAAATACTGTGTTTCAGTCTACAATGAAATGTAGAGTATATTAATTGGTAGTGGTGTAGTCTCTTTTCATTAGTTGCTTCTTCCATAGCTTCAGTCCCTACAGCTCTTGATCACCTATCATGTATAATGTAATAATATAGAAAGGTCAGAATGTTATTCTTTAACTCTGTTTAATTTTAAGACCAAATAAAGTCACGTAATACCACGTTTTTCGCCTTAAGTCACTATTAAATTCTTTAAAAAAACAAACAAAAATCATTTTATTGTAGAATGGACCACAGTATTTCATTAAGTAAAAAGACTGATATGCTGTACTCAGCATATTTCTAAAACATGCAGCATAGCTAACTGTGCTACAAAACAAAGACATCTTTAAATTTGCACCAAATAAAGAAGGCACAAATTGCTTCAAAGTAATGCCCCCCTTTACTTTGAACACAATCTTTTACACCACCTGCTCAGTCACACCAGGGTGTCGTGGGATTTCATAGGTCCTGCACTTAAGCTGTAGCACCCGGTCCTCATTCAACAGCTGTGCCAGCAGGAGCACGCCATTCTAGGAGGAAGCACAGAGAGGAGCTCTAATATACCTAAACAGGTGTGTGCAGGTCAAGCAGCTCTTTCCAACAGTTTTCACAGATACCAGGCGCTCCCTTCTCAGGAAAAATACAGTCTCTTCTCTAGCTATAGTTTCTACCAAAACTTTCAACCACCACCCTCCCACTGCGCAAATTTCACCCCCATAAAGTATCCACTACACATTTCCTGGCAGCAGTAAGGACCCATAAGGGCATAAAATAGGGAAGCATAACTAGTCATTTCAGTCAACTGGTATTTTCTCCCACGCACCTCGGTGTAGAAGCGAACGTGACCTGAAGTGAAGCCCACCACGATGCAGGTCCAGTCAGGGCGGCCGGTGGAACTCCTGTTACAAGTAAAAATGATGGTCTTAAGAGCTAGCTAAGCAAAGTAAAGCAAACATATAACACTTACTTATCCTCACCTCTTCTGGCTGGCTAGTGGGATACAGAGAGCACTGGTTACGTATTCCCTAAAACAAAAAGAAAATCACATGCTTACCTGATCAATATTAGCATTTCCATTTTCCTATAATTTGATGTTCAAGGGCAGTAAGAGGAAGATGAGGTCTGTGGACCAGATTTAGTCAACGCATAAGTAAAAGCACAGTGAAACTTCACCATAAATAGGACCATAAAATTCAAGCACAGACAATCCAATGTCATATTCACTTGAGGTTAATATAAGACAATATTTTTCACTAGTTTTAGGCACATACTGATTATATGCAAACTGAGGACACATTCAACAATTCCCCAAGCAGCCTTTCCTACCATCGCTCATTCCTCTGCACCAGCTAAGAACCTGAGTGGAGGTTGGGGAGCTCTCAGTCACACCACCAGCTTTGCAAGGTGCACTATCTAGGACTCACTGTTTTTCAGTTCTAAATCTCCTATGAAATCAGCAGGAAACTTGATTTTACCAACCTGCATTTCTGACATATATATGAGGTTTCAGAATTAATGTGGCACTGTCCCCTTTAATACAAGCCCAATGCTTCCCTAAGCAGAGAAGATATAAATGACATCCCCCTTGACTTTTGGGCTGAATAAAATTAATGGAAAATAGAAGACCAGAAAAAATACAGAAAGAGTATTAGGGGATGCTCTCTGAACTCTTCTTTGAGTCCTCTCCAAAAAGTTTTTATTATTTTTTTAAAGTAGTTACATGATGAGTAAAAAATAAAAATTTGTTGACAGTCATGTCTACCACCTCTCAAAATGGAATAAATATACACTTACTAAACATTTCAAATAATGAACTTTCTCAATAGATTTACTTAAATCAGACAATTTCACATACACATTTAGCAGAGACAAAAATTAACCAGCACTTACCCTTCTTCGACATTTAAAGAACCACTCCAACCAACAGCAAATTGCATTTCTTCTTTTCCTTTATCACTATGTTTCCATTTTGCTGAAAAATTGAAGATTATCACCTAAAAACAACTTTTTATTGTACTAATGCAGTAATTTATAAATTTATTCCTGCCCCTTTACTCAATGCAAATTTAATATTCTTGTGTTAATGGAGTTGAGTCTTTTTATAGGTAAAAATGTTTAAAAACGTTTGCAAGATTTTAATAAAACTACCTCACTTCCTAAAGGCTGTATTTCTCCTTCCTCCAATTAAATCTATATTAGGCTGTCACAGTTCTGGCTGACTAAAGTTGTTAATTCTTATTACTATCTTCACCTATTTTATTTATTAAACAGCTTTTTACCTGTTAGTACAGAAAATTTTTCTACTAATGCTACTGGAGGATATATGCACTCTGTAAGTGATTCTGTAATTACTTTACATATGATCTTGTTTATGTAATGAGATTTTCCACATTCTAAAACCTTAGTTGTAAATCACCTTATGCATATTATTTCTCAGACGGGTCAGTGGCTGTTTTAGCTCTGACTGTCCTTTGCAAGAACTGGGTTATGCTCAGTGCTCCCTCTGGAGTGCCAGACAGCAATAGCTAACACATTCTGCAGCCAAGAAACAAATAAATAAAGAGGAATATAAATAGAAAAAAAAAAAAAAAGGAAAGGAATAAAGCGCTATATAAGATAAATTACAGATGCCACTATTTAACACATGTGGTAGAAATAAAATTTTCTATCCCATTTGTTTCCTGCCTTAATCTATGCAAAAATAAAGACCACTAATAATCTACTTACGCACTAAAAATACAGCTTTTTGTTCCCGGGCTATAACCATAAGATCATTGGTTGGAGATAATGATAAAACACAATCTTGAAGCCAGGAAGTTTTTTGTGTTTTGCAAGTACTTCCTTCTTCTTCCTGTGGGGCAAAACTACAATTACTGCATATGCAGAAATATTGACAGTTGAGTATTTCAGCTCAGCTTGTTTGCCTTTGAGGAACAAAGGGTAACAAGAAAGGAAAAAAGAAATCCTTAGTTCTTTTTTAAGTTCTCAGTAATATTCTTTATCAAAATATGTCAAAGATGAGCAACTAACAAAATATCCAGTAAAAACACATCTCACTTTTGCATTAATATATAGGCACTATATTTTTACATGTACACAAATAAACTAGCAAGATATTAAAAGAATGTCATGCAGGGGTCACTTTAGGAATGATTTATTAGTAGGAAATTCAGTAAATATTTTATTTACTGAAGTAGCTAACATATCTGCAACATATCTGGTGATCATGGCTGTAGAATTGTTAGTGTATTTTATAAGTCTGACTTTTTTATTTGACTAAAAGATATTTCCTTTTTCAAGGGAAAATCTATAACAAAAGGTATATTCCCATGGCTAAAATTTTGAAAATTCTCTCTTATTCCTGTACTCTGGACACACAGTTATTCATTCTAGAGAAAACCCCCATGATCAATTATTGTGTTTCCAGAGACACATATATTTATCACTCTTTCCCAACATAGCTTCCTATATACCTACTTTCATTCTCTTAAAACAAACAAAAAAGACCTTTCCACAGAAAGTTATACTTTTTAATGGCTGTGTAGTAGACCACTGTATCGATGCACCATCATTTAATGAGTCACCTACTGATGTACTTCTGTATTGTTTAGAATCTTTGTGCTGTGGCAAACTATACTATAATGAATAGCATAATAATGTATAAATATTTGTCAGCCTCAGTAGGACAAATTCCTAGAAGTGAAATTGTGTAACAAAAGGAATATCTATTACTAAATTTGCTAAGTATTGGAAATTATGATAATTATTAATTCAACTAGCAATATCTGAAAGGAGCCTGCTTCCTCCAGACTTTCCATAACACATGCTTTATTGCATTATATCTTTGTCAGTCTGACAACTGAAAAGTGGTATCTCAGTATCCCACATTTCTCTCATGAGAACAAAATGTTCCTCATACACTTACATCTTTTCTATGGACAGTTTGCTTCTTTCTTTTGCAGACTACCTGTGGAATTGCTGCCCTTGTTTTAGCTGATTTTTTTTTTTTTTTAAGATTTATTTGTGCATACAGAACTAAGCCAGAAGTGCAGGGGCAGTGAGAGGATTCACCAGACTGGGGAGCAGAATAGGCAGATCGTTGAAGTACAATGCTGAGGAGAGCAGTGGGCAGGTTAGAGGTGGTCTACCATGCCATCTGGGATCACCTGCGGGGCAGGCGGGAATTGATACTGAAGTGGCTTTAGCTTCTTAGTGCTGTGTTTAACCCGCTGTGCCAACAGGAAGGGCACTGTTTTAGCTGATTTTTATATACACTTTTTACAAAGAAGGAAAATTGGTGGTTTGATCAGAACTATAATTGGTCCCAATCTACATGGTGGCTTAATTTTTTTCCAAACAGAAGTTTTTAACTACTATATAAGTATCCATTTATTTTCTTATGATTTCTAGGTTTTACGTTCTGTGGACTCCTAGCTACTTAAATTTACCTACTGGCTTTTGGACTAAATTAATCAAGAGGGGTGGAAGAAGAGATGCAGGCTGCTTTCAGTTTTACCAAAAAAAAAAAATTACATAATGATGATACTTTAAAAGATTTCAATAAACATGCCTACTAGAATAATGAAACTTAAAAAGATTTTTAAAAACAGAAAATGATCCTAGTCAAAATATTATAGTATTTCTAGAAAAGTAAATGTTCTTACCAGGACAGTATCAGAAAAATGTTTAAAATTTAAATAAATAAAATATGGGTTATGGGACACTTTCATGCCTAAGAACTTTGTAATAGTCCTGTAATTATTTTACTTTCCTAGGAATTGAATAGATTTGGAGTCATCTTATGCAAGGTAAGGATGCTGTACCCTGTTACCAAAAATTAGGAGAAAAGTAATATTGGCAAAATCCCATTAGGAGTATATTTTAGGAATTTTGCCATTTAGTTTACCATTTTTAATGTACACTTTTCTACAGGGTAATTATCCCCCTAAGATAAAACTTAAAAAGGCAGTTGCAGTTCACTTTGCACTGGACCCACAATGTCTGCATCTGGGCCAGCACATGCACAACTCCTTTCTCTGGGTGGCTTGGTGCAGCCTGCTCAGCCAAAGGCTCAGGCACACTGTGCTAGGCTTCCCAGGGGGCCACAATCATGACAATTCTGGGGGTCAGGACCTTCCCAGAGATCACTCTTATCTTCAAGTAGGACACTAGAGGGGGCAGGTGGTGCATGGATATTGTATTTCGTAAGAAATTAGGGAGAGCTCTTCAATTTATTGAACTTCTTGATTCTTAGAGTAACAGTCACATCTTACTGCAGTAAAGGATCTAAACAGTGATCAAAAAAGGGGATAACACAGCTCTAATTTTGGCAAATTTGTAAAAATAATTTAAAAATAATTGAACATCCATACACAGGTTTCTTCCCTTTACCACACTCCAAAATAATGCTTGAATAGCAAATATTGAAAATTTTGTAAAAGTTACTTTTCAGTAAATATTTCTTTCCTATTTTTAAAATAATGTCACCAATTGGGATCAGACTAATTGGTAAGTGCTGAAAAGACAGTGAAAGAAACTCAAAAGGTAGGAGATTTATAAACATTGGTTATACCCCTCACTTTATAGTACAGAAAATAAAGGCTTAAGGAATTGCTCCCTACCCCTGAATCAAGGTAAAAGCCCAAATCAGAACCTAGACTTTTGATTTTAATTCTGGGTTCTCTCCATGCCATCTCCTGCTTATCTGAGTGTGTAGTTGCAACAGCTCTATGAAACCAGTCGTAACTTGGGATATGACTCTGGTCTGTGAGTAACTGAAGCCTTTTATCAAAAAGGATATCCTACTACTGAGCCTATCTTCACTTAGGATTAATTCTAGTCTCAGTAAATGAAGTCTTTTCTCAAAAAGAACTACCCTACTTATAGCTTTGTACCAGACTGAGTCAGAGCTGTAGGAAAACCACTTGAACACACGAGTATATTCTTGTGGCATTTCTTTAAGCATGCCTTTAAAAGTACTTTTGCTCTCTTTTTTGTTTTTCTAGCTGAAGTTCCAGTTCCAATGGCAACTCCATCTTACTCTTCTACCATTTCTAAAAAATTGTTTTACTTAACCCAATATATCCAAAATATTATCATTTCAAGTATTTTATTGTTTTTCATATTAATTCCTCATAATCCAGTACATATTTATTTTTATAGCATATCACAATTCTTATTTGCCATATAGCAAAAGATCACTATTTATATATGGTGAGTCCTAATGTTTACACTTACTGCAATTTTAAGTCTTACTATTTACTGCCATCTACATGTGTTCCGATTGCTTTTCTCCCACACTAGACTGAAACCCAGAAGAAACATGGTCCACAAACAGCATTTCCATTTCTCCTTACTAGAATTCACAAAGATACCTGAACAAATTATTAAGTGCTTGTGTGCAGGAAACTATGACAAGCAAGCAATTCGGAGTTAGTATACTTAAAAATGTTTTCTCTAAAGTAATACACTAAGATTTAACTGTTCAAGATTTTAACTAAAGTATAATTACAAGTCAGAAAGCTCTATGTAGATACAGAACACACCCTTTTGGGTGGGCCTAGAACTCAGTGTCAAGTTGTGATTGAGCACCAGCCCAGTGTCAAAGGTGAATTTTGCCCCCATTAGAAACAACCAAGATGAATGTACAAGAAACAGGTTATCACTTGGCTGGAAATAAAATCTGGGAAACTACTCCACAGAAACTGGTTATATTCCTACCCCTACTTATTAGCCTTCTCATAAATTCATGTTTGGGAACACAAAACCAGAAAAAGAAGCTTCCTGTGGATTAGCCTTCCTAATTCATCTATTGAGAAAATAACCCAAGTTCTGCAAGGATTTTTCTTTGAATTGATGCCAATAAATGTTTTCTTGATCCACACAAATATGGAAACCACTGATGTGTATTATTAAAGTAAGTTCTTTCTAAATACCTAGTTTTTCTTTCTTTTGATTTTAAGCCCACAAATATGCCAAGTATTATTTTTTCACAATGTGGCAGATGGTAAACTGCAGCCAATTAATTGATTTCATCAATGGCTGGCCTCCTTGGAGCTGGCAAATGACCGTGTTGGGGAATTTGTTTTGCACATCTGCTGCTGTAGTAGCCAGGTAGCCATCGAGTAGCTACATAATAGTTTTGACTTTGGTGCATATGTCCATCACGTGCAACTTTTATTGTAAAAGTCACTGTCATTACACTAACTTTCAAGGTCAATTTCACACAGTAAAGCAATGCCAGTAAAATCCAATTTAATTATGGGGCTGTCCTCACATACTATAATTCTAAATCATAGAAATGAAAGTCATCTACACTCTTAAAACTCAGAGACATAAGTGTTTCAACAATTCTGAACACAAAAAGTAACAATGTTACATGGGTTTTTCTTTTTTTTTCCTAGTTGGCCATTAATCTTTATAATGCTCAGTATTTCTAAAACTTTTAAGCAACAAAACCATTATATATACCCCACAAAATTTCACACAAAATTCCAACAGATGAAAAGGCTAAAAGAAGAGAAGCAGCAGCTCTGCAGACCCAACAGAGCTATGGTAACAGAAACAAATGTTTTGTTGAAGCCATTTTTCTAGATCAGACACTAAATTTCTCAAATGAAAGATCTTAAGGTCTTTTCAAAATTAAAGTTGAGCAAGGCTTCATACTTTCTAAATTTAATTACCGGTAACTCAAAGAAAACATTTTATAAATATAATTAGTCATAAATATTGACAACTTCAATCTCAATTTTTAAAATTACTTCTCTCCCTAAGTTAGAGGAAAATGACTACATAACCCTGTAACTCTTAAAATATGACTCAACTGTCAATTGAAGTAGCATTTAATTTGGTCACTACTTTTATGTTGTATATATGCCATATACTATTTTTATAGAATGTTTTGTGCTTATGCATTCAATATTCAAATGGAATACAGGCATAGCAAATTGCCTACATTTGTAACCCCTTAAATAATGATAATTATTCTTAGGTATCATTTCTACAAAACAAATTATCTTAAGTTCATTTCAGGGCCTCCCTAGTGGTACAGGGATTAAAGTCTCAATGCTATCGCCAGCCATTGCCACATGAGTTTGACGCCTCAGTCAGGGAGCTAAAACACACACAGTGGGTAGCAAACCTCTCCTGTCTCACCCATGCTCCTTTCAGTAGATCTGCCTGTACTGGTCCCCACTCTGGTGAATCCTCTCCCCTCCTGCACCTCTGGCTTTCAACCCCAGTTTTTGTATGCATAAACAAATAAATTGTAAAAAAAAGTTCATTTCACAAATAATTACAAACAAAAATGAAACATCCCTCAGTAGGGGTTTGGTTAAATAAATCATAGTGCATTTTATACAATGAAGTTTATTAACTGTATCATTTCTACAAATGATATATCTACAAAAGAATATCTAGTGTTCTTTGAAAAAATTGGATGGCTTATATATGCAAATAACGAAAAACATCCACATTACACTAAATGGAAGTAACAAGACATAGTACAGTATGTAAAAATGAACTCTAACCTGGACTTCATGTAAAGAAAGGAATTAATGCATTACACTGAACTCTCTCCAGCACTTTTGACCCCATTAAAAATAACTAGTAAAACAATTTCTAAAAAAAAAAAGAGAGAGAGAGAATGAGAGGAAAAAAGCCACAACATTTTGATAAAGCAGATGGGCAGGTGGTGACTATTTTACAGTCCCTAGAAAACCAATGCCTAAACTGATAGAGAAGAAATAGGAGAAGTAACCCCTGTTGTATTGCAAAACTGCAAACAGGTTTAGGAGCTAGAGTCAGGTTTCTCTGGAAGCAAGGGTGAAGCTGGAGATGATCAGGAAGCTGGCCGAAGTATGTTTAAGCAGTGGTTATGTCTCTAGCTCCTCTCCCTCAGTCTGCCATTCATTCAGATCACTGACTTCTGCCCTGGCAGAGGCATACAGGCCCACAAATAAACCAACACTAACAGAAGCTATCCTTCAAGAATGCCCGATGAGTACAGATTTGAAATAAGGTTAACAACTATGAATAAAAGCAAGGAGAAGTGGTGCCAGACAACACAGACACATTAAAAACTGGTCTCTCTTAAATACTCAGACATAAATAACATCTCCTGGACAATCTGCTGGAGACTGTGATCAAAGACCCACAAAACAATTTAAATGAACCTTTGTTTGCTGGCAAACAATCTGTTAGTCACATCTCACATACTAGCACTTCACCAGACTTCACTAAAACCAATTTAATAGTATCAAAGATGAAAAGTCTGGAAGTCTCAGAAGGGGCCAAGAAATTTTGGAGAACAATGAGGGGGTATGGTAGAAAGACAAAGCCATGGGCCTAGAATAAGATTTCTAAACTTAAGCACAACTGACAGAACTTTGGGCAGAATAATTCTGTTTCGGAGGCTGTCCTGAGCATTGTGACACACTTAGAGTATCCTTGGCATTTGCCCACAAGACAAACACCCCCTTCACCCACCCCTCCAGGTGTGATAACCAAAAATACCTTTAGACATTGCCAATACTCCCTGAGGGAGCACATTCAGTACCAGCCTAGCCGCTAGGGTAATGCTGAGGGGACAGCCACTGGCAAAGGATTGTTTTTAACAAGCAAAGGCACAAAGTTCCAATGAGAAGCCCTCACAATCATGCTGCTCACTGGAAAACCCTGGGAATCATCTTCAGTATAACTGACGCTCTCCTGCCTCCGCCTGTCTCTCGTGTGGCAGAGGCACCAGACTCTAAAGAGGGACAAAATAAGGTAAAAAATTTTCCCATATTATCCCAATTTATTCATGCTCTAAGGACCTCTAACAAAGCCACGCTATGTCTTATTTCTCAGCATATAAATAAACATTTCTCTGGGGTCTTTATCTGACCAGCATGCTTTCATTTCCTATTAATCTGCTAAATTATAAATGCCTCTACAAATTGTATTACACCATTTTCTGGAACAAAGATGGACTGTATTTCAAAGTTTGTTTGAATAGCAATTTCTCATACACTGTCTATTTAAACTATCTATTTTAATACAGAAGCTTCTGTGCCTCCTGTTCCAGTAACCACTGCTATATCAATCTTTGAGATTCAATAGTTCCTACCCTTTGGTTTTAGCTAATTAAATCTGCCCATTAAAATTAAGCTAAGTCTTTTCATACTACTTCTCAAACACCCCTGGACTCCCATTATAACAGATGGTTAAGCAAAATATCCCTCTCCAGTCATTTCTTTCCCAGTGCAAAAAAATAATAAAAAAAGGTTACTTGCTCTTTGCTATAGGATCCTTACTTACTCAGTAGGTGTTTTCATGCAGCAATCTTCCTTCCTCATTTCCCAAGTCAGTCACTGTCAGCTGTGAGGACCACTTAAAGGTCTCTTTGCCTTTTCAATCCTTTAGTGTATTTATACTTATGAAACAGGAATTCCCTAACATTTTTCACCTATATATATCAGTTAAAGCTGTCATGGATCCACTATTTTAAGGCACTGTTAGGTACTGAGCTGTGTCCCTCTAAATTCACTTGTTGAAGTCCTACCCTCAATGTGACTGTATTTGGAGATGGGGCCCATGAAGGAGGTTGTGAAGAATAAATGAGGTAACAGGGCAGAGTCTTAATTGGATAGAGTGGTATTCTTACAACTATAGGAAGGGCCATCAGGACTTGGTTCTTTCTCCTGTTCACAAAGGAAAGGTCATGAGAACACAATGAGAAATCAGCCCTCTGCAAGTCAGAAAGAGAGGATCCTTACCAGAAAGCAACCCTGATGGCATTCTGATCTGGATTCCCTGCTTTCAGAATAATGAGAAGGTTGTTTAAAATCTGTTGTTGAAGCCACCAAGTCTTGGTGTTGCTATGGAAGTCAGAGCAAATGCAGGCATGAAATACCCACAGGAGAAAAATATCTGTCCTCTTCTGTAGAAGAAGCCATTCCTAAGCTGAACAGTGTCAGAGATGCATATTTTGTTAGATGTGGCTAATACTGACATAGATATTAGAATATACTTTATTCACTAAGCCCTTATAACTGACACTCAGAATTAGAAAAAGCTAAAAGGGCTTTCACCATTTTTTTAAAAAAGTTTGTCCATGCCTCCATGTGGCCTAGGGGATAAGTCTTAGCGCTATCACTGCTCGGGCCTGAGTTCGACCCCGGCCAGGGAGCTAAACCACATGTGATGCAGCCCCCCATCTCACTCTCTGCTCCCCTGAACAGTATATTTCACTAAATCCACCTGTTCTGCTCCCCACTGGGTCTCTGAAGAATCCTTTCACCTCCACACCAGTGACCTTCTATGCAAAAATAAATTAAAATAAAATTTAAGTCTGCAAAAACTTACATATGCCCCCAGAATCAAGACATCAAAGTGAAATACTGTAAAATAAATCAGTCATGACCTCTGCAAGTCTAGAGGCATACTATGGCCTATCCCACCTAGCAGTGAAGGTGAGTTGTGAAAAATACATTATCAGGTAAAATAATTTCTGGGCACTCTTAAAATAAACCTCTAATTCACCAGGCCTTCCATCGGGCCTGACTGCCTCTCTGCACCCACTCTGCGGAGTAGTTCTCTATGAAGTGGGATTATGTGGGCACAAGAGGGTATATGCTTAAGAAAGCACACTGCTAGAGGGGCCAAAGAACAGGAAGGAGCAAGACACTCAGATCCCTAGTGATATCATTCACAAAATTCCATTCCAGAAAGAACAACTATGTACCAAAGCACTCTTGAGATGTGGGCCTTTGGTCTGTAAATAAATACCAACTATGTACCAAAGGACTCTTAAGATGTGGGCCTCTGGTCTGTAAATAAATACCACATTTCACTGGCATTTGACACAGTTCATCATTTTATATATTTAATAATAACCCTTCCACTGGAACTTCCTTTGAGATTACAAGTGTACATGTTCACTTGTTATAGGGCAATCCAATGTGACCTGGGTTGCCTGTCTGTGGGTACTCACCTGTGCACTTAAAATTCAGTTGTACTGCAGGGCACATACAAAAAGGGTCAATAATGGGTTTATTTACAAAAGGGGAAAGAAAAACAACAACCAGGGAGGGAGGAGGAGGGAGAGAGGAAAAGAAAGAGGGAGGAGGGGGAGAGGGAGAGAGATAGAGCTTAATTAGACCATCCTACCAGTTCGCTGACTTGGAACTCTGAAAGCATACTGAAAGCTCACCAGAAGCCAATGACCAGCCACAAGGCCAAGGGCAAGAGAAAGCCCAACATGGCTCCCTCATATATATTCCCAAAAGTGGTTGCTTAGCTTCGCCCTTGGGTCCTCACAGTTCTCCCCTTGGTAGTGCTGGGAGTTGTAGTTTCAGTGACTGGAGTAGGGGGTGGAGTCCACAAAACTGGAGTAGAGGGTAGAGTCCACAAAATTCTACAGAGTTCCTTCAGGACATCCTTTCCCCCTAACACACTTACCATGCAATGTCTATGGGATTTATTCCCAAAATCCTCAAACTTACTTAGGAGCTTGCTTATATTAATCTCACAACAGTCATTTAACATGATTCTACAAAACAAATACTAAAAATAACTGCACCAATACCACATACAAGGCAGCTACCAGTTACACCGTCCCTTTTCTAAGTTATTCTGAGAAATAATTCTCAAAGCACATCCCCTCCTGACTACACAGAGTACTACACAGAGTAGTCCATAGCTCTTTTTCAGCACACCTCCTCCTTGCATCCCTTCCCCTCCCACATTCCTGCCATAGTTCACAAGACTGCCATTGCCTGCCTGACCAGAGGTCTGCAGTTAGCAAGCTGGCTGGTGTCCTATGAAGTCGCCCCAGCCCTGTTTCCTCTCCCAAGAATCCCATACTGGATGGGGGTCCACAAACTTGGTGAAATCTCCTCATGAATGTAAAACAGGAGGAAGTATCCAATATAACCAAAAACAAAAGATAAACAAATGCTATAAAACAGCCTGAATCGGGAGGATGCACAAGCTAGTCACTTAGTGAAGGCATACACAGTCCAGATGGGACTCTATGTGGACAGAGCACTAGGAACAAGGGACAAGCAGATTGTCTGCTGAGGTGATGGTGACCTCCCGTGAGCTGCCTTCATCCTAATCAACACACTCTATCTCTCCTGTGGGCTTCCAAAGTGGTTTTCTGTTCTTACTCTTCCCTTGGAGTTTTCTATATATCTTCAGACATGCTCTGCTGTTGTTTATTTTGGGGGGGGGGCCCAAAAGATACTCTTTCATTTCTCCCCCAAATGTCCCTTTCATTTCTCCCCCAAATGTCTCAATAAATGGCATGCTATCCATTCAGTTGCTTACATCAAATATCAGGGAAGATTTTTAAACACACACACACACACACACAACCTTTTTATTATGGTATTTTGTAACAGTGACAAAAATAAAGAGAACCTTTAGGGACTATCTACATTATATCAATAATATTTTATCTACTCCACACCACATCCCAGATCAAAGAAAATAATTTTTGATTTTCTATTACCCCTTAATCCCACTCAATCAACTCATAGGAAAATCTTACTATAAACCCTATTCCAAACCCAACAATTTTTCATTTTCACTAATACCAACATAACGAAAGCTACCATCATCTCAATAAACTATCACAATCACCTCTTTACTGGTTTCACTACTGCTACTTTTTCTCCTTCCTTCAACCTATTCTAAAAAGCCTCAACGATGACCTTAAAAAATTGGAAATCAGTTAAGTGTGGTTTCCTATAATATTTTGAAGAAACTCCAAATTTACGAGGCCTTACATTAGGCCTGCTGGCCTCTCTAACCTTAACTTGCAAATTGCTAGTTCAGTAGTTTAGCTTAGCCTTTCTATTACTTATAGGTGAACTTTTACTAACATGAGCAGTAATTTTGTTTCCCTTGCTCACTACAAGGACCTAGAAAAGTGCCTAGAAAGTGTTGAACACTTAAAAACACATGTTGAATGTATTAAGTCTAAAAGAGAAATAATAGGCCCTCCCTGGTGGCGCAGCAGGTTAAAGCACAGCACTAAGACGCTAAAGCCACTTCCACAGGAGTTCGATCCTTGCTTGCCTGGGAGGTGACCACATGGCTTGGCAGACCTCTCCTGACCCACCCGCTGCTCCCCTCAGCAGTGTACTTCATTGATCTGCCTGTTCTGCTCTGTCTCTGGTGAATCCTCTCACCCTCCGCATCTCTGGCCTGTATCCCAGTTCTGTATGAATAAATAAATAAATCATTTAAAAAAAAAGAGTAATAATAAAGGGAAAAGAACCCTAACACAACTATTCTTCATTTAGCCCACCTAGCTATAAAGACATTAAGTTCCTTATAAACAGGTATCTACTTAAGTATCATTTACTAAGCACAAACATGTTCTCCATCCACATTTTAAAATATCAACATAATACTGTCAGGTGTTGCCATCATTACAAAAGGGAAATGTCATGTCAAAAGTATACATAAATTTACAGACTTACAGGTTCTTGGGGTTCTGTTTCTTCCCATGTTCCCCAACCGTCATCTTCCCAATTTGTTGATTTACCTATTTTTAAAAAGTTGAAAAGTGTTTACATGAAATACAGACCTTAAAATATTTGTACAACATCTTATCTAAACATAATAGAACCAATCCCTTATATGCAATAAATGTTATATAAGTATATTTAAATGCTGATATTAAGGAAGATAACAATGGTAAATTCATTATAATGGAATTATGTAACAATAAGGTCACATTTGGCATGAATCTCCAAATTTATGTTAGTAGTGAAACTGGACATCACATTTATCCATGTTTAAATCAAACTTCAAATGACCTTAGAAAAATCTTAAGATGACAAACATTTGTTAAAACATTAACAAACTGGGCCTTCCCTGGTGGCACAATGGGTTAAAGCACAGCACTAAGAAGCTAAAGCCACTTCATCATGAATTTGATCCCCACCCCCCAGGTAATCCACATGGTGTGGCAGACCTCTCCTGACCCACCTGCTGCTCCCCTCAGCAGTGTACTTCATCAATCAGCCTGTTCTGCTCCCCACTGTCTCTGGTGAATCCTCTCACCACCCCTGCAACTCTGGCTGTACCCCAGTTCTGTATACATAAATAAATCCTTTTAAAAAAGTTAAACTAAATGTACACATGATCAAAAAAAAAAATCGCTCATGAAATTTCACCTGGATGCCTTAAAATGTGACTTTTTTCCTGGTAAGATACTGAATTTTCAAACGTGACAGGTCTACTATGCCCACCCTCTTCTGACCCTTTGGTTTCTTACACATGGGAATATTCCCTCAGACTAAAGTAAGATGTTTAACAAACCGCATCAAGCAAGGCTCACATATGTCTGGAGGTATGATCTCTTACATTATTCATGCTACTTGTTTCTAAAGACTTATCTCTGAATCTCTTACACAGAAGAGAAAAAACTACTCAGAGACAATCATTTCTAGATAGACTCTCTGTATTATCTCAAATTAATTTAAAAATCACGTGAAATTCAAACTAAGCCCCCAGAGTCAGATTATCTAAGCTCAAATCTTGGCCCCAGCACTTACTAGCTCTGAGACGAAGGACAAATCTACCCCATATCCACAAACTTCCTTAAAGCAAGGAAAATGACAGTACATATGGCAAGGCTGGTGAAAGGGTTAAATCACATAGTATACTTAAGTCCTCAGTGCCTGACAGTAAAATTTTCAATGCTAGTAATCAAGATTTAGCCATACTATAAAACAGGACCCTTCCTGTTGGCACAGTGGGTTAAGGCACAGCACTGCAAGTTAGCTGCGGTTGCCTCAGTGCAAGTTCGATCCCTGGTCCTGAAGGTGATCCACATGGCAGAACAGACTTCTCCTGTCTCGTCCACTGCTCCCCTCAGCAGTGTACTTCATCAGTCTGACTGTTCTGCTCGTCACTCAGTCTCTGGTGAATCCTCTCACTGCCCCCGTACCTCTGGCCTGCACCCCAGTTCTGTATGCATAAATCTTTTTTTAAAATACTATAAAACACAAAAACTATACTTAAAACAACAGACTTCAAAATTTCAGGGAAAGAATCAATTTAAAAGATTAAAATGAAGGCTTTATCTAAGATGCTTACAGTAGGAAGGAAGCAAATAGAACTTTCACTTACATATAAGGTTTAAAAGTTGCTAAATTCATAATCACATACAGATATAAAAAATGGTACAATCTGATAGTTGCTCTGTTAGCTTTGCAGAAATATTCTCATCTTTGGCACTTAAATACCAAGTAAATACTTCCTAATATGTCAAGCACACTACTAGGTATATATTAAGTCCTAAAATAGTACCATCATTTAATTAACACTGCAAAATTTATAGAAGATTTCCATATACATGTTAATTAAACAATTTAACAATTGCTCTGTTAAATGCTATGTACCAAAGCCTGCAGCAGGAGCTGAAGAAAATACACACTCACTCCTTGTCTTTAAAGAACTCATGACTGAGAGTAGGAGACAAATGTAACTTTAACATATAAAGATTACTGCAATCTACTACTACGGAAACTCAGATAAGGGGGTAAGGGAAATGAAAATGTACAGAGAAGGGTTCAACGAAGTCTTTTAAACTTGGCTATGAACTTTTCAAATATTCTTGAAAAGCGGCAATATGAGCAAACACAAAGATGCAACGCATATATAAGGGTTATCACCTGATAAAACTAACATGCAGTCAGCAGCTATGTGTATCCCTTAAACATCACAAACATCCTCTATCACTTCCATTTTACAGTGATAAAAATTGAGATTACAGAGAGAGTTGATACTGTGACCAAGGTCATAGAAAATAGAGAGAGTTGATACTGTGACCAAGGTCATAGAAAAATTGGGGAAGTGAGCTAAGGAGGGAAAGGGAAGAAGAGGTTATTTGAATTTAAGTCTGCCTGAGTTCCAAAGCCCATGTTCTTGTAGAGTCCACTATCCTTATCGTTCTATGGCTCATTAAGGGGGAGCAGAATACGGAATAGTGGCTCTACAGTTAAGGCCAAAGGTAAGAGAATACTTACTTTAAAATGGAAACATTCCTTTGATAATAAGATTTGAAGTTTTCCCTAACAGGGAAAATTTGTTTGTACACTAATTCAGCTAGGGAAACTCTTCATTTAGTTTTCCACTCACCCAAAACAACCCCTTTACTGTGGGTCGTAGTAACTAGGCCATCCCATATACAGTTTGAGGATGTGCACACTTATGTGACTTAGAAAGCCAAATATCTAAAAGGGCTTTTTACTCTGAAGTTCCCCAACTGAATCAGTAAGCTGCCATAAAAACAACATATTTATCAAATTACCACAATCACAGAAAGACCACGTGGAGTTGAATCAATGCATGTTAGTGACAGCTATGTGTATCATAGACATTAACTCTCTTAAGCATCACAAACATCTTGTCACTTTCATTTTACAGTGAGAAAATTGAGATTACAGAGAGAGTTGATAAATGAATAAGTCTGCTAAATAAATGAAGGTCTGTTATTCATTTATTCAACAAGTACAGAATCTTTGCTAAGTGCTGAGATACAAAAGCAAATAAACCTTCAAAGAATGTAGCATGTGCACATAACTTCTACTGAATACAATATTAAACTATGAAAAATGTGCTGTAGCTCCTCTGCACTGATATTAAAAAGTACCTGAGTCAATTCACAAATGACTTATACAATAATACTGAAGACAGCAGCAATTTGGACTTCCTACCCCGGCAAAGACCTAATACCTCTTTATGCCCCACTGAAAACAACAAGGAAAAGAAAGACCTTGAGAAATACACTTTTTTAAAAAAAGATTTATTTATTTATGCATACAGAACTGGGGTACAGGCCAGAGGGGCAGGGGTGGTGAGAGGATTCACCAGAAACATAGTGGGGAGCTGAACAGGCTGATGGACAAAGTACACTGCTGAGGGAAGCAGCAGGCGGGTCAGAAGAGGTCTGCCACGCCATGTGGTCACCTCTGGGGCAGGCGGGGATCGAACTTCTGCAGAAGTGGCTTTAGCTTCTCAGTGCTGTGCTTTAACCCGCTGCGCCACCAGGGAGGGCCCGAGAAATACACTTTTTACATGGGATATTTGTATTTTGAGGGCTTACACATATCTCCATGCCCTTTACTGAGGAGTTTCTAGTCACAAGAGGGAGAGAGAATTTAATCAGGCATCTCCCACGATTAACAGGAATATCTTTTCCAAACAAGTCAGGAATAACCATTAAAGGAAGGTGAAGCAGAACTACCATCAGCTAGATTAAAGCAATTTTTATGTTTAGTCTAGAATACTAAGTATTTATAACACTCTAAAAATGCATTCCAAATCCTGTCAATGGGAAACACTAAAAAAGGAGGTAGGGGAAAATAATCGCTAACAGGGCAGTAGTTTTGAGTTTATTTCTACACAGTACCAATGACAGAATGTCTGCAGCCTCCTAACTTCTGCTCAAGTTCATTTGATACAATTTTGCAGGCTGCTATGTGACAGTTACTGTTGGCTGTTAACAAAAAGTGCTGGGATCACAACACTATTAACAGTTATTTCTCTTACCTTCAAATGACATGGGCAGGCCAAGAACATACTTTAGAAGGAACAAGGGTGGCATATACTGAAAACTCAGCTGTAAACAATTTTACTGTCTTTCCTTCTAGCAACTTTTCAGTGAAGGAATGTGTTCTTCGATCAGTATCATTAGCAGTGTTTATTGATCATCATTAATAACGGTAACCAAAGCAGTATGTTTAACTTATATTTTAGGTAACCACAATAGTTACACAGATCAAAATTTCCTATAGACCAGGAAAATTTTAAAGTTCCAAGCTCTGGCATAACTCAAGAGGTTAATAAAGGGTATTATAGAATAAGGACACCAGGAAAGATGATTTCTACCACCACACAATCACCACACCACAGAACCACTGGCTTAATGAGCTCAGTAACACTTCTTTCAGTCCAAGGCTACACAAGTGTTTTCCCCATTTATTAAGTAACAACCACTCAACCCCCCAAAATTAGGCCTTTGTCTTTATTTTGAAGAAATGCAATTCTACAAAATTGATCATAAAATTTAGAAAACTGTATTCATATCCATTATCTTCATGAAATCATAATTACCTCCTCTACAGCAGATTCCCCCCTTTCAGATAGCCTTAAAAATCTTGACAAGACCCACAGGGACTACAATTGAGATGGAAGGAAAAAAAAAAGTAAAAATGTAAAATAAACTGTTATAAAAAAAAAGGCGAAATAGTCAACTATTGATTGAAAGAAAAAAATCTTACTGTTAATGCTAGTAAATGGGATCATAAATTACTGAGACTGAAAAAAAAATCTTGACAAGAAAGAGATTAAAATAACAAATCATAGATCATGCTCTGCGGAATACTACCTCAAAGAACTTTTCATTCCACCCAATTTGATGCTGAACAGTCTTTTCTCTTGGCCTGTTTTCATCTTTCTATTCTTTTATTCCAGTGGGCCCCTGACTTACTAGAGAGTAGTATTTAGCAGCATTATCCAAGAAATAGAATGGAAGCCACATTAACATTGTTAAGTTCATTGGTTGCCATATTAACAAATAGAAACAGGTGAAATCGGTATTAGTAATATATTTAACACAATATAGTCAAAATATGAAATTTCAATATATAATCAATAATTAATTTACTCATGCAATATTTTACATAGTTCTTTTCATACTAAGTCATCAAAACAGGAGCTATATATTTTACACTAAAAGCACATGTCAGTTTGCAGTAGTTATACTTCATGTGCTCAACAGCACAGGGGACTAGTGGCCACAGTCTAGGACAGCACAGATCTAGAACAACCATTATTCCCAGTCAGGTGTCAAGTTGCCTGGGTTGAACACCTCTTTTTTCTTTTTTTTTTTTAAATTTATTTATTTACTCATACAGAATTGTAGGGGCTGTGAAAGGCTTCACCAGAGACAGAGTGGGGAGCACAACAGCAGATCGATGAAGTACACTGCTGAGGGGAGCCACAGGAGGGTCAGGAGAGGTCTGCCACACCATGTGGATCACCTCAAGGGTCGAGGATCGAACTTGCACTGAAGTGGCTGCGGCTAGCTTGCAGTGCTGCATCTTAACCCGTTGTGCCACCAGGGAGGGCCCTGAACACTTCTTTTTATTCCTAAAAAGTAACATAAGCTTGGGCAATTTATTTAATCCCATGCCTTAGCTTCCTCTTTAGCAAAACAGAGCTAAGAACTGCCTCTGGTGAATCCTCTCACCCAACACACCTCTGGCCTATACCTCAGTTCTTATATGCATAAATAAATCAATCTTTAAAAAAAAATATGCTTGGTTTCTCAATTGAAAAATGATACAGTCTTTGGAACCTCAAAACAAAGAGAAAATACATTTTAATTCAATCACAACAAGTTGGTGTGTTTTAAGGGTACTTCCTATGAAGGAATTATTCTACCAACAAAAGCTTAAGCAAGAAATTCACTTCTATTACCCACAGCTCTATTTAATTCCAAAAATACATCACTCTAATTTCCTTATGAACAATCTGTCTTCATAAACTGAAGGCATTTTCTCTGAACATGAACCTGAAGCTAGAAAGGAAACTCAATTCCAGAAGTGAGCAATAAATTTGACAGCATTTGCTTTTTCCCAACATGAATATGTCAAGATAAAAAACAAATCATTAAATATTAGAAAAAGGAAAGCTTAATTTAATCTCCATGGTTGAATAAAAGAACTTACTAACAAAGAAGCAAAATTCATTTCCGCCCTTCTCAGATAATGAAAAACAGAAATAAAGTTTCTATAAAGAGCAAGAACCCCTAGAATGTATGACTTGGAAATAATTACAGAGGTTCAACACATTTTAGTTGGCTTTTCTTGATCAATGCAAGGAAAGCATCACATAATAATACAAAATTTAAAAAGACTAAATGGATGAGCTGATTCTACATTTTCAATACCTCAGGACTAATCTTTTTCTAAGATAAATGGGAAAAAGGATCCTATTAGCATATTCTATTAAGCACATATAAGACTATGTCATAATCTAAGTTGAGGTGGACATTCTCATTTTCAACAATCAGGGTTTATTTCTTTCAAAATACCAGATTAAGGCTCTAACCAACCCTCTACCCCCACCCCCGTTTGGGTTCTTAGGTAGACCATGGCCAAGAGCATGTGGCTTGATCACCTTTCAAAGGCACTTCATTCCCAAGGTGGATAACTGTGCAACTGACTTTCTACTGCTCCAGACATCAGACGGTATTCATAACTGGACTCCTTCCAAAGGCCAGGAGGAAATGACTTGGAAAAAGTCTTATGGGAGACAGAGAATATGGGAGGGGGCATAGAAGCAGGCAAGCTTACCATCATTCAGGGGTTCAGACTAAAGCCCAATTATGTAGCTAGGGAGAAGCCTAAAACAGTCCTCTCCTGGCTGGCAGAGGTTAAGGATAATGACGTGGAGATCTACCTCTGCCACCAGCACCAAGCTTACCACTGGCTGGGCTGGACAGCTGGCTCAGTTCGAGGAGATGAAGGTAGCATTCCAAGGACATCTGATTCTCTGTTCCACAGCAGCTGAGCCAATCAGAACAGTCATTTACCTCAGTAGGATTAAGGGCCTTCTGAGATGAAGAGCCTTTCTGTAGCTATAAGAAAGGTTTGCCTAGTCTTTCATTCATTATAGCAAAGAGCAGATTGTTTAAGAGAGATCAGCTCAGGACTCTCAGATGAGAGCAAAGGAAATCTCAGTTGGTTAGAAAGAAAGGCAAGAGGAGTAAAGTAATTTTAAATTCAAAAACCAGGTCCAGTAAGCACATCCTTGTATTTTATAAGTACACTTCAAACAGATTAAAAAAAAAAAAAGATTAAATCAAACTAGACTTGTAAGGATTCTTTTAGTTCTAAAATTTAAGTTGTCAGACAAATCATCTCCTTATCAAAATTAAAAACATTGTCCTGGCAGTCAATTCAAATATGATGGAAATGAAAATATCTTTAAGCAGAAATAGTATATCCTTCTGCTCATGAAAATACACTTACTCCATTTGCCCAAAAACCTAAGAAATGGTTAGTATTTAGTATGTCCTACTCTCTTTTCTATTTTGTTTTTCAAAAGAAACCACTAAAGGTTAATAATATACTAAAGAACTTCATATCTTGTATAATTTCTTTCATCTTCGTATTTGTGAGTTACATATTTACTATACCCAAAGTAGCAGGAGAAGTAAACATAGCTAGTAAGGTCAGGGAGAGTATGCCATCTTGAAATATAGGTGAAGGCAAGTAAAAACTCCTATGTTAAAGCAAATTTCTGAGGGCCAATTTCCTTCTTATTTAAGTCTAAATTTCCATTCTATGTATATATCCTATTTTGTTTATCCATCATCTGTTGGTGAAAAACATCTATCTGGGTTACTTCCACCTCTTGGCCATTGTGAATAATACTGTTATGAACATGAGTATGCAAATGTCAAAAGATACTACTTTAATTCTTTTGAATATACCAGAATAGTATCATTAATTTTTATCTGAGGAACCTCCATACTATTTTTCATAGCATTGGACCATTTTACAACCATATCAACAATATACAGGGCAGTTTCTCCATATCCTCACCAACACTTGTTTCTTTTGATATTGCCATCCCAGAGGGTGTAATATCTCATTGTGATTTTGATTTGCATTTCTGATGATTAATAATGTTGAACATCTTTCCATATGATTACTGATCATCTGCATGCATATTTTGGTTTTTTTTTTTTGAGTTGTAGTTCTTTATATACTGTGGACACTACCTCCTTAGCAGATTTACAATCTTTTCCCATTCTTTTAAGTTGCTTTTTCATTCTATTAACTGTGTCCTTTCAGGCACAAAAGTCTCTTAAGTATTAAATAGTCCCATTTGCTTATTTTTACTTTTGCTGTCATCTCCACAGACTTACTGCCAGATGCAATATCATGAAGCTATATATTCTTTTAAGAGTTTCATAGTTTTGGTCTTTGGCCACCAGGGAGGGCCCTCTCCAACTTTTTTTAGGATTTATTTATTTATGCATATAAGAACTGGGTACAGGCCCTCCCTGGTGGCGCAGCGGGTTAAAGCACAGCACTAAGAAGCTTAAGCCACTTCCACATGAGTTCGATCCCCACCTGCTCAGGAGGTGACCACATGGCACGGCAGACCTCTCCTGACCCGCCCGCTGCTCCTCGCAGCAGTGTACTTTGTCCATCTGCCTGTTCTGCTCCCCACTCTGTCTCTGGTGAATCCTCTCACCCTCCGCATCTCTTGCTTGTACCCCAGTTCTGTATGCATAAATAAATCTTAAAAAAAAAAAAACAAAAACTGGGTACAAGCCAGAGATGTGAGAGGTGAGCAGATTCACTGGAGACAGAGTGAGGAACAGAACAGGCAGACTAACCAAAATACACTGCTAAGGGGAGCAGCAGGCAAGACAGGAGAGGTCTGCTGCGCCATATGGATTTCCTCCCCCGATGGGGATCGAACTTATGCTACAGTGGCTTCAGAGAGCTTCACAGTGCTGTGCTCTAACTCCTTGAGCCACCAGGCTGGCCCCACTCCAACTTTTCTTTTTCAAAATTGTTTTCCCTATTCAAGGTCCATGTTTCCTTTTTTAAAATGTATGTTATGATAGAAAAAAAAAAAAGAGGCTGGGTAATCATTGAGTCCTATAGGAAAAAGTCTTCAAACTTTTTGCTTATACCCAAAAAAGCTTTTCAAAAGTACATATCTCTTGTCCGAAAGATGTAATTTCTAATATACTGCAAACATACTAGAAAGTATATTTCTAATAAAGTTATCCCTTCCAATAAATTCAGTAGTCTAAATATTGCAGGGATCTAGACCCATTAACACATATAGAATTGTGCATACAGAACTGGGGTACAGGCCAGAGGCTCAGGGGTGGTGAGAGGCTTCACCGAGACAGAGTGGGGAACAGAACAGGCAAATCGATGAAGTACACTGCTAAGGGGAGCAGCGGGCGGGTCAGGAGAGGTCTGCCACGCCATGTGGTCACCTCCGGGGCAGGCGGGAATCGAACTCATGCAGAGGTGGCTTTAGATTCTCAGTGCTATGCTTTACCCCGCTGCACCACCAGGGAGGGCCAACACCTATTTTAAGATATAATCTCAATGAGCAATTTTGTTAATAACTTTTTTACTGAATTTTTATTTCTACAACAGAATGATGTTCTAATGTAATCTAGAAATTTTTTTACCACTCCAAAAATATTTCTGCAACAGTGGGTAGTGGGTATGAATTGAAAAAAAAAAAAGTTTCCCTGTGATCATAAGGCTCTCAGCAATAAATTTTCTCTTGCTTGACTTACTGCAATTACAGTTAAGTCCTCACTTTGTCAGGAGGTTCTTGGTAACTGCCACTTTCAGCACAATTTAGTTCAACATTGTGGAGACTTTTCCCCTCATAAAAGTTATTATGAAACAATTTGGGGTGAAAAGATGTTACTAGAGACTATGCAGCATTACTGCATGCTATAACTGAGGGAAACAACACACATGTACCACAAATTTTGACAAGTAACTATTAAATATAAATAGCAAAAACTATTCAGAATTCTCTTACTGGCATAGATAAGGGAGTTTATAGGAGAGGGTTTAAAGGACAGGGTTTTTAACACCTTGAGGCAAGTTACTATACTAATATTCAGAATGTGTGGGTGAAATGGAACTTTCTTTACTAAGTTCTCCCACAGGAGAAGGGAGGGTAGGAAAGTAGGCACTTTCAGATTTATCTTAAATGCACTTATTTAAAATTATCTGTTCCCAAGTAAGCCATGGCAAATTTTCATTGTAACCCCAAGGTACCCTTACTTCAATGTAGGAGTAAATCACTACTAAGTAAAATCTAAGCTTGGCCAACCTTTCCAGGGTCATCTCTTACAATATAATGTGTATACACACCACTTTCCCACTACAATTTACTATTTGCAGGTTTCTGAGCCCCATGCTGTTCACATCTTTTGACCATTTACTAGCTGATGGACAGCTCTTAAACTATTAAGACCTCTGTGGAGATAGTTCCCTAAAAGGAAAGGAGCAACAGTGCATTATCCAATAACACATGCCAAATTATAGCATAACACGTCAAACACTCCTTTATATATTTCCTTTTACTAGCTGAAAGCTCCTTGGGCAGAGGGACCTATTTTATTTACCCTCAAGATGATTTTGAGCTTAGTATAAATAGCAGGTGCTTAATATTAGCTGAATGAAAAACTAAACACCAACCATCTCAATTTCTTCTTATCAGTATGACTGCTTCCAATTTATATTAGGAAATCCAACTAGCCCCATTTTCTCAAATTCCTATTAATGTTTTTACATCAAATTACTCTCATTATGACTTCAAGCAATGGAAAACATTTCCACAAAGTATTAAACAATGGGTATTTTACATGCTTCCTGTTTATTATGCAAATAACTTCATAACTAGGATATCCTAAAAACCATACTTTTCTCAGTGATGGTAGCATGAAAAGTTTACATCAATGACGTCAATGTAATTTCCTACATGTTTTATCTTCTTTGTGTTTTAAGAGAGGCAAGAAGGAAAGCTGCTTTGTCTCTTTAGTATTTTGAACAGAAAATTATTTTACTATTGGGTGAATTAAGAGAGCCAGGATATTATAAATAGCAAAATTACCTCCAAATATTCTGATTCTTTCTCTGTGTGTAACATATTTGTTTCTATCCATTTAGCTGTAAATATAAAAAAGCTCTGTTCTAAAATATTGTCTCACTGGATTAAAGTGGGGACCTGTACTATCACCCATCTCAAAATCTCCAAATACAAGACCAAATTTCACGTCTGAAGTAGACAGCATGTGATTGAGCAGAAACACCTAGTGGTAATCATTACTAATGTAAACACTAGAAAATATTGGGGTTCAAGATCTTCTTTAACAGTAGAAGTTATTTTATAATTGAAGATATAAAGTCATACTGTTATTCTTGTCAATTCAAATCCAGAAGAGAGTATGGTTGATTTCTCAATGCCCAGCAACCATCATGTATGTCTGGTAGCTGTCCACATTAAAACAAAAGTACTATTAAACCAAATGACATGTCTTCAAAATGATCACTAACTATGATAAATAACTCAAGATAAGTAATTGAGGCTTGTTTGTTTGTTTTTATATATTCACCAGAAATGAATTGGGATAATAATGTAAGCTAGGAAAATAAAATGAGCCCATGTTTTCTGTTTACTAATAATCATGTATAGCACTAAGAAAGTAAAGAAAACCCAAACAAAACCATCAGCAACTTAAAGCAGGTGGTACCTGCTCCACTAACTTCAACGTTACTTTGTAAATTTTCACCATAACAAAGTTTAGATTTAGGTTTTCTAAATGAAGAGCATCTAACAGCACGTTACAAAACATGTTCTTTTGTAAAAATGGCCCCTGATTATTGAAACCATATCCTTAATCACTCCAAGTAAATGGTCTACAGTACACATCAATTTTTCTGATTTCTATTTGTAAATCAAATACAGTTTTTGCAAAACGACCCAGTGGTTAAAAGATCCTTTCTCCACTTATTTGCCATTTGAACTGATGGTAGCCACAATAACACCAACATACACAACCCTAAGAATTTGATTTGAAAAAGGTATTAAGTTAAATCATATTTACAAATATTTAGTCATCGTGCAAATTAATCTAGATGTCTGTCATGTGATTAAAAGCCCAACTGTCCAGTGAAACTCACACACTATATCTACTCTTCACTGTGTGAACTTTGAACAAGTATTCCATGTGTATGTGGCTATATTTCAGCATCTGTAACCATGCCATATGATAAGGTAGCCACTAACTTCATTTGGTTATTTAAATTCAAATTCCATTCCTCAGTAGCACCTGGAACATTTCGAATGGTCAACAGCCAGAAGTGATCAAATGCTACCATACTGACCAATGGAGACATGATTAAAATAAACTGGATGGTAAGACTGAGAGCAACAAGTAGGAAAAGGGAAACAGGGGAACAAATGACTATGTTAGATTAGCTGGTCAGAAACAGTCTCTGAGAGGTTGACATCTGAGCTGAGGCTTGAAAGACAAGAGGCAGCTAGCATGCACAGATCTACACAGAGCATCAAGAGCAAGGGCAAAGGCCTCAGGCAAACCTAAGTATGTTTGGAACAAGAAAGCTGGGGCTCAGCACCTTGTAAGATAGTAATAACTTTGGATAATATATGAAGCACAACTACAGTCCTAGAGGTATATAAAAAGAGAATGCTATAATCTAAATTATGTCTTAAAAGCTTACTTTGACTATTTTTAGGAACTAATTACCAGATATCCAAGGAGGAAGAAGGAAAAATCTGTTTGAAGAAGTGTGGTGCCTTTGTCAGGAGAAAGCTGCCAGGGAAGGGGTCAGCAGTGGAAAGGAAAAAATGTGTTCTTTCTCTACATCCTTGTCTACTGCCCTGTATCAACAATCTTTCACAGCCAGGATCCTTGAAGGTGCCAACTTCTTTTTTGTTATCATTTTCTTCCTTTAACTCCTCCACATTTTGTAAATATTTTTCCTCAAACCAGCAGGCAATTTCTGTACTTAGCCAAGCTCTGTTGTATTGGCACCTGCCGACCCACTCTTCCTCATCTCTCTCCTCCCTCAGCTCCAGGACTCTTAACGGGGTTTCTAAAGAACAACCATCTCAATTTCTTTATTTTATTCTAAGTCTTCCTGGTCAAACCTCCTGGACTCCTAAGCTTCAGTGCTCACCTCATTCAGTATTCATTTCACCATATACACAATCCTTGCGATCAAACTGAAATTTTTTTACCTGGCAGTTCCCAAATTAATATCTCTGGCACAGGACATCCCATTAAGTCTTAAGCCTCTATAGCTAGTGTTCAATCGGACCCCATTACTTGGACAGACCAAACAGTCAAAACGTAATAGGTTAAACTCCCATTTCATATTCTCTCATTATGCACTCTCAATCAAACCAAAGGCCAGAGACCATTCAAGTTCGCCAATCTCCTCCCCAGCTGCAACCTCAAAGGCATCCTCAACTCCCCCTCACTCACCAGATCTTCACTAGGTCCTCACTGTTTCCCCTTCTTAATCTTTCCAGCCTAGTCCTCCCTATCAAGCTCACATCACTTCTTGCCATAGGTTACTAGATACTCAACCAATTTCATGCTTCCAAGCTCTCCAACACACTGCAACACATAACAGGTATCTCACTTAACATGCACAGATATCTGATCACCCCATGTGTCTGCTTACAGCCTTCCAGAGGCAACTCACTACTTTCACAGGTTCTCATGCCAACCTCCTTATTACCTTTATAATCTCACCTTCTTCCTTCACATCCTTCTCTTCAGTCATTCCCCTTTTCTGAGTTCTCTATTGTGCCATTTCAGGCCTCCCTTCCACAGCATATGCAATTACCAGTTCCTATTCATCTAACTACTTCAAAGGTAAGCTTAAGCATCACCACTTCAAGGTGTCCCCAGGTGTCTCACACAGACACCCCAATCGCACTGTAGGACGGCTGGTAACTTTTGCATTCCTTGAACTATATGTTCCTAGAGGAGCTTACCGCCAACCAAATGACTTGATTTGTTAATATTTGCCAGGCAAAGCAAATATTCACATGGTTTTGATTTGGGTGGTCCTCTAAATTTTAAGAGAATGGAAAAAGCAGTTTTACTGGGCTTTTTATAGCCATCCCAGTAAAGCCCAATGAGGCAGCGCTGTACACAGAGCCCAAGGTGGTCCCTACTGAGACTACTGAGAAAACAGTAAGCACCCCACATACAACCCCTCATTAGGAGATATGTTGGACACGCTGAGGAGCTTTGCAGTATCTAATCACCCAGCCCTGGGATTTTATACGACGAGGACAAGGGCTTATTTAACACAAATGATGATAGTGATGGGTGGAAGCCTTCTCATTTCAAAGTATATTAACTTTTCAGGGCCATGTGACGGTAATTTTAGCTCCTGAGGGAGATTCTCGCTCACTTCCTGACAGGTTATTTTCCTTATTGGAGAAAGGCTTGTTCGTCCTCTGAGGAGTCACTCACTTGCCAATCAGTCGTTTATTCTCTAAATCTGGATGGGGCTGGCAGCAGGAGGAGTGTGGGCGGGTGACGACCAGCACTGGGGACAGGAGGAGGGGCAGCAGGCCCAGTCCCGGGACTGGGACGACGCCGAGAGAGCGCTGACAGCTGGCAGAGATGGGGGAGCAGGATGTGCTGGCAGAGCCGGGAACCCCGGCTGGGTGGGAGGGGATGGAACATAGAATCGATGAGGAGCTAGGAGTCGGCTGGTGGGGTAAGGAGACCAGAGGCAGCAAGACGCAGTCGGGCTGCAGCGCGGCGAGGCTGAGGAGCGAGCGGGGAGTCACGCGAGCGGGGAGTCACAGAGAGGAAGACGCCAGCCGCGCTAGGGCTGCAGCGGCCTGAGAGCTATACCGGCAGTCATGCCCATAAAGGGGCAAGCCGCACGAGCAGGCCCAGAAGCCCGGGGGACTGAAGCGCAGACAGCCCGGCTCAGGGGCGGCGGGGGGCGGGTCACTTACTGGGGTCCCTCCGCACGGCACCGCTGGGGGTCTCCTCCCGCAGGTGAGGGAAGAGGAAGTCCCGGGAGGCCTGGAGGTCCTGGAAGTGGCAGAACTGGACAATGGAGCAGGCCATGGCTCCCGGGACCCCTCGCCGGCACTCAGCTCACCTCACTAGAATACGCCCTGCCGCCGCCGCCGCCGCCCAGCCGAAGGGTTTTGGCCGCACAGGGGCGGGGACACAAGAGCGGAAGCCGTCGCCTCCCCGAGCCCGCCCCCCGGCAAATGGCGCAGGCGCAGTGACTCCCAGCGCCCGGCCGCCGTGGCTCGCGTCACATGACGCGCCCTACGTCGACGTGGAGGTTCTGCGGGTCGTTGCGCCCGCTCCCGGATGGAAGATTTGCGTTTCTCCAGCGTTTTGGCCAGCGGTGATCTCATTGGAAGCGGACCGCAAGGCCTCTGGGCGCTCTGCCGTTTTTTGTTTTTGGCCTTTTTTTTTTTTTTTTTAAATGTGCTGCCTGCTCTTGGCAGCGTCTAGCCATTTAGTCAGTCATTGGCACGATGCTATTTCATAGTTAACGATCTGGGTTAAGCCAGGCAGACCAGTGGGGGATAGTGTAATGCGAGTGTCAGGTTTGGAATAGAGTAATTTCTCTGCTGGGAATCAGCACCCACGAGGTGATAGCTTTAAATGCTGCACCTCTAAATGCCCGTAGTACTATGCACGCATCCTGCAGTACGCGCAGTACGTGCTAGACGCTAGTTTTTATGTCCTGCTTTTGCTTTTTCAGCCATTCATTGAACAAATATGTCGCTGTCTTTTGTAAGCCTGCCGCCATACAAAGCACTGAATAAGTAACAGAACACACACACAAAGATGAATTAACCTGTTCTCACTGAACAAAATTCTAGTAGGAGACAAGGTTATTAACTGAAAGTTATCTCAGTATTCAGCTGAAAATTATCATTCAGGAAAGAAAGAAGAATGAATTGCTATGACAAACCATAACCGGGGAACCTTAACCAGTTTTTCGTACCTTTTGGTGGGTGTGGGGAAAAGGGTTGCAAGGATCAGGAACAGACATTGTTACGAACTCCTAGATGTGACATCTCATTTAATGCCATTTTATCGCCGTAATATCTGGAATAAGGCTTGGCATATAGTAAGTACTTAAATGTTTGCTGGGGAATAAGTGGAATTGAACGTGTCCATAAAGGAAATAGAATAAATGCTTCTTTAATAAAGTGTTTCATAGTTTTCAAAGTACTTTTCCATACATTGCCCAGTTGAATGGCCCTAATGCTATCTTAAAAGTGTTTCATTTCAATTTTTTATTTTTTTTAAATATTTTTTTAATGCATAAAAGAACTGGGTACCGGCCACAGGAACAGGATGTGCGAGGCTTCACTAGAGTAGGGAACAGAACAGGTGGATTGACTGAAATACACTACTGTGGGGAGCTGTAGGTGAGACAGAAGAGGTCTGTTATGTCATGTGGGTCAGACGCTCCTTGGCTGAGGTTCAAACTCTGGTGCAGTGGCTGCGAATAGCTTCATATTGTGTTGAGCCTTAACCCGTTGCACCACCAGGGAGGCCCTCATCTCAATTTTTTTATTGAAGGAATTTATGTACGTGCCTCTGAGAAGGCTTGAACTCCATTTAAATTGTTTTTCCTAAAAGTAAAAACCAAAAAAGGATTTTTTTTAGTTAACATAAAGCACTGTACACACACCTCTCATAGGAAACCTAAAAAAGTTGTCCACTTTGTGTGACAGAAAATGGAAAGAAATTCGGAGCATTCATTTCAGTGAGATTGTGTTAAGATAACCATAATTTAGTGCCCAGAGTCCTATTAATTCCTGTTTCTAGAGCAAAATGGTGCCACAAAAATTGGACAGATAATATCTTTTTTACCAGGTTTACATAGATCAGTCCTTTATGAACTCTATGGATGGATTAAATGTGCAATAAAGTCCCTTCAACATCAGAGACCTATAACTCTATAATTAAAGCTTGTGGTAAAGACAAGTTTTCTGTGTTCCTTTTACATCTGAGGAAAAAAAAAACCTGCAATGCTGCCCTAAATTACTGTACCTATACCAAACCAGAACAAAATTTACATTTAGATTCCTAGCTCTACAGCATGAATAAAGAACACAAGACAGTTTTTGGAAGGATCTAGTGTCATTCCTTGAAAACCTATTCAGGTAATTGCTCTTTGTGGAAGTAACTGCCGTAGGCTGACTCCTCTGCTCTTTGTTCTGCCCAGAAGCATTCGTATAGTTCCTGTAATGTGGCCATTGAATTTCATTACTGTTCAGTTTCAATGGTAAAGTCCCTGACTTCTTTCCAAGTGGTATTGAAAAGGCTCATTCATTAATGTTTTTAAAGACTTTAAATACCCTTGACAGAAATTACAACATTCATGAACTGAACTCTTCCCCCAGGAAGTTGTAAAACTGCAGAGGGATGCCTCTGGAGTTCTGCTGCCATGGTTTCCATGTGTGTAGGAGGATTGTGTCAGACTGGCTATCACTAACCACACAGTCCTAAGAAAGCCCATTGCAGAAAAATTCAGGCCTTTCATATCGTAGAATAGACAAGGTCTCTCAGAAGTATAAAAGTTCAAGAGCTACAAAGAGCACAGTGACCAAAATAAACACAAAAAGAACATTAAAGTCAACTTACTCCAGTAGCCTTCAGAAGATTAGAACACTGATAACAGTGTTAAGAACTAGACAGTTAATGAGTGTGATCAGCAGGAGATCCTTGCCAATCTTTGCTGTCCATCCTGCTGATCAACATCTTTGGGGTGGGCAAAGTATGAAAGGAAGGAGCAGTACGCTTAGAGTTAGGAGTCCTGGGTCTAGCTAGCCCCAATGCAAGTAAGCACATGACCTTGGGCAATTCAGGTCACCTTTTGGGTCTTAATCTCTTTATAAAAGGAAGAAGCTGAACTCTAAAGTCCATCCCTAGATATGTGATTTAACTAAGAAACTGGGAAGGAACATATCTTGGGAACTGAGCTGCTCAAAAGGAGTGATCAATGTAAGTGACCCAATAAGATGCCTGAGTGGGCAGGAGTAAGGTGAGGCCACTGAGCATCTCTAAAGGAAGTTAAGTGTACAGACACCAGGGTTAATGGAGCTTCCTGGTGTCAGAGGAACAATGAGGAGCAAACTCTCAGCTGGTATATGAAGTTAGGAGTAGACCCACCCTCATCTTCGTACTGACCAGATCTCAGACACCAAGGATTTTAACTCCCAGTATACTGATGTCGTTTTTGGAGTTTGTGTGGAGTCCTTAGTTCACTCTGGGATAAGTTTCACCAGAGCTCCCCTTTCAACGGCACGTGGCAAATTTCTCCGCAAGACTGAGACTCAGTTATATTTAGCAGTTTGAGGAAACTCCAGTTTTCCATTGTGGTTGTGTAACTGGGTAGTCCATAGGCAAAGGGGATGTTTCAGTAACCCTGCCCCACCCAGAAGGAGGGTGGAGCTGAGCAGAGAAAAGAAAAGAGAAGGAATCTGAGGAGGAAGGAAGAAGGATGGAGAACCAGAAGGAGACCTGAGGAAGCCACATGGAGCAAAGGGAGACATGTGAAGAAACCGTGTTTATCTCTTGGCTCTGGACTGGTTGAAAGATATGTGGGTGAGAGACCAGTGGCGAGGTTCACTATGACAGAGTTTATACTGATTTTCATGTTGCTCTTTTCCTCCCAGACTTGACTGGCCATTTCTCACCCTTTCCTATGAGTCCCAGCCAGAAGGTGCTTTAGTCTTGTGGCAGGCTTTCAGATCTTGCTTTGGACCAATCCCTTTTGGGTTGACTTTTGCCCATGAGGGGATGGGTAAATTCAGTTGTTTGATTTAGAAATTATATTCTTTGTCTTCTGTATTGTATACTCATTGTATTAAAGTTCCTTTTCATTAAAGTCTTATATGTTTTGTCTTGATGCAGTGGATGGCAGAAATTATTTAGAGCAGGCAGGTTTAGGGGTCCAGTGGTAACCCTCTCTTCCTGCCCTGTAACAGATGTACTAGTTTGCACTCCCACCACTATATTTAAAGAGCAGGTTTATTAGGGAATAGGATCGGAGTATTGGACACTTGCATAGGCACAAGTGGGCAAGGAAAGATGCCCCAGAAGAGACAAGTTCGCAGAGAGAGGCCTGCATGGTTGCAGACCGGAGGCTTTTAGGAATGGCCTCCATTGAGGGAGGTAAGTGCACAGAGGCCCCGGCATGGTGTAGGTCATTGGCAGGCAGAAGTCTGCTGCCCTGCAGAGGGAGAGAGTGTCTGGGAAGAAGTACCTGCATAGTCACAGGTGGGCAGAGGAGCAGCTGCTCCGGGCCAGTGCAGAGACTGCCCTCATATAGACATCTTCTCTTTTGGAAGAGCTCACTTCCTATGAGTGTAGGTTTGTCAATTTTGAATAGAATCTGAAAGGAACAGGAGATCCCACAATGGGCTCAATTTTCAGATCTTTATCTTTCACCTTTGGGGTCTCTAGACACTTCCCTCAGCAGTCTGCTACTGTTATAGGGCACCCCCAAATCTGTTACAGGACAGAATCTGTTCCAAGACAAAATCTATTACAGGACAGGAGGAGAGGGGCACCCCTGAGCCCCTAGACCTGCCTGCTCTAAGTGGGTTCTGCCATCCGCCACATCAAGACAAAACATACATAACTTTAATGAAAAGGGACTTTAATACAGTAAATATACAATATGGAACACAAAGAATATAACTTCTAAATCAAACATCTGAAGTTACCCATCCCCTCGTGGGCAAAAGTCAACCCAAAAGGGATTGGCCCAAAGCAAGGCCTGAAAGCCTGCCACAAGACTAAATAAAGCACCTTCTGGCCGGGACCCATGGAAAAGTGTCAGAAATGGCCAGACAAGTCTGGGAGGAAAAGAGCAAAATCAAAATCAATATAAACACTGCCATAGTCACCTCCCTACAGGTTTCTCACCCACATCTGCCTTAACCAGTCCAGGGTCAGGAAACAAGCCCGGTTTCTTCATCACATGCTTGCTGCTCCATGTGGCTTCCTCAGGTCTCCTTCTTGTTCTCAATCCTGCTTCCTTCTCTTCTCTCTTCTCTTCTGATTCCTTCTCTTCTGTCCTTTTTCTCTGCTCCGCTCCACCCTCCCCTTGCGTGGGGCAGGGAACCTGGAACTTCCCCTTTTCCTAGGAACCACCCTGTTACACTACCAGTTTGGATCTTCCCTGTGTAATCCAGACATTGGTGGAGCCTAAGGATCTTGATTTTTAAGGCTGTGTGAATGGCTATGCTAATCCCTTTTGCCCAACTCCCCCTGTGAGTCAATCTTGTGATACCTCTTTTTTATTCTTTCCTCCATCTATGCCATCAACCAGATTTCCTAAATGGGGGCATCGAGGAAGTTGGAAGGAGCAATGTACTCCATCTTCCCTTCCTCCACTTACATGCAGCTGCCTTGGATTGCAAGTCCCAATCTGCCATACACTGGAGTTCCTGAGCAGGAGAGCTGCTAGGAAATAGGGGCAGGGCTGAGAGGTCAGGGGGTTGTACGTAACTCGGAAAGCAGGAGGGCCCATCTCCTGGCTTTGACTCACATGTAGGGACTTGAAGACACATATAGGAGAAACATGTAGAGAAATGGAAATAAGTAACTGCACTTGATCTTAGCCAAAAAAAGACAGGCACATGGGGATGCTGCTCCTGGTCCTTGGCAGGAACAATGGCAACCACCAATCTGACTTCAGAGTGGATAATTTGGTGCATGGTGAATTCTGAATCTCTCCTTTTCTTTCAAACCTGTTCAACCTCTTTCTTGTGGTTCCTAGCCAGACTTGTGGCAAGCTTTTGGGCCTTAGTAACTTCATTTTGGAGCAACCCAGTTTGGCTAGCCATTTGTCCAGGAGGGGAAGGGGCATTTATTGGGTTTTGATCGGGAGTTTCTCCTCCATTCCAATTCTCTATATTACCATTGAACCTCTTATGGATTAAAGGTCTTTGAACATCTTAGAGTTTGATTACTGCTTTGATGTGCATATGCCCCAGAAGTTTTCTAGAATGGGCAAAATGAGTTTTCCCCTTATCAGTTTAGGATTCCTTGACTTAACTTCCAAAATACCTTTCAGATCCATCCCCGTGTCCTGTCCTCATCACCACCTTCCTAATCCAAGCATCACACCCATTTGCTCAGATTATTTTACAGCCCCTGATTCTTGATGCTTCCCATTCTGGTGTCTTCTACATCAACTGTCCCACACACTGTTGACTGTGTTTTGCTGAGAAGTAGAGCTGATCATGTCAGTAAATCTTCCAACAGCACTTTCCTCTATTCTTTAATTTGTTTATTCATGCTCCTGGGATGCCATGAATGACTGGAGGCCTCTGTGAACATAAATATAAATATCACCTATTATCAGTGGACATGGTGGGTTTCCAAGACAGGAATAAATATTGTTGGAGCCGTTGCAATAAAGCAGTCAGGCAATGTGGAGACAAAGATTCAAGATTTAATTCGGGCTTCCAAATACCAGCTAGCCGAGACCATCACCCTCTAGAGAGTGAGGCTGGAACAGTTACAGAAACCAGTTTTTATACACTGCAGGCAAGGAACCGAAACTTAGTTGTTACAGAGATAACATTCATAGAGTGGGCCCTAGGATGTTTGTCAAGTCTTAATGAACCATTTGACTTGCATCCTGGTCCTGTTGCAGATGGTAATCACTTTTACAAGTTTTTTTTTTTTCTTTTATGGTGAAGTTACTTGGGGAATTTCCAATTGTAGCAAGCAGCAAGTAGAATATAGAAGCAAAATTGCAGTTTGCACAAAATGGCATTAGCTTGGTTCAATACAGATCCAACATTATCACAGGGGCACAGACATGAGCAAATACCTGTGGCTTAGAAAAGGACTTTGGGAGACAATATCTGAGCTGTGTTTTAAAAGTGAAATAGGTTTTAGCTCCGCTAATGAAAAAGGAAGGGAAGGAAAAGAATGGATTTCAGGTAAGGGCAACAATATCACAAAAGCGTGGATAACTCGTGTGTCCAGAGTACACAAGCATCCATTTCTCAAATGTGAAGCATGACTTTGTAGTCAAGGAGCTGAGACCAGGAAAGTGGCTTCAATGATTTTAAGCTTTTCCAGATTTCATTTCCTTCAGAAATTAAAGATGAATCAACATTTCTTAGTGTGCTAACAGGTGAAACAAGTCTAACTGTCCATTTATTAACATCACTTTTCACAGTTTGTTTGCATAAAGTGCTGCAGGGAGGGACAAGGCTTTGTAAGTAGGGTGTTGGAACCAGTTCATCTGGCCCAGTTTCTCATGGCACGCTTGACAATTTCCACTGGAGGCTAGATTCATGTTTAATCATGGCTCTTTTCCTCCTTAGTAACACAGGATTCATAGCCAAGGAACTTTCCCGACATGTTCAGGGAAGCATTCTCCCCTCTGTAGGAAGTCTTCCCCATCGCCAGAGTGAGCGATCCTTCTCCCTGTGGTCTTTCTCCAGTAGAAGCACACTATAATTAGAGCCCTGCCAGCTGTCATGGGTTTGCTTATATTTGACCCTTGCTTTCCTGGTTTGTTTTTACAAACACAGTCCTTCTCTCTGTCCTGATGAGTAGAATCCTCATTGGTAGTCATGCTCTTCTATTTTTCTTACACCAAAAAACACCTGGAATGTTTGAGTCATTCAGAACTGTAGAATTGCATGGAGGCATGCTGGAACATTCTAAAGTGGTTAATTATTGAGCATTGCTATGTGCCTTTCCTTTAGCAGCAAGCTTTGAAAGTCTTCCAATATCATCTGCATGTTGAGGGACCTGACTTTTCCAGGTAAAATTAGTCACTTTGGATTCATACCTTATTAATATTTACCCATGCATTGACATCTACTCTAAAACTTAGCACCTTGAACTATGGTTTATAGGTTTGCATTTCTGTCTCCCCCACTAGATGGTGATATCCTCAAGGGCAGGGACTGCAGTCTGTTAACCTTTGTAACATTCATTCATTCATTCATTCATTGCATTAAAAACACATATCTACATGCCAGGAGCTAAACATACCCATGATTCACCCCCAATACACTTATTTGTACTAGATAATAGATATTATTTGTAATAGATAATAGACTCCAATGGCACACACGGATACATTGAAAGTGAACTGGATCTCCATTTTGAAAGTGCAAGACAGTACAATGGCACACAAGTGAGGATCTCTCACTTTGGAGATCAGGAGGCTTTCTGGAGGAGATTATAATCTAAGTTGCAAAGGATCTGGTATTTGTTAGCCAGATATAAACTGCATGGAGGGGCACATGGGAGCAAAGAGGGTGGAGCACTTTTAGACACAGAGGAAACAGCTCAAAACACAGAGGTGAGAGGACATAGTGTATTTGGAGAATTGAATATCCTTTGGCACATCTAGACCTAAAAGAAAAATGTTGAGTTGAGATTGAAGAGGTAAAGAGGGGCAAAATCTTACAGAATACAAGAGGCAGGGACTGGTTTCTTCAAGAGGGTTTCTCTTTCCAGTGCCTGGTGAGGTATTGGAAAAATCAGCAACTGACTAATAAATGCTTATGGGAGAGAGGAAAGAAAAACATAAGAGCTGACCCATCACCACAGTGGATGGCATTTAAATGATACAAAATGCAAATGCTGCCTGCCTTAGGGCTTCTGAACAGACAAATATCACTGTCAAAACAGGTAAATCAAAACAGCTTTCATTTGATTAAATATAGAAGGGAGAGGTACAGGTGAACTTACTGCAGTCTGTAGAGATTGCTATGGCCAGGAGTTGTTCTGGAAGCTACTTCAAGAAGAGGACCTAGATTGTATCTGTAGAATATAGCTTAATTAGGATGAAAAAAAAAAAAAAAAAGGGACATTGTCAGTCTTCCCACAAGGAGGTCAGGCCCACGGTGGAGGAGGAAGTGGATTCCCAGTCAACTATTCTTGGTTCCGTTTCCCATCAACTTCTGCTCAGAAGAGCTAGAATACATGAAGGTGTTTATTGAAAGACCCCAGATAAAGTGACCAGGAACTCTGCCCAAGGAAGCCTATTTATAGAACCAGAACTTTGAGGGAACTCAGGTTCCTATTCTTGACCTGAGTGGTATACAATTTGGGGCACATATTCGGGGGAAAAATAGTATAAAATGTGTTTAATATTATTTCTCCAGTGATGAATATAATTTTTCTGACCAGGATGACATTTTATTTTAGAAAAGCAGGCAGCATCTTACAAATTTCAGATGATATTTAAATGAGAAAATTCAAGAACAACCAGTTTACAGGCTGTTTCTTAGCACCTACATATTCTACATTCTACATACTTGACTTATTCTGTCCTCACTAAGTCTTCTAGAAGCCCTGTTTTCTTCATCTATCTATCCCCCCACCCATTATCCTGTAAACACATTTTCAGCTGCAACTTGCAAAGCAGCTGAAAATGTGTATTTGAATTTAGTTTTTCTAATTTTAATGGGTGAAGTTATTTTCTCTAAATGTAATAGTTCATATTTTATAAAACTAAAGTTTATTTTCTCTTGCTTCTGGGTAATAGAATAGGTGGATCTACTGCTATACACTGCTGGGGCCCTCCCTGGTGGTGCAGTGGGTTAAAATGTAGCACTATGAATCTACTCACAGCCACTGCAGCAACAGTTCAATCCCAGGCCAGACAGGTGACCCACATGGTGAGGCAAACCTCTCCTGTCTCACCTGCTGCTCCCCTTGTGCTGTAGTGGCTGTGGGTAGCCTCTGTTACCCAGTCTCTCTGGTGAGTCCTCTCACCTGCGTACCTCTGGCCTATATACCCAGCTCTTCCACGTTAACAAAAAATGTAGCTATGAACCAATTTTGTTGTTATTATCAAGTGCTTAATAAGTGATGATTACCAGAAAAAAAAAGTAAAAGCAAAATTTTTATTATTTAGTTTAAGTTTTCTGGGACTCTAGAATTCTCACACTAACCTCACACTAACTTTGAGACAGAAGAATTGCCGGTCTTCATTTATCAGAAAATGGACTCTGATATTGCAGTATGTATAATAAATGTGTATGTTAATAAACACTATCACAAATGATGACATGAAGTCAGTATATGTGGAAATGAACCACCCACACTTAATTTTTTAAAATATGTATACTATCACCTTACATTTTTATTAGTCGTTCTAACCTCATACAATTAATCTTTTGGCATCATGTGGTTTCTATCTTCATGTATCTTTTCTGTTCCTCTTTTCCCCTTTCCCATCACCACCCCCCTTCTTGTGCACTAATTGTGTTCTCTCTGGTGTGTGGCACTAATGCACTATATGCAGCTTTGGTAAAGTCAAGTCATTCTTACTTAAATCATGTTCACTAAAAATTTTATCTTTTGGAGAATATTACTTCTTGCAAGATATGGCAGTAAGCTTGATCAACCTGGAAAACTCGATTTGAGATTTTTTTCCAAAGAAATTAAATTTCAAAAATGCTGAGATGTTAAGCAATGAATAAAACAAGGGAATAAATAATTCACTAACGTATTAATAAATATTTCAGTGCTGAATGGATTCCTGGTTAATGCATGGTAATATCTTAGTAGTGAAATTCTTTGAATGTTCCATATGTTACAATTTGAAAGTGTTTAGTATTATTAAAAAAACATATTTAGTATTACTGACCATGGATCTCCAGTAAAACATTAAACAAAAGCCAGTAATATATATGAAAAGATGAGGATGTTTTAATAAGTGAACTTATTAATAGTGTAGGACATTCAAAGGCAAAGACATAAATTTATCACACCCTAGATCTGATAGCATTGTGCTTACTTGTTAGCACAAGTTAGATGGTCAAGGTAAATTTTAAGCACAAACATTAAGAGAATCATGTTCCTTTACTTTTATGTTGTGCCTTATGTTGCTAAAATGTTGTCTTTAGTTGGACATTTTCAGCTTAAATTTCATTTTTATCTTTTTGACCTTTAGCAATTCTTTCTTGAAGTTGGACATTACCATGTGGATTTTCATTCTTTTTGATCATTTTAGTTCTTTCAAAATCTCCCTATTTGAATATTTTATTTTATTGTTCTATGTCTTTAATAAATTTAAACACTTATTTTATGGTTCCTGTTAGTTACCTTAATATAAGACGTTTTGGGGCACTAATTCTGACTTTTAACCAGAATGTCAGTGGATTGTTTCCTAATGCGTTTTGTAATTTTGTATTGTAATCCTTAGCAAAGGCTCATGGGAATTGCATGCAGCCTGGGTTAAAGGCGTAGAATCTCTGGAGCAAGTTTTCCTTTACTCTGGTTAGATGTCACTGGTATCAGAAACTTGGAACCATTTTTATGACAATTTGTTGACTTGGAGATGTCATACATTTCCAAAGAGAATTTTCCCCTTAAAGCGAGACTGTTATACTAGTTAGCATTGGAAGGTGAGCTGTTTTGTGAACTACTTCTTCCTTAAGGGGCAACCCTTTTACGATTCTAGCTTCACAAAGGATGGCTCAGTTCCAAACCCTCTTTTGGACAAGCCCAGGACATAGTCATATTTCACAGAAGAGACGACTACTCCCTTGGCCACCAAAGTTGCTTCTGTCTGCTGGTCCAGCAGTCCATGCAATGGTTTCCCCTCTTTCAGTTTTTTCTTTTATAACTAGTACCTGCAATTTCCTTTTTACTTTCATTCCTCAGCTCTGATTGAAAAATGCATTTTTTATATTTTAGCCAGCATTTTGAGTTACTGATAGCTGAAAGACTGTCGGGTATATTTAGTTCTCCTTGTAACTGGAAAAAGAACTCTCTCAAATTCTTTTTTTACAGAGCTTTAACTTTGGCTCTTATTCAAAACAAAGCTTCAAGACTTATTTTTTCCATTGTCAAGAAAAAATATAGTGAAAAGGCAAAGCATGAAATCCTGAATGGAAATGAAATCAGCACATAAATTTCAAAGGCAGAGAATCCTCACCAGCTTAATCCAGTTTGTGTTGTTAGGTACTAAGGGAGGCATCATAGTGCAGTTGAAGAAAATGAATTTTTGCCTTCTGGGTTTGAATCTTTGCCCTTCATTTTACTCTCTAGTTAATCTGGAGATGTAATTTATCCCCTGAGAGCTGTAGATTTCACCTTCAAAATGGGGACAATGATAGTGCTTTACTATTTTTCGTAAGGTTTTTATGAGTTTCAAATGAAATAGTGTGCTTAGGTGACAGCCTTCTATAGACTGTAAAACATGGTACAAACTAGTAGTGACTGTGCTCCTTTAAGTAGTGGTGAGACCATGACTGATTTTGTTTTCTATAGTGACTGTTTCTCAGAACATAAGAGCTGGCCTGCTCATATGCTTATACACACACACACACACACACACACACATGATTTATTTATTTATACATATAAGAACTGGGGTCCAGGCCAGAGGAGCGGGGTGGAGAGGTGGTGAGAAGATTCCCCAGAGATAGAATAGGGAGCAGAACAGGCAGGCAGATCTCCTGAAATACACTGCTGAGGGGAGCAGCTGGGAGACAGGAAGTGTTCACTATACCATGTGGGTCACCTCCTGGTGAGGTAGCAAACTGTGCTGCAGTGGCTACTAATAGCTTCATAGTCCTGAAACTTAACCCCTTGTGCCATCAGGGAGGCCCTCATAAGCTTATATTTTAACCCCAGAATAACTGACGTTTTCCTTTCAAGGAAAAGGAAATCTAGCTTTAACAATACTTAGTTATAGTGAAAATCTTATTCTCTATATCCTAGTTAAAGAAATAGAATTTCTAAAGTTATAGGAAATTGGATATTATGGACTGTACAGATATTTCTTCAAGAATGTGCTTTCAATTTATTTGGGTATATATCCAGAAGGAAAATTGCTGGATCATATGACAATTATGCTTTTAATTTTTTTGAGCAAATTCCATATAGCTTTTCTTGGTGGTTACCTCATTTTGTTTTCTCACCATTGGTGTGCAGGGCTCCAACCCACCTAAGTCCTCATTAACACCTGTAACATTGTTTTTGAAGCAGCCATCCTAAAGGGTGAGCGTTTTGACTTAGCCTCACTATTAGAACCAATGAATATCTTTTGTGTTTGTTGGCCATTGTATACCTTTGGGAAAATACTTTTTAAATTTCTTTGACCATTTTTAAAAAAGATTTATTTATTTATTCATACAGAACTGGGGTACAGGCCAGAGGTGCAGTGGCAGTGAGGGGATTCACCAGATACAGAACAGGAAACAGAAAAGGCAGATCAACGAAGTACGCTGCTGAGGGGAGCAGCGGGCGGGTCAGGAGAGGTCTGCCAAGCCTTGTGGTCACCTCCAGGTCAGGTGGGGATCGAACTCATGCTGAAGTGGCTTTAGCTTCTTAGTGCTGTGCTTTAAACTCCTGTGCCACCAGTGAGGACCCAGGAATGGATCATTCTTTACGCTATTTGGCACTACTACCTCCTTCTTCCATTTTGGCACTTTCACACTTTATCAGTATTGTGGAATGTGGGTTCTGTCCCCCACACTAGATGCTTATTAGGCTGGAAACTCATTTTTCCCGACTTGCTTCTCACTGGGGTGTGAACACATGTCCTTGACCCTCAGTCAGACATACCTGTGCAGAATAGCGATGATTGATGAAAACCTTGGTTCCTAGGGGTAGGTCAGCACAAGAAATGGTGATGTCTCTTGGGGCCAGACATTGCCAATTGCTTATTCTTCCTTCCTTCATAGCAACAAAGCCTATTATTTATCATCGGACACATTCTCCTAAGAATAAAGACTATACGAGTCTGTCTCCCTTAAGGCTCACTTTGGCTATTTCTTCTCATGCCCTGTGAAAGGAGGTGTCACCTGGCCTCTTCTGGGGTCCTTCCTTAAAGGACAACTGTGGCTCTGTCCCTTCTTCCTGCCTATTGGTGGGAATGGGTATCAGTGTAGCTGAAACCGAAGCAGTTATCATGAACCATGAGGTAACCCCATGGCAACAGAGTTCCTCCATACTTGACTAGGAGAAAGAGTTCACTCCTCTTACTTAAGGTCTTGTCATCTGGAGTCTCCCTTACTTGCTGCTGACATTGATCCTATCCTATGCACCACAACATGGAGGTGTATGGTATGACTTTCACCTGCCTTCTTGCTGTACTACCTTGAACTGGTTCTTCAACATTCCTTGTGATTCTGACATGTCTACCATTTTCATGAATTCCCATTTCCATTAAAGCAGTTGGAGTTATTTTTTATTTCTTTGCAATAAAGAAACCTTACTGAGATACAGTGATTTTTTTTCCAAATTTCTTTTTTAGAAAAGAAACTGAAACTGAAGCTTGTTTTCCACTGTAAATTTGAGCCCCAAAGGTCATCCTCATTAGGAACCCCCCCCCCCCATGTGGAAGTGCACACACAAACAGAAAAACTTAATTTTGTAAAAGAAATCACTGCCATCAGTCATGGTTTCAAAAGACAAAATCTCTCTGTGTTTAAAATGGTTTAATTTGCAGCGCATTCTCCTTCTGAATCTTGGATAATGCACTAGTGCTATGAGACAAAGTCTGAGTGAAGGAAAGAGTGATTTCAATGTCTTGTCTAACTCAGCTCCTTACTAAGAGACTCTCAGACCAGCTATTGCTGGACTGGTGCTGGATATCCTCATCTTCAGAATAATGAATGGTCTTAGCTGTTGGAACAAAAGTGCCTCAGGGGAGGGGGAGGGTGGTCCAGAGAGCATGGCAGGAGTGTGGTTCAAATTAAAGATCTTTTTTATTCTCAAAATACTTCAGCCTCTCCATTTAGATGAAGATGGACTCTTCATTAAATTAGGATGTTCTTCTCTGGGACAGGAGTACATGCTCATCGCCTATTTGTAGAACACGCCACCGTTGATCTGAGCTGTTTGCTCCCTCAGTCATCCAACCTCTCCTTTGTCAACCACCTATTAAAATGGTGAAACTAATCTCTCTCTCTCTTTTAAGACTTATTTTTTTTTATGCATAGAAGAGCTGGAATGTAGGCCAGAGGGTGAGGTGTCGGAGGTGGGGGTGGGGTAATGTGTGAGAGAATTCACCAGAGACAGTAGGGAGCAGAACAGGCAGATCCACTGAAATACACTGCTGAGGGGGAGCAGTTGGCAAAACAGGAGAGGTCTGCTGTGCCATGTGGATCACCTCCGGGGCTGGGGTGCTGAGACTTAACCCCTTGCAACACCAAGGAGGCCTCTACTACCCTCACAGCTGTTGATGCTCTTCTACAAGTTTCCTTTTCTCTACATTCACTTTCCTATTCCTGCCACCTGCTGCTGGACCACGAGGTGTCTCATTAGATAGATGTCAGAGGGGACTGAGTTTCTGGGCTGGAGAAGGGTCTCTCTGCCTGTGTCAGGCACTGAGTTGGTATGGACTTCTCTCCTATCTCTTCTTTCCTTATCTGTGAATGTTACACATTTGCCTGAATTCAGCAGATTTGTCTTATGTGTCTGAGGGAAGCTACTTGGTTCCCTGAGGCATCATCACCCTTGTGTGGCGTGTGCTGTGTTGGGGATGCCACAGTGACACAGCCTGTTTTTTAGGACATGGGACTGGGATTCCTCAGCCTTCACAGGTGGGTGCCCTATATCAAAAAGCAAATTGAGAAAGATCTAAGTTCCTAACATATGGTGGTTATGAAGACACACTTTGTCTTTTGTATCCTCCACATTTCTATTAGCATTATTACAACCTCCAATTTGCAATCACCAATTATATTGATTTCAAAGCCTCTCTCCTGAATTCCCTAGAATTCAGTCTTGAGGGCAAGACTGTTGTAGTTATTCATGTTTGTACCCCAGAGCATAAGCTGGGATAACCCTTTAAATAGTGTTTTAAAACATTTGCAATTATTTTTTATAAACATTTCCAGTTTGCTTTCTACCACCTACCAGTACACTGCAAACTCAGCCTAAAGATCACTTCTTCAGAGGAGACCTTCTCTGACACCAAAGTTAAGATTAGGGTCTCCTTTTAAGAGCTCAGGTCATTCCTCAGATTTCTACCTAATAACACCTACTGATATTTAAGTATTATTTTCATTCTCTATTAGAATATCAACTCCAGGAGGGCCGGGACTATGCATTGTCTTATCCTCAAGGTTATCAGAACCAATGTGTGGACACAGTAGACACTCAATGTACATTTCTGTAATAAAGAAATTTTGACTGAGTATTTGTGAAACTAATTTTTCTCTCCCTCACTCATTGTTTTCATTCTCCTCTGTCTACAAAGCTAGTGATACTCTTTTAAAATGTGTGTGTGTATGGGTGTGTGTTTAACCTGTTCCTACCACCCACTAGTTAGACATGTTGTTTTGGTGAATAGCTGTCAGGGGGGAGCTACATTTGTGTGCATGAGAAAGGTCCCTTTTCTTTGCACTCCTCATGGGTATCCAGTGACAACTCAGTGGTGTATTTCTACCCCAGGACCTTGCCTTTTAACCTTGTTCTGTGGAATATGCCTGTAAGGCTTTCTGGAGAAAGTTGTTCCTCTGTCATTTCAAAATTGAACTACTTTGAGGTCAAGGTCATATCCTTCTTTCCACCACTAGAGGGGATAGTGACATGCTCTGAAGCTGCACCTGATTTGCACCTGCAGGCTATTAGGGCTAGCTGTATTAGTGAGGTCCTGGGCCAACTTTTTCCATTTTATAAACAAATAGAAATGAAGGAACTTGTCTAAGGAAACACAGGTGGTCAGCGACACAACCCAGATTACTTGCCTTTTCTTCCAGCATGTCGTCTCCTGGTCCTCGGAGCATTCTTACTGGATCCACTAATATAGATCCATTTTAAGAAGGTTAAATCATTTGTCAAGAACTCCTTGAACCACCAATGTCATCATCCAAGTTTATTTTTTTTTAAAGATTTATTTATTTATTCATACAGAACTGGGGTACAGGCCAGAGATGCGGAGGGTGAGAGGATTCACCAGAGACAGAGCGGGAAGCAGAACAGGCTGATCAATGAAGTACACTGCTGAGGGGAGCAGCGGGCGGGTCAGGAGAGGTCTGCCACACCATGAGGACACCCCCCGGGGCAGGCGGGGATCGAACTCATGCGGAAGTGGCTTTAGTTTCTCAGTGCTGTGCTTTAACCCGCTGCACCACCAGGGAGGGCCCCAAGTTTATTTTTTAATGCTGCATGTCTATGCATGTAGTGAGTGGGTGGGTTAGCATGAGAGTCATGGCAGTTGTTTGGGATTCTAGCACTTACAGAAAACAAAATGCAGTGGGTGGTGCTACCGATTATCTTTTGCCCCCTGACTAACCTTCCCTATTGCCCCTTATTCCTGCAACTACCTGCAACTACCCTTCCTGTCTCTACCCAACTCATAGAGGCATGGGTCAGTAACACGATTCTAATTATTCATAGTTCCTGACACAGCGATGGCTCAGGGGAGGGTATGAAATCAACTGGGTCCCTTATGATCAAATCAAGAATCTTTCTCTCCATACAAGACTCATGGGCGAGTAGTGATTAGAGTTTTTCTGGATTCCTTCACTGATATAGGCTCTGGTTAACACAATAAGTAAAAATATGTTGCTGGTGAGGCCAAAAGCACAGGGTATATAGCTTAGTTGGCTCTGTGAAGTCTGTGTTTAAGCCTTCTCCCTAAAAACATCCTGCTGTTTGGCACTGGGGGCCTTGATGGTGAGGTGAACCAGCGTGGCTCAGTGCATCTCTATGCTGACTTTGAGAGGGAATGTGGGTAACAGGAACATCAGCCATTGTGCTTCCATAGTGTCTCCAACTTTCCTTACTGGGAGGCCCCAAGTGAGGCATTCAACTTTTTCATGCCTCAGTTTACTCAGGTCACAAAAAAATAGGTGATTATTAAATTATTTGATCCTGATCTCATGTAGCTCTAAAATTACATTATTCTCCAAATATAGTCTCTGAATGGCAAGCTGGTCTGTTTCTTGTATCAAAAAGTTATCATGTTTAGCCCTACTACCTTTTCATTTATCCCTAAGGCAGGCTAGCTAAGAAATCATTAAATCTCTTTCAAAGAGATATCTCTGCTTCTAGCACCAAAGTGCAGTTCCTACCCTCCTTGGCAAATTATTTGTTACACTTAGGACACAGTCTTATAGATGAAAACAAAACAAATCTCTTCTTCTATAATATTCATTACCATCAAGTAGCAACTATTTATTTCAAGGCTGGGAGCAAAGAGCTTTCCTCACATTCTCCCCTCTGCCACCCAGGTTTCCTTTGACACTTCCAGCCCCCAAACTGTGAAGAGCTGAGGGTTGCTAGGAGACCAGGGCAGATGCACAGACAATGATCACATCTGTCTTAGCTCATTGGGGAAGACAAGGGGGTGAGCAGTAGGGTAGCGAATACTTCTTAATCTCCTGATCTAGCTTTTATTTTTATTTATTTATTTTTAAAAAGATTTATATATTTATGCATACAAAGCTGGGGTGCAGGCCAGAGGTGCAGGGGGAGTGGTGAGAGGATTCACCAGAGACAGAGTGGGGAATAAAACAGACGGATCTACTGAAATACACTGCTGAGGGGAGCAGCAGCTGAGACAAGCGAGGTCTGCTGTACCATGTGGGCCAGCTCTCTGGCCGAGGGTCAAGCTCACCTGGTCATGTTTTTAGCCAGACCATGAGCATATTTGACAGTCCCTGGCTCATAGTAAGTTCTCGGGAGACAGTGGCCAGTATTGCTGTTTTTCTAGTGAAAATTTTCCTCAGATGGTCATTCATTATCTCCTTCCACCTCCAGGCTTCACCTCAACATTGTTTGGAGATGTTTCTGGATTACCAATGCTTCTAAAGTTGGCCCATGTTCTCCTACTGTCCCTCTGGAGGCCTCTTGTCCCATTTCTGTCCATTGGTGAAGGACACACTCAGAATCACTTTCCTTCAGCCAATCAACAGTGACAATTCAGGCCAACCTTTGGCCACATAACCCAAACCTGATGGCACCCAAAACCTGACTGAGCCAAACACAAGGCACATGCTCCTAGATCTTGCAAGGAAAAGTCACCTTCCCTTCATTCCTGATCTTCAACTGAGGAGTGTTTTGTGTGTGAGTTTGTGTGTGTGTAGTGTGCTGTGTGGCCTGTCCCTGAATCGGCACAACCCACAGGTGTTTCTAATGTCTTCCTGCCTTGACTGTGGGTTCTAAAAGCTGCCCCAGCCCAAGGTCATGGTTGTTTGAACAGAGGTGGCACAGTGACAGCCAGCTTGGAATAGCAGGAATCACATCCCGGATGAGGTAATGTTTCTGGACGCCGGTGGTCGGGTCACATGAGGTCTGACATCACTGGGAGGCGTGAGCTTCTGGGAAAGCTGCCACTAACAACTCTGCTGGGCAGGGACTGTGTCAGAGCTCTTTCAGGAGACAGGAAAGCAAACAAACTGAGCAAAACAAAAGCTGGGTGCTAGCCTCAAAAACCTGAGCAATCACATCACAAGGGAGAAGGAAGGGAGGTGTCAGATGTTCTCCTAGGACTCTCCACCATCACTCCTCAGCATTCAGACACTTTTCACAATTAAAAGGACCTTGGGAGGCTCTGTCTGGTTCAACCACGTGCCCTTAAGGAAGATCATAGCTAAAACTCCAAAGCATGTGCGGCTCTCCAAGAGAAGAGTGGCACAGAACCGTGTGGTAAGTGGCTCCTGGATGGCTGGCTTTGGAGCAGTGGCTGTCAGGTGCACGAGCTAGGTGGGCGGGAGGAGGGTAGAAGGCATGGGCCAGTCTCTCCAGCAAAGATTTTTATGCATCCTAAGTGGGGAGAGAGACAAATATTAAGGAGAGAAACGGAGCTTCTACAAGCTCCCTGATTGGATGGAAGTGCAAAGTTGTGCCTTTCTTAACATGATAGTATTTGTAATTGCAAAATTTCAAAACTAGAAAAATTACATATATTTTAGTAGTATTATATACTGCAAAAGACATGCCCATATATAAATTTCACCTAGATTCAGCAATTAATGTTTTTGCTTTGTTTCTTCTTTCTTTACACACACCCATGCACACACACACACACAACTTAAAAAGAAAAAATAAAGCTATCATCTCTCTCTCTCTTTCTCTCTCTCTCTCTCCAAACCATTATAACAAATTGTTCAAAAACTTCAAAGTAAACATCACTTTTTCCTTCCCTTCTTGTTCTCTCCCTATGTTTAGAATTTAGTCTGTAGCCCCAGGAAATTTTTTTCTGTTTGGTTCCTTCTATGTGTTCATCCCCTTGTTAGAAAAAAAGTATGCCTATCAGTGCCATAACCACAGTATCAGCCTCTTGATTTTACCAGAGAAAAGGGAAGTCCCGAGCATATTCTCAATCCCTTGGCCAGTATTCATTGGCCAAACTGCACAATGGCCAGGATACAAATACATTCAATTTTTGTACCAACCACAGATGAGCAGAGATTTCTCTGTGTTGCTGATTTTTTGCCTTTCCAGTACAATCTGCATAAAAAACTTCATAGGCAGACAACCTAGAATTTCAGCCATTGGACTCTTCTAGGTGGGGAAGTTTTTTTTTTTTATTTTTATAATAGTTTATTTTTACATATTTTTGTGCATTTTTTCCATCTCAGTTGCAATCCCCTTGCGTTTCCCATCACCATCATGTGCCATGACCATACTCCAGTGCATTTCCCTGGTGGGGAGTTTTTTAATAGAAAGAGGTATGCTGCGAACAAATCTCACTGCTGGCCCATCATAACTCCTGCTGGGTCTCCCACTTCTCTCCTCTGTGCCCTCCCACTCCAGCATGGCCACATATATATGCCTGTTCACAGCATCACAAGTCAGCCATGCTGTTGAGCACCTTGCTGTGGGTCAGGATTAGGCTGGAATTTCCTGTCATGAGTCACTTCCACGACAATGGAGTAAACAGATATTAAACAAATCATTGCACTTGTCATGCATGCTGTATTAGGAAAAGAACAGGTTTTTTTAGGGGTCTCTACAGCAGGGGTCACTGAATCTAGTTTAAGTGAGGGAAGAGCTCCCTGGAGAAGAGCTAATTAAGCTGAGATCTGAAGAAAAAAGTAGGTGTAAACCTGGAATATAAATTGGGGTCAAAGTTGGAGTAAGGATTTGCGCAAGGAGAATATTCCTGTTACAGGAAACAGCTTCTCTGTAGGCCTGGGCACAAGAGAGGGCAAGGCACAGTCAAGGAACCCCAACAGCGAGGTGGGTGATACAGTTCATGTCCAAGCTCAGGGCCCCTGGTGATTTTCTGCTTACTGCAACCTGGTCAGGTAGCAGGTGTTATGTGTGGTGTATTAGCTCCAATCTCCCCCTTCAGAGAGGAAGCCACCTTTAGTGTACCTCACATGGACCCAAGCATTTATCCCTAGAAAGGTGGCTTTGGTGCCAACAGTTTCGCAGGACATATTACAGGTGAAAAAGAGAGGTTCTTTTCAAAGTTCACATGACCTGTAGAAAGCAGCTAGAATCTAAGCTCTGGTTCATTTGAGCCCTAAGAATACATTCCCATATTCCCGTGTGTGTGTGTGTGTGTGTGTGTGTGTGTGTTTGGGGGGGGAGGGTGGCTCTCTGAAGACCTGAGAAAGGCAAAGCCAGAATAGGTAGGGGTGTGCATAGCCTGTTGTTAGCTCCTAGGTCAGAGAACAGACTCAGCTATTAGAATCTGGGCATTTAGCACATATTAGCATTTGAAAATGTGGCTTTATCTTATAGCATTGTGTTTCATTATCTATTTCTGGGTCCAACACATTGTTTCATTTCACTAGGTGTTAGAATTATAATAGGAAATACTTTAATGTATGTCTGCTTGGCAGAATCTTTTCTCCATTCCTAAATAGGGAACCATTTTTCTAGAGCTAACATTTGAAATCTCAGAGTAGCCAATCAAAGTAGAAATTCCAAATCTGTTTTGGATTCAAAGTGAGAATATATTTTTTAACCCTTGTCCTACTTTCTGGTGAGAAATCATTCTTACCAGCTTTTATGGTAGATATGTCACGCATTCTCCATTAACTCTTCTCCCTACTTTTCTTTCCATCCTGAGTACTAAATACTGGGAAGATACAGGCAGAATCAGAATCAGTAACACTATTAAAATTGACCTTTGTTAAATGTCGGATTAATGTCTTATCTGTGCACTGAAAATAAAAAGTTTAATCAAAATGACTTTGAGCTCCAGCTCTAACAAAGTCTATGCCAGCTGGCATAGACTAATACATTAAACAATTTGCAAATTGGAACAAAAATAGGAAGCGACTTTCAGTTATTGAACATTGAACACTGTGAGGATAAACTCCTTGAGAGAAGGGAAAGACACAAACTACCCTCCACCTCCAACCTGGCTTTCTAACTGGGGCACTTTCTTTCTTTCTTTTTTTTTTTTTTTAAGATTTATTTATTTGTACATACAGAACTGGGTACAGGCCAGAGATGCGGAAGGTGAGAAGATTCACCAGAGACAGAGTGGAGAGCAGAACAGGCAGATCGACAAGGTACACTGCCGAGGGGAGCAGCGGGCGGGTCAGGAGAGGTCTGCCGCGCCATGTGGTCACCTCCGGGGCAGGTGGGGATTGAACTCATGCGGAAGCGGCTTTAGATTCTCAGTGCAGTGCTTTAACCCACTGCGCCACCAAGGAGGGCCAAGGGGCACTTTCTTAAATGGGGTAAATGGAGCCAGGAAGGGGGAACATGGGAAATTAGGATTCCAAGGTGATAACACAGCTGAAATTTGTGAGTAAAGAACTTAGGGGGAAGGAAATTGTAGAGAAAGACCGAAGTGTTAACAAGAGTCCTCTTGAGTCTTTTGCCAACACCACACCACACATGTGAATGGAGATAACTCCATGAAGCTGACTGAATTCTGCCTAGTCAGGGAGGAGAGACTCCAGATATTTAGGTGAGAGAAAAGAGAATTTAGATCTCAGAGAAACTTAGGATAAAGGCTAATCTTCATCTTATCTATAATTGCATAAAACTAGGATTCAGCAGGATTGAGCCCAAATACCAATTATCTTTTCGAACAAAACTTAATACATTTAAAAGTAGACAATAAATGCACTACAGTACATAGAATGCCCAGAAATGACTCATGTCTGAAGGAATAAGAAAACATGAACATTAACTAGCAGATATGGCATCCAATAGAAACATTCTCAGATAGAAACAAGTCATTGTAATTAGCAGATCGAGCCTATAAAATGGTTCTTGTTCAAAGGCCTAAAGGAAAATGTACAACATGAATAACCAGATGGGAAATTTTACCAAAGAAATGGAAATTACTTAAAAGAGCAAGTGAAAGCTGCTGGGAATACCGGCTGTGAACAGATATTCTCTCAGCAAGTAGCTGAGAGATATGATATCTACATGTAGTAAGATAAAATTAGAACACACACAAAAATCAATGTGAAATGTATCAAAGACTTAAAATATGACCTGAAATTGTAAAACTCCTACAAGAAAATATAGGGGAAATCGTCGTGACATTGATTTCAGTGATTTTATAGATATGAAGCCAGAAACACAGGCAACAAAAGCAAAAATAGACAAATTACACTGAGTCATGCACACCCAAATCCCATCATTATCACTATTCATTTCTCTTCTCTGCTGAAATGACTGCTTTGCCTCATGTACACATAGCCCAAGTTCATTATTATTACCAACTTCAAAGTAAGGAGACAAAGTAGAAACCCAACGTTCCATAGCTCAAAATGAAAGAACATAGAACCATTTAGGTAATATGGAAAAATAGGTAGTAAACAACTAAGAAAAATAATGTTAGAAAATTACTGATTCACTTATGAGTCATAGCACAAGGAGAGATGGGAAAAGATGGGGTAGAATGAGAAATAAATTTTTATATGTCCCTATTACATCCATTGTAATGTCCCTGTATATAAAAGAGAGACACAAAAGAAATAGCAGCTATTCCAGTTCCAAGATAACTACTTCATCAAAGATAATTCTGCTTCCCAGTATTAAATTAGGAAAATGATATCCTTTCGCCTCATAAAATGAGTTACTCTTTCAAAGTTTCTTCCATCTACCTCTTCTCTTTCTTCAGAAAGCTTTTGAAAATGAGCTGAGGCATATTACTCATCTCTCCTGGTCTCTATGTGACTTTTATATCTAATACTTAACCCCATCTCCTGGGGAAGCAAGTATCCCTCCTCAATCAGATCTGATGAAACGGCAAAAGTTTTTCAGGAAAATACTGAAAAATATAATTGCTGGCAGCAAGAACAAAGATTCAACCTCTAGTTTTCCAGATGTGAGTAGAATCTGTTCACACGGATACCATTTAAAACTTAAATTTAAATCCTTTGAGTTCTTCAAAAGAAGATGTTTAATGAACTATGGAAGCTAATGACAATTTTAATTATTCACAATATCCTTTTCTTAGTAAAATGATCCATACTTCAAAAGGGGAAAGGGACAATATCAACAGTTTGCCAGACACTGTTCCTTCCTTTGAATTCTCATAATTACCTTGAGGAATTGTATTGTTATTGCTGATCAGACTGGGACTTACCAGGTAGCCACTTAGCCAAAGTTATTTACTGAGATCAGAACTCGAGTGTGCTGGACCCAAGTCATATTCGCTTTCTTCTGTCCTGGGAAATTTGGTATCTTTGTTCCTGTAGAATTTTACCTAGTGGTTTGTCAGTCGTTTGGTTTTTTAGAAGTGATCAATGGACTCATGAGCTTCTTCTCCTTAAGCTTGTTGGTTGACATCCTCTATCCGCAAAAAGTCATGAATAATAAGGTAGAGAACGAAAATAAATCTCAGGTATGTCTGTCAGTCTCATGTTATACAAATCTAAAATGTGCATCAAACTTTGCCACTACTGACAATTTTTAAAAAATATTTTATTAAAACTGTTTTTAATCAAGGCTTTTTAACATGGAACAGATTTCTTGAATAAAATGGAAAATTTCGAATCTTAAAATATAATACCTGGTAGGAAAAAAACAAAATAACAAATTTACATAATCTCTGTAAACAGTGTGGTTTTGGTCTCAGACGATTCCTCCATCTGCCAAGTGCGTTCTGCTGGATACAGAGCTCACCAAGGCTTATGGAGCATACTCAGTAGAGGCTGCAGCCCAGAGCACTCATCTGGCCAGGTTGGAGGGCTGTTGGATGTGCTCAAGCAGCGAAGCAGCCACGCATAATCAATGTACTAAACATCCTTGATATATCAAGTGAGGGTCCTCCCTGGTGGCGCAATGGGTTAAAGCACAGTACTGCAAGCTAGCTGCAGTCGCTTCAGTGCCGATTCCATCCCTGGTCCCCAACGTGACCCACATGGTGCGGTGCTTGAGGTGCGACAGACCTCTCCAGACCCGCCGGCTGCTCCCCTCAGCAGTGTACTTTGTTGATCTTCCTGTTCTGTTCCCCACTCTGTCTCTGGTGAGTCCCCTCCGCACCTCTGGCCTGTACCCCAGTTCTGTATGCATAAATAAATATTAAAAAAAAGAAATATAAAAGAAGTATCAAATGAGAAACAAGAAGGCAAAGTAAAGGTGTTATCAGAACGATGTTAGCACATTGTTCTAATTAGTTGAATAAACCATCCTCACTCTTAATACCTCATCCTCCTGATGTCTTTCTCTCATTTATTATTCCCCTGGTTGTAACAGTTGGTGTTAATCTCTGCCATTTCCCAGAGTAAACAATCTGGAAAATTCATTCATTCCTGGTTGGCCCCTCCACCGTGGTCTATACTCCCAACCTCCTTACTGGGCTTGCGACACACTGACCTGTTTCATGCTCTTAAACTCAGGCTCCTTTCTGCCGCAGTGCTGTTCTCACTTGCTGAGGGATTGATTTCTCCCTCCCTTTTCTGAAAACTTCAATCTCAGGCTGCAGTTAAAGTATCATTTCTTTAAAAAACAATCTTTGCTCAAATCTGCATTTGCATCCCTTATTGTGGATCACTGGTTAGGGAGAAGGAAGGAAATAAATTTGTTTGTTTGTGTGTGTGTGTGTGTGTGTGTGTGTGGCAGAGATGTGCCTCTCTTCTTTATTCTACCTGTCTGGGGTTCCTCCTTGGGCACTGGGATAGAGGTACCTGGGACCCAGAACGCAGCAGGTAGGCACAGTGGGCAGTGACCCTCTGCCTGGGCACAAACCACACAACTGTGTCCTGAGGCAAACATTTCCCATAATTCTAGAGAAACTAGGTGGAGTTCCAGAGAGGATTCAGAAAAAAAAATATCATAGATATTGACGTTCTATTGTTTTACTTCCTTGTCAGTGTTTTGGCAGTAAAGGATCTCCCCAGTATAAGATCTTCCCCACAGGTGTAGTCAGATAGCCTCTCACCACAAAGCACCCATGAGCATCCATTGTACTCTCACCTTCATTTTAACTCCTAAATGCCTAACTGACATAACTGAAGAGAACTCTACTGGATGTAACACTGTGTATTAGTATTACACAAATACTATGCATTTAGTAAGTTCTTTCTTCTGGTAATAATATTAATTCTAATGCCTTACCTTTGCCTAATACACCTGAGTTTGTTTACAAAACTCTTTCACATGTTAGTTTATTTTACTTACAGTTTATTTTACTTCAGAAGTAGGTCTTTCATATCTGCTGCCCAATCTAGAAACAAAGCTGATTTTCTAGATTATATAGAGTATGGAGAGGAAGTCCTAAGATTCTTTGGAGGCTTAGGCTGAGGTAGCTGTCTCTACAACATGCGGGTGCTCCTGGGGTGGTGCAGCTGTCTTCCCTCTGACTCTGACTCTGGAGAAGTGGAGTAAGGAATGTGTCCACTCCTCGTTGGACAGGGAGGGGACATGCCTTTGCCATTATGGAGAACAGATATGGCATGCTCAATAATTACCTCATTCAACCCTTCTAACAGCTCTAAGACAGAAGTATCATGGCCCCAATTCCATGTGAGGAAATGGAACTAAGTGATGGGAAATAGTTTGTCCAATGCCTACCAAGGGGCAGAGGTGGAATTTAAACCCTGGTCTTGAAAACTTTCTAACCCCTGTGCTAGGACTTGTCCTCCCCAGATTCACACAACCTCATCAAATCTCTTTCTTCGCTGTTTCCATCACATTCCTCAGGGGACCCTCCTTGGATTATTACCAGAAAATCTAAATTCTTTTTTCTTTTACTAAGAAAAGACAGCAGAATCAAAAGGCTGCACAGAAGAACAAAAGGTTCACCTAGTGACAGAATCCCTGCCCTGAGGAAACAGGTGTAGGTCAGAGGGATGCTCCTCTTTTCTTTACATATATCTTACCTCAATATTCAGAACAGCTCAATGAGATAGGTAATTTTTAAAACAATATCATTTTTTAATTGAGGTAACCTTGGTTGACAGCACTATTGTGATTTAGGGGTATAGGATCACCCCTCACCAAATGTATGTCACCACACCCCACTCAGCACCAAGCCCCCCATGGACCGCCATCATCAGCTGTGCTCCTTTGCCTCATGGCATAGTCATTATTACAGGAAAGAAAACAGTATCATAGTAAAATAATTTCTCCAAGACCGCACAAATTTTAAGTAGTAGCAATAGAATTTTTGATCACGTTCAATGGAATCTCAAACTCTTGCTCTTCTATTATTCTCTACTATTTCTCTAAAAGTTCCAATATTTGAACTTCTAAACCATGGTTCTCTCAGGGAACTCAGGCTCCTGAGTGCAGCCCAGACATCCTTTCTCAGACCATATGTCCCTCCTGAGTGAAGTTAGGAAAATAAGCTTAAAGACAAAAGGCCTTGGAAATAGGGATAGCCAGGGAGGAGCGCCCTTCCCTTCTGCCTGTCTTTCTGGTGTTTTTCCAGTTGGGGGCGCCACTCAGGACTGATGTCTTGTGGTCTGCAGTGGCCTCCACCAGGCAGCAAGCCCAGGCAGCTGTCAACCTGAGGGGCCAGCTCTTTCTGACTGAGCAGCGAGAAATCCACAGAACCAGCACACAACTGCTGCCTTTTTATTTTATTTTTATATTTTAGCTATCTGGAGGTTTCATTGGGAGGGCAGAACTCAGGAAAGAGATTGGATCCCAGGCACTACAGAGCCTCGAAATTACCTCTAACCTTGTGGCTGAGCTTCTGCCTTGTGATTCCCCCCAGCACAGAAGCCTGGAGTCAGCAAGCAGCCCTAAGGTGCCAGCTGAGGGTGAGTTCATGAAGAGATGCTCCTTCTGTTTGGTGACGCCTGTGAATTCTGCCTGCCAGTTGTAAAATGTGCTTTCCCAGCAGGTCAAGAAGGGCTTGTGCTAAGTGGCTTCTGCCCACCCAACCACAAGTCGAGGCCCCAGAGACCCTTTCCTGCTTCTCTCCTCTTCAGAACCTGAATAGCTGGACAAGCAGTTAGCTTATAAGATAGTCACCTGCTTCCTGTAGCCTCTCCATAGTGTGGTTATAAGCAAGGTGTTCTATGAAGGCTCCCTGGGACACCTAGCCATGTGCAAACAACAGAAGATACAGAGGTAAGCATGCTTTCCAGTTTTGGACTCCTACTTATTAACCAAGAATGGTTCACACAGTCACCCTCTACTCTACTCTCCTGTAAAGTCATGTTTTATGTCCAAGCCTATTGATAGCAGTGCTATCAGCTAGGAATTCCTGGTGCGCTCAAACTGGGCTCAAACTACTTGTGTTGATTCTTCCCTCCCCTCACATATACTCAACCAGATCTCATATTGTGGCTGGACCAGCTCGTGTGGTTTTTATTATGACTATTATGATTATTATGATTTGGACTCACTTCAAATACAACCATCAGAATATTGAAAAGCAAGCTTACTCATAGGTCCTAAAGGGTACACAGCATGCACAGGGACACACACACGGGGTGGTGGGAGAATGAGAGAAGAGCACTAAGATGAGAGGAAGAGCAAGAAAAGAGAGCAGATCTGGGGCTCTCCTTTATTGGGGTTAAGAGTAGAGTGCCTCAATGGAACACTATTCAGCTCTAAATAAGATGCAATTCTATCATTTCCAACTACATAAATAGATCTAGAGAATATTATGCTTACTAAAACAAATCTCATGGAGAAAGACAAATGCTGTACGATTTTGCTCATGAGGTATATAAAGAAAATAAGCAGATGAAGTAAATAAAACAAAAATAAACTTTTGTACCATAAGACTGTTTGGTGTTTACCAGAAGGGAGTGTATAAATAGGAGAGAAAGGAGATATTGGTTTGGTGAAGGATAGATCTGGACATTTAGTAAATCTAATGTAGGTTATAATAGGTTGATTCTTAATGATGAACTGAAATATAGACTGTTATAATGCAGTGTTAATGTCAATAAAGTTAAATTATAAATAAAAGAGTGGTGTGCATAGAACATCATGGGTTTGCTCTTTATTGATTAATTTGGAATATAAACATCATAATCAAAACTCAATAAAGAGAAAAGCACGAATGCAAGGTCCAGCTTTCTAGATGATCCAGGGCTTCCTACAAGGGGAAATCATGGGCAGAAGCCCAGCATCTTATATAGCTGTGTAGCTGGCTGTCCCTTCAAGATGGACTTCCTTGGAATAGATGCCTCGGTAATCAAAACTTAACATCAGGAGCTTATATGAAAATTAGAGAAGCTAATGGCCAGGTAGTTACACAATAAGGCAGCTTTAATATGATTCAAAAATGTAACTTGGGTTCCAGTGCTCTGTTTACTCTGGCTGACTCCCTTTATAATGTTGGTGAGATGCTTTTAGCTAAAGCATACACATGAGAGCTAGTTCCTAGGAGTCTGTCTTGAGTGGAAGGCATTCAAAGAAAAGATTCCCAGTTTGTTGCAACATGGAATTGCAGCTGCCCCTCAAAGGTGCCATCTTGAAAGGCAGGGGCAGTTTGGGAGCAAGTGAAAGGTGCCCTCTGACCCCTTGTGGGTCATCGTGTCATCATGGAGTGACAGTATCTGTGGATTCAATACTCAGATGTCAATGACTGTGTGAGGGAAGACCTGGGCACAGTGGTCTGAATCCGAAGAACCTTCTATTCGGTCGATTGTGAGTCTTCTTAGTAATAGTCATTCACAAACGTGGGCAGAGGGGTTTAATTTGTCTTCATAGGAGCTTTCAAATAGAAAAATCAAAAAGATATTTTGTTAGAATTGGACTTTCAGTGGTGAACTTAATGTAGTAAAAGCAAATGTGATTTATGATGTACACCTGAAACGTATATGATGTTATAATGTGATTTGACTTCAATAGAAAAATTATTAAGAAATCTTTTTTCTTAGACCACTTGACTTTATGGTTGGGTTAGGGAAATCCAGACTTGGCAAGTGGAGGGACTGCTGCTGACAGGACCTGGGTGAACGAGGGTGATGTGGAAGCTTGGTCCTCCCAGACCCTCTTTGAATGGCGCAGATGCAGACAGGCAGGAGTAAGCTCCTTTGGATGGCACTGTGGCGAGTTGGGCAAGTGGTCAGGCCAAGCAATTGGGACCTGTGAATCTCCCCATACCCCAACATCTCTGACCTGGCTTTTCTGACCCTGTCTTCTATAGCTGCCACTAACACCTAGCCCTTCCTTGATGTGCTTGGGATTCTTTGCTAACTACCTTTAACAAATGCATGGCTTCTACCATTTACTAAGATATATGCAGGCAGGAAGAGAAGAAGGGAGCAAAGAACAGCCAACTACACTGAACTTTGGTGTTTTATTTATTTTTTAAAGATTTACTTATTTATGCATAAACTGGGGTCCAAGCCAGAGGTGTTTGTGTGGGGTAAGAGAATCGACCAGAGACAGAGTGCGGAGCAGAACAGGCAGATGTACAGAAATACATTGCTAAGGGAGCAGCGGGTGCTACAGTAGAGGTCTGCTCTCCTGTAATCCAGCACTGGGTAGCTCCCTGCCTGGGGATTGAACTCATATGGCGGTGGCTGACAGTTGCTTAATAGCACTGTGTCTCTAGCCCCTGCACTACCAGGGAGGCCCTCTGAACTTCGGTGTTTTAAACATCAGCATGCCCCTCAATAGCCTCTGGACCCTCAGGCTTTTCCAGGAATATGAAAGGGAGGAATTCACTGGGATCACATGTAAACACACTTCAAAAGTCTGATGATAACGTTGAAGAGTAATTAAAGTGAACATTTTGGAAAGAAGAGAAGTAATAGGAAGTAAAATTAGATAAACTTCTGAAGAGATTCACATACCTATTTTGAAAACCAGGTGGTCATAGCCAAGAATGTGAATGGTACATCTGTGAAGAGACTGAGTCACAATATATCTCTGAAGGGGAAAGGAGAGGTTGGCTTTGAGAGCATAAAACATGAAAAGTGGTTATTTGTTTTGTTATTTGATTGCTGGCAGAGATAAGGGAGAGCTGCTTTCTCTCACCATACCCACCACTTTGGAAATATACACCTACATATTTACAATACTGTTGATTGAGTTTATTTATTACATTATAATGGCACATCTCCAAGGATTGCAAATGTCACTATTATGGTGAGTGTGGGGAACATGGTAAAGGCAGGCGAAGCCGACCTGTGGGTAGGCAGCTGTGGAATAAACTGTAAACAAGATAAACTCTTAGGATTCTGTGCCTCTTGTTTTTCTAGAACAGTTTTAGGTTCCCAGCAAAGTTGAGTAGTACACACAGACAGCTCTCATATACCCCCTGCCCGGACATGCTCAGCCTTTCCCGCTGTCAACATCCCATCCCAGAGCAGTGCCTCTGTTACAATGAAGTTACACATCATTTCCCCCCTAGGCCCATAGTTTACAATAAGTTTCACTCTAACCCCCTATTTTTCACATAAGATCTAATGTGCAAACTCAGCACTAATATCAACACCAGGTTGGCCTAGTGGTAAAGCCTCTGTACCTCTCTGAAAAGCCCACTGCTGTCTAAAAGTCTCCATTTTATGGCTAAGCCAAGTACAATATCTGAGGTTTTTCCAGTTTCTTCTCCATATCAGTTCTTTTAATTAAGTCTTATTTCCCTGGGTTGGAGTTCATTGCTTTCTAAGGTCATATCTAGACCTTTGTACACAAAAGTGGGCTAAGTTGCTAATGGGTGATATCGGACACAGGAGAAAGTTGTATGAGACAATGCTTCCCCAGAGGAAGGACTTTCAAGAAGTGAATTTCAAGAAGCAGGCTTGGACAAGTCCGAGGGTAGATATATCTGGGCTGGCATGCATTAGAGTACTTTTCAAATATAGCAGATGGGTGCCCACATGCTGTACCCCTGCAGAGAGAGACCTATATTTTCATATCTGTCATTGTCTTCATTATTTGAAATGCAATGAGTAGAATTATCTGGAATGACCCTTTTTCTCCTTCCCTCCTTTCTTCATTACCACTCATCTTTCCTTCCTTCTGACCCGCCTCCCTTCCTCCATGCTTCTTTCTCTCTTTCCTTATTTTACTTTACTAGTAGAATAATAAATAAATGACTCACTTCTAGTCCCCTAGGGTTGTATACCTTTGGGCAGTAGTTACTGATATTGTTTTAACAACTAGCCCTCTGACAAAAATGGTAAGTTTATTATAACTTTACTAATACAAAGGGAGTAAGGTATACAATTTTCAAAAAATAATAAAATTTGTGACGTATTTTATTGTAAATTCCATATAGTCAACTGACCCTCACAAAAAACTTGCTTTTGCAAGTTTTTGCTGAATACATATATCCATTCATTGGGTGCAATTCAACCACACTGATGCAAATAGAGCTGTGTCTCCATCTGCTAATTTCCTCAATAAATTTATTGTCATTATAGCTGGTTTGTCATTTACAGCTTATTTGACTCCCCCTCCTCCATTTTTCAATTTACAGTTTATTCACCATTTATCACCCTCACACAAAATATAACCATTCTACTGAAAGCTCTTTTTACTTTTGGTATTTGTAATTAATTTTTTTTTAAAAAAAGGCTATGTTTAAGAACTGACTTGCCAGATTCCTGAAAATTGAACAGCTGGCTCTCAAGAGCCAAGTGGGCTCTAGCACATTTGACACTTCTGCTTTGACACTGTGAGGCTGGCAGCTACCTGCCTGATTCTCTTCACTTCTTCAAAGCAGGCCAAGGAGGCTTCCCTGGTGGTGCAGGGGTTAAGTCTCAGCACCATGAATCTATCTGCAGCCACATCAATATGGGTTTGTTCCTGGGCCAGGGAGCTGACCCATGTGGTGCAGCAGACCTCTCCTGACCCACCCACTGCTCCCTTCAGCAGTGTATTTCAGTAGATCTGCCTGTTCGGCTCCCCACTCTGTCTCTGGTGAATCCCCTCATCTTCCCACATCTCTAGCCTACACCCCAGCTCTTGTGTCCATAAATAAATAAATCTTTAAAACAGACACACACACACACACACACAAGAAACAAAGCAGGGCAAGTTTGGAGGGCTCACTTCAAAAGCACCAAATTGTGTTTGCTTTGGGTTGTGTGGACCAAGGGAGTCTGTAGACGTCTTGCTGACTTTACAAGCTGAGGTGCCTGGAAATCACCTAAGTAGACAAGGTGTGACTGTGAAGAACAGCCTTTTTGTGAAGTGACTTGTCTTGCCAGCCACACCCTTTACTTCCCAGCAGAGATGCCAACCACTCTCCCTGAGGCCTGAATGAGGTGAGAAGGCAGGGCAGTCTGTCTTGGTTCATTTTCTTCAAACCTGCTGTCTTTCTACCTGGCGGCATGACAGTGTGTGTGATAGGGTCAGGGAGGCTCTTCAGGGGTCAGTGCTACCAGCACCATCCAGCCCCAGTAACTTCTCTGTCCTCAGGTCCTCTTCAAGGGCTGTGTCAGGTTTGCCACCCAAATCAGTTCTGTGGGGCGTGGAGATTAAAATAATAATAATAATCAAACCTGTAAATTGGCCTGCTTTTGGGCAAGATAAGTCAAAAGGACTTGGTTACTCTCCTCCAGGACCCTATAATTATTATTATTTTTTAAGACTATTTTTCTTTTCTTTTTTTTTAAAGATTTCTTTATTTATGGATACAAGAACTGGGGTACAGACCAGAGGTGCAAGAGCGGTGAAAGGATTCACCAGAGACAGACTGGGGAGCAGAACAGGCAGACTGATGAGGTACACTGCTGAGGGGAGCAATGGACGAGACAGGAGAGATCTGCAGCATCATGTATATCACCTCCAGGGCCGGGGATTGAGCTGCGCCATCAGGGAGGGCCTAGGACCCTGTAATTTTAAATCATCTCTGAGTAGAAGCACAGTCTCCCTTGAGACTTGACTCAAGAGCACATCATTTCTCCTTTTAGATTTTCCATTGATTTGATAGTCAGTCAATTACCCCATAGCTGAGTTTTGTGCCTTTGCCAGTCTGGTTGCATGAGTTGCATTAAATTGCCACTGCTTGCAGTGCTAATTATTAATATTTAGCTTCAGGATTGGTAAACAGGAGGCAAAGATGGCTACTGGTAGTACTGTTACTTGAAAAAACCAGAATATTTAAATTGTGATAAAAGTTATGTAACCTAAAATACTTCATATGACCCATTTAAAATGATCGATTCAGTAGCACTCAGTACATTCACAATCCATGCAACTATCACCATCATTTTGTTTCAGGACATTTTTCATCATTCCCCCAAGGCAGCCCAGTGCTCACTATGCAATGGTACAATGGTCAGCCTGGATGAGGAAGGTCTGTTTGTTCTTTATTACTCCACGAAGTTTCTTCCCTTAATTGAGGCTAAATCAAGACCAACCTGTAACAACAAAACTTTACTCCCCACTTTGCTATCACAGAAGAAAATTACAACTCAGAGAAATGTGGGGCTAGAGGTGAACATGGCTCTTCTCAAAGGCCACTCACTCGCTGAAGTCTTGTGATCCCTAGTTCAATCAACTTCCTCCTTCCCACCATGGAGGTGAGACCTCAAACATGTACTCTTCTGCTGAACCACAGGCTGCCTTGTTTCCAAATCCTTCAAAGGTGGAAAATTCTCTACCTTCCTTGGCTTTTCTTTCTGGCCCAATATCTTCCTATATCAATAGGACAGGTTCTGAAATTTTACACTGCCTTTACAAAAATATACAACCAGTCCATATAAGGTAGCTTCTAGCCCCAGAAACACAGGCTTGTTTTCTCAACTGGGTTGGAATAACTTCACGTCAGAACCATCTTTAGTAGGATCCTGAGCAAGCATTGCTGAAGTTGGCCCAGCTCTATTGATTGAGGTAATACCAGGCCTGATAACACCTGTCACCATCTTGGGGGGCCAGCAGCCAATCTCCTTGAGCATGAGTCACTCTGCATTTTTAAGAGCACCCTATCATTTGTAATAGGATGTGTCTAAGTTCACATTTAGCAAGACTTTCTACAATAAATAGACTTTATAGAGCTATCAAAGCCAAGAGAACTTTTTGCAGTTGGAGAACTATAAACCATACATTCTAGAAAAAGGCTTCTGTTCGGTTTCTTTTTATGCCAAGACTTTATATATATATATAACAAATAAGGTAATTCTGCTGAACTAACTTAAATAAAGAAGTTATTTGGGGATTTATTATAGGGCAACAGGATCCAAGAATAGAAGATAAATCTGTCTGTCTCACAGGGACTTAAACTATCGGTACCTCACCTCTTTCCATTTTTTTCTCATTCAGTATCAGCTTTCTGTCTTTACAAATTGGCCTTTGCTTCTCCACTCAGAAGACGGAGGGGATGATGTCCAAGTTTACATTATTATTATGTCATTTCAGCTAAGTTTATATTGTTCACTTCAAGAAGTCATTAGTCATTTGCAAATGTCTCTCAGCTCATAATTTTGGAGAAAGACTGGTCCAACTTAGAGGGGGCACTTTTCATCTTCACTGGAGCCAGGTGGTGCACACACCTCTGCCTTTGTTTACCTTGTGGGTCTGAGTGGCCATTTTCACAGCAAGTGAGCAAAGGAATCCTTGCTCCAAAGCAGCTTTATTTTCTATTGTTTATAATACATAAAATCACTCAAAAGTTTGATAAGAGATTTTTTTTTTTTTTAAATTTAATTATCTTTGTCAAGATAGCTCAGGCTCTAGGTTCAAGTTTGAGTCAAAACTCAAATGACTTGATGCTCACTGTGCCTCCCTTGCAGGAATCCTTGTAGGAAGAAATTTCTTCAAACATAGAACCTGGGATGAGAGCTCAGGCCTCAGAGGAAAGCCAGGTAAAGTCTAGGTTCAGGGCTATTTTTTGTTCATGATTTAATGATGGGACAGTGGTCCCAATGGCTGTACCATATAACCTAGATCAGCAGAGGTTATGCCAACTAGGGCTGTGTAATTACCATCTATGACAGCAAAATTGCCCAATGATGCATTTCTCAGGACATATACCCATCATTAAGTGACACATGACTGTACTTGCATCTACATAGGCCCTGGGCAGTTGTTTCTACATAGTAGTCCTCCAGCTAACACTCATTGAGTGCATGAATCACAAATTCTTTTGAACTGGGGTCTGTTCCATTTGTTTTATTTTTATTTATTTTTTTGGCTCAAAACACTTTATTTCTTTGAAAATGAAGTTTATATTTTCTCAAATTCTTTTTTTACATGTGAATATGCATTTTTAAAATTTAAAAAAATACATTAGTTTATTTTTACATATTTTTGTGCATTTTTCCCTCTCAGTTGCAATCCCCTTGGGTTTCCCATCATCAAAGCACCCGTGTGCCATCACCATAGTCCAGTGCATTTCCCTCTCCCCACTGTTTTATTATATTTTTTAACATCATTCTTCATGGTCTATTCCATTTGTTGGGCCACTTGCAGTTCAAGAAGAATTGCTCAGGCTCCTGATGATTTGCTCCCTTAGACATTAGCTGATATTTTTTCTGATCCTCAGCTTTTTGAACATTTCTTAGCTCTGTGACAGACAGAATTAATTTTTACCTCTTTTGTGCTATCATAGTAGCTTATTTATATTGTTAGTAAATCATTTGTCATATTGATGTCAATTTACTGGCATCCAGGTCTGCCTACCCAAATGGAGGATGAACCAAGTCTGAGATTCTTTTTTTATACAGTCGGCACATGTTAAATGCTCCGAAGTTATTTCTTGTAAATATTAATGGATAAATAAATGGCTAAGTTAGGTTTCCTGAGGTATTTCAGCCTTAGGGGAAAAATTAAATCACTGAAAATATCATCAAACAATTTTTCCCTGGGTAGACATTATTTCCATCACACAGCCTTCAAATTCCAACTGGTATTTTTGCCATTGTCCCTAGGTGAGCACTGGCCAAATAATATAACAAGTCTTTAGAATACAGTGATGATGATGGTTCCTATAAGTATTTTCATGACTTCAGAACCAAAATAGAAATAAGACAAAGGGATCAGCATATTGACACAAAACTAAAACATTTAAAAATTCATGATTAAAGTTTGTATTGTAGGATGAAACTTCAGTCTGTGGACTTTTTTTTTTTTTTTAAGATTTATTATGTATACAGAACTGGGGTACAGGCCAGAGGTGCAGGGGCAGTGAGACGATTCACCAGAGACAGAGTGGGGAGCAGAACAGGCAGACTGACTGAAATACATTGCTGAGGAGAGCAGCGGGCAGGTCAGATGAGGTCTGCCACACCATATGGATCACCTCTGGGGCGGGGATCAAACTCATGCTGAAGAGGCTTTAGCTTCTTAGTGCTGTGCTTTAACCCACTGCACCACTAGGTAAGGCCCTGTCTGTAGACTTTTATATACTAAACCCCAGAATTAACTAGACTCACCCAGCTAGTCACAGACAGTAATCCCCCTGACACACACACCTGTGGTCTCTCCCTGTAGAACCAGCCATGAAGATACACAATGTCTGCTCTCAGATGGAAAACTGACTCTCAAGGGAAAAGGCAAGGAACATTCCATTGATAGAACATGATCCACTTGTAGCTACAGCAATTTTTCTGCCATCGATAATCTGGCTGTTATTAGTGATCTTTCTTTTATTCTCTTTTTAAGATTTATTTATTTTTACAGGCCAGAAGTGCAGGGGGGTGAGAGGATTCACAAGAGACAGAGTGGGGAGCAGAACAGGCAGATGAAGTGAAATACACTGCTGAGGGGAGCAGTGGGCAGGACAGGAGAGAACTGCTGCACCATGTGGGTCACCTCCTGTGCCGGGATAGAACTCAGCAGCACTGCACCTTAACTTGTTGCACCACCAGAGAGGGTACTAGTGATCTTTCTAATAACCAACACTACAAGTGAGGGCTGTGTTATCAAGATGCCTGGGAGGATGTAGCTATTGTGGATGTCAGCCTAAGTCATTTCTACGGCTATTATGCCCAGCCACCCCTGTATCAAGGTTGCTGACTCCTGACAGCTGCGGTAATGTCTGAGTTGACTCCTGTGGTTACTAGAGTGACCCAGGTTGCTGAGGAAGTGTTGGCACCAGAAGGTTTGCGAGCTCAGCGTCTCTTAGAACTGATGGATCAAGAGCTCTGTGGTTTCAAGTTGCTCTTTTCCTGTAGTGCTGTGGGCAGAAGATTCAGGATAGTTACAGAGGACAGAGCAGGAGGGTCTCTGAGACCAGATACAGCCACTCACAGGCTGGTCTTGGGGCTGACTGCAAATGAGGTCATTCGTGCCATCATAAGGGAAGACAGCTAGCACCCGAGGCCCTGCTGTATCCTGTGCTGTCCCCTTGCCTGCCCTGAGTTATGAATCAGGAATGCTCAGAAATCCTTTATTGATCTTGTGGATACTGCAGTGACTTGCGGTGCGTTTTATCTTGTCAATCTGGCACAAAAGCAGTTATTTCAACAACCAGATGAGTTTATTCAGAAACAAATCACAGGAAAAGGGCAGTTTGGAAAATAGATGATAGTGCATGGATTCTCCGAGAAGTGTGCACAAGTCCCTATTTAGGGTCCTCGGCCCTCTATAAATAGTCTCTGCGACCCTCCCTCTTCCTTCCACTTGGACTAGGAAAGACATCACATCCCATCAGGAAAACCCGGTCTGCTGAGTCCTGTCACTGCTAATGGGCTTGTGTGTCTCTTTCTTCAAGTCTGCAGAACTCATCTAAATAGGGCCTTTATTATTATTATTTATTTTTTTTAAAAAAGATTTATTTATGTGTACAGAACTGGGGTACAGGCCAGAGGTGCAGGGGCGGCGAGAGGCTTCACCAGAGACAGAATGGGGAGCAGAACAGGCAGATCGACAAAGTACACTGCTGAGGGGAGCAGCGGGCG